>NW_027361708.1:1975000-2575000 GCF_039654945.1 Dendrobates tinctorius
GTTTTGTGAACCCTGGCGTGTCCCCTACACACGCACCTAGCCTTGAACCCTGGCGTGTCCCCTACACACGCACCTAGCCTTGCACCTAGCCTTGGACCTTGGCGTCTTCCCTAACACGCACCATGCCTGGATATCTGACGTGCCTCCTTGCCTGAAACCTGGTTTGCCTGCCGGATGCCCGAAACCTGCCGATCGCTGCCAGAAATCGTAAGCTGGATGACTGCGGCCTGATGTCCGGAGCTGATGTCCGCAACCTGATGCCTTGATCATGTTGATCGTTGCCAGCGGTCCGGAGTCCGATGCCATTGTGCCTTTACCTGTACCTAGGCATGCCACCTGGCACGTACCATGCTATGGACCTTGGTGTGCCCACGCACGCACTTTGCACGTTTTGCTTGTTCTCACGTTTTTACACTGAATGTGATTCTGAAGTTATCCTAATGAAGATACCTTGCGCCTACGTCTTGTCTTGTCTTGCTTCTTGCTCGTCCTGTTGCCAGACACTCAATAGTGTCCCCTGAGCCGGCCGTCTGGTCCCAGCAGTCGTGGTGGCTCACCCCCTTGGTCTTGCCCCTGACACTCCCTGTACAGGGGGTGGGTTCTCACTAGGTCAGCTTGCCCTAGGTGGGTGGGTGCCACGGCCCAGAGGGTCCACTCTAAAAAAGAAAATGGGCTCAGCCGAAGCTGAGTCCGTCACACTTACTTGCTGCTGTGTGTATGAGGACGGATGTATGATTCTGGTGAATGACTCATTATAAAACCCCTTCCCTCTGATATTACATATGTGGTTAGGGACTGAGTTAGAATCAGCGCCAGCGCTCCTCTGCTGCAACATCCACAGCTGCTAGCGTCCGACATTGCGCTTGTGTCATAGCTTTGTCGTTTAGTGGCAGTGTCCACGCCACGCTGCAGTAGCAGCTCTCCTTAGCGTCCGCAGCTGCGACGCCGCACACACGGTAGGTCTAGACGGAAATAGTGCCACCGTCTTGGGCTACTCCTGTGACCTGATACCGTGTGTGTATTTATACTGAGTACTGTGACCTCAACAGGCTCAGTCTGTGTATTTGTGTTTATTTGGCATCTCTGTGACTTAACAGAGATTGCTCTGTGCACCTAGGTGACGTTTAACCCTGTGCGCATTACCGCCATATTGCTCCTGCCACCACTTAGCAGCGGTTATATCACCTACTGCACGGTGGACCCCGAGCGGCAAACGCACTTTATTATTATTTTTATTTAGTGCGTTCCACCGTTCCTAACACATCTTTACCTTGCATTTCCAGAAATGTTTGTTCTGGTTAGTCAGATTTGGCACTGTGAACTTCACAGTCGCTTCTTCTTCTGAGTACACTGTTGTTCTTTCTCCTCTGTTCTGTTCTCTGATTCTTTAGGTTTCTGGGTCTCTTGGTGTCTGGACCCATAACCTGTTGGCAGCAGATTCATTTCTATACTGTCCACCTGTTCAACAGTAAATATATATTTATTCAGGGACAAACATAACACCTCTTACAACAGATATTTCTTATAACTTAAGATCTTAGCATCTTGTCTGTCTGCTTGCGAAGTGAAAGTAAAATGTGCTCCAGCTAAACACACAGTGAACAGGAAAAAAAATTGTTTATTTTTTTTACAATTCGCTACTGGCAATATAACACTTCCTAGAGACACAAACTCATGCACTATTAAACAGTAGTAAATAGTAGTTGTTGTAATATATACAATAGTTAGCATTATTCCAACACAATGAGCTATCAACCAACTTAAGGAGCCTGGTGCTGGGTGATGAAACAAACTGTGGAGGCAGTGGTTTCTTAAGTGCTCCATCACACCCAGAGCGCTTAACTCAACATTTAATGTGAATTAAAATGCTGATGTCGCAGGAATGCTGCAATAGATGTAATATATAAAGGTGTCAATGGATTTACAGTGGGTGAAGGGGTTGAATCTTACTGACAGATTGCCTTTAAGCTAAGCGTTATGCTACTTCATATTGTATGAATTATGCAGTCCAATGTATCCTGATTTTCTGGGTCCAGAACACACAGAATTAAATGACTGATGATGAGACTTTAAAAAATATTCTCTATTGAGCTTTTTTCTGTATCATGAGATTTGTGTTTACTTTTCAGTTATTAGAAGGTATATGTAACTTAGCACATTTTCTTTCTAATACAACCTTGGCCTAATATTATACTTTACTTCATTTCACTTTTAATTTATTTTTTGTTCTATTATTATATTACTCAGTAAACCTAATAAAATTTCTCTACTTCCTCCCGCAGGTTAGCATTTTATTAGTCTATAAATTGTCAGGCGTTATAGCTTTTAATCCTGAATGTATGTTTTGGGTTTTTTAAGGAAGAAAATAATAAAATCCAAATAATACAGAAATCTATATTTACTCCCATAGGATGTCTGTAGGCTTAATCTTTTAAACAGATGATTCCTGTCAGGAACGTGCTTATCAGAAACACAAGTATTTTGCTTCAGGAAAACTATAAAATATAAAAAAGCAATTTCTTTGTAGATAGAACTGTTTTCTGTCCTAGTTTACTATTATTTCCTTTCGTAAGCGAGCTGTGGAGTGCTTGTTATGTCACAGTTAGATGGCTTTGCTATTTGTAATATTACAGAAGTTGTATTATTGTGCAGTAAGCCATTGACTCTAATGAGCCAATAGTGCAGTCTCTGGAAAAAAAAACAGTAGAGCCACAGCTTTCTAGAAATCAGTAGGGTTGTACAGATGAGCGAACCTTTTAGGGTTCAGTTCGGATCGGCAAACTTCCCGATGTTCGCTGAAGAGTTTGCAGAACCTATCCGAACCCCCATTGAATTCAATGGGAGGCAAAACTAAATGCATAGACAACACCTTCGGGGGGGGGGGGGGGCGCAAAAGCTGCCAAAACAGCTCAAATCAGGGGCAGACACCAGAAATAGTGGCATCAATTGATCCAGAGTACAAATAGTGTAACTGCACAGCATGGATACATGGGGAAGCGCATGGGATGGGACTTGGACTAGTATTTCTAGCAGTAGCAAGTGGATGAGCGACATGTGTTGGCCTGGTGCTCTGAGAGCCCTACCAAATTCAGGCAACACACATGAAGGAGACCCAACTTGGAGTCCAAACATTTCCAAAAAGTTAGGTTCAGACACCAGTTCAATTGACCCACAGTAGAAATGTTATAATGGTGCAGCAGTCAGCTATGTGCCATGCATGAGACAGGGTATGGGCCAGCATTTACAGCTTTGAATTTAAGCTAAAATTAAGAGGTGATATGGTAAAGTGGGAATCAGAACAAAATACTTCTATTAACCACGAACAATGGGAAAACGCCATCAGAAACTCATATTCGTCCAACATTTCTATAATCCTTCACAAGGCTTACTATAAAACCCTCGTTAGGTGGTATTACACACCTTCTCGCCTAGCTCATATTGACCAAAAGAACTCACCCTTATGTTGGAAGAATTGCAGATTACACGGTAATTGTCTACATATTTTTTGGAGTTGCCCCAAAATTAAAAGCCTGTGGAAACAGGTATCAATATATATTGACTCCCTTCTCAAGAGGCATTACCCGTTAACTACAGCTTAAACCAAAGATATACCTTATTGTTCAAATAATAAACGACACCTGCGCTACGGTACGGCTGATGGAATACTCCCACAGATCTGGTCAACACATAACCTTTTTTTTTATTTTTTTTATTTATTTATTTATTTTTTATTAAACTGGTCATTAAGTGCCTACAGTTTTTTATTATATAAACTTAATTTAGATACAGTTTACATCTGCATTAATTTCATATGCAAAGCTATGGAAATGTATATTTGGAGTTTTCTAGTTTTTATTGTCGCCCCATTTCCCTTCCCTTCCTCTCCCTATTGTACCCCCTCCCCCTTTTCCTAAAACCTTACATTTCTCTCCTCACTCCTCCCCTTATTAAAACTTCCAAATCACAGTTAAATACAAAATTAAGAGGTGACTGAGGGACCGGTGTAGGCCTGCTGTGCTGTGAGCCCTGACACCTCAAGCAACATCTCAAACTGCTTTTTCTGCTCAGCCACACTAAGATGGCACAAATATCAGTTTCATAGTCTACTATTGTTATAAAAATTTAAGGATAGTAACACAGGTAATTTACTGAAAGTTAGTGCAGGCCTGCCAGTCTGGGAGCCCAACTTCTACAGGGCCTGGCCCAGCATTTCTAGCTTACAAATTGATCAGTAAGAGGTGGATGAGTGACAGGTGTAGGCTTTACCAGATGGAGAGCCAACTTGGAGTCTCAACATTTTAAAAAAAATATTGTCACACAACACTAAAGTGGCATCAATTTTCACAGAGTAGAGATAGTATAATGATGCTCTGACACCCCTTCCACTGCAGGCAACCCACCAGATAGAGATCCAACTTTGAGTCTCCACATTGCCAAAAATTATTGGCACACACCACTAAAGTGGCATCAATTTCCCTGAGTAGAAATAGTATAATGATGCTCTGACACCCCTTCCACTGCAGGCAACTCACCAGCTAGAGACCCAACTTAGAGTCTCCACATTTCCAAAAATTATTGGACACATCACTAAAGTGGCATCAATTTCCCTGAGTAGAAATAGTAAAATGATGCTCTGACACTCCTTCCACTGCAGGCAACTCACCAGATGGAGACAGAACGTCTCCACATTTCCAAAAATTATTGGCAAACACCGCTAAAGTGGTATCAATTTCACCAGAGTAGAAATAGTATAATGGTGTACTGAGACACCTTCCACTACAGGCAACCCACAAGATGGAGACCCAACTTGGAGTCATCCTCATTAAAAAAAAATATTGGCACAGCATAGCCACTAAAGTGGCATCAATTTTCCCAGAATAGAAATAGCATAATGGTGCTATGAGACCACCTTGCTTACCGGCAACCCACCAGATAGAGACCCAACTTGGTGTCTCCACATTTCAAAATATTATTGGCATACACCACAAAAGTGGCGTCAATTTTCCCAGAGTAGAAATAGTACAATAAGGCTCTGACACCCCTTCCCCTACAGGCAACCTACCAGATGGGGACCCAACTTGGAGTCTCCACATCTCAAATAATTATTGGCACACACCTCTAAGGTGGCATCAATTTTCCCAGAGTAGAAATAGTATAATGGTGCTCTGAGACCACTTTGCCTACCGGCAACCCACCAGATAGAAACCCAACTTGGTGTCTCCATATTTCAAAATATTATTGGCATACATCACTAAAGTGGCATCAGTTTCCCTTGAGTAGAAATACTATATTGGTGCCCTGAGACTCCTTCCGCTACAGGCAACACACCAGATGGAGACCTTACTTAGAGTCTCCACATTTCCTAATATTATTGGCACACACTACTAAAGTGGAATCAATTTCACCAGAGTAGAAATAGTATAATGGTGATCTGAAACCCCTTCCACAACAGGCAACCCACCTGATGAAGACCCAACTTGGAGTCTCTATATTTCAAAAAATCATCTACAAAGCTTAACGCTGTGTGGCTGCCAAAGAATGGGAGTCAAGAAGTCCGTCCAGTAGCAGAATTTGTCAGTTGTCCTTGAAAAGGACGAGCCAGTGTTCATCCAGTAGAGCTTTCAGGAACATTGCCATCTACCCCACATACACCTCAAACCCCAAGAATATTCACCCTTCCACCACAACCTCGATTTTTCCCACTCATGTTGGCTCTACCCTTCCTCTATTTTGTTGAAAAAATATAAAATTTTTATTCCAAGTAGAAATTTCCTTTTCCTTTTGGATTTTCTGTTGTGGCTGCCTCATCCTTATCCCTGTGAGGCATTGGTTTGCAACTGGGAGGATACACACTTGTTCTGATAAGCTGACTTTTTCTATATTCTTCCTCTATTTAACCAGCTGTTTAACAACTCTAGTCAGCAGTCACTAAATTAACAATCAGTGTGTATTTGCTGAGATTTTGTCTGTGGCAACATGGGGGGGTCGGCTGGTGCCCCAGTCTGCAAGCTGAAACCGCATATACAAGGAATCATCCCATCGAACTCCCGCTCTCCTTTTAATGCGGCCATAATGCTACTAAAAACACACAGGGTGGGGGTAAAACAGTGTGGCAATACTTTATTGAACCACAAAACGGACAGGTAACACACAAAACAGTCCCAGCAAAATACCCCAATATGGCGCACATTGCAGTCTCACCCTTCCGCTGACTCGCCAGAATAACAGCAGCTGTTACATCAGAGCTACCAGGGTCAAATACCTCTACTGTGGCACCCAAACACAGAGAGGAGGTAACAACAAGCTTAGGAAGATGACAGTCCATTCAGGTACAAGGCCAGTTTACCGGATAGTCACAACCTGGCTTCTTCAAACATCTCCATGGAGCCAGGAGACTGGCGAGTCCCAATCCTGGTTTTCTCCAAACATATCCATGGATTCATGATGGTCAATGGAGCAAATCTGTATTCTTCCAGCCGGGCCTATGGTCCCATAAGCTGGCATCCTGTAGAATGACAAATATGTGTCCCTTGTGATGGAGCCATGATGTCGTGGCTGCTGTCTTTTCCCTGGTTCTTATGATGTCTGGATGTCTTGGATGAATCTCAGGCTCTCATATAGAGGCATATAACCTCTTTTTATGGTTAAAAAGTGTCCTTCAATCCAGCAGTCACAAATAGGGGGAAGAACGGTGATGACCAGTTCGCATTGTTTGATTATATAACCATTTGCATAGTTTTTCCTCATCTGTTTTCAAAGTCAACAAATTAGCTGGCTTGGACAATGTGTAATTAGTAGTGATGAGCGAGTATACTCATTGATCGGGTTTTCCTGAGCAGCACAAAGGATTTATATGCTGAAATGTTGACTGGTGGCTAGACCACATAATTATCAGAAAGGATTTAGATGCTGAAATGTGGACTGGTGGCTGGACCACACAATTAGCACTCCAGCTTTATATGCTGAAAGGTCAATTTGAAACAGGATTCTATCTATCTGAACTAGCTGAGAATAAACCGCCTAACTAACTATCTGACTACTTGCAGCAGCCTCACTACGCTGTTAAAGTTACGAAATGGTGCCAAAGCCAAATTTCTGCTTTTTATACGTAGAGGTACATGTGATTTTAGCAGCCAATTCAAGAATCACAGTATTGATGAGATGTAGTCAGAATCACAGTACAAATGAGATGTAGTCAGTATCACAAATACAATTTTACATCCAGGTACCTTGTAGGTGACATCTTATATGATTGAAGTGATTGAAGTCATTCTTTTCTTCTCCATCTTGGCTAGATGCCATGATGACTTTTCATATACCCCGCTCATCTCTGCAGACTTCCATCTTCTCCAGTTTTCTGCAGCAACTCGTAACACAGAGCCCTTAAAAATAGTAGTGTTTTCATAATGCTCCTGAACAAAATTATCTGACCTACAGTGTGACACCAGAAGCAGGGTGATCAGGTCACAACGTGGCGTGATAACATCATCATGCTGTTGCATGTCGAAGAGAGGGCTGACAAGGGCGCTTGTTCAACTCATTTTGACACTCCTTTCCTCATGCTGCTCTCTTTCTATACTGTCCCCTACATGCTGTCCAATCTCTATACTATACCTCCTCACATTCCCCCAAATACTGTCCACTCATAATATTTCCACCCCCAATGAGTCCACTGTATCTATAAAACTCCAGTGTATCCATTGATGTGCTTAACTTCCTGACATCTTCTACTTCTCTTTGGCGAAGTAGTGACATTATCTGAGTGATCAGGTGACCTCATCTTACTGCTGCATGTTACCTTGACCCTGGAAAGGCCAGAAATCAGTGCTTCAATTGAACTTGTGTCTAAAAAATGCAAGTACAACTGAATACAGGAGCCGACCTTTTACAAGTTCTCCAAGTTGGCTATTTAACAACTGGCTTGAAGAACACCGGAATTCCACTCCCTTTTAGGAGGCAAAATGCCACCACATGAAAGACATGTCAGACCACCGTATTATTGGCTCAACAGCATCACCCCCTGCTGGCTGCGCCCGGGTGACATACCTTTCATTTCCCCACCCTTAGTTATACCCCTATATCTTGGCATTCCTGGGAAGCTCAGCCACAGTCTGAGCTTTGCAGGAGACCTTGATTTACGCTATACACTGCAATAATGTTTTTCAGTATATATTTAAGTCAGTGATCTCCAACCGTTCTTACCTTCAGAGCCACATTCAGCTCTGAGTGCATTTTGTGAGCCACATCCAAACTTTCCCCCCTCCCCTGGAATAGTGACATCCAGCTTCTGCATTCCCACCAGTAGTGACACCCGGAGCCCCCATTATCTGTATGATATCAGTTGCATCTGGTGAGTGCAATCCTATTGTATTAGCCATCTATCTCTCAGATAAGACCCTATTTTTGAGCTATTTCTTTCAACAGCTTTCATGGTTTTGAAATGCACATCATTTCAATTTATGTTGATAATGCAGCAGAAGATTTGCTGCAGCAGATCCATGGGTCCATGAAAGTCTTGTGGTATTTCCTGATGAAGGAGTTCTGTGAAACTCTGAAACGTTGCTGAATAAAAACCACAATTATTAATACGTTTGGACTTTCAATGATTCAGCAGCGCAGAACAGGACCACATTTTCCCAATTTTCGTTTCAAAACCGTGCAAGATTCCGTGCGAGAATGCTAAAATTTAGTTTTGTAATTTGATGCAGATTTTCATTACTGAAAATCTGGGCAGAAAGTCTGTTTTATCAGAATATTACTTTATATAAGCATAGAGTTTTTTCCTTCTTTTAAAATATTTTCTTTCTTGTCCGTGAACCGTGCCTAATATTGCACGTGAATGGGGATGAGACTACAATATCAGCTATAGCCCCCAAGAATAAAAGTGGTGCTGTTTCGTTTATTTTCTGATCTGCTTTTCTCTTATCTTTTCTATATTTCAAAGTGTTTATCGAACCATTATACAGTGATGAGTGCAAAAGCAAATGAAATGAGGAGAAAAGACCTCAAGGCTTAATAAACACTAACAAATTTGATAGCAACAATGAGTGTGGACAAATAAAAGAAAATATATCAGAGCATCATAATCGCAATAATATGACAGCAAGAAGATGACAAGTATAATTCAAGTATATATTATATGACTTACTCAAAATTAGTGAATTAAGATGTCCTCAATCTGGAAATTTCCAGTCAAACGAACATTATGTCTACTATTCTGGCAAGGATAATCATACCTTGCCTAGCATGATCCTCATCCCCTTCCAGTTCAGAAGGGAGTTAACATTAAAAACTAAGCAAATATTGTCGCATCTTGTTAACAGGGATAATTCCCACCTAATCTAGATGAATAGTTCTTAGCACTCAAGAAAGTGGCCAATATTTTTAGTAAGATATTAAGATCATTGTTAGTTACTAAAAGGGGTAGATATGTTTTTTCGATTAAAGTGGTCTTTATCAGATTTGAGTATTACATTAATGTGGTCAAAAATTAGAGAAGGGCCCCAACCATTTATTGGAGCGCAAGTGATTGAAGAATGACAATAGTTGGTGCAAAAATAGAAGAAATTGTTTTCGGAATATTGATTAGACCACCCATTAGAATCTGGAGACTTGGAAGATTTGCCCAATTTACTGGTCTGAAGAACCTCCTCAAATGAGATGGCCACTTCCTTTAAATCCTATTATCTTTTCGATAATGTTTAATTGCTTTTAATACATAAGAAGACGGCATTTTAACTGAAACCAAAGAAATATCGACTAACCTCTGCCCTAATCCGTACCTCCCACTCCCGACTCCAAGACTTCTCCCGTGCTGCGCCAATCCTCTGGAATGCTCTACCCCAAGATATTAGGACCATCCACAATTTGCATAGTTTTAGGCGCTCGCTCAAAACACATTTGTTCAGAGCGGCCTATCATATTCAGTAATCAAAGTCATGTTTGTGTGTGTGTAGCCCATTCACTATCTCCATCTAACCCCCACCCCCTGAAGATGGCTGGACCGTCATTGTAAATACATCATTGTAAATACAAACCTGTGCTTTGTATCTCCCCCACCTCATTGTAGATTGTAAGCTCCACGAGCAGGGTCGTCTTATTTCGCTTTAATTATTGTATTGTTAACGTTGTTACTTATGACTGTTGTGTTTGAAACTGTTCAACTGTAAAGCGCTGCGGAATATGTTGGCGCTATATAAATAAAGATTATTATTATTATTATCATATTTCCCTTTTTCAGGTTTCTGCTGCTGCTCTCTGGAACATTAATTGTGTCCCTTTGTACTCTGTTCTATAGTCTTTCTAATGTGTCCTAGTTCATTATTCTAGACTGTTGACTCTGATTGCTCTTATATAGTTCCATGTTAGTATTTAAAATGAATAGAACATGACACAA
Source organism: Dendrobates tinctorius (assembly GCF_039654945.1). Lineage (NCBI taxonomy): Eukaryota > Metazoa > Chordata > Amphibia > Anura > Dendrobatidae > Dendrobates > Dendrobates tinctorius. Next base: position 1,985,397 of record NW_027361708.1, read on the forward strand.
TCATATTAAATGACAAGAGAGAATATATTTTGTTCTGCAGCATAGCTGGAGTAGAGCTGTATAATCATTAACCCCTTGACTGCTGCTGTCTCCAACCAGTTGCAGAATACAATTTTCTGTCGTCTGGTGGAAGAATGCCAGGCATTGGCATTTCTATTGAGCACTGCTCATTTATTCTGGAAAATAAATTTTCATTATTACATTTTCTTTTAATCTGGCTTTTATATCCTGATTCATTTACAAACAAAATATTTTTGTTTGCAGTCAGTGCATTGGAAACCGGGGGTTGCTTTTAAATCATTTTAAACAGACAAAAAAGTTCATACCAAGTAATTTTCTTAAAGTAGACACCATGCAAATGATCAAAATGTCAACCCATGACTTCACATGAATTGCTGCTTTAATACAATTCTGCTTTTAAAATTAACCCAAAAACTGATTAATCTGATATGTATGTGGTTTTTCCTGAGGAAGGAGTTCTTTGAAACTCTGAAACGCGTTGAATAAAGACCACTTTTAATAATACTTTTGGACTACAGTGATTCATCAGCGCAGAACTTGACCACGTTCTCCTATATTTGTATTCTAATAGTGGTACCAGTCACATGTACAAAGTAATAGATGTAAAAGTAAAGAGACAAATTCCAAATAGGTCAAAAGACCCTACCAAAAGAAGCAGGTGCCATGAGTGATACTAAATAATTTAGTGAGCAAGATGCAAAAGGTCAATACTAAGATGGTATGTTAGTGAAAGGGGATCAAGTACATGTGCCCTGGTCCACCAGCCCCAACGCACTTTTCACCCAGAGGCTTAGACTGGGGGCGTCATGTTTCTGTATGGTAAGACACAGCCATTATATAGTATATGCAGTGGGGAAAATAAGTATTTGATACACTGATGATTTTGCAAGTTTTCACATCTACAAAGAATGGAGAGGTCTGTAATTATTATCATAGGTACACTTCAACTGTGAGACAGAATCTAATCTAAAAAAAATCCAGAAATTCACATTGTTTGATTTTTACATAATTAATTTTCATTTTATTGCATGAAATAAGTGTTTAATACAATAGATAAGCAGAACTTAATATTTAGTACAGAAACCTTTGTTTACACTGACAGGTCAGACATTTCCTGTAGTTCTTGACCAAGTTTGCAAAGACCGGATTTTGACCCACTACTCCATACAGGTCTTCTCCAGATCTTTCAGGTTTTGGGGCTGTCACTGGGCAACATTGAGTTTCAGCTCCCTCCAAAGATTTTCTATTGGGTTCAGGTCTGGAGACTGGTTAGGTCACTCCAGGACTTTGAAATGCTTCTTACGGATTTGCTCATTAGTTGCCCTGGCTGTGTGTTTTGGGTCACTGTCATGCTGGAAGATCCAGACACAACCCATCTTCAATGTTCTTACCGAGGGAAGGAGGATGATGGCCAAAATTTTGCAATACATGACCACATCCATCCTCCCTTCAATATGGTGCAGTTGTATGAAAGCATGATGTTTCCCACAACATGCTTCACTGTTGGGACAGTGTTCTTGGAGTTGTACTAATTAATCTTCTGCATCCAAACATGGCAAGTAGAGTTGATAGCAGAAAGTTCTATTTTGGTCTCATCTGACTACATGACCTTCTCTCAATGCATCTTCTGGATTATCCAGATGGTCATTGGTGAACTTCAAATGGGCGTGGACATGTACTGGCATGAGCAGGGGGACATTGTGTGCCCTGCAGGATTTTAGTCCATGATGGCGTATTGTGTTACTAATGGTAATGTTTTAGACTGTGGTCCCAGCTTTCTTCAGATCAATGACCAGGTCCTCCCATGTAGTCCTGTGCTGATTCCTGACCTTTCTCAGAATTAACCTTACCAGACGAGGCGAGATTTTGCATGGAGTCCAAGGCCGAGGAAGATTGACAGTCATCTTGTGTTTTTCCCATTTTCTAATAATTATGCCAACAGCATTTGGCAGCAGCATTTAACTAGTTAATAGGTGCATGTGGATCGCGATTCCACCTGCACCTATTGCGGGCAAATATTAGCTGTTCAAAACAGCTGACATATGCCGGCTTTGATGCGGACTCAAAGGAGGAGACGTCCAGCGATGGACTGTGTCCATCATTGGACCTTAAGGGGTTAAAATGTAGATTAAAATTAACTTTGTTTGTGGGAAATTTCCTTTAAGAAGGATGTTGCACATTATTGAGCAAGCAACAGGTTTCAAGCAATATGGACAAGAGAAAGGTTCCCACTGCTTCCAAAAAGTGTCAAGTAGTGCAATGCCTTGGACAAAGTATGAAACCATTAGATAGTTCATGAAAACATATGCATGATCATTGTACTGTGAAGATATTTGTGACTGATACACAGCACAAATGGGTTCGTGCAGATAAAGGCATAATGGGGAAGGTTTCTTCCAGACAAATTCATCGAACAAAGAGCAGCTGCTAAAATACCTTTACAAAGCAGCAAACAGGTATTTGAAACTGCTAGTGCCTATGGAGTCCATCAAATCTGAAAGTGTAGCATCCTCCAGAGACTTGTAGTTGTGTATAAAACTACTATTTAGCCATCCCTAAACAGTGCTTACAAGCAGAAACAGTTGCATTCAGCTCAGATCTTGACAAAGACTTACATCGAGACGCGTCGATCTGTCATCATAGAATTATATATGCCTTTATAACTATTTTGAAGCTGTCTTTTTAAAGTAACTATGGAATAAAAGTTACATTTTAGCCTTTACTCCATGCTGGATTTTTTCTATTTTGCTGCACTTGTCTGGTTGCTCTGCCTGGATCTGTGCAGGGAGTTGGCTCTCACTTCAGGATCACATCAGTAGATATTGGTAAGCTGACTATTTTACTCTTTTTTTTTTTTAGACATACATGAAGACTAATTTTAAAACAGTCTTATTAGCTGATAAGTGACATGCAACCCTTGATGGCCCAGATGCATGGAGTAGTGAATGGTTGCTTGCTTGCACCCTTTAGAGCCATGCTGAAATCAACATCAGCAAATTATATAGTTTCTGACTGACCACTTTCTTACATGGTGCAAAAAGAAAAATCATGCTATCCATAGCAAAATCATCTTCATGCATGACAATGCACCATCTCATGCTGCAAAGAATAACTGAGTCATTGGCTGCTATGGGCATAAGAGAACAGAAATTTGTGGGGTGTCACCATCCTCCCCTGACTTCAACCCTTTTGAGAACCTTTAGAGTATCCTCAAGCAAAAGAGCTATGAAGGTGGGAGGCAGTTCACATAAATACAGCAGCTCTGGGAGGCTATTCTAACATCCTGCTTAGAAGTTTAAACAGAAACAATCCAAAAACTCACAAGGTCAATGGATGCTAGAATCGTGAAGGTTATTTCAAAGATGGGGTCCTGTGTTAGCTGTTAGGATCTTTTTGTTTGGTAAAGCTTTTCATTTCAGTTAATGTGACCTCGTAATGCTGCAAATTCAACAAATTACTATTTTCAGTTCTTTACCACCATTAAAATGTTTAGAAATTCTGTTGTGCTTAATAATTTGGAAGTTTTTTTCAAAAAAAATATTGTTAAAATTGGGAGATTAGGCCAATCAGGGCCGCCATCAGGGCATGACAGCCCTTACTGCTGTATGGGGTCTGGTGAACAGCAGTACAGAAGTGGGCCCGCAGATCAGGGGCCCCGCTCCTGTGCTGCCAGTCATCGGGCCCCAAGTGCTGTGCATCATAGGGGCGCCGGGCGGGCCCCAAGGGTGCGCTGCGGTTGGGCCCCAAGTGTGCGCTGCGGCCAAGCCTGCAGCGCACACATCAGCAGAGCCACCACAGCGCCCGACATCCAAAAGTTACAGAAGTGCTGAAGGACCTGTGGTGACATCATCATTATCACAGACCTTCAGCATTGATCAGCTCCGCCCCCTGATCACATGACGATGACGTCACCACAGGTCTTTTCAGCTCACACAGCAGCTGCTCCATCTCCACTGCAGGAACGAGGTCAGGTAAGAAGAAAGTTTTTATTTTATTTTATTATTGAAAGGGGCAATGTGTTTCCCTGGCAGAATGGAGACATGGGGGCAGAATTGGAGACACAAAGGGGCAAATATGGAGACAGAGGGCAGGATTTGAGACACACAGGGGTAAATATGGAGACAGGGGGCAGGATTGGAGACACACAGGGGCAAATATGTAGACAGGGGGCAGGATTGGAGACACACAGGGGCAAATATGAAGACAGGGGGCAGGATTGGAGACACACGGGCAAATATGTAGACAGGGGGCATGATTGGAGACACACAGGGGCAAGTATGTAGACAGGGGGCAGGATTGGAGACTCACAAGGGCAAATATGGAGACAGGGGGCAGGATTGGAGACACACAGGGGCAAATATGGTGACAGGGGGGTAGGATTTGAGTCACACAGGGGCAAATATGGAGACAGGGGGCAGGATTTGAGACACACAGGGGCAAATATGGAGACAGGGGGCAGGATTGGAGACACTGTAGATACACAGGGGCACAATGCAAAACATGGGGCAAAATGCAAGACATGGGGTAGAATGCAAGACATGGCGGTAGAATGCAAGACATGGGGGCAGAATGCAGACAAGGGGGCAGAATGCGAGACATGGGGCAGAATGCAGACATGGGGGCAGAATGCGAGACATGGGGGCAGAATGCGAGACATGGGGGCAGAATGCGAGACATGGGGGCAGAATGCGAGACATGGGGGCAGAATGCAAGACATGGGGACAGAATGCAGACATGGGGGCAGAATGCAAGACATGGGGCAGAATCCAAGACATGGGGGCAGAATGCAGACATGGGGGCAGAATGTGACAGTAAGACACAGGAGGGGGCAGAATGTGACATTGAGACACAGGAGGGGGCAGAATGTGAGACATAGGGGCAGAATGTGACAGTGAGGCACAGGAGGGGGAAGAATGTGACAGTGAGACACACGAGGGGGCAGAATGTGACAGTGAGACACAGGACGGGGCAGAATGTGACAGTGAGACACAGGAGGGGGCAGAATGCGAGACACGGGGGCAGAATGACAATGGGGGCAGAATGGGAGACACGGGGTCAGAATGGACATGGGGGCATAATGTGACAGTAAGACACAGGAGGGGGCAGAATGTGACAGTGAGACACAGGAGGGTGCAGAATGTGACTGAGACACGGGACAGAATGTGACAGTGAAACACAGGAGGGGGCAGAATGTGAGGCACAGGGGCTGAATGTGACAGTGAGACACAGGAGGGGGCAGAATGTGACAGTGAGACACAAGAGGGGGCAGAATGTGAGACTCAGGGGTCAGGATGGGAGACACATGGTGCAGGTTCATGAGGCAGGATGGATATGATGTAGACAGATGGGGCAGGATCTGGAGATCATGTGGGGGCAGAATGGTTACTCATGAGGGCAGGATGAGAGAAAATATGGCTGGAGCCAGGATGGGGGATATTATTACCATAGGGGCTAATTAAGGGATATTATTACTGCTGTGATGTATTTATTTTATTTTTTTGAGGATACTGTTTTAAATGGGAAGAGGTTCTGTTACTGTGCAGAGTGACACTATGTCAATGTCACCTTTTTTTCTTCATCTAGTGTAGTGTAGAAGTTGGTAAAAAAATTAAGTAATGTGTTCTGCAAGTGGAGCTCTAGATAACTGTGTTATTTTCTGCAGAGATGAGCCCTGGCTGGAAGACGTGATGGCGATCTGTGCTGGATGAAAGATGAAAAGCAAAGATGAAGGACTTTACCTAGAGACGTCACTGGTGAGTCAGTGTGTTACCTGTACAATGACACTATACACTATATACAGAGTGCCTTTGTACAATGTCACCAGTGATCACTGTATTACCTGTACATTGACACAATATACAGAGTTCCTGTGTATAATGTCATGGGTGATCACTGTATTACCTGTACACAGACACTACATACTAAGTACAGACGTCCTGTGTATAATGGCACTTATGGTGATAGTAATATTTTTTTTATTAATGATCAGTATTGTAGTATCCAGTCACCATGTGCTGGTAATATGTGGTCTGGTCATGGTGCGGTGGTATTTGTCCCTTGTATGTGCTATTATTCTGTCACAGGTGGTAATATGTGGTCTGGTCATGGTATGGCTGTATTTGTTCCTTGTATGTGGTATTATTGGTCACCATGTGGTGGTAATACGGTGTCTGGGCATGGTGTGGTGGTATTTCTCCCTTTGGTTGTGATGATATTGGTCATTTTAAAAATTGAAACATGAATAAAAAATATACCTAAATTGTATTGGATATTTTAGCAAATGTTTAATAGGTTAGAGTAGAGTAGGGCCCAGCCAAAAGAGTCTACCTTGTCGAGGTGGCAGATTTAAAAAATCTTTTGGCCATAACAAGAGCTGCTGGTTATGTGTGTGATCTGGAGATGGGAACTATTAATGTGTGATTGGTGAGAAGTGGAGTTTTTCCAAGAGAGAGCAGTGGGGCTGTGGACAGTTTGAGGGGTGGAGGGCGGGGCTGGGGTGGAGCCTGGGCGGAGTCTCAAGGGGGCCCCAAAAATTTTGCCAGTATGGGGCCCCGAAATTCCTAATGGCAGCCCTGGGGCCAATAAAATTTGATTTATATTCTAACTGTTGATGATTTGAACATTTGCATAATAATTTAGAACGTGGTACATAGGCAGAGATCTGTCAATCAAGGGCCATGGGAATGTGAAGCCACTAGGAACTGACCTCTTGGACAAGTCATCAAAGCGGTATGGTCCCTGGAACACTTTGAAATGTACTGTAAATTATCATTGAAATACTGCAGTATTTCAGAGGAAAATATAACCTGTTTGAAATTATGGAGCCAAACTCTTATTTATAATGCTCGTGGTTCAGGTCAGGGTCCCAGTAGTCATTAATTTCTGTAAAAAATACATGGAAATGTATGTTTGTGACTTAATTTCACCAAAGTTGAGCCTTCACATTAAATATTAGAGATGAGGGTATATTTTAATCGCTGCCATAATAGCATGTCTTATGTCTGGTCCCCTCACAGTCTCAGGAGCTGTGCCCGCACCATACCAAACAGATAATGGCTGTAATATTTAACTGGCATCAGTGGCTGGATGGCACTCTGATAACTGTAGTTTAATCACTTAAATGTCCCTATCAGTGTCTGAAAGTTTCATTTAGATGGCACAAAAGCTTAACAGCTTCCACTATGTCCTCGTAATGTAACATTAGGGAACCAATGGATTGTTATTGCAGCTAAGGGCCTGTTCAGTTACCTCCATCCTTGCAATCTTGTGCCTGCTATAAAGGTCACTGTGTGTGGACTTCATAGGAGATCAGACAATCACAGGTTCAAGTCCGCTAAAAAGACAAAAAAATAGAGTAAAAATGAAAAAAATAAACAAATATGAAAAAATAAACATATATTCAAATTTGAATCATCCCAATATTCCCTCATTTAATGTAAATTCAAAAAATTGTAAGAATTACATACATTTGGTATCACTGCATCTGTAAAAGTCTGATCTATCAAAATACAAAATGAAATAACCCGGTCAGTCAAAAGCATAATGAGAAAAAAACAAAACTTCAGAATTGCATTTTTTTGTAGCTTCAACACTGCAAACAAATGTAGTAACAAGTGATTAAAACATCGTTCCTACTCCACAATGGAATCAATAAAAACATAATCTCCATTGATGTTAAAATGAAAACGTTACACATATTTTTGGAAAATGGCAAAGGAAAATAGCAAACCAGGATCCATGTCTTTTTTAATTGTACTACTGTACCAAATAAAAGTTTTAATTTTTTTTTTACAAAAAAGATTACTTTCCTTCTCGATTTCATCACTGGAGGTTTCTTGCCCCACCTTTTTCCATGGATACCTAAGGTCCTGCAATGCCTGCACATGAGGAAAGAGACAGCGAATCAAAAAACTGTACTAGATTTCTAATTGTAGATATTTGCTAATACTATTATTACACCTACTACTTATTGGGATAGGATTTTGGAGATGGGAGTACTCAACACGAGTTGTGAGGAGATCAGAAGATGTGGTGGTGAGGAGTGGACAGGACGGTGGCAGTGAGTAGCAGATGAGCTGGAGGGGTGAGCAGAAAGGTGAGTATAAGGATGTTTTATATTTTTAAAATGTTGATGGCACTTTATGTTACAAAAAAATTGGCAACGAGTGGCTGCTTTTTTACTGAATCTGCGCAGAAGTGAACTCCAAAAAATAGCATTTTAGCAAATATGGATTTATGTAAAATTCAAGTAGAATTCAATTCCGCTTGAATTTATTCACTCATCTTGTAAAAATCCTTTCTAGGTAAGAAAGCACATCGTCTTGCCTGTGCTGTTACTAATGTGTTAAATAATACCAATTTGGAAACTGAGGTTAATTTCTGATGCTCTATTTTTCTAGTGGTAATTTTTGTCTCCACTATCTTGAAGAGCTGAATGAACATGTGATTTACAGTAATTAATGGCTCATATTTCCTGGAAGAAGATGTAGAAGGAAGGGTTCACAGAGAGGAGTAGGTAACTATGTAAGAGAAGGCTGAGAGGTTCTTCCCATCTATGTCTTCATGTTGTTCCCGGGCAAACATCCAACTTCACGTTAACCTGTGTGCTTTTGGCTCCCCTTCCCCTCAATTTATGAGGCAGTGTAGCATGAGCGTCTTTAAATCCTCTGCTGGCAGACAAACCTGCAACATGTTGCGTTAAGAATATAAAGCTTTATGTTCAGTTCTTAACATGCTAAGATGCAGCCAACTGCAGCAATTCATCCCGGAAATGCTGCAAACCTTCTCATAATTTATACAACTGAAGGACGGCGTATAGCAAAGTGAAAAATGGAAAGGCTGCATGAGGGGTGACCAGTCATGTAAACGTGCCAGTTTTTCAATTTAAAATGTAGCCGCATTGTCACACCCAGCAAGACAGAAAGGTCAGTGGGGCTGGCCAAAGAGCGGTGGGCTGGAGAGGTTTCTGTCCATGAAGATGCTCCTTGGTGTCAGCAATCTGTCTAATCATCACATACCTTATTCATATGGTTATTATCTGATGGTATCCTGATCTGATCCATGCAATTCCTGTTATTTGAAGTTTCACATCTGCCAGGTGACTCTTTGCCTCTATTAACAATAGTTTATTGGAGCGGGACAGACATATTTACATATTACTGGGATTGTTTTATTATTGCTGCAAATAATATAGCTTTCAGTAATATAGGAGTAAAGATTGTCTTGCTTGGAGGCTCCGATATAAGGTGTGTTCATAAATCCTTTGCCTACACAGCTAGTTTTCATTTTGTAGTAGTAATAATAATAATAATAATAATAATAATAATAATAATAAAGTTATTGGCACCTTTTTATTTTTTTCATAGACCGTATAATATCTTCAGAAATAAATGGAAATGTACCATAGTTATATCTTCAGGACTTTTTAATTAGTGGTCCAAAGTAATGCAATAATAAAACATTGTTTTTCAACTTACATGTTGCAATTTCAAAGAAGCCGAATAAAAAGCATGTGCAGCAATAAAGGCACCGCCAATTAATGCTTGGTTGCACACTCTTTGGCAGTGATGACAGCCCACAAACGTTTCTTGAAGCCATCTATAAGATTCTTGCACTTCTCTGCTGGTATTTTCTCCAACTCTTCCTTTGCATTTTATTCAAGCTCTTGAATGTTTGCAGGGTTCTTTTTCGCAATGGCAGATTTCAGTTTACCCCAAATATTTTCAATGGGATTGAGGTCAGGACTCATTGCTGGCCATTTTAAAACAGTCAATTTTTTTCTTTTGCAACCATTCCTGTGTACTTTTGGATGTGTTCTTTGGGTCATTCTCTTGCTGGAGGACCCATGATCTTCGACTCAAACCAAGTTTTCTTACACTGGGTAGGACATTTCTCTCTAAAATCTCTTTTTAATTCTCTAATTTCATGATTCCTGTTATATGATCAAGGCCTCCAGTAGTGGATGCCTCAAAGCAACCCCACAGCATTATGAATCCTCCACCATGCTTAACTTGGTAGGGTGTTCTTTTCCTTATAACATCATTGCACCATCTGTAAACAAACTGTTGCTTTGCATTGCCCAAAAAATTCTATTTTTGTTTTATCTGTCCACAAAACATTTTCCCAGAAGGATTGTGGTTTATCAAGGTACTCTTTCGCAAAGATCAGTCATTCTTTTTTATGTCTTTTTGTCACGAACACCGCACTGCTCTTGCTCACTCAGCCAGTGCACGTGTCCTGAGTAAGACAAACCGTGCTCTATGATACCTGTGGAGCGGGCAGCAGCAGAGAAGATGCATGCTTCAGACTAACAGGACCTGAAGCACATGACTGCTATGGGCGTGGCCTAAACTCCAGAGAGCTAGGAGCAGCCGGAAAACTCCTAGAATGGTAACTATGGAACAAAGTTACCAAGGGGGATAGACAGAGACGTAAACAGATCAGGCCGGGGTCAAAGCACAAGATAGCATGACAATACCAAAGGGCTAGACAGAACGGATAGTCAGGACGTAGTCAAAAAGTCAGAAACCCAAGAAACAGATATACAGTACACAACCAACAGGCAAACTCACAACGAGGGACAGAACCAGGTCAGAACCATATAAGCAAGCTAGAAGACAATCCACAGGCACACAGGGGTCACCACACTCGGCCAAAGGCAAAAGTATAACTGACAGGGATTGGAGTTTCTCAGGGCTATAAGAAGCTCTCCCTGAACCAAAGAGAGGCCACAACAATTAACCCCAGGCTTGCATGTCAAAGCCTGCACTGGGCTCAGGACATTAACCCCTGACGTGCAGGTCAAAACTTGCACTGGGATCATGACACTTTTATTCAGCAATGGTTTCTTCCTTGGCTTCCACCCATAAAACACTGTTTGGTTTAGTGTGCGGCATATGGTACTTGTTGAGACCATGATCCCAGACTGTTCCAAGTTGGCCTTCAGATTTTTAGATGTTTGACATGGTGTTTTTCCCACCATTCGCACCAACCTTCGAAGACCAATCTTGTCCTTTTTCCTCTTTCCCCCACATCCAGGGAGGTTTCCATGCTTGGCAAACTTCTTAATAAAACTGTGCACTGTTGAAACTGGGATACCAACGTCTTTGGAAATGGCTTTATACCCTTTGGAAGTCTTATGTTTGCTAATATTAGCAGTACTGATGTCCTCAGAAAACTCCTTTGTCTTCACCAGTGTGACAAAGGAACAGGGCCTCCATGTGGCTTTTTAAAACACTGAAGTCATCGTTCATTGGCTAATTCATGTCACATGTTCACCAACAATTCATCACAGGTGATTTTCATTTATGATTTACTGCAGGCAAGTCAAATTGTGTTTCTATACTAATTTAATGTAAAGGGTGCTTATACCAGTGTGACAGCAAGCTTCAGGTTTTTCAAATTTTCCCTCCCATTGTTTTTTGTTTAAACCCCTTTTACCCCCAAGGGTGGTTTGCACGTTCATGACTGGGCCAATTTTTACAATTCTGACCACTGTTCCTTTATGAGGTAATAACTCTGAAACGCTTCCATGGATCCCACTGATTCTGACATTGTTTTCTCATGACATATTGTATTTCATGTTAGTGGTAAAATTTCAGTCAAATAACTTGCGTTTATTTGTGAAAAAAATGGAAATTTGGCGAAAATTTTGAAAATTTCGCAATTTTCCAACTTTTAATTTTTATGCCCTTAAATCACAGAGATATGGCACACAAAAAAATTAAATAACTTTTCACATATGTTTACTTTACATCAGCACAATTTTGGAACCAAATTTTTTTTTGTTAGGAAGTTATAAGGGTTAAAAGTTGACCAGCGATTTCTCATTTTTGCAACACCATTTTATTTTTGCGGACCACATCACATTTTAAGTCACTTTGAGGGGTCTATATGATAGAAAATAACCAAAAGTGACAACATTCTAAAAACTGCATCCCTCAAGGTGCTCAAAACCACATTCAAGAAGTTTATTATCCCTTCAGGTGCTTCACAGGAATTTTTTTAATGTTTAAAAAAAATTAACATTTCACTTTTTTTCATAAAAAAATTACTTCAGGTTCAATTTTTTTTTATTTTACCAAGGGTAACAGGAGAAATTGGACTGCAAAAGTTATTGTGCAATTTCTCCGGAGTACGCTGATACCTGATATGTGGGGGGGAACCACTGTTATGGCGCATGGCAGAGCTCAGAAGGGAAGGTGCGCCGTTTGACTTTTTCAATGCAAAATTGGCTTGAATTCAGATTGGATGCCATGTCACGTTTAGAGAGCCGCTGATGTACCTAAACAGTGGAAACCCCCCACAAGTAACCCCATTTTGGAAACTAGACCCCCCCAAGGAACTTATCTAGATATGTGGTGGGAACTTTGAACCCACAAGGGCTTCACAGAAGTTTATGACGTACAGCCGTACAATTAAAAAATCATATTTTTTCCACAAAAATGATCTTTTCACCCCCAATTTTTATTTTCCCAAGGGTAACAAGACACTAAAAGTTATTGTGCAATTTGTCCTAAGTACACTGATACCCCATATGTGGGTGTAAACGACTATTTGGGCACATGGCAGCGCCATTTGACTTTTTTGGCTGGAATTGAGATCGGACACCATGTCGCGTTTGGAAAGCCCCTGATGCACCAAAACAGTGGAAAGCCTCCCCCGGAGATGACACCATTTTGGAAACTAGACCCCCCCCAAGGAACTTATCTAGATGTGTGGTGAGAACTTTGAACCCCCAAGGGCTTCACAGAAGTTTATAACGTACAGCCGTACAATTAAAAAATCATATTTGTTCCACAAAAATGATCTTTTCACCCTCAATTTTTATTTTTTCAAGGGTAACAGGACACAAAAGTTATTGTGCAATTTGTCCTGAGTACGGTGATACCCCATATGTGGGGGTAAACCACTATTTGGGCAAATGGCAGAGCTCGGAAGGGAAGCAGTGCCATTTGACTTTTATTGCTGGAATTGAGATCGGATGCCATGTCGCGTTTGGAAAGCCTCTGATGTGCCAAAACAGTGGAAAACCCCCACAAATGACACCAATTTGGAAACTAGACCCCCCCAAGGAACTTATCTAGATGTGTGGTGAGCACTTTGAACCCCCTAAGAGCTTCACAGAAGTTTATAACGCCCGAGAGTGAAAATAAAAAAAATCATATTTTTTCCACAAACATGATCTTTTAGTCCCAAATTTTTTTATTTTCCCAAGGGTAACAGGAGAAATTGGACCCCAAAAGTTGTTGCCCAATTTGTCCTGAGTACACTGATACCCCATATGTGGGAGAAAACTACTGTATGGGCACACGTCGGGGCTCTAAAGGGAAGTAGTGACGTTTTGGAATGTAGACTTTGATGGAATGGTCTGCGGGTGTCATGTTGCCTTTGGAGAGCCCTTGATGTGCCTAAACTGTTGAAACTCCCCACAAGTGACCCCATTTTGGAAACTAGACCCCCCATGGAACTTATCTAGATGTGTGGTGAGCACTTTGAACCCCCAAGTGCTTCACAGAAGATTATAACGCCCTGGCGTGAAAATAAAAAAATCATATATTTTTTCCACAAAAATGATATTTTTGCCCCCAATTTTTTATTTTCCTAAGAGTAACAGGAGAAATTGGACCCCAAACATTGTTTTGCAAATTGTCCTGAGTAGGCTGATACTCCATATGTGGGGGTAAAACACTGTTTGGGCGCATGGCAAAGCTTGGAAGGGAAGGAGCATCATTTGACTTTTTCAATGCAGAATTGACTGGAATTGAGATCAGATGCCATGTTTGGAGAGCACCTGATGTGCCCAAACAGTGGAAACCCCTCAATTCTAACTCCAACCCTATCCCTAACACACCCCTAACCCTAATGTCAGCCCTAACCCTAACCCTAAAGGGAAAATGGAAATAAATACTTTTTTTTATTTTATTTTTTTCTCTAACTAAAGGGGTGATAATGGGGGGTTTGATTTACTATTTATAGCGGGTTTTTATGTTTGGCAGCTGTCATACGCTAAAAGATGCTTTTTATCGTAAAATAGTTTTTGCATCACCACATTTTGAGAACTATAAGTTTTCCATATTTTGACCCACCGAGTCATGTGGGGTCTTATTTTTTGCGGGAGGAGTTGACAGTTTTATTGGTACCATTTTCGTGCACGTGACTTTTTTGATCGCTTTTTATTCCAATTTTTGGGACGCAGAATGAACAAAAACCAGCTGTTAGGTGTCGGATTCCTGTAGCTACATAACAGGAGTCCAGAGCCTTACATACTGCTTTGCAGCAAGTCACTCCTGAGGCTAAGTCCCGCTGCCACTTCACTGAGCATGCTCATGAGACGATCTCCCATTGGAGCTCGGGAGTCACGTGCTCAGGTCCTTCCCCTGATCTGATTGGGCCATCTCAGAGATCTGGAAGGTCCCGGCAGCGCACGGCTATAAAAGGATCGAATGGCCGTTTTGCCATGTGCTAGTATAGACATTACTTGCTAGATGTGTGAATGGTGACGGATGTATGATTCTGGTGACTGACTCATTTGAAACCCCTTCCCTCTGATATTATGCATGTGTGGCAAGCCTTAGGCCACTGTGCACACCGCGCCTCTACACTAGCGTCCGATTGTGCTACTCCTCATGGCACTATCGTTTCGCGGCAGTGTCCTACGCCGCGCTGCAGTTGCATCTCTCTTTGGCGCCCGCAGTAGCGACACCGCACACACGGTAGGTCTAGACGGACGCAGTTCCTTCTGCCTTTGGTCCTGCACCTGTGACCTCATACTGTGTATGCATATATCTGAGACCTGTGATGCTAACAGGCTCACTCTTTTTGTGTTTACCCTTACTGCCATCTCTGTGATTAAACAGTGATTGCTCTGCGCACCTGGGTGACGTTTAACCCCGTGCGCATTATGCCGCCATATTGTGCGTCTGCCATTGCTCAGCAGCAGTTATAACACCTTCTGCATGGTGGACCCCGAGTGGCGAACGCACTTTATTATTTACTTTATTTAGTGCGTTCCACCGTTCCTAACACCAGCATTTCAAGAATTTCTTTTAGGGGGTGCGTTTACACCATTATGCATGCGGTAAAATTGATCAAGCGGTATTATTCTTCGGGTCGGTACGGTTGCAGCGATACCTCATTTATGTTGTTTTTTATGTTTTGGCGCTTTTTGCAATAAAAACTATTTTAGATAAAAAATAATTATTTTTGCATCGATTTATTCTGCAAGTTTTCAGCGGTACCATGGTTATTTATATTCGTCTTTGTTTGTTTTTTATTTTTATTTTTTAAGGGGGTTCACGGCGATACTAAATATGTGTACTTTTATTGTTTTGTTTTTTTATTTCCAAAAAATGAATTTATTAGGGAATTTTTTAAAAAATTTATTTAGCGATTTTTTTTTTTTATAAATTATTTTTACACTTTTTTTTACTTTATTACACTGTCCCAGGGGACATCATTGTCATGTGTGAGACCGCTGATCTGACACATCACAGATCGCTGTGACAGATCAGCGATCTCACACAGGCGCTGCACAGGCTTCCTCATGCCTGCACTCTGCAGGCACTGGGGAGGCCGCCTCCCTGCAGGCCCCCGAAGGTCCCCGCCGCCATATTTGATCCGGGGACCTGCAGGGAAGGAGCAGCACATCGCGCTGCTGTGGGGTTCTCAGGGAAGCAGCCTCCCTGCCGATGCTTCCCTAAACCCTCGGTACACTGTGATCGTGTTTGATCGCAGAGTGCCAGGGGTCAAGGTGTCAGGAGCGGTCCGTGACCACCCCTGACACATAGTGCTGGGTGTCAGCTGTGATAATCAGCTGTCACCCGGCCGCGATCAGCGGCGCTCACCCCGTGAGCGCCGCTGATCGCTATGACGTACTATCCCATCCATGGGCATAGGGGCCCGGCCCCATTGACGAGATAGTACGTCGTATGTCAGAAAGGGGTTAAATTATTGTTTTTCATTTGCTCGTTTATATTTAACATGCAATCTCTAAACAAAAAACTGTTTCACTTGATTCATTTTTTTCAGGAGATATTCAAAATTATGTACTTACACTTCATGGGTGCCAATAATGATGAACAGGACTGTATGTGCCCGCTGTTCACACCAACATATGAAGACATGGGTTTCCAATGTGAACATACTCTGGAATGAATATAGGCGCACAGCACTTATCACTCTGCACTATATTCATTCTCCTGAATGTAAAGGGTGGTCAGTGACATCACTAGGAGAGCGGACTGAGACTGGAGCAGTAGTCTGGAGGAGGGATTTTTCTTTACAGCATTTTGATGTTTCCTCTCTTGTCTTCCTCTCATTTCATTGTAAACCTGACTCTGCTGCTAATAAATTGACTGTTAGATGATTTCTAAAAATCGGAAGTTTGAGCCTAACATATGACTCTGAATAATTTTGTATTATAGCTAAAGATAAGGAAGAGTTTAATCTTTTTTAAAGTATATCTAATATTGATAAGTAATAGGTCATTTCCTGGTGATACCTTCACAGTAAGGCCAGGTTCGCACTGTCACATCAGTTGATCTTTTTGGGGCTTCAGTCTAAAGTGCTGAAAAATGGGATTTGGGTTGGAAATCATGATAAAGCCTTTCACTTAAATGAGGCAGATGAAGTCACTTCATGCACTTACCGGCGTTCGGTAAGGAAGGGGGGCCTCAACCTGTCCTTGGAATTGGAACACTAACTATCCCTGTCCCAGGGGTACTCTTGAAGCGAGAGAGCCCCGAGTCTCTGACCTTACTATGTTCCTGTGAAACCTGATGTCTCCTCCCTCACCCCATGAGGTATGGGACAGAAATGCAATGTAAACAAGACACAAAGACAAAACAGGGATAACAGAAAACCTCTATCATACAAACGCACTAACCAACAATAGGGAGGAGGATAGGGACAGGGAGGAATAAACTAAATGGAAACAGGGACCAAAAGATAAACACACAGGTACTACAACAAACTAAAGAACACCTCTACAACAACTCTACTTCAACCACTTAGCTTTAGCACATAGCAAAGGAAGATGAATCTTTCACTGGCAGGGACAAAAAGGTCTGACCAGTTTACAAAGGAAGAGGTAGTGACAAGATCAGAAGCAGCTGAAATGGAGCTGCATGTTTCTGACCAGCATAAAAAGGGTCATTAAGCTCTTCAGCGCCAGAAGAAACTAAATTAATTAAATAAGGGACACAAATCGCACCATCTCTAAAGAAGACCTCCTTTCACCAGTCAGACAACAGTACAGCTGGCCATTCCTTTATTTTGCTGTTTGGGGTTCCATGGAGTGCCAGTAATACTTCTTTGCTGTGACACATACCTGAACCCAACATACAACAGAAGGGCGTTTCAGTTAAGTTAACGGGTTCCATCAGCATTCACCAACATAGTTGCCATTTGTCACGTATAAATGGAAGGCATGGCATGGCGTGGCATTGTGTGAACAGAGCCTGTCAATCTCAGTAAATACCTGATTGATTCTTCAATGCTCCATATTTGTTTTGGCATAATCTTGGCATTAGCCATTTACTTTATAAGGCCTACTTACACAATTTTGTGGAGTACGATAAATTTTCTTCCTTTGCTCAGCCATAATTTGTAACATTTGCAATGGTTGCAACATGTTCAATATTTTTTTACAGGATTTAAGATAGTAAATATTTGGTATTAAGATCAATGAATGAAAGAATAAACATTGATGAATGTTATGTGGCATTCATGTTAAGAGCTTAGGAATCTACTATTAAAAATACAGTATAACAAAAAGTGAAAAAATACCCATTTTATTGCAGTTTGTAAAATGTACAGTAGATGCTGTATAGCTCGATGATGTGTGACAACACTTCTCGCATAGTCAATAGATAAAATCATATTATGTTAACAATGTATTTTAAATTGACCTATTAGTGGATTTCATTGTTATAGCCAAATGCCACTGAAGAGGAATATGGATAAATACTTCTTTTGTGTGTAGTTGCAGCCCAGCAACATGTGGTAATAGAGATGTATCCTGTAATCACAGTATCTAGACGGCTCCTTAAGAAATCACTAGGGCAGCATTTCTCAGAGAAATTCCAGAATGACCATATATTAACATGATTACATATTACCACATCCAAAGAATTACAATATCTTAGACAGGTTTATATTGACATTCTTTTTAAAATGGGAAAGAAATATAAAACAGGTTTACATTTAGCTGCAGATAATGGTTTTTACTTTTCTTTTAGGCTCGTCCTGCTATTAGGAGCATATTATAGAGTTATACACTGCTAAAAAATTTTTAAAAAACTGTTAAACAACGCAATGTAACTTCAAGTCAATCACTCTTCTGTGAAATCAACCTGTCCAGTTATGAAGCAACACCGATTGTTAAACAATTTCTCCTGCTGTTGTGCAAATGGAACAGACAACAGGTAGAAATGATTGGCATATAGCAAGATAACCCCTATAAAGGCGTGGTTCTGCAGGAGGTGACCACAGACCATTTCTCTGTTCTCATCCTTTTTGGCTGTTATTTTGGTCACTTTTGCATTTTATCATTGCTCTCACCCCTTTACATCTGTTATGCAACATATCTATTTTGGACAATAATTCTGTTTCTGGTCCTAAAATGGAACAGACAAATGGAATTTTCAAATAGAAATTTGATATTGCATTATACGCACTTGTAGTCAACCAATTTACAATTTCTATCCTTTTTCAATTGACGTGTTTGGCAAAATAGTTCAGAATTTTTTGCCATTACATGACCTCATCCACACCTTTCAAGATTTCCAGAACGGCATAGTGTTTCTAAAAAATATTGTGCAGATTTATATTTTGCATGTTCATGAACGAACCTTACAGCGTTTCTATCTGGAGCTCTGTGTAAAGCTACAATTTCTTTTGAATGGACTTGGCAGCCATTGTTTGGTGATCAGTAATGTCATCAATCTGTTCTTAGAGTTTTACAGGCATTGTTTGCTTGTATGATTCATGTTTTTTTTTGCGAATGATTGAACAAAACTTTTATGTGAGACCCGATACATTCCATATGCTTGGAAAACACTTTAGATTATTTGAGGATCATGAGTTCTGCTTAGATTTATGATGTCTGGGATAAACACTATGTAAAAAAAATATGTTCACACATTTCATATTCTGGTATTTTATGTATTTATATATGTCAAATAATAGATAGCAGAGATAAATAAAAAAAATTCACAAAGGCCGCATCCAGAAAGTTGTTCCTATGTTTAACATTCTGTTTTCTGGACTTAACAACTAGACCCCTGCCGTTCAGTAGAAGTGCCGAAGTGCTACACCAAGAATCGGGACTGGACTGGGATTAAAAAGCAGCCCTATCACATAGAGCCTACCAGCCCAAATACAATATTGGCTCCCCCCAACCTACACAAAAAATAGAGTACGAAATGATCCACGGCATAACTTTCTATTCTTGCCACACAACTCACAACTCCTAAATGTGTTGTCCAGAGCTGCTAACTTCTGCATCAGGAGCAGTGTGACACTGATAATTTAAAGTGCGCACATACCTATGGGAATGGGTTCACATTCTACAGGTCCTTTTCATTAGCCTTGGACACGTACACTATACCTGCGTAGCGTGCAGGATTCCTTGCATACAGTTGTAGCCAAAAGTATTGACACCCCTGCAATTCTGTCAGATAATACTCAGTTTCTTCCTGAAAATGATTGCAAACACAAATTCTTTGGTATTATTATCTTCATTTAATTTGTCTTAAATGAAAAAACACAAAAAGAATTGTCCTAAAGCCAAATTGGATATAATTCCACACCAAACATAAAAAAGAGGGTGGACAAAAGTATTGGCACTGTTCGAAAAATCATGTGATGCTTCTCTAGTTTGTGTAATTAACAGCACCTGTAACTTACCTGTGGCACCTAACAGGTGTTGGCAATAACTAAATCACACTTGCAGCCATTTGACATGGATTAAAGTTGACTCAACCTCTGTCCTGTGTCCTTGTGTGTACCACATTGAGCATAGAGAAAAGAAAGAAGACCAAAGAACTGTCTGAGGACTTGAGAAACCAAATTGTGAGGAAGCATGAGCAATCTCAAGGCTACAAGTCATCTCCAAAGACCTGAATGTTCCTGTGTCTACTGTGTGCAGCGTCATCAAGAAGTTTAAAGCCCATGGCACTGTGGCTAACCTCCCTAGATGTGGACGGAAAAGAAAACTTGACAAGAGATTTCAACGCAAGATTGTGCGGATGTTGGATAAAGAACCTCGACTAACATCCAAACAAGTTCAAGGGTACAACAGTGTCAACCCGTACTATCCATCGGCATCTGAATGAAAAGGGACTGTATGGTAGGAGACCCAGGAAGACCCCACTTCTTACCCCGAGACCTAAAAAAGCCAGGCTGGAGTTTGCCAAAGCTTACCTGAAAAAGCCTAAAACGTTTTGTAAGAATGTTCTGTGGTCAGATGAGACAAAAGTAGAGCTTTTTGGGCAAAGGCATCAACATAGTGTTTACAGGAGAAAAAAGAGGTATTCAAAGAAAAGAACACGGTCCCTACAGTCAAACATGGTGGTGGTTCCCTGATGTTTTGGGGTTGCTTTGCTGCCTCTGGCACTGGACTGCTTGACCATGTGCATGGCATTATGAAGTCTGAAGACTACCAACAAATTTTGCAGCATAATGTAGGGCCCAGTGTTATGAGCTCATTTTCTGCTCCACCAGTTAAGAATTCTCCTTCCGTTCTCCCTCTGGTGGTGACAGGAGGTAGTGAGGTTGGTTTAAGTGGTAGTGATCTGCCTCCTGATGAGAAGGATAACGATTGGATCTCTGGAGTATCAGACTGGATATAAGACAGCCGATGCCCTATCCTGGTGCTGGTGATTCAATCTGCTTCTCAGGTCTTGGACTTCAGCTCTCTTCCAGTCTTCTCAAGTTAAGTTTGTTTTTTGCTAATGTTCACACTTGCGCTTGTTGATCAATTCAGTTTCTTGTGTGGTCAGCTTGCCCCTGCTGGGGCTATGCTGAACTTCCACTCCTATTTATCTGTATTTGCCAATTTGCCTTTTTGTCCCTGATTAGATTGGCCTCTTTTTGCTCTGTTTCAGAATATTTCAGAGTGCTGATATAGTGGGAGAAGTCTAGTGACTTCAAGGTTAATTTTGCTATCAGACGTGTTGGACATTATTTTGGTAGGGTTTTTTGGCAGATTGCAGACAGTGGCTTTCCTTTCCTGTCCTTTCTAGTTAGTCGGGCCCCATCGTTTGCTCAGCCTATTTTCCTGCCTGTGTTTGTGTTTTCATCTTGCTTCACCGTCAATACATGTGTGGGGGCTGTCTATTCCTTTGGGGTCTGCTCAGGGGCAGTTAGTTTTCCCTTTTCTTGCTTTAGGTTTATGTAGTCCTCCGGCGGTGACGAGGCATCTAGGAACATCGTAGGAACGCTCCACTGCTACTGTTAGTTGTGTGGTTAAGATCAGGGATCTGCAATCCGCATAGTAACCAATCTCTCTGGTTTTCTGAGACTTAGCTTTTTGCTGTTCCTCCTCGGTGACCCATTCATAACAGCCCAGTGTGAGAACGCTGGGTCTCCCTCAGAGGTCATGGGTCTTCCAGCAAGACAATGACCCAAAACACACTTCAAAAAGCACTAGAAAATGGTTTGAGAGAAAGCACTGGAGACTTCTAAGGTGGCCAGCAATGAGTCCAGACCTGAATCCCATAGAACACCTGTGGAGAGATCTAAAAATGGCAGTTTGGAGAAGGCACCCTTCAAATATCAGGGACCTGGAGCAGTTTGCCAAAGAAGAATGGTCTAAAATTCCAGATTGTATGTTCCTGACCAGTGGAGAAAGAGAGTGATGTCTGAAGTCCATTGCTCCGCATTAGCTGGTCATCCGGGTATTTTTGGTACCAGAGATTTGGTGAGTCGGTCGTTTTGGTGGCCTGCCTTATCTTGTGATGTCAGGAATTATGTACAGTCCTGTGGGACTTGTTCTCGGTCTAAACCCTGTTCTCATTCTAGTGGGTTGCTGATGCCCCTGCCGGTGCCAGAGAAGAATGGTCTAAAATTCCAGCAGAGCATTGTAAGAAACTCATTGATGGTTACTGGAAGCGGTTGGTCGCAGTTATTTTGGCTAAAGATGTGCAACCAAGTATTAGGCTGAGGGTGCCAATACTTTTGTCTGGCACATTTTTGGAGTTTTGCGTGAAATGATCAATGTTTTGCTTTTTGCTTCATTCTCTTTTGTGTTTTTTCATTTACGAAAAATTAAATGAAGATAATAATACCAAAGAATTTGTGTTTGCAATCATTTTCAGGAAGAAACGGAGTATTATCTGACAGAATTGCAGGGGTGTCAATACTTTTGGCCACAACTGTATGTGCCGATGCTATCTCATCAGCACTGCTTGTATTCCAATGCAGAAGTGAACAATGCTGGACAGCCCTGTTAATAAATATTATATGACAACTGGGCATTATCAATATTCCTGTCAAAAACCTTTGGGAACTGATTTATCATTTGTGATTTCTTGAAGTCACTTTTCTTTTTTTTTGATGTTCCCAAATTTCTCAAAATTGTAAACACGGTTCATAAATTTGAAACAAAATCAAACATTCTCTTTATTTGTACTTTATTTCTTTCTTGCAACTTTTCAGCCATTGGTCTGAAAAAATGCTCCAAATTGAAAATGCCGCCTGAAACCATTCTTTAGGCAGGTACTTGAGTTAGATGCGCCAAAAATTATAACATTTTGTAAAACTTGCATTTCATGAATTTGATTAAAACATCTGGATAAGCAAAAGTTGTCAAGGAAAAATAAAAAAAAGATTCAGATGTCGATTTATCATCTGTGATTTATTCACTTTTGCATTTTTTATCTTGTTTTGTGTTATCCACTGCCATTTTTTGTGCCAATTTCTTCAAGATCATGCATGTAATTCATGAACTGGACACAGCATGAAAAATATGTTCTTTATTTTTGTCTTTATCTGTTTTTATGACTTTTTAGTGCAACAAATTTCACATTCTTTAAAAACTTTAAAAATGTTCCAAATTAGAAACTCAGCATGAAGCCTTACTCCAGGCAGGGACTAGAGTGATATGCACCCAAAAATTGCCTAAAAAAATCTGTGTAAAACATCTGGATAAGCAAAATTGGAAGAAAAAAAAAAGAAAGACAACTGAAAATATGGTGCGAAAATATTAGAATATAAGTGAATATAGCTCGAATACTAAAGCCACTGAAAGCGCAAACAACTCCACACAAATGAAGAAACAACAATAATGAATCCGGGCCTTTTTTACTGCACAAAGGCAAAATCCATTCATTGCTGAGTCTGTTAACAAGTTGGATGCCAATTGTTAAGTAGGCCATGGCTACAGGGGCTTTGGCTGGAGTCCCTCTGAGTGGTTTATGCAGTGATAGGACAATACACCAATACAATACTCCATTACAGCTAATAGTGAATCCTCCACTCTATAAACTTTATACATGATACACAGTGATGTGATATAATGATATACAATGTATGCATTAAAAACAAAAAAAAACTCTCTACTAAGAACTATGTAGTAATAGTTATCATTATCAACGGACAAATGCAGTGATAGCTATCTAGCTCACATATAAGGGGAAACTCTCAGCAGGTTTTTGCCATGAGGATAACATGAAGTAGTGATTAAATATGGAATTCAGCCATTTGTCACATGTCAGACTGTGTGCTGTTGTTTACTTAGATTGAAGGTTTTATCACTGGGTTGGTGACTATCATTGCCTGGACTACTTTTGCCAGTGAATGCTAGTCAAACTCCGCCCATCCTGTGATAAGCAGCTCAGTGTCTATAGACTATGTACATACAGAGCCTGGTGTGGGCGGGGTTAGCTTTCTTTCAGTTGCTGCATTGCTAAGTCTAAAATTGTGTCAAAACACCCAGAAAACTAAGTGATACATTGTTGGATTCAGGGTCTCTTTCTCTACATTATGCTGGTTTCAGATGAAGTAGTAAGAGCCTGCTGACAAACTTCCTTTAAAGAAATATCAACTACCCAAATAGAACCTCTATCACTGTCAATAAGCGTGGACCTTATACGCAGACTCATCACTAAACCTTTATATAGAAATTACCTCTATGCACTATTAGCTCATTATTAGAATAACCATAGATAAATAAATGTAGACTTAAAGCTGCTGAATAATGAGCATGCCTTTATTAGGATTCCATCACAAAGGGTTTTTTTTGTGGCTTGTAAAGAACGTCTTGATATGAAAGCATTGTATTGTTCTGTTAGTGTCTACAAACAGATTTTAAAATGATTACCCAGGCATATGATATATGAATACCCTTAATCCCTTTGCGACATATGACGTATAGTTATGTCATAGGTAGTATCTCTGCATTCCATGCGCTGAGCCCGCATGTTTTCCTGCACGTGACAGTTGATCTCTTGAGCTGTCATGTGTCTTTAACAGCCGCGGTAGGAATCGTGATCCACCCATGGCTGTTAACATGTTTAATGCCACTGTCAATCACCGAAAGTGATATTTAACATAGCCGCACAGGGAAGCAAGTCACTAATCCTGCCCATCGGCACCCATGTCACATGACCGTGGATCGCCGATGGGTTGGCCCACGGAGACTATTGAAGCATGTGAAAAGTAAAAAATAATGTTTTCAATAAAAATTAAAAACATATAAAAGTTCAAGTCACCCCCCATTTGCCCCATTCAAAATAAAAAAATAGAAAAAAAATCAAAAGTACACATATTTGGAATCACCAGGTTCAGAAACGCCCAGTCTATCAATATATAAAAAGAATTAAGCCGATCGGTAAACAGCGTAACAAGAAAAATTTGAAACCTCCAGAGATGTGTTTTTTTTGGTCACTGCCACATTGCAATAAAATGCAATTACAGGTAATCAAAACATCGCATTAATACTAAAATGTTATCAATAAAAATGTCAGCTTAAGGCGCAAAACTAAGACCTCACGCAGCCCCACCACTTAAATAAAAAATAACCTATGCAATTTGTGGTATCTGCAAAATCATAATTACCTGGAGAATCACAATGGCAGGTCTGTTTTAGCATTTAGTGAACGTGGTAAAAATTAAAAAAGAAACCTAATTGTGGGATTGCACTTTTTTTTGCAATTTCACTGCACTTTGATTTTTTTCCCGTTTTCCAGTACACTATATGGTAAAATCAATGGCGTAGATCAAAAGTACAACTCGTCCTGCAAAAAAAAGCCCTCACATGGCCATATTGACAAAAAAATAAAAAACATTATAGCTCTGGGAAGAAGGGGACAAAGAAAGGAAATGCAAAAATGGAAAAACCCAAGGTCGTGAAGGGGTTATGATAGGTCATCAATATCCATATGGTTCTGATATACCCATTTATGTCTCTGATTTCTTACTGAGGCAAAGTTTTTTATGTTATTTTTTTATGTACCATATTTTGTGGATTATAAGATGCACCAGTTTATAAGACGCACCCCAAATTTGGGGGAGGAAAATAGGGAAAAAAAAGTTTTTTAGTAAAATGGTGTGTATTATAATCTGCTTTTGTGACAGCTTACCTGGGGGGGGCAGCGGTGGTGGAGCGGGGCCCAGGTGGCATGGTCGCTGCTGGTGAAGGCAGAAGATGCTGCGGGCTGCAGGGGTGTTCAGTGGCAGGAGTCGGGCCATGGCTGTGGGCCCCAGGCTGTTACGACGAGGTGTTCTGTGGTGCAGGGGCTACGCCGACATTTTGTCAATGCCCGGAGCCCTGCACCTTCCATACTTTCTAATGCGTTGGACTCTGGGAAAATGGCAACCAGAGGTGGCACATGCGCAATTGAGATTTTGGGAGCTGAGATATCGGGAGATGAGATCTCAGTGTGGAGAACTCAATTTGCGTATGTGTCGCCTCCAGCGGCCATTTTCCCAGAGTACGCCACATAGAAGAGAATCAAATGTGCGGGGCTCCAAGCTGTCACAAAATGTCGGCATAGCCCCTGTACCACAGAACACCTCGTCGTACCAGCTTGGGTCTCACAGCCATCGCCCGACTCCTGCCTCCAGCACAGCCAGAGGCTTCCGGCAGCAGCACCATGGTACGCTGCTACATTGCAGCCAGTAAGCTCCACCGCAGCTACAATTCAGATTAAAAAATGCACCCCCATTTTCCCAGAACTTGGGGGGAAAAACAGTGCATCTTATAATCCTAAAAATACGGTATTTACAAAAATCATGGTAAGGCATGTTCTATTGGAATAGCTGATCACACACAGTGTCTGGCCAAATCTGTAAGCAAGGCTATGTTCACAAGCATGCGTCTTTTGCAACGTGCTTTCTTTTAGGCAAATAAGATACTGTATTTTACTTTATGAGCCAAAACAATTAATTTTCAGAATACTCATGCACAAAGCTTGTTTTTTTTTCCTGACTGAATTTGAGAACTGCAGCATTTTGGAAAACTGCAGCATGTCAATTTTTTCAGCGTTTTTTCACCCACAGAAAGTGCAAAAACACTGCAGGTGTTGTACACGGAAAAATTCTGCAAAACACCCTAAAAACAACCGCAAAAACGCTGCAAAACTTGTATTTTGAATGCAATGCTTTCACTGCAAAAAGAGAGCGGGTTTTGGCTGCAGAAAAAACGTGCGTGATTCATGAACAAAGCCAAATACTTCATGTCCCATGTGCATACGTTTCTAACATGATGAGTATAATAGTAGCCGACTTTAATATAATTCTAGCTACTTAATACAATGAACAACAATTGGAAAGTTTTGAAGTGTTGAAATGGACAGGAGTGCCATGTGTTTTGCCCTGTTCCCATGACTTAACAAAAGCCAGATGGGTCATTTGACTTTACAAGTTGTTTTTAAAAGGTCCATGACTGCTGCCCGTCTTCTGAGACTCAGGGTTATAGGATTTGCTAGGACATTTCAGAAACAGCCATCATATGTCTTGCCTACAAGTTCTTTCCAGTTCTTGTGTGCTGAAAGATGGGTTTCGCCTGTGCTGAAAAAGAGAACTGCCGTAAAAAAGAGATATATAGCTAACTAGTGCTCGATGAGCCAGAGGACACCTGGTGAATGATGTCAGCAACTGGGATAGCAAAGAGAAATCTCAGTGACGCGTTTGTCATCAGAGATACTGTAAACAAATGAGATGTTCCCTGGGAGAGCAAAACTAAAGAAGCCCAAAAAGCTCGAAACCTCTCAATTTCCTTTATTCTGTCATATATCTCTAGGCGCTTTCACAAGGTGTCTGTTACCAAACACCTGCAGTTTTATTGGGATATAAAATGAGATTATCCACTTCAAGTCAGAAACAATTGCCTTGTGACTTCTTGCTCCCCTTTTATAGGGACATGTATTGTGATCCATGTGCGTGGTTTAACCCCTTCACTACCAAGGGTGGTTTGCACGTTAACTACCGGGCCAATTTTTACAATTCTGACCACTGTACCTTTATGAGGTCATAACTCTGGAACGCTTCTATGGATCCCGGTGATTCTGACATTGTTTTCTCGTGACATATTGTACTTCATGTTAGTGGTAAAATTGCATTCAAATAACTTGCGTTTATTTGTGAAAAAAACGGAAATTTGGCGAAAATTTTGAAATTTTCGCAATTTTCCAACTTTGAATTTTTATGCCCTTAAATCACAGCGATACGGCACACAAAAAACTTAATACATAACATTTCCCACATGTTTACTTTACATCAGCACAGTTTTGGAACCAAAATTTTTTTTTGTTAGGAAGTTATAAGGGTTAAAAATTGACCAGCGATTTCTCATTTTTGCAACACCATTTTATTTTTAGGGACCACTTCACATTTGAAGCCACTTTGAGGGGTCTATATGATAGAAAATACCCAAAAGTGACACCATTCTAAAAACTGCACCCCTTAAGGTGCTTAAAACCACATTCAAGAAGTTTATTAACCCTTTAGGTGCGTCACAGGAATTTTTTGAATATTAAAAAAAAAATGAACATTTAACTTTTTTTCACAAAAAAAATACTTCAGGTTCAATTTTCTTTATATTACCAAGGGTAACAGGAGAAATTGGACTGCAAGACTTATTGTGCAATTTGTCCTGAGTATGCTGATACCTGATATGTGGGGGGGAACCACTGTTTCGGCGCATGGCAGAGCTCAGAATGGAAGGAGCGCCGTTTGACTTTTTAAATGCAAAATTGGCTGGAATTCAGATCGGACGCCATGTCACGTTTGGCGAGCCCCTGATGTACCTAAACAGTGGAAACCCCCCCAAGTGACCCCATTTTGGAAACTAGACCCCCCAAGGAACTTATCTAGATATGTGGTGAGAACTTTGAACCCACAAGGGCTTCACAGAAGTTTATAACGTACAGCGGTACAATTAAAAAATCATATTTTTTCCACAAAAATGATCTTTTCACCCCCAATTTTTATTTTTCCAAGGGTAACAGGACCCTAAAAGTTATTGTGCAATTTGTCCTGAGTACGCTGATACCCCATATGTGGGTTTAAATGACTATTTGGGCGCATAGCAGAGCTCGGAAGGGAAGCAGCGCCATTTGACGTTTTTGGCTAGAATTGAGATCGGACACCATGTCACGATTGGAAAACCCCTGATGTACCAAAACAGTGGAAACCCCCCACAAATGACACCATTTTGGAATCTAGACCCCCCAAGGAACTTATCTAGATGTGTGGTGAGAACTTTGAACCCCCAAGGGCTTCACAGAAGTTTATAACGTACAGCAGTACAATTAAAAAATCATATTTTTTCCACAAAAATGATCTTTTCACCCTCAATTCTTATTTTTCCAAAAGTAACAGGACCCTAAAAGATATTGTGCAATTTATCCTGAGTACGTTGATACCCCACATGTGGGGGTAAACCACTATTTGGGCGTATGGCAGAGCTCGGAAGGGAAGCAGCGCCATTTGACGTTTTTGGCTGGAATTGAGATCGGACACCATGTCGCGTTAGGAAAGCCCCTGATGTACCAAAACAGTAGAAACCCCCCACAAATGACACCATTTTGGAAACTAGACCCCCCAAGGAACTTATCTAGATGTGTGGTGAGCACTTTGAACCCCCCAGTGCTTCACTGAAGTTTATAACGTCCGGGCGTGAAAATAAAAAAATCGTATTTTTTCCACAAACATGATCTTTTAGTCCCCATTTTTTTATTTTCCCAAGGGTAACAGGAGAAATTGGACCCCAAAAGTTGTTGTCCAATTTGTCCTGAGTACGCTGATACCTCATATGTGGGAGAAAACTACTGTATGGGCACACGTCGGGGCTCGGAAGGGAAGTAGTGACGTTTTGGAATGCAGACTTTGATGGAATGGTCTGCGGGTGTCATGTTGCGTTTGGAGAGCCCCTGATGTACCTAAATAGTGGAAACCCCCCACAAGTGACCCCATTTTGGAAACTAGACCCCCTAATGAACTTATCTAGATGTGTGGTGAGCACTTTGAACCCCCCAGTGCTTCACAGAAGTTTATAACGACCGGGCGTGAAAATAAAAATATCGTATTTTTTCAACAAACATCATCTTTTAGTCCCCATTTTTTATTTTCCCAAGGGTAACAGGAGAAATTGGACCCCAAAAGTTGTTGTCCAATTTGTCCTGAGTACGCTGATACCTCATATGTGGGAGAAAACTACTGTATGGGCACACGTCGGGGCTCGGAAGGGAAGTAGTGACGTTTTGGAATGCAGACTTTGATGGAATGGTCTGCGGGTGTCATGTTGCGTTTGGAGAGCCCCTGATGTACCTAAACAGTGGAAACCCCCCACAAGTGACCCCATTTTGGAAACTAGACCCCCTAATGAACTTATCTAGATGTGTGGTGAGCACTTTGAACCCCCCAGTGCTTCACAGAAGTTTATAACGACCGGGCGTGAAAATAAAAATATCGTATTTTTTCAACAAACATCATCTTTTAGTCCCCATTTTTTTTATTTTCCCAAGGGTAACAGGAGAAATTGGACCCCAAAAGTTGTTGTCCAATTTGTCCTGAGTACGCTGATACCTCATATGTGGGAGAAAACTACTGTATGGGCACACGTCGGGGCTCGGAAGGGAAGTAGTGACGTTTTGGAATGCAGACTTTGATGGATTGGTATGCGGGTGTCATATGCGTTTGGAGAGCCCCTAATGTACCTAAACTATTGAAACTCCCTACAAGTGACCCCATTTTGGAAACTAGACCCCCCACCGAGCTTATCTAGATGTGTGGAGAGCACTTTGAACCCCCAAGTGCTTCACAGAAGTTTATAACGCCTGGGCGTGAAAATAAAAAAAACATTTTTTTCCGCAAAATTATATTTTTGCCCCCAATTTTTTATTTTCCTAAGGGTAACAGGAGAAATTGGACCCCAAAAGTTGTTTTGTAATTTGTCCTGAGTAGGCTGATACCCTACATGTGGGGGTAAAACACTGTTTGGGCACATGGCAGAGCTTGGAAGGGAAGGAGCACCATTTGACTTTTTCAACGCAGAATTGGCTGGAATTGAGATCAGACGCCATGTTGCCTTTGGAGAGCACCTGATGTGCCCAAACAGTGGAAACCCCCAATTATAACTCCAACCCGAACCTCAACACACCCCTAACCCTAATCTGAGCCCTAGCCCTAACCCTAGCCCTAACCCTAGCCCTAACCCTAACCCTAACTCTAGCCCTAACCCTAACCCTAGCCCTAACCCTACCGGGAAAATGGAAATAAATACATTTTCTTTTAGTTTTATTATTTTTCCCTAACTAAGGGGGTGATAACGGGGGGTTTGATTTACTGTTTATGGCGGTTTTTATGTTTGGCGGCTGTCGCACGCTAAAAGACGCTTTTTATTGTAAAAATAGTTTTTGCATCACCACATATTGTGAGCTATAATTTTTCCGTATTTTGACCCACCGAGTCATGTGAGGTCTTATTTTTTGCGGGACGAGTTGACGTTTTTATTGGTACCATTTTCGGGCACGTGACATTTTTTGATCGCTTTTTATTCCGATTTTTGGGACGCAGAATGAACAAAAACCAGCGTTTCATGAATTTCTTTTGGGGGGGTGCGTTTACACCGTTCCGCGTGCGGTAAAATTGATAAAGCGGTTTTATTCTTCGGGTCAGTACGGTTACAGTGATACCTCATTTAGGTCGTTTTTTTATGTTTTGTCGTTTTTTTGCAATGAAAACTATTTTATATAAAAAATAATTATTTTTGTATCGCTTTATTCTGCGAGCTATAACTTTTTTATTTTTTTGCGGATGATGCTGTATGGTGGATCGTTTTTTGCGGGACAAGATGACGTTTTCAGCGGTTCCATGCATATTTATATGCGTCTTTTTGATCGCGCGTTATTGCACTTTTTGTTCGGTGGTATGATAATAAATCATTATTTTTTGCTTCGTTTTTTATTTTTATTTTTTAAGGGGTTCGCTAAAGGGGTTAACTAATGGGACAGTTTTATAGGGCAGGTCATTACGGACGCGGCGATACCAAATATGTGTACTTTTATTGTTTTTGGTTTTTTTTATTTTGAAAAAATGGATTTATTGGGGAATATTTTTTTTTTTTTTACTGATTTATTTAGCGATTTTTTTTAAATTATTTTTAACACTTTTTTTTTTTTTTTTTTTTACTTTATTACCTTGTCCCAGGTGGGACATCACTGTCCTGTGACAGATCGCTGATCTGTCACATCACAGATCACTGTGACAGATCAGCGATCTGTCACAGGCACTGCTGCAGACTTCCTCATGCCTGCGCTTTGCAGGCAGTGAGGAAGTCAGCTCCCTGCAGGCCCCCGTCGCCATCTTGGATCCGGGGGCCTGTAGGGAAAGAGCCCCCTCAGCAGCGCTGCACATTGCGCTGCCGTGGGGGGCTCAGGGAAGCACGGAGGGAGCCCCCTCCCTGCCGATGCTTCCCTTTAACCCCCGGTACACCGCGATCGCGTTTGATCGCGGTGTGCAAGGGGTTAACGTGTCGGGAGCGGTCCGTGACCGCCCCTGACACATTGTGCCGGGTGTCAGCTATGATAATTAGCTGACACTCGGCCGCGATCAGCGGCGCTCGCCACGTGGGCGCCGCTGATCGCGATGACGTAATATTCCGTCCATGGTAATTAGGTCCATGGACACATGGACGGAATATTACGTCAATTGTAGGTAAGGGGTTAATACCAAAGCTGTGAGCTATTGTATTAAGATGAAACTGTGAAAAATTATAAAAAGGACACACATCTTTCTTTGAAAAATACAACCCCAATTCCAATAAAGTTCGGCTGTTGTGCTAAATGTAAACAAAGTAAGGAGGCAATGATTGGAAATCTCTTGCAGCCGTATTTTATTTGCAAGAGAACATAGGACACAGATCAGAAGTTGAAAGCTAGACATATATCCATTTCATTTGAAAATATCAACTCATTTCGACATTGTCAGCACCAGCACACCTAAAAAATGTTGGTGCAGGGTTAACAATAAGCTGGTGGGTCAAATTTTTCTTCATAAGGTTCAGAGATTCTGTAGACATCCATGTGCACAAGGAACAAGGCCAATGGTCAATATTGGATGTTCGTGATGTGCGGGTCTGCATTAAGAACAGGCATGATTCAGTTGTGCAAACTGCATGGCTTCAGAAATACTTCCAGAAATCATTGTCTGAGTACATGGTTCACCGTGCAATCCACAAATGCTGAGTAGAGAAGAGTGGATTGTTTGAAATTAAAATTTGCCGACATTGCCAAATATTCCTCAACTAGATTTGCAGCTAATAAATTCTCAAGAATCTCAATACTAGGAAGCTTGTAATTTCTCTGAAAACACACGTGGGAGAGACGCGAGAGAAGGAACCCTGCTGACTATAAGAACTTACACTCAACAGGAGAGAAAGAGAGGACCCTGCCAATAAGAGCTTACACTCTACAGGAGAGAGAGGATCCCACTGAACAAAAGAGCTTACATTCTACTGTAGAGAGAAAGGACCCTGCTGACCATAAGAGCATACATTCAACACAAGAGAGAGGACCCCACTGACCATAAGCGCTTACACTCTACAGGAGAAAGAGAGGACACTGCTGACCATCAGAGCTTAGACTACAGGAGAGAGAGAGAGAACCCTGCTGACCATCAGAGCTTACACTCTACAGGAGAAAGAAAATACACTGCTGACCATCAGAGCTTAGACTACAGGAGAGAGAGAACCCTGCTTTCTATCAGAGCTTACACTCTACAGGAGAGAGAGGACCCTGCTGACCATAACAGCTTGCATTCAACACGAGAGAGAGAGAGGCCGGGCAAGTGCTCTTTTGCAAATGGAATCTTAAAATGTTTTTAATCGCGTGAAACCATTAATTTAAGGAAATTCGATTTGAGCTTGATACTCCGTGGATTGATCTGCTCATAACTAATGCTGAGGTTTTAGAATAACATATGCTCCAATCCATTGATTACTATATTGTCATACATAATTATATAAACAATAGAAAAGTGAGAGAAGGAATACATAGCAAACATATAGCGACATTGGTGTTTCCAAGCTAATTTCTCCTAGCTCAGCTAAAATGGGTGAGGCTGCAGGGGGGTGTTCCTCTTTTTTTGCTCAGTATATTAAAACAGCCATTTTTTAATACAACTCTGGGCCACGTGTTGTTTGGGCTACAGTGAGCAGCCTGCGTGGCCTAAAGGTGCTGCCAAGGCCTGCAGCATCTCCGGACTTGTCTCCCGTTAAGCACAACTGGGACATTCTTGGTTACGAAGGTAGCTGCCAGCAGTGGATCTTAATAATTTGATGCCTGACTGCATTTAGTGTGGCGGAACGTGCCTCAGACAACCATTAATTGCACATGGCGCTCATACTCCATAATGAGTATATTAAAATGTTTTGAAAAATGCTGTCTCCAGTTTTTCATAATTTGCATATCGTTAACTCCAATGATGAGGTGTGTAAGTTACAGAAGATACTTCATCTTACCTGTGGGTCAGTATATCGTCAGGCTTCAGGAATTATATCTCTCCTCATAATTTATGCTTGCTTGCCCACGCTGACCCTGTGACAAAACACATTGCCATGATGTTACCATGCAAGTTACCTAGGCAGCAATAAAATTGGTATAATATCTAGTATGATGTTAATTTGAATAATTTCTGTATCTTTATGAATATAAAATGATTTTTTTGCAATAATCAGTCCTAAAAATAATGATATCTAAGGAAAAATATATGTTTCTATTAGCATGACTTGATTAGTTTACAGAAACCAAATTGCATTCTTATTCTGTCTGGCTACATAATATTGTCTCGCTTCTTATCTCAAGTCATTTGTCTTATTTAAAAAATGTATACTTTTCTTGGGCCAAACTAATGGAATGAGCATTTAGTAGGAATATTACAATTTCAATGTTAGGCTGTTTTCTACCTTAAAATATACCGATACTTTAAAAATAGACCTAGAAAAAGGTATGAGTCTTGTCAAGATCAGTTAGAAGAATGGAAGCTTTTTCATGAGCCCCTGTAGGCAGACCAATTGTAGCATCCACTGAAATAAACATTTACATTGAATCATTGAATGGCTTTTTATGTGGAACAGTTGATTAAAATTTGGTGACTACACTAAAGTAACACATAACTCTATTTCATTAGCCAAAAAGCTAAGCCATAGCTAGAATTTGGTTTTGGTTTAGGAGAAAATAAACTGAAGAGAAACAAATAGAACAATATTTGTATCAGAGAATGTCATTTTTTTGGATTTTTCAATGTTCTAGTTTTAGCTTTGTTTTTAAAAAGTGCAATACCCTTTTAATTCATCTACTTAGTCCATTTCACTCCTGTACGTGAAAGAATTAGTGCACTGTGCTACGGTATTAGCATAGTGATTAAAGTAAGTATGGCCGCACTACTCAGATAGCTTAGAGTGCTGGTACATACTGTAGGCGCCAGCAAGTACTGTTAGGGCCCCATCTCACATAGCGAAAACGCTAGCGCATCACCGATTTTGTGACAAAAGCCATCTCGCCTGCGATCTCGCTACGTGTGACACATAGCGGCGACCGGCCACCCCGCTGGATATCACTGATCGTGCTCGAATGTCCTGGGCCATTTTTTCATCGTCGGCGTCCCGCTGGCCAGTATGCATTGCTGTGTTTGACGCCAACAAAAGACCTCGTTGGTGACGCAGAACTCAGGGACACAGGCTGGAATCATTCAGAATAGCTGCTGTGTGACAACGCACCAGGGATCCCTACCAGGTCATATCGTTGTCGGGATCGCTGGTGCATCACTATGTGAAACGGGACCCTAACACTTGGAATTACTGTTTCATCCCAAACACCAGCAGTTTTCAGATGATAGCTAAATGGGCATTTATACTGCAAGATAATGGAAAACGAGCATTGTTAAAAATGCTTGTTTCACGATTATATTGTCATGTAAACAGGCTGCCTATCTCTGTTTTTCTTGTTCTTTGGGTGAAATTATCTTTTTTTGAGCATAATAGACGATCGTTCTCAGTGGTGCATCATCCTGTGTAATCAGAACTCGCACTGCGGAGGACCGTGGCAGTCAAGGTGCACTGAGCCATCTCTTATAGATTACATGATGTACTTCGTTTACTTTGGTCTGACTGTGTAATCAGGCATTCAGACCACCACCGATAGATAAAACTTTACGGATCGGCGGTCATATTGTGCCGCCGGTTGGTCTGTGTACATGGACCACCTAGAAGAACATGGTAAGAATTGAAAATGCATTCAAAAAGCAGAAGCCAATTGAATGTGAAAGAACTGGTGTGAATATAACATGGAATGGTATATTAGGCAGATTTCAGATTCCAGAATTTGGAAATAATACTAAATAAGTGGTGAAACCCACAAGAAATACTTGAAAACAGATTGATAAGCTATATCACCAATGTATTCATGGACTTATATAACCTTATAAAGATATAATCATATGTGTCCACGCCACAAATATAACAATAAGTAATATATAGTGGAGTGGATAAGTGATAGTGTGCATCTAAAGCAATTTAAGATAAGATCAAATTACTCTGGTGTTTCAGAAAAAGTATACTTTAAACAGGGGAAAGGAACAAGGTGGCTGAGACAATTAGTTGCTGAAGTCGATTATCGCCTTCTTCTACTTGCCCACCTCTTTATGATTGACAAGTTTTTCCCTATACACTCATAGAGAAACCTGTCTTCATGCAAAACCAGGCAGGAAGAAGCCAACCGGAGCCTGCCTAGATGACTGGTAATCTCAGTTTCCTTGTTCCACTGATGTAAGTGGTTTCCCTGCTACGGCTGAGTGAAACATAGGTGTTAGAAATAAGGGAGCCTGTCCCTGATGGATGCTAGCCATTGTTACCTTTAAAGTGGATGGTTGCCTGTAACTGATGTAAGCAGGTGGAGAAATGCAGTGACAGACAGAAGGCAGAGCAAGGGTTAACAAATTGAACAGTTTAATTGAACAAGGGGTTAACTCCTCAAAGGCAGAAAAATGGGTAAGGGAAAAAATGTGCAGAACAATAAGTGCAGAATAAGAACAGTCTTTTTAGAGAGAACTTATCATGTCCTTTGTGCTCCTCCACGGCAGATGATCCTGCAGGGAGTTACAGCATCAGCAACGGCTGAAACAATGTCCAAAGGGAGGTCCTTTTCACAACGGTCTGTCTTTTGGTGGCAGCGGTGTCTGGTACCTTCCGCTTAGCCACTAGTCCATGAATACGTGCGGCCGAAGCAAACAAGGCCGCAGCACTCCCAGAGTCAAACATGAATGGCAGTGAAGCAAGTGGCAGGGAAGGCCGCAATAGTCTGTCTGGTACTTGGCTCTGTCTGCTCTGCACGTGCACGTACTCACAGTCAGTGGGCGCACGGCACCTCTTTCTCTGGCAGATACAGAGCGCACAGCACCTCTCTGCGCAGCAGTCCCACTGCAGACAGTGGGGACCACTCTGCATGTGCGTGGTACTCACAGTCAGTGGGCGCACGGCACCTCTTTCTCTGGCAGATACAGAGCGCACAGCACCTCTCTGCGCAGCAGTCCCACTGCAGACAGTGGGGACCACTCTGCATGTGCGTGGTACTCACAGTCAGTGGGCGCACGGCACCTCTTTCTCTGGCAATTACTGAGCAAACAGCACCTCTCTGCACTCTCCCACTGCAGATGGCGGGGACCAACCGACGCTGCCTGTCGTGGCGCTGCTGGTTGGTGCCAAAACTGAGTGCTTCTGCATGCGCTGCTGGGTCCTGAGATTTGTCCGGTCTCTTATTCTTTCCCCCGGACAACAGAGGAGACAGCCCCGACAGTTCGAGACCGGCACAGGAGAGGTACCCGCAGCCCGGTCTTCCTCCTTACACTGACACGGGGAGAGTTGGCCTAGCATGGCAACTAAGTACTAGAAGGGGTGCTAATAAGCCACCCCACCTTGATCATGTATGTAGCTAAAGAATTAGGAGAGAAAACTGAAGTTTGCTTTGGGTAAACAAAATCCACAACATTTAATTGTAGATAAAAAACAGCATAAGAATTACCTTGATATACTATGTTCTTCATTTATAATATAACTGAACATTGAAGACAAATCTCATGGACTCACAAGACTCTAATAACAGAGGATAAATGTCAGAATTCTGTTAGATGGAGCGGAGGCACCTCCCTGTCGTGGACTGCCGTTCTCTGATTACATCTCCATCCTGATGCATTGTAACGTAGTTATACAGTAACACTCTGATCTTATCCTCTAGGGCTAATGGGTAACAGCTTTTAGTTGATTTTTCCTCTTCTTCTGTCTGAATGATGATACATTTAACCATTGTACCCATGCTTTTTTGTTGAGCCATTAACCGCTCAATTAGACTATTAGCCTATTTTTAGTGTAGTGAAGGACCACCTCTTAATCAGATTGCAAGGAGCAGTAATTGTATTTAGCCCATCATTGGGCTCCTGAGCTGCCAGGGGAATATTTTCACAAGTTGAGAGAATGTTGGCAAAGGAGGAGATTAACTATTTAATACTGTCGCTTCCTTCCTCAATGAAGTAAAGAATAAATTACTGGAAAAGTAAATGATGTTGATACATTTCCTAAAATCTCAATGACGTAGGCCAAGCAGAGTACAGTCTTGCTGATGGGCTATGTAATAAATATACTGTCATATGCAGTGTTGGACAGATTCTTACTTGAACCAAATCACTTTAACTTATAGTATCAGTTCTTTTTAAAGGGAACTTCTTACCAGAAAAATGCTATAAACCTGCAGAAATGGGGTTAATCTGCAGGTTAATAGCATCATTAACCTGCCCGGAGCCTGCACTTAGCTGAATGCTGCGGGGAGAAAATTAGTTTTATTCCCTCGGTAGCATTCCGGTTTCTGTGACAGGGGCGACGCCATCTGTGGTTCAGTCATCGCCCTGTGTATAGAGAGTGGCGGCTATAACCGTGCCCCTGGCACTGACTGAGAGCTGGTCCTAATGTTGATCATGCTATCAGTCAGTGCCGGGGGCGCGACTATAGCTATGCTCTGTATACTCAGAAAGGTGACTGAACCTGCACTGTAACCGCTTCCATGACAGAAACCGGAACGTTGCCGGAAGGCATACAGTTATTTTTCTCCCTGCAGTGTTAGGCTAACTGCAGGTGCCAGGCAGGATAGTGGCGCCATTCACCTGCAGATAAACACAATATCTGCAGGTTAATAGTGTTTTTTTCTGGTGACAGGTTCCCTTTAAATAATATTTGATGGTTTATTCATTGTTCCTGGAAAAAAACCTAGTTGAGAATATATCTGAAAATTCCTGAGCAACCTTGCTAGATGTTAAGCTGAAAGGCAATCGCCCAGAAATGATTGAGAACAAACATTCCCTGCCATAGTGCATCGTCATAACGTGATCAATGAGAGCAGTAAGTTTAGGAAGACTGAGGAGCGGAGTATCCTTACATAGGAACTGGTGAAATAGTATATAGATGAGGCGCACACTAACATCTATAGAGAAGGGCAGTATGTTCAGGGTAATTGCTACTTATGTAAAAGCTTTGTAAAGTTAATGGGAATAATGTATCCATGACTAGAAAGTAGAAGGATATTAGAAGTCTCTAAGGAGATTCCATGCCATATGGAAGCAAGTACAAGTGGGACTTGTACAGACACATGAACGTATGACCAAGTCTGAAATAAATTCTGTATGGGCATTTTACTCTTATTGTTACACTGGTTCCAATTTGAAGAGCACACAAAGTGATAAAAGCTCACGCTAAGAAGACTAAGATAGACTGAGAACTGTATATTGGGGTATATGGATTTTGAACCATATTAGTGCTATATACAGTACACTTATGTACTTATGAAATTGAGTTACTTAGCGCACAGTTTGATCAAACTCTATGGACCCATCTATTGAAGAAAAGAAGATTTCTCTACACTAGCTGACTTACCTATCCAGGGCCGACATTTACAAATTTACAGGGCAGGTAGGCTCCACCTCTAATAAAAACAGCCTTGGACAGTTATGCAATAAGTCTAATTTTCCTTTTATCCATGTTGTTGCTCATTTAGATACTTTTTTTTTTGATGATTAAGGGTTTCACTGCCTGAAGTTAGTTGTTTTATCTACTACCATGGCATTTTAATTATCAGACTGGATTGTTTTCTATTGACAACACTACAGAAGAGTTTTTAAATTTTCGTGGAACTGGATTTTTATTTCTTTGCAATCATTCACATCCAAGGCAAGGATGCTTCCTTTTCTCCGGATCTTCAAACAGTGCATGTGGGTGAGCTGGTCTCTATCACAGTTTATTTGAGTTTCCAATCCATTCCTGTTATTCCTTGAGAACTGATTACCTTCAGTTCTGTAGGTGGAGCAGTAAGCCGTGTTTGTGTCCATTCATTGCCTTACTTCTGTGTTGTCTCAACAATTTTTCATCATCAGTGGGTGATTCCACATTGGTAATTGTCAAAGATAACAGCCGAGTGGGCCACGCATATCCTACCAATCTCACCACTTTGTCACAGAAGACACCGGAGAAATCGCACAAATCCCACCGTTGCCACCAGGTAATTCAAGGAAAGGCAACTCCGCTGCCTCCAATCATCAGGACAATTGCGTAATTGACTTATGAGTGATGGATAAGGCCGTGGCTGCCGTTACACCTGTAACAGGTTTCCAGAGCAAGAGGAACAGAGCTATCACATTTTATATATTTAATCCAGAAAGGTAGGCAGTGTTTATAAAACAAATATACAAAGATGATACAAAATGGGAGCAATATATATAATTATATAAAATAAAAAGGAATGACAAAAGAAAATTACTAAACCTGATGTCACTGAAATGACTCAGAGGTTAGCAGAAGGAAGTACTCTGATTGGAAAATGGACTACCCTCACAGCAAACTATGACTTTCAGAGTGAAATCTCCATATTACGTTCACATACCTCTCCTTAGTGACTTCATGTGGGAGCTGTTGATACCTTCAGCATTTTATGAGATCCCCAACTTACAGGATATTTTGCCCCTGGATAGCATCATTTATTGGCCTTACAGTGGTGTGAGTGAATGCATTCTGCTTGTCCCTTCGCTATGATGTCGGAAATGTATCTCCCATAATTATCGGACTGATGCAAACCCCAATATTCATCACTGGAAACTGGAGACTTTGTGTCTACAAAGGTGCTTTGATGAGTGAAAGCTTATTCCTAGGAAGGTAATTCTCCTCTGTGTAAACAAATCTCAAAGCTTGCTGTCTTTTTCTCAAAAGCATTTCCCTGCTGTAGTTACCTGCTCACTACAGGAGGCCTCTGCTTCAGAGGATGCTGAATCACCATCTCTCCCTCTATTTCTTTTGTTTTAATTATTTTCTATTTCCCTTGCTATAGTTAGTTACACATGTTTAATGTGTAGTCCATCTTCAAAGGAAGTTGGAGAGTCAGTCTTTCTCCCTTCTGAAGGTGTCATATGGATTTTAATTTTTCTCTTTGACAGTTATCCCAGTTTCTTTTACATCTGCAATTTTACACTATTGAACACTTCTCCTTCATTTATATCTTGAACAGATGTGAGGAGTATTCAGCTAATATGAAAGAAGTCACTTACCTCTAGATTCAGTATGATGCAATGCAGGGACACTAACCTGCACCTCAATGTTTATTTTATTTTCCTAGTAGGTGCTTGTTAATTTAGTTTTTGCTTTACAGATTTGGGGGTAAGTGACTACCTTCATATTGTCTTAGTACTCCTCCAAGGCTGTCTTTACTTAGAGATGGATCCTACATGCCCTTTAAATTTGCATGCTTATGAGAGATTAGTCTCTTATTGAAGGTTCCCAACTAATTTGAAGGCGTAAAGTGATGACAAAAAGCCAACATTACAAATGCAAACTATCCTAATTCTAATGTGCTTTTTTACCGCATTTGTATATAGATTTTTAAATAATGCATGATGATAATGTGAAAATGGAGCAGAGCGTGCATGCACGACCAGGCTCAGACTAGACAACCAGGTAGCTGGTGAAACTCCCAATGAGCTCCAGAACAAACCAGGCCACTGCATGTGCAGCCAGTAAACTATAGAAATGTCTCTCCAAGGTCATTATACTCTTTATTGTTTTTAAAACAAGGCAGCTGGGTGCCTCACCTTCCTCAAGGGGTCCTTCCCCCAGGGCTGACCCAAGGAATTTCAGGTCCCCATAAGAACAAGATTTTTGGGCCCCCTTAAGCCTCCACCCAGGCTCCACACCAGCTCCTCCTCCACTAAGTTTTTCACACTTACCTCTCAGATGATCCCTTGTCATGCTTTCATGCTGGTGCATATGCAATGACACTATCACGAACGCACCGTTATCAGCGCGTTACAGAAGAGGTGAAGGGACTCCCTTGCAGAGTCCCTGAGCCGCAATGTGGGCCACTGATGGGGTACACCAGCACGCCATGTTTCATTATACCCTGGAGCCCAGTAAGAGCAGCACAAGAAGGGGCCTAGTCTGTGCCCCCCCATTTACTTCTGTTCATCGGGCCCCATACAACATTAATTGCACTAATGCCCTGATGGCGGCCCTGCTTCTCTCTAAGTACATGTATGCATGTTCCTACTGCTGAAAACTATTAGATCTCAAATTCTTGCTGCCTACTGCCATAGGAGTAGTATGACCCATCACGGTCAACATTCTGGACCTGCAGGATTAGACATGTGCTCCACTAACACAGGGCTAAGCTGCAGACACTGAGGTGTGAAAGTCACAGCAAGAAAATACTCTCAGATGATCAATTCTACTTGAAAATAGTAGACCAATGGATAACAGTTTGTGTCTGGTAACTAGTAACTTCGTTATCAGCCTTTTGTATACAGAAAAAATGGTAATGGTGTGGAAAAAGTGTCTTCATATGCATTCAGTGTATCAAACTGAAAAGTGGCAATTATATGTTGTATAATGTTTAATAGAAAAAAAGGATCATGGTAGATGATGCCAGTAGTCAATTCATAGTCTGGCGTAAACACTGCCACCAGCCAGTCAGAAGTGTTATAAAAACTCTGCCGAGTATAGTCTAATGTAAATGCTGGTTAAAGGGTTGTCTTCTCACATGTATCAAACATGGCCTGAAAATACATACCTTCAAGTTACTCTGGGAATTTTAGTTTGACTAAATGCTTATTATCCACTTAGATATTGTGAACATAGATTCCCTAGAACCCTGGATGCAGCAGGTTTGGCATTTTAGATCACCAGCTTCATTTGTTTGTATTTGAACTGTAAGGTGGGCATCTAGAATTAATTTCACTGGTGGGTCAGAGGCATTCCAGTCCAAAACTGTGCATGACCACCAGACCATTTAGTTCTATGGGTCTCTAAGAGAAGTAGTGCACATACATGACCTCTGCTCTATTCTCTATATGGAGAAAATAGTCACATATTCTTCCTGTAGGCTGAAAGAAGTGAATGGAGAAGTGGTCATATATTCACACTACTCTTCTATTCCCACAGGGGAAGTGAACTAACATGAACAGTATTGGTATCAGAACTTGTACCTTTGCTGATCATACATTTATCACCTATCCATTGGGATAACAACTTTAGGAAGTTAAATTTGTGATTTATATGACAATATGAGAGGCTTATAATGAATTCAATAGTTAATTAAATTTATTGAATATAAACTAAACCATACT
The DNA here is from genome assembly GCF_039654945.1 of Dendrobates tinctorius. NCBI lineage: Eukaryota > Metazoa > Chordata > Amphibia > Anura > Dendrobatidae > Dendrobates > Dendrobates tinctorius. Next base: position 2,028,567 of record NW_027361708.1, read on the forward strand.
CACGTCATTGCCCATTCCAGTGAAGCCAATGTCTCCTGAAAGAGAATTAAAATAATAAACAACAATATTCCTCACCTGTCCATCGAGTAAATAATACAAAATGTCCTACGACAATCTTGATGACTTTGATGACCGCCAGCTACACACACAGGTGCATGTAATCGCTTCTGCAGTGTGTAATGCTGAGCTGCAGTGAGAAAGTTTACCAAAGATCATCAGCTGATGAGCCCCGGTGATCTCACATATAGCACCACAGCTGCATGAGAAAGTTTTCACATAGCGGTGGTGTCATAAGTGAGATCTCTGGAGCTCATCAGCTGATGAACTCGTGTGGCCTCTCTCACAGCAGCTCAGTGCTATACACTGCGGGAGCAATGACGCTCCTGTCAGGGTAAGTTCACACTAGACGTTCTTTCTGCAGCAAAATCTGATCTCTTGGCAGGAAAGAAGCTGCAGAAAAAAGCATGCTTTTCTTGAGTTTTTTTTGCTGCATTTTTGTGTTTGTTTTGCTGCAGTTTCGGCATGTTAGATTTGTTTATTGTGCACACTGATAAAATTAAGTATTGAAAATAAAAGTCTCATTCTATAAAATTAGGTTTTGGTGCATTTTTTTACCACCAATTCATTTCAATGGGTGAATAACGCTTAAAAAATGCTGAAAAACCGCTGAAAGAAGTGGCATGCTAATATAGTGCAAAAAAAATGCAAAAAACCTCTGATGACAAAAAACAAGTCTGTTTGCATGAGATTTCTGAAATCTCATAAACGTTGCTGGTACTGTAAAATGCAGCTGAAAATTTGCATTAAAAAACACGCTAAAAAATGCCTAGTGTGAACTTAGCCTTAGTGTGTAGCCGGAGACCGTTTAGAGCATCACATCTCTCAATGTGACTGTTCTACAAGTGAGAACGCCATGGGACACCCTGGCTTATGTGGATTACTGCAGACAGGAGAGTATATGGTTGTTTATTATTTTTTTATTTTTTAGTAGACAAGGGCATTGGGTATTTGGTTTTAGGTGAGTATAATGTGTTTTTTATCTGAATATGTATTTAATTACTTTACATTTTATTTTTTTTTAAGTTTAAGCACAAGCGCTGGCTGACGAGAGACTACTTCTCCCATCAGTGGCACCTGCTATCACTGTTATCAGTAACAGCAGATGTAGCTGGAAGTGGTAGTCTCTCATCAGCCGACGCCTGCTGACCTGCGGTAAACTTTTTACTGTGGGTCACAGTATCTCTGTGGGGCCACGCTGACTTATAACAGCGGAAACGGTTACTGGCGGTAACATTGTTGCCAATTAGAACTGCCACACCGGTGTTTCCCATGCTGTCACACAGATGACAGCATGGGAAACACCATAAGAAGTCTGTGAAAACTCGGCAAGTCCTCAGCAAATCCGGAAACATTTTCATACCTGCGTTTTTGCTGTGGATTTGACTGACTCAATTAAAATCATTGGGTAAAAAACACTAAAAATCCACACAAAGAATTGACATGCTGCAGAAAAAAAAACACACTGCAAACACTCAATGGAAAGTTACTGATTATGTGCACAACACTTCAGGATTGTCATTGAATTAGCTTGCATAAGGATTCCCTAGCGTTTTTGGGCCATTTCCGAGCCAAAAAACAACAGCTAAAACTCACCAAAAATGCATCATTTGCACACAGACTAAGACAAGAATGGAAAAGTGGCTCTGTCTGTAAAATAAATAAGAAATAAAATTAATTCAAATTCTACTAATATATTTACACTATATTACTAATGTAAAAGAATATAAATAATTACAACTAAGAAGCCCTTTTATATATCCATATATAAATGTTTATATTTGAATGCCTGCCTTTACACTTCATTGTCCTATAAGATCAGCAGAAATTAATTTTTATATTTTCCAGGCCTCCAGTAAGCAGAGTAATTTTAATTAAACATACCGTATGATATGAAGAAATTATATTTAAAGATTATGAGACTTCCAGGATTCAGAATTATTAGTTCTTGTTTCATATGTGTAAGGCACTAAACAGGAGGTCTGGACACTTTACCAATAATTGATATTGGCCCTGTGTATTTCTGCAGAGCTTTGTAACTGGAAACCTGATCAGAATGTTGCAAAGCAAACGTGTATGTAGACGAAAATAAATGCTGCTTAAGTGAATAACAAATATTAGTGTATAATAAATATATTGCAGTAGAAGCTTCTCAAGTGGAAATCTCTCCACAGCAATATAAAAACCAATAGATATCAGGGACAGAGGCGTAAAGTGAAATTCTTGACCCCCAAACTGACAATCTGCCTTTCTAGTAGGAGTCTTCCAACTCTGGAGGAGAAAGGGAGAACAGAACAGGTAGACCAAAAGAAAGGTGCAGAGCCATCGTGTGCTTAACATTTTTAACAAGTTTCTGCATGTGTGAGGAAAACTATGCCCTTTCCTATATCATGTCCTTTCTGAGTTAATGAGCTATTCATACTGATGGCTTATGACAGGTCACCGATCCCTCAATGACCTGCTCCCTAGTTTACATACTGATTATTATATGTAATCCTATTTTATCTTTATGTGTGGATACCCTTATGTTGTGGTGTAAGAAGATGGACCAGATTGGGGGTACCTCTCATACGCCGGTTCCGGAACTGTTGGGGCTGTGACCATTGTTGCCCGGAGGAAAGCTTTCCGACCCGGACCGAACTTTGCACTTAACAGCAGGGGGTGTGTCTTTAATAAAAGATGGTGTGCGCAGGAAAGGGAGAGAAGAGTTGGCGGGAAGACAGAGCGTGCAGCAGGGGAAGATTGGTGCTCTGTTCCTCGAGCATCGTGATAGCGCAGGCCCACGCTGTAGATTCCCTGCATCCAGAGACACTGACTGTGGACAGCAAACTGCCGTGTGCCCGTTGTCTCCTGTGGCCGAAAGTTGCAGACTCTCCGGGCCGGTGGTTGTTGCACACGTGCCGCCTAAGACAGACCAGGTGACTCAGTCAGAACTGTGTAATTCCTCACCCTCCTATTACTACCTTGTTGAGTCACGCTCCGGCTGTAACACAGTCTGCTCTGCATTCCGTACGATGAACCGTGGATCAAGGACCCACCGCCATCACCGGGAACCGGACCCTCAACTCAGGATGGGCGTGGGCGCCACTGTTGGAACCTACCGCTCTGCAGTCAGGAAGCTGGCGGACTGAAAAGTTAACCCTTTCATGAACAGTTGCACCCATACCGTGCTAATACCACCTCCCTTACCCCATGCTTAGCCCATTATCTCCCTGCATGGAGTATACCACTGTTAATAAATGTGTTAACCCTTGCTCTGCCTCCTGCCCATCAGTGCATTCCGCTAACTGCTCACAGTGGTGTTACCACTTACCAATTGTTGTATTAGTAAAGGTATTTTATTACAATATAATTGTTCCTATTTCTCCTTGACCACATGTTTGGTGTTATGAATGGGTCACCGAGGAGGATGGCAGGAACAGGCTAAGCTGCCAGAAGACCAGAGAAGTTGCTAACTAAATGGATTGCAGACCCCTGATCCTATCAACACAACTAGCAGTAGCCGTGGAGTGTTCCTACGATGCCCTAGACGCTTCGTCACAGCCGGAGAACTAACTAAGCCTAAAGACAGAAAAGTGAAATCTAAACTGCCCCGGAGCAGATCCCCAAAGGAACAGACAGCCCCCAAACATATATTGTCGGTGAGACAAGATGAGACACAAACACAGGCAGAGAACAGACTGAGCAAACGGTGGGGCTAAAGCTGTTTTTGACAGGACAGGACAGAACAGATACTGTCTGCAATCACGCACAAAACCCTTAAAAAGTCCAACACTTCTGATATACAAAAAACCTGAGGTCACACGACCTCACCCCTGCTAGATCAGCACTCTGGTATAAACTGGCAGCAAAGCAAAAAGATACTAACATAACAGGGAACTGAACAAGCTGCAACATATGAAGCAGGACCCAGCGCTGCCCCCAGCAAGGAGCATGCTGAACCCTAGCAGCAAAACAGAAAGCAAAAAAATGACACAACCAGATTAGATGCAAAGGATTAGCAAATTAATCACTTAGCTGAACCATGTAGATCAGGCAGGGGACAAAAGAACTCCAAATGCGCACAGAGGAAATCACCAGCAACCTCCAAGAGCAGCCAGCTCAATTATATGCTCCCAGCCAGCAATCCCAGGTTCCCAATTATTATCGTCTGTGGGGAACCTCCATCAACCTTGCCAGCTCCACTACTCTCAGTAACCACCAGAGGGAGCAGAGGGAGCTTCGGTTCAGAACTCCGAGCAAGGGAATTCACAACAGTTTGGCCTCTTTTTGGCTATCATGGTCATATGTATACTGTGCATTACATTGTTTTATTTAGTCATATGCATTGATTCTGAAAAAAAAACCAAAGAATTCTCAATGTGGCGCCGGCCACAACTACGCAGCAGTAAGATCTGATAGATGCTATGGTGCCATTTTGCTAGAGGAAAAAAAATGTCTCTACCAAAATGGCACCACCAGCGCCTGTGCAGTAGCATCTATCGGATCACCGATAGATGCTACTGCGCAGGCACCTCGGGCGCCACTTTGAGAAAGATTTTTTTTTATAATCACTGTATATGACTAAATAAAACAATTTAATGCACTTTACATATGCGATCATGCTGCTGCTCAGGCACTGCTGCTGCCGGCGCCTGCCTGCTGAAGGGGAATTATGTTTTTCCAATGCATATAGTAATTAGTATGTAAAATATAGGACAAGTCACTGAGGGATTAGTGACCTGTCAGAAGCCATACAGATGAATACCACATCAGAGCACCACATGAAAACCCTCCCCAAAGGTCGCCCTGAAGCACAAGAATATCATTAACTCAAAACTAATGGCTTTGTATGAACCTTGATATTTATGAACCTTATTATTTATTTTTCTCCTTGTATTCAATTTTGTAGGCTGGGAAGATAATTCTTATTTATCGTAAGTCCCCACACAAAATATTGTGCAGATTTCTGATCTGGAGCATCTTCATGGTAAGTCTCCTCAGCAAAATTAAGTTTCGATTCTATTTAAACATGATATAGAGCATTAAATAAAAACAGTTTTATATAGAATGTATATCTGAAGGTGTGTCCATACATTGGAAAGTAACTGCTAATTATATGACCAGAAAAGTTATCATTATATCAGTTTTAAGCAATACAATTTTATGTATAACCTTACTGCGCATGCGCTGGTTAACTAAGCTATGGAAGTATTTTGCTGTGTTCCGGGGCCTAGTTAACCGGTGCATGCGCAGTAAGGCTTTTCTGCTTTGCCCGCAGTTGGGCAAAGCATACTGCGCATGCGAGAGCCAAGAATGCTTAGTGCATGCGCGAAAGATGGCGGACACCGACTCCTATTCATGAAAAAACTGCGGACGGCGGCCAAGGATGGGGAGGCAGCAAAGATCCGAAACACCGCCCATCGGACCAGACAGACCTCATTTAAATAGCCCGCCAAAACCAGGTGACAGATTCCCTTTAATAAACATTTTGCAGGGTTTTTTTTACATTATTCTACCTGAGTTCTGGGTCGATTTTTTGGCTCAGATGTGTCACGTTGTGATAAAGAACTGTGGGCACCTACCGAGTCTCTCAAACTAGGGGCACCCCCAGGCTATCCCTGTCCCCTGGATCACCCCGGCTGGTGGAGATGCCGGGGTCTTGTACATTGCTATGCTCCTATCTTACCCCTTCTCTGTTCCCTCCCCCATCCAGGTGTGAGGCCGAAGTGTATTGCAAAAACCTAACCAGACAGACAAGGGGTTAACAGATGGGGATGAAAGAAAACTACAAACAAATATACTCACAAAACAACAGAGTGGGAAACAGGGTAGGAATAGGAGGCACAAACCAAATGGGAGAGGAAAAGGGTAAACAAGCAAACCAACTCCAATCAGGAATCTCCTGAAAAGCTCTCGAAACAACTGATTCAAACCAGGTAGTAGAACTATCACTGGCAACTCACAAGTGCCAGTGGTGAACATGGATAACAGAAAGGAGTAGCCAATTCAGAACAGCTGAGACAATTCAGGATTTAGAGCTCCAGGAGAGCAACTGAACTGATTAACCTTTGAAATGATTGCAATGACAGAGCAAGGAAAACCTGCACTGCCACAATCTTCTGGCCCTTCTCTGTCACGGTGTCCCCATGACAAGATGTTAGTTGCTTTTTCATTTTCTCTACAGAGTACAAAGTGACTCCGTTCACCTCATTATAAGTAATGGTTTTGCTCAAGAGTTAACATGGAAACCCCTGGTGGAGTCTAAAATGTGGGATTAAATGTGATGTGAACATAGTTTAACCCCTTTACCCCCAAGTGTGGTTTGCACGTTAGTGACCGGGCCAATTTTTACAATTCTGACCACTGTCCCTTTATGAGGTAATAATTCTGGAACGCTTCTATGGATCCCAGTGATTCTGACATTGTTTTCTCGTGACATATTGTACTTCATGTCATGGTAAAATTTCATTCATATATCTTGCGTTTATTTGTGAAAAAATGGAAATTTGGCAAAAATTTTGATTATTTCTCAATTTTCCAACTTTGAATTTTTATGCCCTTAAATCACAGAGATATGGCACACAAAAAACTTAATAAGTAACATTTCCCACATGCTTACTTTACATCAGCACAATTTTGGAACCAAATTTTTTTTTTGTTAGGAAGTTATAAGGGTTAAAATTTGACCAGCGATTTCTCATTTTTACAACACCATTTTTTTTTTAGGGACCACATCACATTTGAAGTCACTTTGATGGATTTATATGATAGAAAATACCCAAAAGTGATACCATTCTAAAAACTGCACCCCTCAAGGTGCTTAAAACCACATTCAAAAAATTTATTAACCCTTCAGGTGCTTCATAGGAATTTTTTGAATGTTTTAAAAAAATGAACATTTAACTTTTTTCACAAAAAAATTAATTCAGGTGCAATTTTTTTTATTTTACCAAGGGTAATGGGAAATTGGACTGCAAAATTTATTGTGCATTTTGTCCTGAGTACGCTGACACCTGATATGTGGGGGGGAACCACTGTTAGGGCGCATGGCAGAGCTTGGAAGGGAAGGAGCATTGTTTGACTTTTTCAACGCAAAATTGGCTGGAATTGAGACATGTCGTGTTTGGAGAGCCCCTGATGTGTCGATACAGTGGAAACCCCCCACAAGTGACCCCATTTTGGAAACTAGACCCCCCCAAGGAACTGTGTGTGGATGTGTGGTGTTAGGATTGGCAGAACGCACCAAATAAAATATAATAGTAAGGTGCGTTCGCAACCCGGAGTCCACCGTGCAGAGATGGTATACTGCTGCTCGATAATGGTGAACACTGACTGAACACCGGCGGGGTAACCGCTGACCCGGTGTGTACAGGAGCAAACTCTGTTACTGCACAGAGCCGCAGAACACAAGTGCCAGAGCCTGTTAACCTCACAGGGCTTGGCAAGGTGAACACTAATTATGAGTCACAGGACTCTGCCCCAAGGACGCAGGGTTAGAGTCCGTCTAGTCCCACTAGCGTTTGACACCACAACTGCGATGCCTAAACTAAATAATATAGTTGCACCACGTGCACACTGCACCAGTTAAGCGGACAACACTAACCACCCAGAGCGGGGAGGTAAGTGCTTGACTTGAACACGGTGCCGCTGTGAGGAACACTGCTGCACATGCGATCCAGTGGTGCCTTGTGCTGACTGGCGCTATCTGGTGCTAACACTCTTGTGGAGAGCGGGATGCTCTGCGGCACATAGATTATGCCACTACTGGCGCTGACTCAATTTCCTTAAACCCTAACTCATACACAACCGAGGGTAGGGGTTTCATAATGAGTCAGTCACCAGTCTCATACATCCGTCATCACACACACAACTAACCATCAGAGTCTATATTAGCGCATGGCCGAGCGGCCATGTGAACCTTTTGTAGCAGCGTCCTTCCGGGACCTTCCTGATGATCCAACCCGAGATGCATGAGGACCTGAGCATGTGACCTCCGACCTCCAATCAGAGGTCGTCCCACGGGCATGCTCAGTAGGCTGCAAAAAGGACACAGCCTCTGGAGCTGCTTGCTGCAGACTAGTGCGGATTGCTAAAGCTGGACCAGAGGTGGCAGCAGCAACCAACCTGACCGCACTAGCTTGAGCAAGACACCGGGAACGACGCCTTTGCTGAGCAGCCTCCTCTGCGGTCGGGACTGAATGGGAGACCACAGAAGGCAAGGCTGGGGATTCCTCCTGTGCAGCGGATGGAATCTGATGCCTAACATGTGGTGAGCACTTTGAATCCCCAAGTGCTTCACAGAAGTTTATAACATACAGCCGTAAAATTAAAAAATTATATTTTTTTCCTAATTTTTTATTTTCCGAAGGGTAACAGGGGAAATTGGACCCCAAAAGTTGTTGTGCAATTTGTCCTGAGTACGCTGATACCTCATATGTGGGGGTAAACCACTGTTTGGGCGCATGGCAGAGTTTGGAAGGGAAGGAGCACCGTTTGACTTTTTCAACGTAGAATTGGCAGGAATTGAGATCAGACGCCATATCGCATTTGGAGAGCCCCAGATGTGCCTGAACAGTGCAAACCCCCCAATTCTATCTCCAACCTTAACCCCAACACACCCCTAACCCTAATCTCAACCCTAGCCCTAACCCTAACGGGAAAATCGAAAAAAAATCTTTTTTTTAATTTTATTATTTTCCCTAACTAAGGGGTGACAAAGGGGGGGGTGATTTACTATTTATAGCGGGTTTTTACGTTTGGCAACTGTCACATGCTAAAAGACGCTTTTTATTGCATAAAATAGTTTTTGCATCACCACATTTTGAAAGCTATAATTTTTCCATATTTTGACCCACAGAGTCATGTGAGGTCTTATTTTTTGCGGGACGAGTTGACTTATTTTTATTGGAACCATTTTTGGGCACGTAACATTTTTTGATCGCTTTTTATCCCGATTTTTGGAACGCAGAATGAACAAAAGCCAGCATTTCATGAATTTCTTTTCGGGGGCGTTTACACCATTCCGCGTATGGTAAAATTGATAAAGCGGTTTTATTCTTCAGGTCAGTACAATTACAGCGATACCTCATTTATATCTTTTTTATGCTTTGGCGCTTTTATACAATTAAAAACAATTTTATATAAAAATAATTATTTTTTAATTGCTTTATTCTGCGAGCTATAACTTTTTTATTTTTTTGCTGACAATGCTATATCATGGCTCGTTTTTTGTGGGACAAGATGACGTTTTCAGTGGTACCATGTTTATTTATATCCATCTTTTTGATCGCGTGTTATTGCACTTTTTGATCGGCGGTATGATGGTAAAGCATTTTTTTTTGCCTTTTTTTTTTTAAGGGGTTCACTAAAGGGGCCTGCAGGAAGGAGGCCCTCGGAACAACGCAAGCACATCTCGTTGTTCTGAGGGGCTCAGGGAAGCACGCAGGGAGCCCGCTCCCTACGCGAATCTTCCCTACATGTTTGATTGCAGTGTGCCAGGCGTTAATGTGCCAGGAGCAGTCCGACCACTCCTGGCACATAGTGCCGGGTGTCAGCTGTGATGACGCAGCTGATCGCGATGACGTACTATGCCGTCCATGGTCATATGGGCCAGGGTCACATGGACAGGATAGTATGTCAAATGTCAGGAAAGGGGTTAAAGGACTCAGACACAAAATCCCCTTGTTGCATCATTCCCAAGAAGGCTCATGGCTATATTGGCTCAAAAGGGTGCTTCTACTCAATACTGAGCAAAAGGTCTGAATACTTATGACCATGTGATATTTCAGTTTTTCCTTTTTATTAAATTTTCAAAAATTTCTATATTTCTGTTTTTTTCAGTCAAGATGGGGTGCAGAGTGTACATTAATGAGAAAAAAATGAACTTTTTTTAATTTACCAAATGGCTGCAATGAAGCAAAGAGTGAAAAATGTAAAGGGGTCTGAATACTTTCCGTACCCACTGTGTGTGTATATGTATATATATATATATATATATATATATACACATGTAATCTCATTATTAAGTAGAATTTGGAGAAGGTAACATGAGACGGGTGCTAACTTGCATACCTGAATTAGGCTCTGCATTCGAAGCATGATTACATTTATTGTGTTACTTATAGGAAAACACAGGTGATGGAGAGCAACCATAGTAATGCGATATGAATTTATCACACTTGTTCTTTTCTGAAAACAAATGCCACGGGACCTCTACTTTCAATTTCCTGTTTAAATGCATTTTCTGCACTACTCACTACATGATTTCAATTCTATAGTGTACTTTGTTTTTAATTATTTCTTACCTAAGTAACCACTGCACTGTACACAGTGGAGCACATGCTGAAATAATTGGGGTCATTGGAAGAGCATGTCTCTCCATATGTGTAACAGTCTGGAGTTCTGTTACTTTGCTGAATTCATCTTGATTTCACATTTCAATATCGATAGAAAATGCTCACTGTACCAGTTTTAGACTAAAAAGGTCACTAATAAAATATTTGGAAATGACTAACTTAGGATAAAAGGTTAACTATTTATATAATACAAAGTAGTATTCAACCCCCTGCAGATTTAGCAGGTTTGATAAGATGCAAATAAGTTAGAGCCTTCAAACTTCAAACAAGAGCAGGATTTATTAACAGATGCATAAATCTTAAAAAACAAAAAATTATGTGGCTCGGTTAAATTTTAATACATTTTAAACATAAAAGTGTGGGTCAATTATTATTCAACCCCTAGGTTTAATATTTTGTGGAATAACCCTTGTTTGCAATTACAGCTAATAATCGTCTTTTATAAGACCTGATTAGGCCAGCACAGGTCTCTGGAGATATCTTGGCCCACTCCTCCATGCCGATCTTCTCCAAGTTATCTAGGTTCTTTGGGTGTCTCATGTGGACTTTAATCTTGAGCTCCTTCCACAAGTTTTCAATTGGGTTAAGGTCAGGAGACTGACTAGGCCACTGCAACACCTTGATTTTTTCCCTCTCGAACCAGGCCTTGGTTTTCTTGGCTGTGTGCTTTGGGTCGTTGTCTTGTTGGAAGATGAAATGACGACCCATCTTAAGATTCCTGATGGAGGAGCGGAGGTTCTTGGCCAAAATCTCCAGGTAGGCCGTGCTATCCATCTTCCCATGGATGCGGACCAGATGGCCAGGCCCCTTGGCTGAGAAACAGCCCCACAGCATGATGCTGCCACCACCATGGTTGACTGTAGGGATGGTATTCTTGGGGTCGTATGCAGTGCCATCCAGTCTCCAAACGTCACGTGTGTGGTTGGCACCAAAGATCTCGATCTTGGTCTCATCAGACCAGAGAACCTTGAACCAGTCTGTCTCAGAGTCCTCCAAGTGATCATGAGCAAACTGTAGACGAGCCTTGACATGACGCTTTGAAAGTAAAGGTACCTTACAGGCTCGTCTGGAACGGAGACCATTGCGGTGGAGTACGTTACTTATGGTATTGACTGAAACCAATGTCCCCACTGCCATGAGATCTTCCCGGAGCTCCTTCCTTGTTGTCCTTGGGTTAGCCTTGACTCTTCGGACAAGCCTGGCCTCGGCACGGGAGGAAACTTTCAAAGGCTGTCCAGGCCGTGGAAGGCTAACAGTAGTTCCATAAGCCTTCCACTTCCGGATGATGCTCCCAACAGTGGAGACAGGTAGGCCCAACTTCTTGGAAAGGGTTTTGTACCCCTTGCTAGCCTTGTGACCCTCCATGATCTTGTCTCTGATGGCCTTGGAATGCTCCTTTGTCTTTCCCATGTTGACCATGTATGAGTGCTGTTCACAAGTTTGGGGAGGGTCTTAAATAGTCAGAAAAGGCTGGAAAAAGAGATAATTAATCCAAACATGTGAAGCTCATTGTTCTTTGTGCCTGAAATACTTCCTAATACTTTAGGGGAACCAAACAGAATTCTGGTGGTTTGAGGGGTTGAATAATAAATGACACTCTGAATAAACTTTTCACAATTTAAAAAAAAATTAAACAAAGAAATAACATTCTTTTTTGCTGCAGTGCATTTCACACTTCCAGGCTGATCTACAGTCCAAATGTCACAATGCCAAGTTAATTCCGAATGTGTAAACCTGCTAAATCTGCAGGGGGTTGAATACTACTTGTAGGCACTGTATATAAATGCCTTATCGTGTCTGTCTGTAACCGAAATCGCGACGCAGCTGTTTGTAACGGTAAGGCCAGGCCACGACCAATCAGCTGCAGGCCTTAATCTGTAAAAAAGAGAATTAAAATAAAAAAAAGTTATTCTCACCTTCCGACAGCCTCCTGTCTTCTTTCCACGCGCCCGGCCTCGCGTTCCCAGTAATGCTTTGCGGCTTAGACCGCTGATGACGTCACTCTCGCGAGAGCGAGAAAGAAGACCGACGTCACTCTCGCGAGAGCGAGAAAGAAGACCGACGTCATCAGTGGTCTAAGCATTACTGGGAACGCGAGGCCGGGCGCGTGGAAAGAAGACAGGAGGCCGTCGGAAGGTGAGAATAACTTTTTTTTATTTTTTAATATTATTTTGGTACAGGGCCACAGCAGTGATTGATCGCGGCTACAGGGCCGCGTTGCTGATTGGTCGCGGACAGAGGGCTGCGACGCTGATTGGTCGCGGCTACACGGAAAGGGGGTGAGGGGAGCATGCATACCAGGAAGGGGGGGTGAGGGGACCATGCATACCAGGAAAAGGGGGTAAGGGAACCATGCATACCAGGATTGGGGGGTGAGGGGACCATGCATACCAGGATTGGGGGGTGAGGGGACCATGCATACCAGGATTGGGGGGTGAGGGGACCATGCATACCAGGATAGGGGGTGAGGGGACCATGCATACCAGGATTGGGGGGTGAGGGGACCATGCATACCAGGATTGGGGGGTGAGGGGACCATGCATACCAGGATTGGGGGGTGAGGGGACCATGCATACCAGGACTGGGGGATGAGGGGACCATGCATACCAAGAAAGGGGGGTGAGGGGACCATGCATACCAGGATAGGGGGGTGAGGGGACCATGCATACCACGAAAGGGGGGTGAAGGGACCATGCATACCAAGAAAAAGTGTGAGGGGACCATGCATACCAGGAAAGGGGGGTGAGGGGACCATGCATATCAGGATTAGGGGTGAGGGACCATGCATACCCCAAAAGGGGGGTAAGAGGACCATGTATACCAGGATTGGGGGGTGAGGGGACCATGCATATCAGGAAAGGGGGGTGAGGATACCATGCATACCAGGATTGGGGGGTGAGGGGACCATACATACCAGGATAGGGGGGTGATGGTGAGCATACATACCAGGATTGGGGTGTGAGAGGACCATGCATACCAAGAAAGGGGGGTGAGGGGACCATGCATGCCAGGATAGAGGGGTGAGGGGACCATGCATACCAGCATTGGGGGGTGAGAGGACCATGCATACCAGGACTGGGGGGTGAGGGGACCATGCATACCCCAAAAGGAGGGTAAGAAGACCATGCATACCAGGATTGGGGGGTGAGGGGACCATGCATATCAGGAAAGGGGGGTGAGGGGACCATGCATACCAGGAAAGGGGGGTGAGGGGACCATGCATACCAGGAAAGGGGGGTGAGGATACCATGCATACCAGGAAAGGGGGGTGAGAATACCATGCATACCAGTTTTGGGGGGTGAGGGGACCATACATACCAGGAAAGGGGGGTGACGGTGAGCATACATACCAGTATTGGGGTGTGAGAGGACCATGCATACCAAGAAAGGGGGGTGAGGGGACCATGCATACCAGGATAGGGGGGTGAGGGGACCATGCATACCAGGATTGGGGGGTGAGAGGACCATGAATACCAGGATTGGGGGGTGAGGGGACCATGCATACCCCGAAAGGGGGGTAAGAGGACCATGCATACCAGGAAAGAGGGGTGAGAGGACCATGCATACCAGGACTGGGGGGTGAGAGGACCATGCATTCCAAGATTGGGGGGTGAGTGGACCATGCATACCCCGAAAGGGGAGTAAGAAGACCATGCATACCAGGAAAGAGAGGTGAGAGGACCATGCATACCAGGATTGGGGGGTGAGAGGACCATGCATTCCAGGATTGGGGTGTCAGGGGCCATGCATACCAGGAAAGGGGGGTGACGGTGAGCATACATACCAGTATTGGGGTGTGAGAGGACCATGCATACCAAGAAAGGGGGATGAGGGGACCATGCATACCAGGATAGGGGGGTGAGGGGACCATGCATACCAGGATTGGGGGGTGAGAGGACCATGAATACCAGGATTGGGGGGTGAGGGGACCATGCATACCCCGAAAGGGGGGTAAGAGGACCATGCATACCAGGAAAGAGGGGTGAGAGGACCATGCATACCAGGACTGGGGGGTGAGAGGACCATGCATTCCAAGATTGGGGGGTGAGTGGACCATGCATACCCCGAAAGGGGAGTAAGAAGACCATGCATACCAGGAAAGAGAGGTGAGAGGACCATGCATACCAGGATTGGGGGGTGAGAGGACCATGCATTCCAGGATTGGGGTGTCAGGGGCCATGCATACCAGGATAGGGGATTGAGGGGTAGCATGCATATCAGGATTGGGGGTGAGAGAACCATACATATCAGGATTGGGGGTGAGAGAACCATACATATAAGGATTGGAGGGGCATTATTGCATTATTATTAAATCTTCAAAAATAAACTGCATATATATTCTAGAATACCCGATGCGTTAGAATCGGGCCACCATCTAGTTTCAATATATTTATTCAGCCCACATGATATGGATAAATTAGCATTGCACAACAATGTGTAAGTTGTACTGTTATTCATCAGCAGTCAGACTCACCTGCTTTGAGGTGGGCTCCGGCGGTGAGTCCACCTCAAGCCGCGACATGTCAGTTGTTATGAACAGCTGACATGTGCCCGCAATAGGTGTGGGTGGAATCGCCATCCGCCCGCGGCTATTAACTAGGTAAATCCCGCTGTCAAGCACTGACAGCGGGCATTTAACTAGAGCTTCCGGCCGCCGGGCCGGAAGTGGGCTCATTGCCGACCCCATCACGTGATCGGGGGTCGGCGACGCGTTGCCTGGACAACCAGAGGTCTCATAGAGACCTCTATGGTTGCTGCAGGCAGATCGCTTTGAGCGCCGCCTAGTGGCCAGTGCTCAAAGCACTGCAGCAAATCTGCTACATATGGGCGATCTGCTCATCGCCCATATGTAGCAGAGCCGATCGGGTTGTGCATGCTTCAAGCCTCCTATGGAGGCTATTGAAGTATGCCAAAAGTAAAAAAAAAAATGTTTAAAAATTAAAAAAAATTTACAAAACCTAAAAGTTCAAATCACCCCCCTTTCGCCCCAATCAAAATAAAACTATTAAAAAAAAATCACACATACACCTATTAGGTATCACCATGTTCAGATTCGCCCGATCTATCAATAAAAAAAATTAGAAAAAACACGGCACTCGATGACTGAGAGGGAGGTGCACAAGTAGGGTATCCAATCCACTATAGATTATAGTAAAGACTTGGCACCCAAAAGGGAAAATTGAATTTGGATTTCAGCTGCTGTAGAGCATCTCCTGCAGCAGCTGTACACACGCCCGGACACAGACACAGCACTATTCCCCTGCACTCACGTGCCTTTCTAACCAGAGCGTCCTCTCCTCCCGTGGCACACTTACCTGGGCAGGACATACTACCTCAATCAGTACCAGTCTCATATCAGGGACACAAGCCTGCTATGCACAACATGTGGCATATCCTCTAATTAAATCTCAGCTCCATTTATGGACCTACAGATTATTTTACCAGGACCTTTGTCAGTCCTAATTCTGAAATCCAGTGTTCCTCTACTTAAAACAAGGTTATTACCTTCAGTATCCGCTCCTTACCAGACGCCTCTTATTCCAGACTTTTAGACCAGATATTCAGTACTGAATATTACCACACAGGACAGCTGTCTCTTTAATGATATATGGAATTTTCCATTACAGCTCCTTTCAGTTAAATCAACTGTAAATTTCCTTTTCTGATGAAGGTCGATAGTACGACCGAAAACGTTCAAAAAATTTTGAACTGGATGCTTTGTACAATAAAGGAACTGTTAAATTCAATTTTCCCTTTTGAGTGCCAAGTCTGTACTATTATCAATAAAAAAAAGCATTAACCCAATCGCTAAACGGCGTAGCGAGAAAAAAATTAAAAACGCCAGTACAGACGCCAAAACCGGAAGTAAAGTATAGGAGTAGCCCCGGCACTCTAATGACATGAAAGTAGAGTCTTTGCAACGACAGTCTTTTTTGTTGTGATTTTATTTTTTTGTGGAAAAAGATGGTGTTACAATCCAACGTTTCAGCTGTACATCTCGAGCTTTCATCAGGGATATGACTTGGTCCTTGGTTTAGGGGTGTGTGTATAGGTGGTATAGGTTTGCCTTTGTAGTCCAGCTGCTGGAGCGGTACCTATAGTGACCACGATGTGTAGGGTCAGCACGTGACTCCCGTCCTTATGTCCTAAGTCTAGTCAGGTGTAGAGGAGGCCAGGATCACGCTTATACATATGGACTCTGTGTAAATGACTCTGCCTTTTTCCTGCCCTTACTACGATATTGGAACAAAATTGCATCGATTTGTCAATTGTGACGACCTTCAACCCGCTGGTGTTCCGGCAATCATTATTGAAAAACTTGAAGTGTTCTTCATGTATATTCATAACTATTGTATGGTGGTGGATATACAGTGGGGCAAAAAAGTATTTAGTCAGTCAGCAATAGTGCAAGTTCCACCACTTAAAAAGATGAGAGGCGTCTGTAATTTACATCATAGGTAGACCTCAACTATGGGAGACAAACTGAGAAAAAAAAATCCAGAAAATCACATTGTCTGTTTTTTTTTCATTTTATTTGCATATTATGGTGGAAAATAAGTATTTGGTCAGAAACAAAATTTCATCTCAATACTTTGTGATATATCCTTTGTTAGCAATGACAGAGGTCAAACGTTTTCTGTAAGTCTTCACAAGGTTGCCACACACTGTTGTTGGTATGTTGGCCCATTCCTCCATGCAGATCTCCTCTAGAGCAGTGATGTTTTTGGCTTTTCGCTTGGCAACACGGACTTTCAACTCCCTCCCAAGGTTTTCTATAGGGTTGAGATCTGGAGACTGGCTAGGCTACTCCAGGACCTTGAAATGCTTCTTACGAAGCCACTCCTTCGTTGCCCTGGCGGTGTGCTTTGGATCATTGTCATGTTGAAAGACCCAGCCACGTTTCATCTTCAATGCCCTTGCTGATGGAAGGAGGTTTGCACTCAAAATCTCCCGATACATGGCCCCATTCATTCTTTCATGTACCCGGATCAGTCGTCCTGGCCCCTTTGCAGAGAAACAGCCCCAAAGCATGATGTTTCCACCACCATGCTTTACAGTAGGTATGGTGTTTGATGGATGCAACTCAGTATTCTTTTTCCTCCAAACACGACAAGTTATGTTTCTACCAAACAGTTCCAGTTTGGTTTCATCAGACCATAGGACATTCTCCCAAAACTCCTCTGGATCATCCAAATGCTCTCTAGCAAACTTCAGACGGGCCCGGACATGTACAGGCTTAAGCAGTGGGCCACGTCTGGCACTGCAGGATCTGAGTCCATGGTGGCGTAGTGTGTTACTTATGGTAGGCCTTGTTACATTGGTCCCAGCTCTCTGCAGTTCATTCACTAGGTCCCCCGCGTGGTTCTGGGATTTTTGCTCACCGTTCTTGTGATCATTCTGACCCCACGGGGTGGTATTTTGCGTGGAGCACCAGATCGAGGGAGATTATCCGTGGTCTTGTATGTCTTCCATTTTCTAATTATTGCTCCCACAGTTGATTTCTTCACTCCAAGCTGGTTGGCTATTGCAGATTCAGTCTTCCCAGCCTGGTGCAGGGCTACAATTTTGTTTCTGGTGTCCTTTGACAGCTCTTTGGTCTTCACCATAGTGGAGTTTGGAGTCAGACTGTTTGAGGGTGTGCACAGGTGTCTTTTTATACTGATAACAAGTTTAAACAGGTGCCATTACTACAGGTAATGAGTGGAGGAAAGAGGAGACTCTTAAAGAAGAAGTTACAGGTCTGTGAGAGCCAGAAATCTTGATTGCTTGTTTCTGACCAAATACTTATTTTCCACCATAATATGCAAATAAAATGAAAAAAAAACAGACAATGTGATTTTCTGGATTTTTTTTTCTCAGTTTGTCTCCCATAGTTGAGGTCTACCTATGATGTAAATTACAGACGCCTCTCATCTTTTTAAGTGGTGGAACTTGCACTATTGCTGACTGACTAAATACTTTTTTGCCCCACTGTATATATGCTATGTTTGGTGTTAACTATATATCTGTATATTATATTAATCTTGATTTATACACCTTTTGGCATGGGTATACCTCCCTATATATCAGTGGCCTATCTACGCATGCCGGCCTCTCCTCCATTTTCTGTCCAGTGTCATTTGGAGTCTTTTTGACCTCCAGGCCACAGTTCAGATTGGTGTGTGTGACTTGGCATGCGTTAAAATTATGACCTGGTGGTGTATGTACATGTGGGGCCTAGTCGCATATGAGATTGCTGCTTAACATTTGCAGTATGACTGCGCGGGACCTATCCACGGGCGGATGATGCCCTCACACTGTGACACATGACGTTTGTTATGAATAAATATTTGTTCACTATTGCCTGATATAATCTCGAACGTATGGGCAGGATGGTGTGCAGTAGTGCGGTGGATGACGGGACCTACGCCATTGGGAATTTACGCTATGCATGATGGTAATGATGTCAGTTGCCGGAAGTTAGGGGAGGTGTTCTCATACCGCGGTGGATGATGGGTTTGGTGTCTGTGTGGATCTCGGCCCAGGATGATGTCACTTCCGGTTTTGGCATCTGTACACTTATACCTGTGTGCAGCGATGTGGGCATTTTTTGCGGATCTCCGTCCTGTATGACGTGGATGATAGTATTTCCGGTCTCGTCGTCTATGTGCCTGACTTTTGCTTGGTGTGTGGTGCGTCACTTCTGGGATTACATTAGCGATGTCGTTCAGCGTGTTCATTGGTTGCCTGCTCTTTTAAAAACCTTGTACCTTTGCACTTGTTCACACCCCCTGAGGAAGGCTAGGCTGAAACGCGCGTTGGGGTGGGTACAGGTCTCAGGGCATCGCCATTATTATATAGGTAAGATCAGCTGTGCGGTGGTGGTCCTATGATTATTATATATATAAACTTACATTCTGTGGACCAGCACACAGCATAAGCTTAATTTGTACATTGATAGGTATATTGAATGGATCCCTAACAATCTATATGGATTTTGATATGTTTAGTACTCTTTGATGCCCTGTACAAATCTGTACCCTTTAGGTATATTGTTTGTCTATGCACACTTGCACTTTATGTCTTACCCATGTTCATGTTCTCTTTTGATGAAATAATAAAAATTTTGACTTTTATATAAAAAAAAGTGGGCTCTTTTCGTAGTTTTTTCCTCATGTGTTAGTTTTGTTTACGATTAGCTCCATTTATAAGTCCTATTTCCTGCACCAATATGTGTTACTATTATACACTGATTATCGATTTATTATAATGGTGCGTGTTTTTATTGCTGTGTTTGTCTTAGATAAAAGAGAACATAGACATGTTAGGTGTCTATGAACTTGTAATGACCTGGAGAATCATAATGGTAGGTCACTTTTTGCATTTATTGAACCTAGCAAAAAAGCCAAGCAAAAAACAAGTGTAGGATTGCACTTTTTTTGCAATTTCACCGCACTTGGAATTTTTTTCCCATTTTCGAGTACACAACATGCTAAAACCAATGATGTCATTCAAAAGTACAACTCGTCCTGCAAAAAATAAGCCCTCACATGACCATATTGACTAAAAGGAAGAACAGAGAAAGAGAAAGAAAGGGGAAAGAAAGAAAGAACAGAGAGAGAGAAAAAGAGGGGAAAGAAAGAACAGAGAGAGAAAGAAAGAACAGAGAGAAAGAAAGAGGGGAAAGAGAGAACAGAGAGAGAAAGAAAGACAGAAAGGGGAAAGAAAGAACAGAGAGAAAGAAAGAACAGAGAAAGAAAGATTAGAGAGGGAAAGAAAGAACAGAGAGAGAGAAAGAATGAAAGATTATAGAAAAAAAGAAAGAACAGAGAAAGAAACAAAGAGAGAAAGAAAGAAAGATTAGAGAGGGAAAGAAAGAACAGAGAGAGAGAAAAAAAGATTCTATAAAGATACTATAGCAGCCGGGCTCCCATTGTGCCCACCTGAGCCTCCTCATGCAGGACATATCATGATCCGCTCACATGGCCGGCATTCCTGATTCCAAGGCAATCCCGCTGTTTGCGCTGTCAGAGGACACGATGATGGATCTGAAGCATTCCCTGAAGTGTTTCCATGGTTCCGTCACAATCTCCTCCTGAAATTACCTAATTTGCGGTCAGCTTCCAGCACATCACTTCCGATGGATCGTCACGTGTGAGTTTTAAAGTGCTACTCGGGGCTCCGCCGTGTACTCCTGTGTCCGCGGGAAAAGTAATCTCCCGGCCGGGATAGTGGGCAGACTTTCAAAATTGGGACTGTCCTGCTGGATATGGGATGGTTGGGAGGTAGGAATGCTCCCCACCAAACACCTTGTACACGGACGGCTCCACACACCTCATACACCCACGGTTCCACTTTGTATGCCTCTTACACACACGACTCCGCTCCGTACACCTTTCACACACACGGATCCACTCAGTACACACATGGCTCCACTCGTAAACCTTGTACACACATGGCTCTGCTCCGCACACATACGGCTCAGCTCCGTACATTTCGTACACACAGGGCTCCGTTTCATACACCCCATACACAAACAGTTCCGCTCCGTACACCCCATACAAACACATGCCTCCGTACACTTCATACACACAGGGCTTCGTTCCATACACCTCGTACACACACGGCTCCGCTCCGTACACCACGCACACACACGGATCAGCTCCGTACACCTCGCACACACACATGGCTCCACTCCATACACCAAGTACACACATGGCTCCAGTCTGTACACCCCATACATAGTAACATAGTTTTGAAGGCTAAAGGAAGACCTTATGTCCATCTAGTTCAGCCTATTTTCTCTTCGTTTGGAGGAAAGACAATTTCTGCACCAGCATAGAAGAGGGTTCTTCACGGTAAGAGCAGTGAGGCTCTGGAATTCTCTTCCTGAGGAAGTGGTGATGGCCAACTCACTGAATGACTTTAAGAAAGGAATGGATGCTTTTCTTGTGAGTAACAGTATAGAAGGTTACGAATAACATAATATTATAGGTAGATGGTTGACCCAGCTTAGGGGAAGGAATTTTTTTCCCTATGGAGAAAATTGGCTTCTACTCTGTGGGTTTTTTGCTTTCCCCAGGATCAACAATGCAGAACAGCTGCACTAAAAATAGGCTGAACTAGATGGACATAAGGTCTTCCTTCAGCCTTCAAAACTATGTTACTTATGTTACACACGCGACTCCGCTCCGTACACCTTGTACACATGTGGCTCCATTCCGTACACCTCGTACACACATGGCTCTGCTCTGTACACCTCGTACCCACACAGCTCTGCTCCGTACACCTCATACACATGCGGCTCCCCTCCTTACACCTCTTACACACAAGGCTCCGCTCAGTACACCTCGTACACACGTGGCTTAGCTCCGTACATCTTGTACACACGTAGCTCCACTTCGTACACCTCGTACACACGTGGCTCCACTCCGTACACACACGGCTCCACTCTGTACACCTTGTACACACGTGGCTCCGCTCCATACAAATACACATGCGGCTCCGCACACCTTGCGCACACACATGGCTCTGCTCCGTACACCTCGTACACACACGGCTCCACTCCGTCCACCTCGCACACACACATGGCTCCGAACACTTCATACACACAGGGCTCCGCTCCGTACACCCCGTACACACGTGGCTCCGCTCCGTACAAATCGTACACATGCAGTTCCGCTCCGTATACCTCGTACACACGCGGCTCCGCTCCGTACACCTTGTACACATGCGGGTCCTCTCTGTACACCTCGTACACACATGGCTCTGCTACATCTACCCTGTAAACCCCTCATGACCCCACACAGAAACTTTCCCTCATCCAGCATGACAACCAGCACAGCAGAGTCCTGCACACACTGAGGCCCCTGATCAGGTGACCCCTGACTCCTCCCCTCCTGTGACCTCATCACAGGTCTTGTGCGCACAGAAGAGAACAGCCTAGCGATGTCATTGCAGGCTGTGAGGGGCTGCGGTGGGTCTCTGTGGGAGGGCGAGGATGGGGTGCATGGGGGCATGCGGCTTACCTTAGTGCAGTGCGGGAAAAATAGACTCCTGGGCAGGAAAGCGGGTGGGGGGTTAAAATCGGGACACACTATTGACATGTAGGGCAGGGACTAATGAAGGAGGCAGGAGCTGGGGGCAGGGCCTACCTGAGGATGCTCCAGTATCCCAGTGCCTCAGTCCGACCCTGTTCAGTTGTGTGAAAAAGTGTTTACCCCTTTCCTGGTTTCCTATTTTTTTTGCATGTTTTTCACACTTAAAAGCTTCAGATCACCAAACAAATTTAAATATTAGGCAAAGATAACACAAGTAATCACAAAATTCAATTTTTAAAGGAAGGCATTATTACTAGGGGAAAAATAAATCCAAACCTACAGGTTTCTATGTGAAAAAGTGATTGCCCCCCAAACCTTATAACTAGTGATGAGCGAGCACTAAAATGCTCGGTGCTCTTTGTTCGGGTCAAGCAAATTGGAAAGCTCAGGTGCTCGACCCAAGCAACGAACCCAATGTAACTCTATGGGAAAACCGAGCATTTTTGCCATGACATCACCCCAGTGGTCCTTTTAGGGTCAAAAAATTT
This sequence comes from Dendrobates tinctorius, assembly GCF_039654945.1. NCBI lineage: Eukaryota > Metazoa > Chordata > Amphibia > Anura > Dendrobatidae > Dendrobates > Dendrobates tinctorius. The sequence goes on from NW_027361708.1 coordinate 2,051,529, forward strand.
CTGAAATCGATGGAAACAGTGCTCAAATGACATGGGAACATCATGGGGAAGACCCCTGGAAGCAATTCTGACTCCTAGGTCACTGGTGTGAGCGATTTTGCCTGAGTGTTATAACAATTTTATAGGCGCACACTAAAACATAAAAAAACGAAACCAAAATGGATTTTCCTGAGAAATATGTTGAGAAACATCCTTTCCAGGGTAATGATTTGTATGTAAGGCAAAATAAATAACCCCCCCAAAAAATGTACCTCCAACACTTGGACTATGTTCACACGTAGCGTTTTTTATGCGTTTTTCAACTTTAGCATTGCTTTCAGCCAATACAAATACATTCACTGGGAAATGCCATTTTAACATTTAACAACCTTTGCTGGCCATGTGGTGTGTGACACATCATCAGACAAATCCTGCTTCATTTATGAAGTCATAAAGCCAATTTTTTGGGGGCATCAGGCGGCATTAATATTCTTAAAGGGCCATCAGCTGGCTATGCTTTGTTGTTGCTATTATTAAACAGTGTGTTTCCTATAATGTTATTGCTTATGCAGTGAGTGGCTGGACTGCTAAAAATTAGGATGCACCCCAATATCCTTTTGACAAGATATACAGGAGGGTCTCATGAAAAAATGTTCCCATTTTAAGAAAGTGCGTCTCCCATGGTGTTTGCCTATGCATTGAATGCAAGGCCTGCCTTGCCCCAAAGTTACACGCACTCCAATAACTCTATGAACCGACGTACTGGATGGCCACATGAAACCAAAGTTCCCATTATTATATATGTGGTACTGCCACATTTTAAGAAAGTGCGTCTCCCATGGTGTTTGCCTATGCATTGAATGCAAGGCCCACCTTGCCAAAAAGTTACACGCACCCCAATAACTCTTTGAACTGATGTAGTGGATGGCCACATGAAACTACAGTTCCCATTATGCTTATTTTTTTACTTCCATACAGTTTTCCCATGAAGTGAATGCAAGGCCTGCCCTGCCACAAACTTACATGCACCCCAATAACACTTGGAACACATGTCGTGGACGACCACATGAAACCAAAGTTCCCATTAAAAGAAATTTTGCACTGACAATGTTTGCCTATGCATTGAAAGCAAGGTCTGCCTTGCCACAAAGTTATACGCACCCCAATAACCCTTTGAACCAATGTTCTGGATGGCTACATGAAACCAAAGTTCCCATTATTTTTCATTTGGTGCTGCCATACTGTTTTTCTATGCATCGAATGCAAGGCCTGCCCTGCCCCAAAGTTACATGCACCCTAATAACCCTTTGAAGTCATATAGTGGAAGGTCACATGAAACCAACGTTCCCATTATTAGAAATTTGGTATTCCCATACTGTTTGCCTATGCATTGAATGCAAGGCCCACCGTGCCCCAAAGTTACATGCATCCCAATAACCCTTTGAACAGATGTACTGGATGGCCACATGAAATCAAAGTTCACATTATTATTTATGTGGTACTGCCACACTGTTTGACCAATGCATTGAATGCAAGGCCCGCCATGCCACAAAGTTACACGCCCCTCAATAACCCTTTGAACCGACATAGTGGATGGCCACATGAAACCAAAGTTCCCATTATGCTCATTTTTTTACTCCCATACAGTTTGCCCATGAAGTGAATGCAAGGCCTGCCCTGCCACAAACTTACACGCACCTCAATAACACTTGGAACAGACCTCCTGGACGGCCACATAAAACCAAAGTTCTCATTATTAGAAATTTTGTACTGCCACACTGTTTGCCTATGCATTGAATGCAAGGTCCGCCTTGCCACAAAGTTGCACGCAGCACAATAACCCTTTGAACCAATGTACTGCATGGCTACATAAAACCAAAGTTCCCATTATTTTTCATTTGGTTCTGCCGTACTGTTTGCCTATGCATCGAATGCAAGGCCTGCCCTGCCCCAAAGTTACATGCACCCCAATAACCCTTTGAAGTCATGTAGTGGAAGGTCACATGAAACCAAAGTTCCCATTATTAGAAATTTGGTGTTCCGATACTGTTTGCCTATGCATTGAATGCAAGGCCCACCTTGCCCCAAAGTTACATGCACCCCAATAACCCTTTGAACAGATGTACTGGATGGCCACATGAAACCAAAGTTCACATTATTATTTATGTGGTACTGCCACACTGTTTGACCAATGCATTGAATGCAAGGCCCGCCTTGCCACAAAGTTACACCCCCCAATAACCCTTTGAACCGACATAGTGGATGGCCACATGAAACCAAAGTTCCCATTATGCTCATTTTTTTTACTCCCATACAGTTTGCCCATGAAGTGAATGCAAGGCCTGCCCTGCCACAAACTTACACGCACCTCAATAACACTTGGAACAGACCTCCTGGACGGCCACATAAAACCAAAGTTCCCATTATTAGAAATTTTGTACTGACACACTGTTTGCCTATGCATTGAATGCAAGGTCCACCTTGCCACAAAGTTGCACGCACCACAATAACCCTTTGAACCGATGTACTGGATGGCTACATAAAACCAAAGTTCCCATTATTTTTCATTTGGTTCTGCCGTACTGTTTGCCTATGCATCGAATGCAAGGCCTGCCCTGCCCCAAAGTTACATGCACCCTAATAACCCTTTGAAGTCACGTAGTGGATGGCCACCTGAAACCAAAGTTCCCATTTTTAGAAATTTGGTACTCACATAGTGTTTTCCTAAGCATTGAACGTAAGGCCCGCCTAGCCAAAAAGTGACACGCACCCCAATAAACTTTGAACCAACATACTGGATGGCCACATGAAACCAAAGTTGCCATTTTTATTAATTTGCTATTCCCATAACGTTTGCCCATGAAGTGACTGCAAGGCCTGCTCCAAACTTGGATGCACCCCAATAACCCTTGGAAGAGATGTGGAAGAGGGCCTCCTAAAATTCTTTTCTCAATTTAAAGGAGAGGGGCTCCTATACTTGTAATGCCCATGCAGTAAGTGTATTGGCTGTCAAACATTTCCCCCGAGGGGTACACATCAAAGTACTGGGTAAACATTTTTTTTACAGGCATCATAAAGACCCTTGAAAACAATAACATGGTTTCCTACACAGTTTCTGCTGGGAAGGTGCAGTTTTGTAGCAGAATATGACGCACTTGTTGTTGGATGAAGTGATCAGGAAAAGGGGCATGGTGATGGCGGAAATGGGAACGTACAGGATTAATAACAGGGGGCTATGGGAGCTAGGAGTTCCAAGATCCAGCCTACAATGATTAGTTGTTTACCCACCACCAATGACCATAATGCATTTGATGCTAGATGTAACAGATGCGTGTCTGAAGATAGGCATAAAAGATGCCCGTGAGAAGTTGCTTGTCAAAGACGCATGTTTCCTTATAAGGGTAAAGTGCAAGATGCTTGTGAGATGCTTAATTCTAGAAAACATTAGATCAATGTTGGAGGAAAACCAACCAAACTGATGGATGCTCGTGAAAAACAAAGTTTAAAGAGCACCTGCCATAACTATCAACTCACCTGTGGTACAAGGTTGTTCATCTTCACCCATAAATATTACCAAGACCATCAAAATTTCACAGCCGAAAACTATTTCTTCCGGTATAACGAACACTGTTAAAGGAATGCGAATAAACGTAGTTTACCATGAACCTGGGAAACCACAGATTTATCTCTTTACAAGATATGGACGATGATGGTATTGATGACGACTTGGAACTTTCCCACATCCCCACCAAGAAGATGAAGGTCACAGCTGCCCACACTGTGCAAAAAACGCCCGGAATGTCTTGAAATTCATTTTCTCTTAGGCAAACATTACCTCTTACTAAAGTGGTACAGAATGATGCATACACAGCTCCCATGTCTACTCAGAATGAGAGTTCGCCACTAGAGTTGAGCGAAACGGGTCGGTCAAATTAAAAAATTGCCGACTTTCGCTAAAGTCGGGTTTCACCATAGCATGAGGTCGGCCATGCGGTCGCCAACTCGAGCGCCAAAGTCGCGTTTCCCATAATGCTTCCAGCGCCTTTTCTCAGCCAATGATCAAGGACGCACACTGTGGGCAACGCGATGACATGGGCAGCGGCCACCACCATCTTAGAGAAGGGCATTGCAGTGATTGGCTTGCTTTGTGTGGCGTCACAGTGGCTATAAAAGCCCTGAACGACGACCACCATCTTATTTCTGCTGATCTTAGCATAGGGAGAGGTGCTGCTGCTCGTTCTCAATAGGGAGAGTGTTTAGGCAGGAAAGAAAAAAATAATCTGTGCTTCTGCTGATAGCGATTTTCACTGTACAACACAACAGCTAGTGTGCAGTGACAGGGGAGGATTTTTTTGTGTGCAGCAGCGCTGGTGGTTATTAGGCTGCCTTATAAGGCTACCTGATAGCTGCATTGATGTGTGCACACTGCTGTGCAGACTGCTTTTTGCAAAGCAAAAATACTTTTATTCCTTTTTTCTGCACAGTTACAGAGCGTTCATTTTTTCACACTTTTGTGTGCAGCATCGCTGGTGGTTATTAGGCTGCCTTATAAGGCTACCTGATAGCTACATTGTTGTGTGCACACTGCTGTGCTGACTGCTTTTTTCAAAGCAAAAATACTTTTATTCCTTTTTTCTGCACAGTTACCGAGCGTTCATTTTTTCACACACCATATAGAGGTGTACGCTCCTCACAAATACATGCTATATGTGTGTGACTCCGTAAAAAAATACACAGCAATTTACATTTTTCCATACATACACCGTATAGAGGTGTCCACTTCTCAAACAGTATCGTATATCTGCTGTTTGCGGATTACGGTCACATCTATACAGAGACAGCATGTGTGTATGACTCCGTAAAAAAAGACGGAGATTTACATTTTTCCATACATACATCGTATAGAGGTGTCCGCTTCTCAAACAGTATCGTATATCTGCTGTTTGGATTACGGTCACATCTATACAGACACAGTGTGTGTGTGTGACTCCGGAAATACATATACGGACATTTCCATTTTTCCATACACCATAAAGAGCTGTCCGCTTCTCAAACAGTATCGTATATCTGCTGTTCACATTACGGTCACATCTATACAGAGACAGCGTGTGTGTGTGTGACTCCGGAAATACATATACGGACATTTCCATTTTTCCATACACCATAAAGAGCTGTCCGCTTCTCAAACAGTATCGTATATCTGCTGTTCGCATTACTGTCACATCTATACAGAGACAGCGTGTGTGTGTGTGAGACTCCGGAAATACATATACGGACATTTCTATTTTTCCATACACTGTATAGAGCTGTCCGCTTCTCATACAGTACCATATATCTGCTGGTTGTATTACGGTCTAATACATATTGGTAGAGCGTCTGTGTATGACTCCGGAAACAAATATACAGAGATTGACATTTTCACCAAAAACGTATACAGCTGTACACTTCTGATACAGTACCGTATATCTGCTGGTTGGATTACGGTCAAATACATACTGGGAGAGCGTCTGTGACTAAGGGCAGCACGGTGGCTCAGTGGTTAGCGCTGCAGCCTTGCAGCGCTGGGGTCCTGGGTTCGCATCCCACCAAGGACAACATCTGCAAGGAGTTTGTATGTTCTCCCCGTGTTTGCGTGGGTTTCCTCCGGGCACTCCGGTTTCCTCCCACACTCCAAAGACATACTGATAGGGAATTTAGATTGTGAGCCCCATCGGGGACAGTGATGAAAAATGTGTGCAAACTGTAAAGCGCTGCGGAATATGTTAGCGCTATACAAAAATAAAGATTATTATTATTAAGGAAATATATACGGATATTTAAATTTTTCCATACAACTTAGACAGCTGTACGCTCCGCATACAGTACCATATCTCTGCTGGTATTTTTGGTACATTTTCCCATATATGAGGAAGTATGGTGGAAGAGGTCGCGTATGTGGTCGGGGGGCACAGCTGTTACTGATGGTGGTGGTGGTGCATCTGCTGGTTATTGCAAAAGCACAATAGCAGCTAAGGCAGGAGGTGTTGAGCCTGCGTCATCGTCTGGCACAGGAAGGCCTTTAAGGTTCCCTTTTCTGGGAGTAGGTAAACCGCTTTTAAAGCTGGAGCATCAGGAACAGGTTTTGGCTTACATTGCCGAAACAGCCTCCAGCTCTATTGCCTCCTCTTCTGAAGTTGCAAAAAATGCAAGTACTGAGTCATCAGTGCAGGCTTCTGGTCAGGAACAACCCCTTTCCTAGTGTCCTTCACCCCACCAAAAGTGAAGGATGCGGCAGCACACACTTCAGATTACTCCATGGAGCTCTTTTCACATACCATGCCTGGGTTATCAAGTCAAATCCTGAATTCCCCAGTCCAACATGAATCAGAGATGGAGTGCATTGATGCACAGCCACTGCTAGATGATTCTGCTGGTACATTAACCCACAGCACTACATTCCCCTCGCACTCTACAGAACCAGAATCTGACCCTGATGAAACTCAGGTGCCCCTTCCCGCGTACTATACCACCTTACACAGTGACACAGAGGAAGGTGCAGATGAAAGTGCAGGTTCCCTGAGCAGGGGGGGAGGCATACTCGTGGGCGACGGCACTGGCACAGGGCCCCTCCTAGTACGCAAAATTGTCTCTGCCGGTGGGAGGGCCCACTCGCCGTCAGACACACCGGCATACTATGAGGGGCCCTGTGGCAGTGCTCTCGCCCATGAGTGGGCCCCCCTGCTTGCTCAGGGCCACAGCACTTGCAATACTTACCTCTCCCTGCTCCACCTCCGTGACATCTTCCACGTTTCCTGATAGTGACATTCAGGTCAGAGAGCGCAATGACATCACGTCTGTATGCCCTCTGCCTAAACAGTACAAGTGCAGAGAGCTGGAAGATGGTGACGCTGAGGAGTCCATAGTAGAGCAGTGCCCAGCGGGGAGAGGTATTTAATTTTTTTAAAGGTTGGGAGCAATTTTTGGGGAGCACTAGACACTGGAGAATGAGATATGGGGCCCATCATACACTGGAGCATCATCCATGGGGCCCATCATATACTGGAGCATTCTAAAAGGGGCAGATTATATATGGAGCATTATTTGGGCCCATCATACACTGGAGCATCATCCATGAGGCACATCATATACTGGAGCATTCCAAATGGGGAACATCAGACACTGGATAAGCATTTATGGGGCCCATTATACACTGGAGCATTAAAAATGGGGCCCATTATATGTGGAGCATTATTTGGGCCCATCATACACTGGAGCATCATCCATGAGGCCCATCATATACCGGAGCATTCCAAATGGGGGACATCAGACACTGGATAAGCATTTATGGGGCCCATTATACACTGGAGCATTAGAAATGGGACCTATTATATATGGAGCATTATTTGGGTCCATCATACACTGGATCATCATCCATGAGGCCCATCATATACTGGAGCATTCCAAATGGGGGACATGAGACACTGGATCATCATTTACAGGGCCCATTATACACTGGAGCATTAGAAATGGGGCCCATTATATATGGAGCATTATTTGGGCCCATCATACACTGGAGCATCATCCATGAGGCCCATCATATACTGGAGCATTCCAAATTATATGGGACCAATTATTCTGTATGGAGAAATATATGGGGCTCATTATTCTGTATGGCGCACTATGTGGTGGCCATAATACTGTATGGAGTAATATACTGTCCGTTTTTTGAGCTATTGTAGAATTGAAAATAGATATCAGTCATGTCATGGAAGAAGTGAAGTATTTTTCATTGTACTATACCAATATTTCTCTGCCGTATCGGAGCATCATGAATTGTGGTATGTGTTAAAGGGGCCCACTGACACTCTTTTGGCTGGGGCACACGAAAGCATGGAGCCAGCCCTACCCCCCCACAACTTTAGCAAAATAACCCCCCAGTTTTAATGCATAACTATTATTATAAAGTAATTTAAGGTTGACAAGCTTAAGTAATAAGAATTGATGTTGTTGGCATTGAAATGGGCACTGTAGGTGTATTTACTGTCCTCCACTCCCTGTCGACTTTGCTTCCCCATTGACTTGCATTGGGTTTCGTGTTTCAGTCAGACCCTAACTTTTCCCTATAGTCGGCCGATTTCGTTCGAGTCGACTTTTGAGAAAGTCGGGTTTCATGAAACCCGACTCGACCCTAAAAAAGGCAAAGTCGCTCATCTCTATTCGCCACCTTTATTGCACGCAAAGGCTCTAACCAACATGTCACGGACAATTGTCACAAAGGAGGCCAGTTCTTGAGTAGTGCCGACTCCAAAAGAGTCTGTCTTTAGCCCTTTAGAAGGCACAAAAAATGACCGTTAATAATATGCATCCAAGAGTCACAGAGGAAGATATTGTGTAGCTTTTCTGTGTATGCGGTGCCTTGAAGCGCACCAGCTTGTTGAGTTCCGGAGTTGCAGTGGTTGTGTTTGTAAGAAAGGAAGATGCAATTGGTGCCTACAAAAAATACAACAGATACCCAGATGGACAACCAATGAAATTCAATCTTCATTTGAATGGTAGTGAGATAACATCAGACTAGCCCATCCTTCTAAGGCTAAGTGACACCCCATCAAAGAAGGAAGATGAATCTACAAGAAACACAACCTCTTCCTCCTCCAGTGTTACTTCAAATCCTCCCGCCGAAGTTGATCCTGATTCTATCTTAAAAGCACTCTTTAAATCCTCATGGTCATCAGCAGTCATCCAACCAACTGCATTTAAGATTAGCCTCTGATGAGACCATGATAAATTGGAGACTCTAATAAGAGAGATTCCCAATTAACATATGGGCCCAGATACTCCTTTAAAAAAATCCTTAATTTTGCTTCTTGGGTTTTGTTTAGCGCTGATCACCACCAGGTAGTTGATGTTTGAAGGAGTCTGGCCTCAGACATTGAACAATCAATCCTGTTCCTAGCATTGTAGTACAGTTCACTTTCGCTGTGGGGCAGTTGCGTTATTTCATCAAGAATTTCTGCTTTCACCTTGCTCTAGTATTCTGATACAGCACGATTATGGGTTCACAGCTAATCAATTTGCTGTAAATCGAAAGTTTCAGACAAATTTGTTGAACCTGGCCTATTGGAATTTCAAAAGATTCAATTATCTCTAGAACCTATCAAAAAAGGATGTGGCTATAGTTGATGCAAAGGAAGCAGTCACTGGTTTGTGTGATCCGTATTTTGTGCTTTGTAGTAGAAGCTCTACTACAGTACTTCCTTCTAAACTCTATGGTTTCAAAAGTTCCCTGTGTCATAGATTTGATAATCTCTGCAGAGTTGACCAATATGAATTGATATCCAGAAATGTACCATGAAACCTACTTCTATACACTAGGGATTATTGCTCAGTCGTTAAGATACCTTCTCTTGTTTTTTTAAGTGTTTGTACTTCTGTTTCTGCAGCAAGCTTTGACTGGCTAGGAACAGAACAGATATGCCCTCTAAATAATGGGTTAATACAGGGGAAGCATAAATAAAGCATTCAAACACCATTTCCAAGTACAGATGGATATCACTGATCTCCACTTACATGTCTTTCTGTAAATGCTTTTAAGTAAAGTGTCTTTTACTACATTTCACTCACTTTCTAATTGGCCAAGGGAACCAATATTTCTTGCATGTTTATTGGTATTCCTGTCATTTGAGTATGTTTGTTTTGGCCTATGTGGCCCATAGTCAGATACCTAGTTAACCCCTTAGTGATAGAACCAATTTGGTACTTAATGACCAAGCCAATTTTTAGATTTCTGACAACTGTCACTTTCTTTATGAGGTTATAGCTCTAGAACACTTCAATGTATCCCACTAATTCTGAGATTGTTTTTGGGTGACATATTGTACTCCATGGTAGTGGTAAAATTTCTTCAACATAACTTGCATTTATTTATGGAAAAAAATGGAAATTTGGCAAAAATGTTGAAAATTTTGCAGTTTTCAAATATTTAATTTTTGTACCCTTAAATCAGAGTGGTGTCACACAAAATAGTTAATAAATAACAGTTCCCATATGTCAAGTTTACATCAGCACAATTTTGGAAACATATTTTATTTTTTCTTAGGACATTATAAGGGTTAAAAGTTGACCAGCGATTTCTCATTTTACCAACAAAATTTACAAAACCAATCTTTTTAGGGACCACCTCACATTTGAAGTGAGTTTGGGGGTTCAACATAACAGAAAATACCCAAAAGTGACACCATTCTAAAAACTGCACCCTTCGAGGTGTGCAAAACCACATTCAAGAAGTTTTTTAACCCTTCAGGTGCTTCATGAGAACTCAAGCAATGTGGAAGGAAAAAATTAACATTTTACTTTTTCGCAAAAAACTTACTTTGGAACCAATTTTTTTTTTATTTTCACAAGGGTATCCGGAGAAAATGACCCTTAAAATTTGTTGTGCAATTTCTCCTGAGTATGCCAATGCACTATATGTGGAGGAAAGCCACTGTTTGGGTGATGGCAGGGCTCAGAAAGAAGAGAGCATCGTTTGACTTTTTGAAAGCAAAATTGGCTGGAATCACGTTTGGAGATCCTTGATTTACCTAAACAGTGGAAATCCCCAATTCTAACTTCAACCGTAACTCCGACATACCCTAACCCTATTCCCAACCTGTTATGATTAGGTAACCGAGGAGGATAGCAGATGAATAGGCTAGGTAACCAGATAACCAGAGGGGTTGGTAGCTAAGCGGATTGCAGACCCCTAAGCTGATGATGACACAACTAGAATTAGCCGTGGGACGTATCTACGATGCCTTAGACGCCTCGACACAACCAAAGAATTAACTAAGCCTTAAGAGAGAAATAGGAAAGCTAAACTGCCCCGGAGTAGAACCCCAAAGGAATAGATAGCCCCCGAACATATATTGCCGGTGAGATAAGATGAGGCACAAAAGACAGGCAGAAAATAGAGTAAGCAAATGATGGGGCCCAAACTGTCTAGATAGAACAGGACAGAAAAGGATAGTGTCTGCAATCATGCAAAAAACCCTAAAAAAAATCCAACACGTCTGATATGCAAAAATACTGAGGCCACACAACCTCTCCCCCACTAAATCAGAACTCTGGTGGTGAACTGGACGCTAAACAAAGATACAGATATAACAGGGGATTAGAGATACAGAAAAGACAGACACAAGCTGTAGCATATGAAACAGGTCCTGCACAGGTCCCAACAGGGAACCCGGCTGAATTCACACCAGCCGAGCAAAAATCAGAGAACAGCGAAAATTAATCAAAATGCAAAAAAGATTCAAGCAGACAAATAACCTATCTGAAAGATGTATGACTGAGCAGGAGGCAAGCAGACTTCCAAAATGCTCAGGAAGCAAACCAAATCACCGGCAACAACTGAGGGAAGGTTGCTCACTTAAATCTCTCCAGTCTGTAACACCTGACCTCCAATCATCATCCTCAGGTGATTGACTTCTGTCAGTCAGACCAGCTCCATTACCAGCAACAACCACCAGAGGGAACCCACACTCAGAAGCCAGGTCAAAGGTGTTCACAACACCAACTCTAACCATAACCCTAACCACAACCCTAACCCTAATCCCAACCCTCACCATAACCCATAACCACAACCCTAACCCTAGCCCGACCCTAACTTTAGGCCAACCCTAACCCTAGCCTAACCTTAACTTTATCCCAACCCAGCATTAGCCCAATCCCAGCTTTAGCCCAACCCTAACCCTAGCTACAACCCCAACTATAACCCTAGCTCTAGCAATTACCCCAACTATAAGCCCAACCATAACCCTAACTCTAATGGAAAAATGGAAATAAATACTTTTTTTATTTTATTATTTTTGTCTAACTAAGGGGGTGATAAAGGAGGGTTTGATTTACTTTTTTTTATTTTAATCACTGTGATAGGGTCTATCACAATGGTCAAAATGAACCAATAGGAAAAATTTCCTATTGTTGCCAGGTGCCAGCCAGCAGATCTCGGCGGGCGCACTGCGCATGCACCCGCCAGTTTCTTCCTGGAAGAAGAGGCATCCAGCCTGGGGACATCATAGGGGGATGCAGGAGGATCCAGGGACACCGAAGGTACTGAGGGGGGACCGGAGAACACCATTTCTCTCTCCTCTGATGTGCGATCACATCAGAGGAGAAGGAAATTAAATGGGAAATCTGACTTTTTTCGTGATTGCCATTATTCCGTTAATAACGGCGATCGCAACACTGGGGTCAGTAAAGACCGACACGAATTATGTTCTCTGGGGTCTCAGCTACCCAGAAATTCTGACACTGAGGGGCGCTATACCCTTATTTCTCAGCGTCGTTAAAAAGTGGCACTGAGAAATAAGTTCCCCTAACTGCCACCGTTAAAAGGCGTATCGGCGGTCGTTAAGGGGTTAAAGGTGCAGGAGTCAGTAGCAGTCCATTCTTCCTCTGGGGAGCATTACAAATGAATGTACATTTTTCCACTTGTTTGTTTTTTTTCTGAGATACAAAGATGTCAATTGCTTATATAACGCACAGTATGTTGAGTTCTGTACCAATATTATCATTTATTTTAGCCCTTCCCAATTTATTTAGTGTCACAGTCTTCAGGTGTGACTTCAATTAACATTATTAAGGCACAGCCTCTAGAACAGGACTCCCCAACCTGCAGATCGGAAGCCACATGCGGACCGCACTACCATGGTGTGCGGCTCTCAGCTGTCTGCCAGCTTGGTGCATTGGCACCAGGTCTAGCAAACAGCTTTGCAGAGGTTTCCAGATTGTGACTTTTGTGAGTAGCCCTGCTCAGAACAGCAGATCTAAATGTACATACACTGATGGAGGGCAAGGTGGGGATAAATATGGCAAGCTAGAGATAGGATAATGCTGCCAGTTAAAGGAGTGCATGAAGCTGGATGTAATAGTTTGGTGAGTGTGCTTGATGCGAGAATACCAATTGGATAAATTGGTAGCCCTTGGACTTAATGAAGCACTCCTCCCATCAAAGTTTTTATCCTCTTAATTTATTGCAATCATATTATATAGCACTGTGTACTGTACTTACAATTGCTCTTTTTGCCTTTCTACCCAGTAAATACTTATTTTTTCTCTGCTTTAAGTAGAAACAGGAAGTGTATTTTCCCTACAAAAATCATTCCCCTCTTCAACTCCTGACCCAGCTGCTCCCTTCTCCCCCCTGCCAGAGACTTTTGCAGTGACTCATGACTCATGTCAAGAAAACTAACTTCCCATTTCTTCATACAGCAGAAAGACTCAGCTAGTTAGTTTTTAATTACGTGATGTTATAGACCTAATGGAAAACAGAAGAATTAACTTTGGAGAAGAGCAAACTGAGCAATTGTAAGTACACAGTGCTGTAACAATATGATGATTGCAATATAGTAAGATGATGAAATGATAAAAACTTTGATGGAAGTGCATCTTTAAGCATGCTATCTATTAGGGAGTATGGTACAAGGTACTTTCTATAGAGAGGGATGTTGGGGAGCTCTGCGTATCAATACGGTGGGGAAGCAATGAATGTAGCTCACAACCATCTTTCACGGCTGAATGTGACTTTTAAGGTAAGAAAGTTTGGGAACCCCTGCTCTAGAACATCTTTAGATCTTGGAGCTAGAAATATTGGAAATTGTTGTTGGAGACCACACACTTAAAGGCATAGCTCGCAAATGATCCAGATTCTCCTCAATTTGGAGGACCTGTCCAGGAAGTCAAGGATATGTCCCAACTTTCCCTCACGTTTTCTGCAATGTCACCATTCTTTTCACTCATGTCCTCACAGCTTGTGTGCATCACTCTGTAGCTCCTCTTTGAGATATGGGGCTTGCTTCTGTCTGCTCAGTTTATACTTACACAGCCATTTAAACAACTCTTTCTTCTCTTTTCTTGAAGTCTAATCTCTCAAGAGATTTGAGCTTGCAACCTGTATCACTGGGGGTAACAGTAAAGCTGATGACCTACAGGCTGCAGTGTTGAGAATGGGAGAATTTTCTATATTTGATTGTGCAGTGTATTCTGCTTTTCCATAACAAGTATTTTAGACCCATCAAAGCCACCCACCCTTGTTCGGAATTCGACACTGGCTGTAGCAGCACGGAACACGTTAATGCTGGTGATCTAGTGGCGGCGGATGATGAGACGTGGAGGAAGGCCTGATTAAAAACTATGCCCAATTTAAAGGAGAGGCTGGCAAACATTTTCTCCTGTCGGGTACACCTCAACCTTTTCCATAACAAGTATTTAACGCCCAGCAAAAACACCCACCCTTGTTAGGATTTTGACAATGGCTGTAGCAGCCTCTTGCCTGCACCACAATATTAGCCCAAACAATTTGGATTAGGAAATGTGGCCTCCTGCTTGCACCACAATATTAGCACAATTTAGATTAGGAAATGTGGCCTCCTGCCTGAACCACAATATTAGCACAAATGATTTAGATGAGCAAATGTGGCCTCGATTTCACACAGGATTCTATCTATTAGAAGTAGCTGAGAATAAGCCACCTATCTAACTATTTGACTACTTGCAGCAGAAGCAGGTACAGCCTCTCTGCTCTGTTAAATTCACAAAATGGCGCCCGAACAGCATGTCCGCTTTTTATATGGAGAGGGACATGTGGCTTTGGCAATTAATGACAGAAGCCCATGTTTCTGGATGTTTTGGATGGTTTCTGCGCAAAATTGGCTGCCATACTCTCCACTCATTAAGTTAAAAAAAAAATTAGTCTGCTGCTACTCCCCCTCTCCCACCTCTACCTAAACCCTGCCCTCATCAAGCATGTCCTCCCTGCTTATCATACAACATCACTGTTGTCATGATCCAGTCCAGAGATTGTTTTCCACTGTCTTCTGTTTGGACTGGTCGTGTGGGGGTTAATCCCCTCTGCCTCGTTCTGAAGCTGGCTGGGCTATTTCAGTCCTCTTCAGCCTGTGGGCCAGCATCAGCTATACTGCAAGCTTCCAAGCTAGTGCCTCTGACCGGTATTCTTTTAGTGTTCCTTCTGCCCCTGATTACCTGGACTTGTGTATGACTCGGCTTGATCTCTGGACTCTGCTTCCCGTTTTTTCTGTTTCTGATACCATGCTTTCCGACTGGATTTTGACCCTCTGGCTTGTACCCTGACTATGGCTTATGCCTTACGCTTCTGATACCAAGTTCTTGGTAGGTCCTGACTTCTTGCTCGTCCCTGACTACGCTGTCTCTCTTGGTACTTGACAGTTGCTAACTTCGGCTAGTCTGACCACTCTTTTGTTACCTGTGACACCTGTGCTGTTGCTATGTGTTACTATGCTGTGTGTGTGTGTGTGTGTGTGTGTGTGTGTGTGAAACCTCTCTTCCCTCACCAGCACCCCCTTGTGGAGGTTGCACTGTACTGCACTGCAGCAGCACGTTACAACTGTCCTAGCCAAAGTCATAAAAAAAGCATTAGTGAAGCGCTATAATTTACCAAACTGTGCCCGCATGTTGCCGACTTTGTGAGAAAATGCTTTTGAATCCGAACACGAATCCGAATGTGCTACGTTTGTGCTGAATTTGGGCTTGGCAAACGTTTTCCGAACAAGAACGTTCATCTCTGATCTTTAATGTTACCAATTACTACATCTGGTCCTGAAGGAAAACACTTGTGATTAGAGATGGGCTACCAGAACAGTAAACTTTGGGGTCTGTACAAAATGCCTAGTGTTTGTGCATGTCCATGTTACTGTTCAGGTTTGGTACCCTGAACATCAGTTGCTTCCCATCGGGGGCTCTGATTAACGGTATGATCATTACAACCGGTCAGAAAGGTGCGGTTCCCATGCTGTCAGATGATGGCATGAGCCAGCAGATTGACCGGCATTAAAAAGGGTTACCGCTGGTAAAAGTCATCAGCTGATGAGAGAGTACAACTCCCATCAGCCTTCACGTGCAGTCACTGATAACAGCGAGAGCAGGCGCAGCTGAGGGGAGTATTCATCAGCCGGAGTGTGTGATACAAATAAGTACAGTTTTTTAAAAAATGATGTAGGGTCTCTTCTATTTTTGATAAACAGCACAGACAAAACTGACTGCTGTGGGCTGCAACCCTCAGCTGTCAGCTTTATCATGGCTGGTTATCAAAAATGGTGGGATCCCTTGCCATTTTTTTAAATTATTTAAATTAGTAATTTAAAAAAATAGTGTGCCTCCATTTTTGACAACCAGCCAAGCTAATGCAAACAGCTAGGGGCTGGTATTCTCAGACTGTTAAGGAGCCATGGATATTAGCCCCACAGACTAAAAATAGCAACACACAGCTGCCTCAGAAAAGGCGCATCTATTAGATGCGCCAATTCTGTGGCTTTCCCCAGCTCTTTCCACTTGCCTTGGTGTTGTTGCAAGTGGGGTTGATGTCAGCTGTTTTATGGCTGCTGACATTAAGCCCACACATTAGTAATTGTGAGACCTCTATAATACACCCCCATTACTAACCCCATAGCTAGATTGTAAATAAGGCACAGCCAGAAAAAAATAATTTAATTGAAAGAATGACACTGACACCTTTCATTTGAAATAAAAAATACAAAACAATGTTATACTCACCTTTACACCTAATCCACTGAAACCCATGTCACCTGTAAAAAACAGAAAATAATATACAATATACTTACCTTCACGCCTAATCCACCGATGCCCATGATTTTTTTAATTTATTTATAGCACAGGTGCCAGCTTATGAATACTCCTATCAGTGATGCCTGCTCTCTCTGTTATCAGTTACAGCAGGCGTAGGCTGATGAGAGTAGTACTCTCTCATCTGCCGACACCTATGACTGGACCATTTTACCGCTGTTCATAGCTGCTGATAGCGTGAGAACCACTGCTTTCTGATCAACAGTAATGATCTTACCGCCGATCAGAGCACATGTTTGCCTGGCTGTCATGTAGATGACAGTGTGAAAAACAAAGGATATTCGGGCCCTGCATTCAGGTTACGCGAACCAAACTTTTTTTTAGATATTTGACTCAACTCTCCCGACGCTAACATCCACGACCCACCTGAGATGTCACAACACCTTACCTGAGGGAAAACCAACTGGGATGTCATAGCAACTTACCTGAGGGAAATCACCTGTGAAGTCATAGCTGCCTGGTTGGCTGGAAGCTCCACTGTGAAGGAGAAAATTCCAAGGACCTCAGTCCCTTCATTGTGTGGATTCCCAGGAATCCCAGAGGTTGACCCCCTGGCAATATTAATGTAATGGTGTATCTATGCAATACGCTATGGCATTATACAACAGGTTTTTTAACCCCTTCCCCCTTTTTAACCACTTTTTTAACCCCTTTCGGCCGATTGTGGCTGGGTGTCAGCTGATTCTCTCAGCTGACACCCGGCACTAAGTGCCAGGAGCAGTCACAGACTGCTCCCAGCACTTTAACCCACAAAATACTGCAATCGAACACGATCGCAGCATTTCAGGAGCAGGCAGAGGGCTGATAGCCCCTCTGGATTTGGATCGGAGACATCGCGGCGTGACGTGGGTTCCCTATCGCTTCCATGGTAACCAGATGTCGTCATGAGGATGCATATAACTAACATGCATTGTAATAGCATTACAGAAGCTGAACATGCATTGCAAATATCATAAGGCATGCACTATGGCCAGCTAACACAGGTGCATAGCATATTTTACATAAATGCATTAAACCCTTACCGGAATCTGCTTGATATAAGCAGTGGTTTTGCAGGGAGCTGAGCACATGTGAACTCCTCAGAGATCCGGCAGAAATGGTTACATGCTGCTAACCCGGGAAGGAAGAAGGGGCGGTTCTGAACAGTTTAACCATTAAGGAGAACAGAGGATTCTGAATCCATGAACCAGAAAAAGAAGGGCAACTATGACATCTAATGGCCATAGCTGGAACAGCACCCACGAAATGTCTTGCTGTACAGAATGGGCAGAACATGTGCAGTACATAATCAGGAAGTCTCTCAGGTCAGTGTGCAGTAAGTGCAGCACTGACAACTTCTACAGCATGCAGATGCTGCTACATCTGCATGCTATTGAAGCGATCAGCCTGCTAAAAATGATTGTCCCATAGTGGGACAACGTGTAAAAGTTAGAATGAAGCAAAAAAAGAAAATTTTAAATAATTGTAAAAATATTTTAAAAAAAAATAATTAAAAAAAATCAATCTTTATTCTATCACTAAATAAATATTTGAATGAAAAAAACTAAACAATAAAAGTACACATATTTGGTATCGCTGCGTCCGTTATGACCCGACCTCTAAAACTTTCCCCCTTTAGTGAACACCATAAAAAAGGGCAAAAAACAATGCGTTATCATCATACCACCGAACAAAAAGTGGAATAACATGCGATCAAAGAGATAGATATAAATAAACATGGTTCCACTGAAAATGTCATCTTGTCCTGCAAAAAACAAGCTGCCATACAGCGTCAACAGCAAAAAAATAAAAAAGTTACAGCTGTCAGAATAAAGTCATGCAAAACCACAAAACCAATTTTTTTTTAATAAAATAGTTTTTATTATATAAGAACGCCAAAACATAAAAAGTTATATAAATGAGGTATCGCTGTAATCAAACTGACCCGAAGAATAAAACTACCTTATCAATTTTACCACATGCGGAACGGTGTAAACGCCCCCCCCCCAAAAAAAAAGAAATTCATGAATTGCTGGTTTTTGCTCATTTTGTCTCCCAAAAATCAGAATAGAAAGTGATCAAAAAATGTCATGTGCCTGAACATGGTACCAATAAAAACATCAGCTCGTCCCACAAAAAACAAGACCTCTCATGACTCTGTGGGCCAAAATATGGAAAAATTATAGCTCTCAAAATGTGGTGATGCAAAAACTATATTTGCAATAACAAGTGTCTTTTAGCGTGTAACAGCTGCCAAATATAAAAATCTTTCACAAGTCCTGATATTTCCGGTACCGAAGGTGTCAGTGTCCGTGTGTGTAATACTTGTGGCACACGTGTGGCATGTGTGTGCAGTACCACACAGATGGGCGCCAGGAAAGAAGTGTTGCAGTAAGCACTGTTCCCCGGCATCGGGTGCTGAAAATGGCTCTCATCATTCTCCCCTGCTCTGCCGGCGATCGACAGACACAAGCAGGGGAGAATGATGAGAGTTACATCTAACCCCTTAACGACCGCCAATACGCTTTTTAACGGCACTGAGGTTTAAGGTTATAGTGCCCCCAGCATCGGAATTTCTCCACAGTCTCGGCTGCCGGGGTCGGTTTTTACTGACCCCAGTGTTGCGATCGCCATTATTAATGGTATGACGGCGACCGCAAAAAAAATCTGATTTTCCATTTAATTTCTCTCTCCTCTGATGTGATCGCACATCAGAGGAGAGAGAAATAAGGTTCCCCGATCATCCCCCGCCCGGTACCTCCGTTGTCCCTGCAGGCCCCCCTGAAGTCCCCCTGGCCGCCGGCTTCTTCTTCCGGGAGAAAATGGCAGGCGCATGTGCGGTGCGCCCGCTGAGATCTGCTGGCCGGCACCTGGCAACCATAGGAGACTATTTCCTATTGGCTCATTTTGATCACTGTGGTAGGCTCCATCACAGTGATCAAAATAAAAAAATATTAAGTCAAACCCCCCTTTATCACCCCCTTAGTTAGGGGAAAAAAAATAAAATAAAAAAAGTATTTGTTTCCATTTTCCCATTAGGGTTAGAGTTGGGCTAAAGTAAGTTTGGCTAAAGTTAGGGTTGGGGCTAAAGTTAGGGTTAGGATTGTGGCTAAAGTTAGGGTTGGGGCTAAAGTCAGGGTTAGGGTTGGGGTTAAAGTTCGGGTTAGGGTTGGGGCTAAAGTTAAGGTTAGGGTTTGGATTACAGTTACAGTTGGGGTTAGGGTTAAGATTAGGGTTAGGGTTGGTTTTAGGGTTAGGGGTATGCTAGGGTTAGGTCTGTGGTTAGGGTTATGATTAGGGTTAAGGGTGTGTTGGGGTTAGGGTTGGAGTTAGAATTTCCATTGTTTAGGCACATCAGGGGCTCTCCAAATGCGACATGGTGCTCCTTCCCTTGCGTCCAAACGGTGATTTACCTCCACATATGGGGTATCGGCGTACTCAGGACAAATTGAACAACAACTTTTGCTGTCCAATTTCTCCTGTTATCCTTGGGAAAATAAAAAATTGGGGGCGGAAAAAATCATTTTTGTGAAAAAAATATGATTTTTTATTTTTACGGCTCTACGTTAAAAACTTCTGAAAGCACTTGGGGGATCAAAGTGCTCACCACACATCTAGATAAGTTCCTTAGGGGGACTAGTTTCCAAAATGGTGTCACTTGTGGGGGGTTTCCACTGTTTAGGCACATCACATAATTCCATCCAATTTTGCATTGAAAAAGTAAAACGGCACTCCTTCTCTTCTGAGCTCTGCTATGCGCCCAAACAGGGGTATCAGTGTACTCATGACAAATTGTACAACAACTTTTGGGTCCAATTTTCCTGTTAACCTTGGTAAAATAAAAAAATCGGATCTGAAGTAAATTTTTGGTGAAAAAAAAGTTAAATGTTCATTTTTTTTTAAACATTCCAAAAATTCTTGTGAAGAACCAAAAGGGTTAATAAACTTCTTGAATGTTCTTTTGAGCACCTTCAGGGGTGCATTTTTTAGAATGGTGTCACTTTTGGGTATTTTCTGTCATATAAACCCCTCAAAGTGACTTCAAATGTGATGTGGTCCCTTAAAAAAAATGAGAAATCGCTGTTTAACTTTTAACCCTTATAACGTCCTAACAAAAAAAAAATTGGTTCCAAAATTGTGCTGATGTAAAGTAAACATGTGGGAAATGTTACTTATTAAGTATTTTATGTGCTATATCTCTGTGATTTAAGGGCATGAAAATTCAAAGTTGGAAAATTGTGAAATTTTCTACATTTTGCCAAATTTCCGTTTTTTTCACAAATAAACGCAAGTCATATCAAAGACATTTTACCACTATTATGAAGTACAATATGTCACGAGAAAACCTTGTCAGAATCATCGGGACACATGGAAAAGTTCCAGAGTTATTACCTCATAGACAGTGGTCAGAATTGTAAAACTTGGCCTGGTCATTAACATGCAAACCACCCTTGGGAGTAAAGGGGTTAAACACAAGATTTGGGCAGTTGGTTAAGTAGTAGATCAATAAGTGTTTCAGAAAAGGAACTACTGTATTGGTTCTGTGCCAAAACCGCTCTTGTACTCCAATGTTTGGTTGTTATAGGGTTAAGAATCTGCACAGAAAAGTCCTAAGATTCAGAAGGGTACCTGCTGGATCTAGTGGCATCTCTCTAAATTGCCAAGTGAATTTATGACGTTGCCAGACAACAAAAGCTATTGATCAGCAGACAGTGGACTCCATTTTTCTAAAGTTAATCAAGTCCACTGTTTGATATTCAGCCTCCGAACTGTCAAGGAGAAATGAAAGCTAGAGGATCATAAATAGCCAAGTTGGCAGCTGAAGCAGGACTTTAAAACATAATGTGATTTTCTATAGCAAGCTGGCTTGTAGACTGTATAGACCAGGGCTCACTCCCTGATTCCTGTGGCTCTAGGCAAACTGGTAAATGCATTTTCTGCATGCTAAAGATCTTTACATTGTAACAGATTCACTGTAAATAATGGGTTATTTCTTTTTTGGGGAGGTAGGTGAACATCCATCATCTGGAGATCCCTTATAAAGACCTCAAAATGAAACTTATTTTTTATTACTATAGTATATTATTAAGTATGGAAACAAAAAACCTTAAAAACACATAACACTTGATTCAGACAGCCGATCATATTTTTAAAGTGCTCGTGCTAATATAATTGCTATTTCTTGGCAGTAGGATTCAGTATCAAAGGGATTCACTGGTCAAACCCACATATACTGTATAGTCAGGTATATCAGCTCCATAGGATTGTCAGACTCAGTGGCTCTGCTGATACCATCCAAATAGTTAAGCCAGCATACCAACTATATGCGGGCTTCACCAGTGAATGCCTATGATACTGACTCCTACTGCCAAGAAATAGCAATTATACTAGCACAAGCTCTTTAAAAATCTACTAGCTGAAGAGCCCAGCGTTGCCTGGGCATAGTAACTAACTACGGTTAGTTATTACAAATGATAATGATTATATCTATTGTGGTGTGACAGGTGGTCGCGTGGTTAATGGAAGATATGTGTCACGGGGATGGCAGCTCCCTGTGATGTAGCCCGGAGAGTTTTCTTAAGTAGTTGTTCTTCACATTTGGGTCCGGGCTATGGGTAGCTTTGAGAGTTGGGAGGGTCTGGCTACCCATGTACCACACACTGTGGTGAGGGGGCTCACTGTACCCTGTTTTGTCTGAAGATATGTGTGTGGTTGTGAATCTGCAGGACCTGTGATTAGGTCATGATCATGTGACTAGCCATGTGGTAGGTAACTGGGAGTGGTTACAGGCTATCTAAGGCAGGTGTGTTGCACATGGGAGAGAGTGTGTTGGAGAGAGCTCCCATGTTCCAGGTTTGGACGTCGCATAGCCTGGGGAGGCCGTGCCGGTGACGCCGAGCCAAAAGGAGCTGACGGTCTTGAAAACCATATGATACTGACCGGGGTCAGAGAGAAATATATACAGGATGCCTCTGCGGTAAGAGGAATCTGGGAACCTGTGTGGCCAACAGGTAATGGTCTTGAAAACCGTGTGATACTGACCAAGGTCAGAAAGAGACTGTGTGTGAACTGATATCTAGTGTATACCTCTGAGGACAAGAGGTATTCGCGAACCTGTGTGGGCGATCCAACAGGTAACGGTATTGACAACCATGTGTTATACTGACCGGGGTCAGTGAAAGACTGTGTGAAAAGTGGCTATAGGGTGCCTCTGTGGATAAGAGGTACCCGGGAACCTGTGTGGCGATCTAACAGGTAATGGTCTTGACAATCGTGTGTTTTACTGACCGGGGTCAGTGAGAAGTATTTTCAGTGAGAGACTATATCTGCATCCATATGTTAAAGCTGAAGGTTTAACAGACAATGTAATGGCTGCTGGAATTGTCTAAATATTAAACTGTATGGCTTAATTTTAACCCTGAGAGTGCCAGTGTTTACCTCAAAGACCTGCCAAGAGAGTAATCCCCGCCTACTCACATGGTAGAACGTTACTATATATATATATATCTCTGAGTGTATAGCCCCACCCACTCCGCATAGCCACATTCACTATAACATCCCACATCATCCCGTGTCAGCCAGAGCTACCGGACTACTACTCCTAATTTCCCACATCGTCCCATCAGCCAGAGCCACCGGACTACTACCCCTAATATCCCATATCATCCCGTCAGCCATACCGGAGATCCCTTTAAGAGAGGCCTGAGGTCAGAATCAGAGCGCAGAGTGGATTTGCCCTCACTTCCATACCGGGGATCCCTTTAAGAGAGCCTGGGATCAGAACCAGAGCGCTGAGTGGATTTGCCCTGACTTGCATACCAATGATCCATTTAATTGAATCCTGGGGTCAGAATCAGAACACGGAGGGATTTGCCCTAACTTCCATACAGGAGATCCCTTTAAGAGAGCCTGGGGTCAGTACCAGAGCATTTGAAGGCAATTGCCCTGACTTCCATACCGGGGATCCCGTTAAGAGTGCCTGGGGTCAGAACCAGAACGTTGAGTGGAATTTCCCTAACTTCCATACCAGGGATCCCTTTAAGAGAGGCCTGGGGTCAAAACCAAAGCACAGAGTGGATTTGCACATACTTCCATACCAATGATCCTTTTAATAGAAGCCTGAGGTCAGAATCAGAGCGCTGAGGGATTTGCCCTAACTTCCATACTGGAGATGCCTTTAAGAGAGGCCTGGGGTCAGAACTAGAGTTGAGCGATACCATCCGATACTTCAAAGTATCGTATCGGATGGTATCGGCCGATCTTTAAAAAAAGTATCGGTATCGCCGATTCCGATACCGGAAGTCCCATTCAAGTCTATGGGACTTCCGGTATCGGAATAAGAAAAACCCTTTCCTGCCCTTGTACAGCCTCTCTGGGGTCTGTACGGGCCTTTCGGGGGGCTGTGCCGGCCTGCCAGGGGGTCTGTGCAGGCTCCGGTGGTCTGTGCCGGCCTGCCGGTGGTCTGTGCAGGCTCCGGGGGGCTGTGCCGGCCTGCCGGGGGGCTGTGCCGGCCTGCCGGGGGGCTGTGCCGGCCTGCCAGGGGGTCTGTGCAGGCTCCGGTGGTCTGTGCCGGCCTGCCGGTGGTCTGTGCAGGCTCCGGGGGGCTGTGCCGGCCTGCCGGGGGGCTGTGCCGGCCTGCCGGGGGGCTGTGCCGGCCTGCCGGTGGTCTGTGCAGGCTCCGGGGGTCTGTGCAGGCATCGTCCGATGGGACTACAAGTCCCATCTGGCGATGCCTGCTACCATGACAGTGATTGACACATTAGCCAATGATGGGACAGTAGTAGTCCCATCATCCGGCTAATGTGTTAAATGTAAAAAAAAAAAAAAAAAAAAAAATTACATGCTACATTCATACTACATACTACATACATGCTACATTCATACTACATACTACATACATGCTACATTCATACTACATGCAACATACATACTACATATATACTACATGCATGCTACATATATACTACATGCATGCTACATACATACTACATGATACATACTACATATATACTACATGCATGCTACATACATACTACATATATACTACATGCATGCTACATACATACTACATGCTACATGCATGCTACATACATACTACATGCTACATGCATGCTACATACATACTACATACATGCTACATATATACTACATACATACTACATATATACTACATGCATGCTACATATATACTACATGCATGCTACATACATACTACATATATACTACATGCATGCTACATACATACTACATGCTACATGCATGCTACATATATACTACATACATGCTACATATATACTACATACATACTACATATATACTACATGCATGCTACATACATACTACATATATACTACATGCATGCTACATATATACTACATGCTACATACATACCACATACATACTACATACATGCTACATATATACTACATGCATGCTACATACATACTACATATATACTACATGCATGCTACATACATACTACATGCTACATGCATGCTACATACATACTACATGCTACATACATACCACATATATACTACATACATACAATACATTCATACAATACATACATAGACATACAGTACATATAACATAGAGTAACATACTTACCAATACTTGTCACATTGTTCCCCGAAGCCATTGTCTTTCCGGAATAAATATTAACATAACAAACCACAAAAATACTCACCCACGATCCGAAGCAGTCCACGAGTGTGTCCCACGACGATCTTGGGTAGAGAACTGCAGCATCAGATGATGCTGCCGTTCTCTACGGGCTGCAGGAATCCAATGACGGAAGGTAGGTATCCTTCCGCACTGTATTCCTCCGCCACTTAAAAAAAAAAAAAGTCCCTAGTCTCACTTTATGCCATTGCTGTGTGGGAATTTCCCACACAGCAATGGCATAAAGTGAGACTAGGGACTTTTTTTTTTTTAAGTGGCGGAGGAATACAGTGCGGAAGGATACCTACCTTCCGTCATTGGATTCCTGCAGCCCGTAGAGAACGGCAGCATCATCTGATGCTGCAGTTCTCTACCCAAGATCGTCGTGGGACACACTCGTGGACTGCTTCGGATCGTGGGTGAGTATTTTTGTGGTTTGTTATGTTAATATTTATTCCGGAAAGACAATGGCTTCGGGGAACAATGTGACAAGTATTGGTAAGTATGTTACTCTATGTTATATGTACTGTATGTCTATGTATGTATTGTATGAATGTATTGTATGTATGTAGTATATATGTGGTATGTATGTAGCATGTAGTATGTATGTAGCATGCATGTAGCATGTAGTATGTATGTAGCATGCATGTAGTATATATGTAGTATGTATGTAGCATGCATGTAGTATATATGTAGCATGTATGTAGTATGTATGTGGTATGTATGTAGCATGTAGTATATATGTAGCATGCATGTAGTATATATGTAGTATGTATGTAGTATGTATGTAGCATGTATGTAGTATATATGTAGTATGTATGTAGTATATATGTAGCATGTATGTAGTATATATGTAGTATGTATGTAGTATATATGTAGCATGCATGTAGTATATATGTAGTATGTATGTAGTATATATGTAGCATGCATGTAGTATATATGTAGTATGTATGTAGTATATATGTAGCATGTATGTAGTATGTATGTAGCATGCATGTAGCATGTAGTATGTATGTAGCATGCATGTAGTATATATGTAGTATGTATGTAGCATGCATGTAGTATATATGTAGCATGCATGTAGTATGTATGTGGTATGTATGTAGCATGTAGTATATATGTAGCATGCATGTAGTATGTATGTAGTATGTATGTAGTATGTATGTAGCATGCAGTATGTATGTAGTATGTATGTAGTATATATGTAGTATGTATGTAGCATGCATGTAGTATATATGTAGCATGCATGTAGTATGTATGTGGTATGTATGTAGCATGTAGTATATATGTAGCATGCATGTAGTATGTATGTAGTATGTATGTAGTATGTATGTAGCATGCAGTATGTATGTAGTATGTATGTAGTATATATGTAGTATGTATGTAGCATGCATGTAGTATGTATGTAGTATGTATGTAGTATGTATGTAGTATATATGTAGTATGTATGTAGCATGTAGTATGTATGTAGTATTTTTTTTTTTTTTTTTAACATTTAACACATTAGCCGGATGATGGGACTACTACTGTCCCATCATTGGCTAATGTGTCAATCACTGTCATGGTAGCAGGCATCGCCCGATGGGACTTGTAGTCCCATCGGACGATGCTTGCACAGACCCCCGGACATCAGCACAGCCCCCCGGCAGGCCGGCACAGCCCCCCGGCAGGCCGGTACAGACCCCCACAGGGTGCACAGCCCCCCGGCAGGCCGGCACAGCCCCCCGGCAGGCCGGCAGAGACCCCGGGCAGTCCACACAGCCCCCCGGCAGGCCGGCACAGCCCCCCGGCAGGCCGGCAGAGACCCCCGGAAGGCCCGAAATGACGGCGCATCATGATGCGCACACACCGCGCATCATGATGACGTCAGGCCGTCAATCAACTGAACTTCCGATTCCGATGCCGAATTCCGATATTGAAAAAATATCGGAAGTCGGTATCGGAATTCCGATACAGCAAGTATCGGCCGATACCCGATACTTGCGGTATCGGAATGCTCAACACTAGTCAGAACCAAAGCGCAGAGTGGATTTTCCCTCACTTCCATACCAATGATCCCTTTAAGAGACCCTGGGGTCCGAACCACAGCGCTGAGTGGAACGGTCCTAACTTCTATACCGGGGATCCCTTTAAGAGAGGCCTGGGGTCAAAACCAAAGTGCTGGATGGATTTGCCCTGACTTCCATACCAATGATCCCTTTAAAGGTGATCCCTGTCACCTCATTTTTGGCCTATGAGATGCGGCCACGGCCATCAAGGGCTTATCTACAGCATTCTGTAATGCTGTAGATAAGCCCCCGATGTATCCTGAAAGATAAGAAAAATGAGTTATATTATACTCACCGGGGGGCGTGGTCCGGTACGGTTGGTGTTGCAGTCCGGTCCCTTTAAGAGGGAAGATGTGCTTATGGGTCTATGGGATGGAGGATGTGTGATGGGGATATGGGCAGGGAGGGGGGATTCATTTCTGTCATGTGCTCTCTGCTGCTTTCTGGGGGGCAGACAATGGCTGGGAGCTTATGTTCCCAGGGATGCTAGATTACTCCCAACATGTCAGTGTCTGCTGAGGTGTTGTCATGAAGTGGCAAAACTGTTGCTCATAGCAACAAATCACAGCTCAGCTTCTTTTAAACAGCTCTGTTGAAATGAAAGATGCTTAGTGATTGGTTGCAAGGAAAACTGTTGCTCATAGCAACCAATCACAGCTCAGCTTCTTTTAAACAGCTCTGGTGAAATGAAAGATGCTTCGTGATTGGTTGGTGATACACACATACATTCAATTTTATATAAATAGATGACCTGCTGTCTTAATCAAGTGTTGTGTGTTTTTAAGGTTTTTCTTTCCATACTTAATAATATATTAATAAAAGTTAAGCTTTGTTTTTGGGTCTTTATAAGGGATCTTTATTTGCCTTAGGCAATTTGGTATTAAAAGCGATAACCATAAACTGACCCTAGACAGTATTATTCTAGAGGCATACATCATCTGGGAGACAGAACCCATCAGTTTTTTGTAGGTACACCCCTTTATGTTTTCGTCTTGGCTTTGGAACTACAATAATATACTGAGTCTTGTTCTTGGACCTGCTCATAACAGTCAATTATGAGAAATTTTGATCAGATTGGGCATTCATAAATTAAAGTGGAAGGGTATTTTTATTTATTGACAAATGAAAAAGAATTTTCTAACGCTGGGATGCCAGATCAATTAATGTACTTTAACCCCTTAACAAACTCCAATATGCATTCATTATTCAGAGGAGAGAGAAATTATGTCTCCAAGCCCCCTCAGTACCTCCGCCATCCCGTGGGCCCTCCACCTTCTATTCATGAAAAAAATGGCTGGCGTATACACAATGGGCTCACTGAGATCTGCCGCTCAGCACCCGGCAACATCAGAGAATTTTCCTATTCATTCCTGACTTTTATTACTGTGATAGACCATATTACAGTGACCAAAAGCCCAATAATTGGTAAATCATCCCTGTGTCATCTCCTTAGTCAGATTACTTTTTTTTATTATTTCTTTCATTCATTCATTACCTTTTAGGTAAGGGTTAGGGTTGGGCTTTGGGTTAGGCTTGGGTTTAGGGTTGGGGTTAGGTATGATGTGTGAGTGATGTGTGTGAACAAACAATAGAGGGCACCACTGCACAGGATCACCTGTTACATGCTAAAAAGCCATGAAACCATGTAGAGAAAAAGAGGCATGTACATAGCAGGGATCACCGAAGAAATAATAACAGATAATTCTTTATTGGAACACCCGAACACACAAAAACCATTAAAAACAATTAAAACTGCAAAAATTCAATCATGTTTATACCATAACCCATGAGGGTTAAGCCCCTGCAATGACCCCACATACACAATATTTTGTACAGATCAACAAATAACAAGATTAAAGTGGTGCACAATATACCACAATATAAGTGTACTTAAAGTATACAGCCTAATTCCCATAAAACCAAACACTGCAGAGACTAAATAATGGATGCAGCAGGTGCTATTCTGCTGTTGAAATGAAATGAGAGATTACCCTAGAATGGAGGGGGGCAAAACACCGCATACAACCTGTGTCACAGAGGCAAATGCCTGCATGGATAAATAAAGACCAAGTATGCTCATGCAGTGTGAGTGGAGAGGCATGGGGAGAGAAGGCAGGGGCTCAGGAGGAATGCCCGACGTGTTACGCCAGTCAAGCTGGCTTCATCAGGAGCAATACACAGAGTGTGAGCGGGTGGAATATAAATACCTGGGTTCAATTATAAGGGATGGGGGAACAGCTGGGAGTCATCAGCATGTAAGGGAAGAAAGACCATGACCGGCGTTTAGCAAAGTTGGAAACAAAGTCTGCACAATCGCATAATGACAAAATGAAGAAAGACCATGACCGGCGTTTAGCAAAGTTGGCAGCAAAGTCTGCACAATAATAATTTCGCCCCAACAAAATAAGACAAGGAAGAGTATATTATTAGTTAAAAAACCATGGTTTTTTAAGCAGATACAACCAAGTTCATCTGCATATCAACAGAAATGGATCATTTTGAAAGAAATCATTTCATAATAAATCATGTTAGTATACCCAGTTCTGAAATGGAGGAAACCCAGAACTAATATAGCCACTAGTGGAGCCCACTGGCTGAGTTGCTAAAGGAGAGGCCAAAAACAGGCTGCCAAGTTAGAAAACAAAAATAAAAATGAAAATAAAAATAAATAAAAATGAGATAATGAAAAAATAGATAAAAATGATAGAAAATTAATGAAGAAAATAGATGAAAGATAATAAAAATATATAACGACAAGTGTAAACAAAAAAAGGGGAGGGGGAGGGGAAAAAAATAAGCAAATAAATAAAGAGAAAACTAAATGTGGGAAAGTAATAAATGTAAAAGCTATAAAAAGGAGGGAGGGGAAAGACAGGGAAAATTATCAATGAGGAACCGTGAATCAAATAGGGACCGTCCGACAAGCTGTAAAGAACCAATACTCGATTTAATAATACAAGATACAATACAATAAAGTAGCAATAGAAAATCACAATAAAAAAAGCAATGTATTATATATGAGGGTTTCTGGAAACGGTGCAAGTCCATATGGTCCCAACGGCCAAGCGGGCGCTCTCAATGTATTGTGACTAGTGTTGAGCGACTTTTGTTTTTTTAGGGTCGAGTTTCGTTTCATGAAACCCGACTTTTCCAAAAGTCGGGTTGAGCAAAATCGGCCGACTATAGGGAAAAGTCAGGTCGTCCCGAAACATGAAACCCAATGTAAGTCAATGGAGAATTAAAGTCGGTAGTGAGAGGAGGACAGGAAACACACCAACAGTGCCCATTTGAATGCCAAAAGCATAAATTCTTGTTACTGAAGCTTGTCAACCTTAATTAACTTCATAATACTAGTTACGCACTGAAAAATGGGGGTTATTTGGCTACAGTTGTGGGGGGGGGCTGGCTCCAGGTTTTCGTGGGCCCAGGGCCAAAGAGCGCCCCTTTAACACATACCACAACTCATGATGCTCCGATACGGCAGAGAAATAGCAGTATAGTAAAATGAAAAATACTTCACTTCTTACATCTCATGACTGATATCCATTTTAAATTCTCCAATACCTCCAAAAACGGACAGTATACAGTGCCTACAAGTAGTATTCAACCCCCTGCAGATTTAGCAGGTTTGATAAGATGCAAATAAGTTAGAGCCTTCAAACTTCACACTAGAGCAGGATTTATTAACAGATGCATAAATCTTACAAACCAAAAAGTTATGTTGCTCAGTTGAATTTTAATAAATTTTAAACATAAAAGTGTGGGTCAATTATTATTCAACCCCTAGGTTTAATATTTTGTGGAATAACCCTTGTTTGCAATTACAGCTAATAATCGTCTTTTATAAGACCTGATCAGGCCGGCACAGGTCTCTGGAGTTATCTTGGCCCACTCCTCCATGCAGATCTTCTCCAAGTTATCTAGGTTCTTTGGGTGTCTCATGTGGACTTTAATCTTGAGCTCCTTCCACAAGTTTTCAATTGGGTTAAGGTCAGGAGACTGACTAGGCCACTCCAACACCTTGATTTTTTGCCCCTTGAACCAGGCCTTGGTTTTGTTGGCTGTGTGCTTTGGGTCGTTGTCTTGTTGGAAGATGAAATGACGACGCATCTTAAGATCCTTGATGGAGGAGCGGAGGTTCTTGGCCAAAATCTCCAGGTAGGCCGTGCTATCCATCTTCCCATGGATGCGGACCAGATGGCCAGGCCCCTTGGCTGAGAAACAGCCCCACAGCATGATGCTGCCACCACCATGCTTGACTGTAGGGATGGTATTCTTGGGGTCGTATGCAGTGCCATCCAGTCTCCAAACGTCACGTGTGTGGTTGGCACCAAAGATCTCGATCTTGGTCTCATCAGACCAGAGAACCTTGAACCAGTCTGTCTCAGAGTCCTCCAAGTGATCATGAGCAAACTGTAGACGAGCCTTGACATGACGCTTTGAAAGTAAAGGTACCTTACGGGCTCGTCTGGAACGGAGACCATTGCGGTGGAGTACGTTACTTATGGTATTGACTGAAACCAATGTCCCCACTGCCATGAGTTCTTCCCGGAGCTCCTTCCTTGTTGTCCTTGGGTTAGCCTTGACTCTTCGGACAAGCCTGGCCTCGGCACGGGAGGAAACTTTCAAAGGCTGTCCTGGCCGTGGAAGGCTAACAGTAGTTCCATAAGCCTTCCACTTCCGGATGATGCTCCCAACAGTGGAGACAGGTAGGCCCAACTCCTTGGAAAGGGTTTTGTACCCCTTGCCAGCTTTGTGACCCTCCACGATCTTGTCTCTGATGGCCTTGGAATGCTCCTTTGTCTTTCCCATGTTGACCATGTATGAGTGCTGTTCACAAGTTTGGGGAGGGTCTTAAATAGTCAGAAAAGGCTGGAAAAAGAGATAATTAATCCAAACATGTGAAGCTCATTGTTCTTTGTGCCTGAAATACTTCTTAATACTTTAGGGGAACCAAACAGAATTCTGGTGGTTTGAGGGGTTGAATAATAAATGACCCTCTGAATAAACTTTTCACAATTTAAAAAAAAAATTAAACAAAGAAATAACATTCTTTTTTGCTGCAGTGCATTTCACACTTCCAGGCTGATCTACAGTCCAAATGTCACAATGCCAAGTTAATTCCGAATGTGTAAACCTGCTAAATCTGCAAGGGGTTGAATACTACTTGTAGGCACTGTATAACTCCATACAGTATTATGGCCAGCGCTTAGTGCGCTATACAGAGTAATGAGGCCCATATATTTCTCCATACAGAATCATTATTCCCATATAATGTTTCAAACCGTATATGATGAGCTCCACATAATGCTACAGTATATGTTGGTCCCAATGGATGAAGCTCCACTGTCTTATGGGCCCAAATAATGCTCCATATATAATGGGCCCCATTTCTACTGCTCTAGTGTATAATGGGCCCTGTAAATGCTGCTCCAGTGTCTGATGTCCACCTTTGGAATGCTTCAGTGTATGGTGGGCCCCATATATCATTCAGCAGAGTATAGTGCTCCCCAAAAATTGCTGTCCCAACATTGAAAACAATTACATAAGTCTCCTTGCTAGGGAATCCCTGCACTACTCTGAACTCCTTGTTGTCCCCATCTTCCATCTCACTGCACTTGGCTGTTTAGGCCCTCCCACCGGCAGAGACACTTTTGCGTACTATGCGGTGCCCTGTGCCAGTGCCATCGCTCATGAGTATGCCCCCCCACCTGCTCAAGGAACCTGCACTTTCATCTGCACCTTCCTCTTTGTCACCGTGTAAGGTGGTATAGTATGCGGGAAGGGGAACCTGAGTTTCCTCTGGGTCAGATTCTGGCTGTGTAGAGTGCGAGGGGAATGTAGTGGTCTGGGTCAATGTACCAGCAGCATCATCCTGCAGTGGCTGGGCCTCAGTGCACTTGTGGCGTCCCCAAGGGTACGGTCGCCACTGTGGCATTGCCTTCCTCCTAGGGAGTGGGTTGTCAAGCTTGGGAGCAATGAAGGATCTCTCTAGCAGTGAAACCAACACACAACACATTTCCCACTCCAGGCCAGCAGGGAGACCTCTGAACCTGACTGCTGAGGAGCTGCTCTCTGTGGTCGGGAGGAGGTAAGTTAGGGCACTCTGTGCAGGGAAGAGGAAGTGTGTGGATGTGAGAAGGGGAGCTGGAGGATGAGCAGAGTTAAGGCTCACTCCTAGCTGGAGCGCATGGTCCGGATTCCGGTCTCCGAGTTTGTAGGGACACTGACGTTCCTGCAGCA
This sequence comes from Dendrobates tinctorius, assembly GCF_039654945.1. Taxonomy (NCBI): domain Eukaryota; kingdom Metazoa; phylum Chordata; class Amphibia; order Anura; family Dendrobatidae; genus Dendrobates; species Dendrobates tinctorius. The sequence continues at coordinate 2,085,080 of NW_027361708.1, forward strand.
GAAACCGGGGGAAGTAGCAGCTATAAATGCTCTGTACCCAACTAAGGCTCGGAGGCCCCAGCATCGACGTGTGCGAGGCAGAAGGAAAAGGCTACAGCTGTCTGCCATACAAGTAAAGTCTGAGGAACATCTGTTAGACAGGAGGTGTTTCAGTGAACCATGGTCCTGTGAGTGCTTCCCCCACAAGCGCTAGAAAGGAGACGTTCAGGAAGGTACATGTTGGCGGAGTGTTGGAAGGGAGCTTTCCATTCTGGTCCCGGAAGTTGGCAGAGGTCCTGACCCGGAGGACACAGCACGGAGGCAGGCATCTGTGTAACCTGCAGACTGTGAGTAAAGCTTTGGAACTGCACGCTCTGGTGTCCTACAGTTATTCCAGCACTGCTACATCTGGGTACCAGCACCTACACCGCCTGTGCCTTTCCCCCATCACTACATCTTCACTTCCCTGGGACTCCAGCTCCACCTGTGGGGAGCTTCACCATCTTTGCTGCACAACACCATCAGTCCCAGAGGATCTGCATGCAGCGTCGGCCTAACATCTATGTTGCCGAACACCACAGGTGGCGTCAAACTATCTATATAAACTCGTTACCATTATACCACACCATTTACATGGGCGCCCAGGGCCACCGTCCGGGTCACCGCTGCTGTGACACATCCCACTGACACCGGCCCGGTACCGAGTACCCCACAGCCCTGGGAGGGCGACCCATATGCCGACTGCTGATCGGGCGGCGTTATTCCCACGAACCTCCAAACAGCGTCCCTGAAGGCAAAGTTTTTGGTTTCCGGGGGCAGTATGATTGCAAAGCTGAACCTTAAAGGAATGTCAAAAAGGGCACCACCAGGAGTGGAGCCTGTGGCTTAATTGGACTGCACCCGGGAAACCACTACCATACAAGCTACAGAAAAGATGGACAGATTGCAAGCTTTGTCGATTCTGTGTGTGGTGTGGTATGTCCGGTTGTAGTTGTGCTAGCAATTTCTCAGCTTTATTCCGTTAACGACCGAGACTCCGGCATGGCCCCGCTGTACGCGTCAAGCTTACTAGAGGGATACACGAGGCTGTGGCACGTGAGATCAAGCAATAACAGGTCTAGCATTCCAATACATGTCCGGGGCTGCATGTACGCTACACTGAAAGGACCAGCTTTTGTCACTTCCAGGTGCTGATAACCTGCTTGACTCCGTTAGTGATGGGGATCTGGGATTCAGATTATTCCCCGCGAACGATGATTTCCCAGTAATTTCAGGTCAACCGCAATTCCGGAGTTAGGCCTAACTGTCATTCCTGAAAAAATGACGTGTCCAAACCACAGGTGCTGTAGCTTAACAGCTCGGCAGCCGTTCTCAGGCCCAGTATGGATTCAACAACATTGTAGAAAGTTGATAAAGGGTACAGTTTCACCGGATAACACGTATATATGTAGCCTAGTTTACACATTAAAAATATATGTCTATAGATCAGGAGGCAGACTCAGATGTTCTCAGGCCCAGTATGGATTTGACCAGATTGTACAAAGTTGAGAAAGGGTACTTTATCACTGGATAGCAGGTATATATAGCATAGTATAAACATGTAAAATCTCCGTGTTCTCAGTATGGATTACACAGCAATCTAAAAAGTGGAAAAAAGGAAATGCATTTGAGGCGTACACAGCTATATACTTTTGGTGTTATTTTTAAATCTTCATATATATTTCTGTCTCAGTAATACAGTCCAGCCTCTCCGCAATAGGAAATGAGATGCATACAATTAGTGACATAAAGGCTATTGATTGCAGAAATCTAGGAATTATTATTCACGGGATAAACTTCCGTCACAATTCTCATAGGCGATGCTGACCCTCAATTAATTTGTGTGTTGAGACAGTGAAAACATTTTTTTGTGAATTTTGCTGTATCGCACTTCCGTTGATTCCATCACTGTTGCTCATCTCAATCCAATTTTTATCACAGGGAGCGATGAAAACATGGTACTCACTGGCTATCATGATCTGTCACGTAACTTTGGAATGCAAAAGACAGAAGCCACAGGCCGTAGGCGATTCTATTTGATTGGCATGAGAGGGCACAGTTTGAAATGTGCGCCGGAATGTCACACGTTTGTGAGTAGGAAAACTGTGAAAGCTGATGATAAACCACCACTGCATGTAATTGTGAGTCGACGTCCATAAGAAATGGAAGCCACTGATCATCTGGAGCTAGAGCCCGGCCAGCAGGACAGGGCATAGCTACATCTTAACCATCATCTTTCGGTTCAATCAATTTGTAGTGGCAGTCCCAGTGAAGGATTTGACAGCCCAGACTACACATCGGAGGAGCAGGGAGAGGTAAACATTGCAAATGCTGGGGCCCTGCCCAAGCAAGGGGGGCACACTCGTGGGCGTCGGTACTGGCACTGGGCCCCTCATAGTATGGCGGTGTGTCTGACGGCGGGTGTGCACCACCACTGTCAGAGACACTTGATTGCACTATGAGGGACCCTATGCCAGTGCCTGCGCCCAAGAATCGGCCTACCCACCTGTCCAGGGCAACGGCACTCGCACGGTTTTGTGCGCTAGGTGGTGACCCCGGCCATGGGGGGAGGCGCCCACTTAGTGAGGTTTACAAAGTGGCATATGTAGATGTGGGTCATTCAGCTGCTGCAAAAGGCGAAATAGGTCAAGTTCGTGGAATAGGAGGAGGACCAAAGCAAGCCATTTTTCTGGCAACCTATGTGTCATCAGGGGAAGGTGGGACAAAATCCTTGGAAACCCATGCATGGTTCATTTTAATGAAGGTTAGATCATCCACATTTTGGGTTGACAGACGGGTCCTTTTTTCTGTCAGGATTGATCCAGCTGCACTGAAGACTCTTTTCGATAGCACACTTGCAGCTGGGCAAGCGAGCTCCTGTAAGGCATATTGTGCCAATTCAGGCCAGGTGTCCAGTTTAGCGGTCCAATAGTCAAAGGGGAATGACCTGTGTGGGAGAACATCGATATGGGAGGAAAAGTAGTTTGTAACCATAGTTGACAACTGCTGTCTCCTGTCACTTTCCATCGATGCTGTATTACCAGTTGTGTGAGCGGTACTTGAAAAATCAGTCCACAACATTGTCATGAAACCCCTGTCTCCATCGCCACTTCTGCTGTGTGCACCATGAACACCTCTGCCAAGCTGCCCCCGGCCCGTACGGTTCGTGTGAGAACCATCACCGCTGCTGTGTGCTGGGAATGCCTCAAGCAACCGATTTACCAGAGTTGCTTGTTTATTAGCCAATATTAGGTCAAGGTTCTCCTGTGGCATGATGTTTTGTAATTTGCCTTTATAGCATGGATCCAGGATGCTGGCCAACCAGTAGTCGTCATCGTTCATCATTTTGGCAATGCGTGGGTCCCTTTTTAGGATCTGCAAGGCATAATCTGACATGTGGGCCAATGTTTCCGGTGTCAATGATGCACTGCGAGTGCTGGGTGGAGGAGCACTTTCTGGCAAATCCACATCCCTCCAGTCACACACAAACCCTGTACCAGACCTTGCCACGCCAGCATTTTCACTTGCCCCATGAGATGCATCCTCCTCCCCTAAGTAATCATCCCCATCATCATCCTCCTCCTCCTCTTCTTCCTCCACCTCGTCCAGGAGAGGTCCCTGAGCAGACAATGGCTGAATGTCATCAAGGATTCCTTCCACCTCTTCCTCCTCATCAACATTGGCTGCAGATGCCTGCTCCTTAAGGTGCGTCAAAGTTTGCATGAGCAGACGCATAAGTGGGATGCTCATGCTTAGGATGGCGTCGTCTGCGCTTACCAGCCGTGTGCATTCCTCAAAACACTGAAGGACTTTACAGATGTCTTTCAGCTTTGACCACTGCACACCTGTCAACTCCTTGTCTGCTCTCAAAGTGCCTGGCCGTGTATCCTCCCACAAATGCATTATGGCCTGCCTCTGCTCGCATAGCCGCTCAACCATGTGCAGGGTGGAGTTCCACCTTGTTGCAATGTCGATAATGAGGCAGTGGTTGGGAAGGTGGAGCAATCGCTGCAGCTTCTGCATACGAATGGAGTGTACAGGCGACCGGCGGATGTGCGCGCACAGTCTTCGCACCTTCTGGAGCAAGGCTGTTAACTCCGGATAATTATTGAGGAAGCACTGCACCACCAGGTTCAAGGTGTGAGCCAAGCAAGGTATGTGGCTGAGTTTTGAAAGGGCTATGGCTGCCACAAAATTACGGCCGTTATCACTAACTACCTTGCCTGCCTCAAGATGTACACTGCCCAGCCATGACTCAGTTTGTCGCTTCAAGTACTCGGCCAGCACCTCGGCGGTGTGTCTGTCACCCAAACACATCATCTGCAACACAGCCTGCTGACACTTTCCACTAGCTGCTCAATAGGGGGACACCTCGTGTGCAACAGTGGCAGCTGCAGATGGAGTGCTCGTACGACTGCGCTCTGTGGACGAGCTTTCGCTTCTGGAGGAGGAGGAGGAGAAGGAGGGTCGAACGCCTACAGCCAACTGTTTCCTATACCATGGGCTAGGCAGCACTGTCCCACCACCGCTGTCCCCTGTGGACCCTGCATCCACCACATTAACCCAGTGCGTAGTGATGGACACGTAACGGCCCTGGCCATGCCGACTGGACCATGCATCAGTTGTGAGGTGCACCTTTCCACTCACTGACTGCTTGAGTGCATGGACAATGCGGTCTTTCACATGATGGTGGAGGGCTGGGATGGCTTTTCGAGAGAAGAAGTGGTGACTGGGTAGGTCATAGCGTGGTACTGCATAGGCCATGAGTTCGCGGAAAGCTGCGCTTTCCACCAACCGATAGGGCATCATCTCAAACGAGATTAGTTTGGCAATGTGGGCGTTCAAACCCAGTGTACGCGGATGAGAGACTGAGTACTTTCTTGACCTACTCATAGTGTCTGGGAGGGTGAGCTGGACTTGAGAGCTGCATATGGTGGAAGTAGCGGTGGACAGGGCGGACTGAGAGAGGGTTGATGATGGTGATGGAGTTGGTGTTCTTTCTGATGGCCTAGATTCAGTCTTTCGTTAATATAACAGTGGGATTCCCTGACTGCTGTGGCCTTGCAACGACACCTCAACATTTGCTGCTGTGCTAACCGGTGGGCTTACAGTGGGGGAAACAATGTAGCGTTGCTGACTACCTTCTTTGTGATCAGTTGCACATGTGGTACTTGAGGTTTGGTGTTGTGTCCACGCTTGCAAGTGCATGCTGGTTAAATGTCTAAGCATGCAACTGGTATTCAAATTTTTCAGATTTTTCCCTTGGCTAAAGGTCTTTGCGCACTTCTTACAGATAACCTTGGCCTGATCATGAGGATTTTGTTCAAAAAAGTGCCACACTGCACTCTTCCTACTTTGGAAGACATTTTGCGGCCTAGCACGCTGTGATATTTTGACCCTCTGGACAAGCTGTCCAGCAACTCTTTTGATTTTTGGAACCTGTCTTTGGAGTGCTCCGGGCCTGCCAGATAACAGCTGTTGCGATGTCGATGTCTGCTGTGGATGCTCCTCCTCCTCATCTGAGCTATTGGAAGCAGCACCCTCTTCCCCCAATGGATGCCAATCTGGGTCAACAACTGGGTCATCCATCACCTCCTCTTCAATGTCATGTGCACCTTCCGCTGTGTCACCGTGTATGGTGGTATAGTGTGCGGGAAGGGGCACCTGAGTCTCATCAGGGTCAGAATCTGGCTCTGTACACTGCGAGGACAATGTAGTGCTCTGAGTGAATGTACCAGCAGAATCATCTATCAGTGGCTGTGCATCAGTGCACTCCATATCAGATTCATCTTGGCCTGGGTAATTCACCATTTCACTTGATAATCCAGGCATGGTATGTGAAAACAGCTCTATGGAGTAATCAGTAGTATGGCCTGTGTCATCCTTCAATCTTGGTTGGGGTGAAGGACACAAGGAAAGGTGTGGTTCATGAACATGAGCCTCCAATGACGACTCAGTGCTTTTATTTTTTACAACTTCAGAAGAGGAGGCGATAGAGCTGGAGGCTGACTCAGCAATGTAAGACAAAACTTTTTCCTGAAGCTCTGGCTTTAAAAGCGGTTTGCCAACTCCTAGAAAACTAAGCCTTCGAGGCCTTGTGGAGCCAGACGATGACGCAGGCTCAACACCTCCTGCATTCGGTCCTATTTTGCTTTTGCCACTACCATCAGATCCACCACCAACACCATCATTACCAGCTGCCAACCCCCACCCAATTCCACGGCCTCTTCCACCAGCCTTCCTCATTTTTGGTAGAAATGTAGACAAAATCCAACAAACTATATAGTAATGTAAAACAAGGTACAAGGTGTCTATAGGACAGGGGAGATTTTGAATTTCTGCACACACTTGTGGACACTGGACACTTTTGGATTGTGTGAGGCCCACTGAATATCACAGCGCTATGTCACAGGCTCGATGTCGCAGGTGTGAAAAATGTCACTAGGGGATAACGGAGATTTTGAATTTCTGCACACACTTGTGGACACTGGACACTTTTGGATTGTGTGAGGCCCACTGAATATCACAGCTCTATGTCACAGGCTCGATGTCGCAGGTGTGAAAAATGTCACTAGAGGATAACGGAGATTATGAATTTCTGCACACACTTGTGGACACTGGACACTTTTGGATTGTGTGAGGCCCACTGAATATCACAGCGCTATGTCACAGGCTCGATGTCGCAGGTCTGAAAAATGTCACTAGAGGATAACGGAGATTTTGAATTTCTGCACACACTTGTGGACACTGGACACTTTTGGATTGTGTGAGGCCCACTGAATATCACAGCGCTATGTCACAGGCTCGATGTCGCAGGTGTGAAAAATGTCACTAGAGGATAACGGAGATTTTGAATTTCTGCACACACTTGTGGACACTGGACACTTTTGGATTGTGTGAGGCCCACTGAATATCACAGCGCTATGTCACAGGCTCGATGTCGCAGGTGTGAAAAATGTCACTAGAGGATAACGGAGATTTTGAATTTCTGTACACACTTGTGGACACTGGACACTTTTGGATTGTGTGAGGCCCACTGAATATCACAGCGCTATGTCACAGGCTCGATGTCGCAGGTGTGAAAAATGTCACTAGAGGATAACGGAGATTTTGAATTTCTGCACACACTTGTGGACACTTTTGGATTGTGTGAGGACCACTGAATATCACAGCGCTATGTCACAGGCTCGATGTCGCAGGTGTGAAAAATGTCACTAGAGGATAACGGAGATTTTGAATTTCTGCACACACTTGTGGACAATGGACACTTTTGGATTGTGTGAGGCCCACTGAATATCACAGCGCTATGTCACAGGCTTAATGTCGCAGGTGTGAAAAATGTGACTAGAGGATAACGGAGATTTTGAATTTCAGCACACACTTGTGGACTTTGGACACTTTTGGATTTTGTGAGGCCCAGTGAATATCACAGCGCTATGTCACAGGCAGAAATTGGCTAGTGTATGACAAACTACAAGGTGTATATAGAATTGGGCAGAATAGGAATCTCCCTAGAGTGTAGGTCTGTAAGACCGGAACAAGTCCTCGACTTATCCTTACAGAGCGACACACTGATAGCTTCACTGTGGCCGTGATAACAGCCGTTACACGGTACCGAGAGAGGAGCGTGCGCGTACACGGCTGTCCGGTGTACGTAAAATTGTCAAGCTCCGTGTTTTTTAAGTATACGGACTGACACACGCTGTCTCTCTATAGTTTTGAATGTGATCAAACAGCAAATATATTTAACTGTTTGAAAACTAGGCAAAACTAGAAGGTGCAGGTCTGTAAGAATGGAACATGTCCTCGACTTATCCTTACAGAGCGACACACAGATAGCTTCACTGTGGCTGTGATAACAGCCGTTACACGGTACTGTGTGAGGAGTGTGCACCGCTGTATGGTGTGAAAAAATGCACGCTCAGTACCTCACCAGGACAAAAAAAATTGGGATTGCTTTTAAAAAAGCAGTTTGCAGAGCAGTGGGTAAACAGCAATGCAGCCGTCAGGAAGCCTTAGAAGGCAGCCTAACAACCAACACCGCTGATCCAGCAAAATATAGCCTCCACTTGCACTGCACACACAGTGACTGGTGTGTTGTACAGGCAAAATCGCTAGCAGCAGAAGCAGTTTTTGGTGTCTTCTTCCCTGCCTAACGCTCTCCCTACAAAATCAGCAGCAGCAGCTCTCCCTATTCTGAGATCAGCATGAGTAACATGGCGGTCGGCGTGCACGCCCTTTTATACCCCCTGTGACGCCCACCAAAGCAAGCCAATCACTTGCATGCCCTTCTGAAAGATGGTGGCGACCCCTGCCTATGTCATCACGTTGCCCACAGTGTCCGTGGATCCTGATTGGCTGAAAAAGAGCGCAAAACAAACTTTTGAAACGCGACTTTGGCGCTTAAGTCGCCGACCTCGTGGCCGACCTCATCCTAGGGTCGGGTTTCGTTTCATGAAACCCGACTTTGCCAAAAGTCGGTGACTTTTGAAATTTTTCGACCCGTTTCGCTCAACTCTAATTGTGACATAAAATGAGAACTACCAAGAAGGTTGTATGAAGAAAATGCACATGCCCGGGATAAAGGGTGTCCCGGCTGGTTTGGTCAGATGTGAAAAACACCTAACACATCTTGGGTCAAAGTTGTCCAATGACAAACAGCCAGCAGGGACGTTTCCAGATATGGTAGCAGATCCATGGAAAACCCAAGGAGATGGTTGCAATATATAACATCTCAGGTGGAGGGCTTCCAAGAGGAATAGTTGGAAAGGGAGGTCCATGACCAAGGTATAGAATATTCCAGCTGATTTGGCCAAAGAGAACGAGCTTCCAAAGTACATGGGTACATATTGTCCAAAACCGTTAAGTCAACTCTCTTCGTATGCCAGGAGCCAGGAATGGGGCATAAGGTCCTCAATAACCAGAATCTGAGAGAAAAAACAAGTCATCAAAAATATCATCAAAAGAATCAAAAAAACAGGAAAAATGTGTTACAATATTTTGAGACCCCGGGGTCAGCAGCAAACAAAGGCTGGGGGGGGGGGGGGGGGATTTTTTTTTGTGTGTGAAGAAGGAATCAAAGATGTTTATAAAATGCGGTAAAATGTAATTCTTCGTTAAGCCCATTAGCTGTAAGGCTACCAAGATTGTGAATCCATTTGGATTCACATCTAAGAAGTTTTTGGACAATGTTACCCCCTCGGATGGTAGTTGACACTTCCTCTAGACCCATCACCTTCAAACCTGTTATTCGTCCCTGATGCACATCCAAGAAATGTGCTGCCACTGAGGAGATGTTTTTACCTTTCTCGCGATCCTTCCTTGCTGTTGAAATGTTAGAAAGATGTTGCTGTAACCTCCTTCGAAGTTCTTGTGTTGTCTGTCCTACATAAACCTTCGGGCAATTGCAAATAAGGGCATAGACCATATTCCGCGTCTTACAATTGAAGAAAGTTCTTCTAGGTTTAATCTGGAAGGGGAAGATAGAGAGTGAAAAACTGTCTTGAGCGATCATATGTTGACAGATATTGCAATTCCCGCAAGGATAGGTGCCAAATACCCTAAAGCCTCTGTTTAATCTTACAGTAGGACAAATTTAGTGGCTATGACATAGCCAATCTTGAGTGATGTGTGCGTTGCATGTGTCTGATATATGAGCAATGTGTGTGCTTTATGTGTCTGATATGTAATTGATGTATGTGTGCTGCATGTGTCTGATACGTGAATGGTAAGTGCTGCTTAGAATCATAGAATCATAGAGTTGGAAGGGACCTCCTGGGCCATCTGGTCCAACCCCCTGCTCAAAAGCAGGATTCGCTAAATCATCCCAGACAGATGTCTGTCCAGCCTCTGTTTGAAGACTTCTATTGAAGGAGAACTCACCACCTCTCGTGGCAGCCTGTTCCAATCATTGATCACTCTAACTGTCAAAAAGTTTTTTCTAATATCTAATCTGTGTCTCCTCCCATTCAGTTTCATCCCATTGCTTCTAGTCTTTCCTTGTGCAAATGAAATAAAGATGATCCTTCTACAATGTGACAGCCCTTGAGATATTTGTAGACAGCTATTAAGTCTCCTCTCAGTCTTCTCTTCTGCAAGCTAAACTGTGGTGACCAGGAAAGGCAACGTCCGAAAGTGGACCCTCTGGATCGTGGAACTGGAGCTCCCGAGGGCGAGCGCACCAGGTGGAGCCGACCCCTATACAGGGACCGTTAGGGGCAGACCCTCAGAAGACAGATACCGCGACAGCTAGAACCAAGAGAGGCGGCTCAAGGGGCCAGATAGCAGCTGGCGGAGTAAGAGGTCAAAATGAAGCAGAGATACAGGACGGGTCAGGAACACAGGGCAGAGCACGGAGCGCAGGATGGACTAAGGAGCACGGGACTGAGTCAGGAGGTACAGGACGGAGTACGGAGTACAGGACTGAGTGAGGAGTACAGGACAGAGTACGGAGTACAGGACTGAGTGAGGAGTAAAGGACGGAGTACGGAGTACAGGACTGAGTGAGGAGTAAAGGACGGAGTACGGAGTACAGGATGGAGTACGGAGTACAGGACTAGACACAGAGCACAGAACGGAGTAAGTGGGTACAAAGAGGAAGTTGTAGGGAAGCCCCTACAACTCAGCCAGAAATACCGCAAGGAGAAGCACACGATAATGTTGCGTCTCCACCATCTTGGAGACGCCTGATATACCATACGCTGCTGGATGATTGGGCGGCCAGGGCCTCTTGGCGGGCGCTGCGGTTAAGAATCCTGCAGAGCGTGTGCCCGTGGCCTAGGGCGCCTGCGTGGGACAGCCACGAGCCGGGAGGATGGGAGCAAGGAGGAGGCGGGCACAACGCGGCAAGACGTGGGCTGGTGAGTAGAGGTGGAGGCGGACCCCGCCGCTGCTGGAACGGCGGCAGTCACCGCCGCCGACGTGACAGTACCCCCCCTTTACGTCTCCCCCTCCTGAGATTGGACAGAAACGTCCTTAAAATAAGTGGAGCATTAACATTTTCTCTAGGTTCCCAGGACCTCTCCTCAGGACCAAAACCCTTCCAATCGATAAGGAAGAATGTTCGTCCCCGAACTCTTTTCATGGCTAGGATATCTCTTACTTCAAAGATGTTATCGGCCCCTACAGAGGTGGTACAGGGCGATACCGATTAAGAACAAAAGGTTTAAGACATGGAAGGCGTTAGGGACTCGGAGTGAAGCCGGCAACCTCAATTTATAAGCCACGTTGTTAATGCATCCAAGAGCCTCAAACGGACCGATGTACCGAGGACCCAGTTTGTACGAAGGCATCTTTAGACGGATATGCTTGGTCAAAAGCCAGACTTTTCTCCTGGTTGGTATGGCGGAAGGTCCCTGCGTCTCTTGTCTGCATGTCTCTTAATCCGGACACTGGACATTTCAAGTGCCTCTCTGGTCTCCTTCCAGACCTGAGAAAACTCTGAAGAGAGGGCATCTGCTGCGGGAACACCAGAAGGCGTGGAGATAGGCAGTGGAACACCAGGGTTCTGGCCAGAAACCACAAAGAATGGCGTTTTAGTGGTGGACTCATTAGGATGATTGTTATGGGTGAACTCTGCCCATGGCAGGAGGGACACCCAGTTGTCTTGATGGGCGTTAGAAAAGTGACATAGGTAGGCTGACAATACCTGATTGATCCGCTCCACTTGCCCATTGGTCTGAGGATGATAGGCAGAGGAAAAATCCAGAGATATACCCATAAGTTTGCTGAGTGCTCTCCAGAATCGGGAGGTAAACTGGACCCCTCGATCAGACACAATTCGTTGAGGGAGTCCATGAAGTCTGAAGATCTGGTGGATGAAGACTTTGGCCAATTCAGATGCCGTAGGTAATCCGGGCAACGGAATGAAATGAGCCATCTTGGAGAAGCGATCGACCACTACTAGGATAGTAGTACACCCGGAAGAGTGAGGTAAATCAGTAACGAAGTCCATACCGATTTGTCGCCAAGGGGCCCCAGAGGGAGGCAGAGGGTGAAACAGGGTGGACGGCAGCCTCCTTGGTACTTTGTTCTGCGCACAAGTCGTGCAGGAGGCTACGAAATCTGTCACATCTTGACGAAGAGAAGGCCACCAATAGTAGCAAGAGAGAAGACTGAGGGTTTTCTTGACCCCAACATGTCCCGCAATCTTGGAGGAGTGCCCCTAGTCTAGCACCTCCGACCTCTTATTCTGTGGGACGAAGGTCTTGCCTGGCGGAATGGGGGAAAGCATCACGGGTGCCACGGTGACAACTTTGGCAGGCTCAATGATATATGAAGGAACCTCCTCAGTCTCAGGTGATTGCAAAGACCTGGATAGGGTGTCAGCCTTGGTATTCCTATTCCCAGGCTGAAAATGGAGTTTGAAGTCAAAGCGGGAAAAATACAGCAACCACCTGGCTTGCCTGGAATTGAGTCTTTGCGCAGACTGAAGATACGCCAAATTCTTGTGGTCCATGAAGATTATAAATGGATGGACCGCCCCCTCCAGAAGATAATGCCACTCCTCCAGAGCCATATTAATGGCCAGTAATTCCCCATCTCCAATTGCATAGTTGCATTCTGCGGGAGAGAATGATTGAGAGAAGAACCCGCAAGGCACCAAGTGGCCCGAAGACATCTGCTGGGAAAGGACCGCCCCTGCTCCGGTGGAGGACGCATCCACCTCTAGGACGAAGGACCTACTAACTATCGGCCGGTATAAAATTGGGGCTGTAGCAAAGGACCGTTTCAAGGCAAGAAAGGCCTCTTTGGCCTCTGAAGGCCAAACATTTGCTTTTGTCCCTTTTCGTGTCAGAGCGGAGATGGGCTTGGTCACCGAGGAGAAGTGAGGGATGAACTGCCTGTAATAATTTGCGAAACCCAGGAACCGTTGGATGGCTTTAACTCTGACTGGATGTGGCCATTTGAGTACAGCAGATAATTTCTCAGGGTCCATCTTCACCCCGGAGTCCGTGATAATATACCCTAAGAAGGGCAATGAAGTTTGATCGAACAGGCATCTCTCTAATTTAGCATAGAGTCGGTTCTCCCGTAGGCGTTGCATGACCAGCCGAACACTCCTCCTATGGGAGGATAAGTCAGGTGAAAAGACGAGGATGTCATCTAGATATACGACGACACATGAGTACAGCAGGTCTCGGAAGATCTCATTAACAAACTCCAGGAACACTGCCGGGGCAAAGACCAAAAGGCATGACCAAATACTCGTAATGGCCATCTTGAGTATTGAAGGCTGTCTTCCACTCGTCCCCGGCATGTATACAGGATTTTGAATTTCAGCACACACTTGTGGACTTTGGACACTTTTGGATTGTGTGAGGCCCAGTGAATATCACAGCGCTATGTCACGGGCAGAAATTGGCTAGTGTATGACAAACTACAAGGTGTATATAGAATTGGGCAGAATAGGAATCTCCCTAGAGTGTAGGTCTGTAAGACCGGAACAAGTCCTCGACTTATCCTTACAGAGCGACACACTGATAGCTTCACTGTGGCCGTGATAACAGCCGTTACACGGTACTGAGAGAGGAGCGTGCGCGTACACGGCTGTCCGGTGTACGTAAAATTGTCAAGCTCCGTGTTTTTTAAGTATACGGACTGACACACGCTGTCTCTCTATAGTTTTGAATGTGATCAAACAGCAAATATATTTAACTGTTTGAAAACTAGGCAAAACTAGAAGGTGCAGGTCTGTAAGAATGGAACATGTCCTCGACTTATCCTTACAGAGCGACACACAGATAGCTTCACTGTGGCCGTGATAACAGCCGTTACACGGTACTGAGAGAGGAGCGTGCACGTACACGGGTGTCCGGTGTACGTAAAATTGTCAAGCTCCGTGTTTTTTAAGTATATGGACTGACACACGCTGTCTCTCTATAGTTTTGAATGTGATCAAACAGCAAATATATTTAACTGTTTGAAAGCTAGACAAAACTAGAAGGTGCAGGTCTGTAAGAACGGAACATGTCCTCGACTTATCCTTACAGAGTGACACACAGATAGCTTCACTGTGGCTGTGATAACAGCCGTTACACAGTACTGTGTGAGGAGTGTGCACCGCTGTATGGTGTGAAAAAATGCACGCTCAGTACCTCACCAGGACAAAAAAAATTGGGATTGCTTTTAAAAAAGCAGTTTGCAGAGCAGTGGGTAAACAGCAATGCAGCCGTCAGGAAGCCTTAGAAGGCAGCCTAACAACCAACACCGCTGATCCAGCAAAATATAGCCTCCACTTGCACTGCACACACAGTGACTGGTGTGTTGTACAGGCAAAATCGCTAGCAGCAGAAGCAGTTTTTGGTGTCTTCTTCCCTGCCTAACGCTCTCCCTACAAAATCAGCAGCAGCAGCTCTCCCTATTCTGAGATCAGCATGAGTAACATGGCGGTCGGCGTGCACGCCCTTTTATACCCCCTGTGACGCCCACCAAAGCAAGCCAATCACTTGCATGCCCTTCTGAAAGATGGTGGCGACCCCTGCCTATGTCATCACGTTGCCCACAGTGTCCGTGGATCCTGATTGGCTGAAAAAGAGCGCAAAACAAACTTTTGAAACGCGACTTTGGCGCTTAAGTCACCGACCTCGTGGCCGACCTCATCCTAGGGTCGGGTTTCGTTTCATGAAACCCGACTTTGCCAAAAGTCGGTGACTTTTGAAATTTTTCGACCCGTTTCGCTCAACTCTAATTGTGACATAAAATGAGAACTACCAAGAAGGTTGTATGAAGAAAATGCACATGCCCGGGATAAAGGGTGTCCCGGCTGGTTTGGTCAGATGTGAAAAACACCTAACACATCTTGGGTCAAAGTTGTCCAATGACAAACAGCCAGCAGGGACGTTTCCAGATATGGTAGCAGATCCATGGAAAACCCAAGGAGATGGTTGCAATATATAAAATCTCAGGTGGAGGGCTTCCAAGAGGAATAGTTGGAAAGGGAGGTCCATGACCAAGGTATAGAATATTCCAGCTGATTTGGCCAAAGAGAACGAGCTTCCAAAGTACATGGGTACATATTGTCCAAAACCGTTAAGTCAACTCTCTTCGTATGCCAGGAGCCAAGAATGGGGCATAAGGTCCTCAATAACCAGAATCTGAGAGAAAAAACAAGTCATCAAAAATATCATCAAAAGGATCAAAAGAATCAAAAAAACAGGAAAAATGTGTTACAATATTTTGAGACCCCGGGGTCAGCAGCAAGCAAAGGCTGGGGGGGGGGGGGGATTTTTTTGTGTGTGAAGAAGGAATCAAAGATGTTTATAAAATCCGGTAAAATGTAATTCTTCGTTAAGCCCATTAGCTGTAAGGCTACCAAGATTGTGAATCCATTTGGATTCACATCTAAGAAGTTTTTGGACAATGTTACCCCCTCGGATGGTAGTTGACACTTCCTCTAGACCCATCACCTTCAAACCTGTTATTCGTCCCTGATGCACATCCAAGAAATGTGCTGCCACTGAGGAGATGTTTTTACCTTTCTCGCGATCCTTCCTTGCTGTTGAAATGTTAGAAAGATGTTGCTGTAACCTCCTTCGAAGTTCTTGTGTTGTCTGTCCTACATAAACCTTCGGGCAATTGCAAATAAGGGCATAGACCATATTCCGCGTCTTACAATTGAAGAAAGTTCTTCTAGGTTTAATCTGGAAGGGGAAGATAGAGAGTGAAAAACTCTCTTGAGCGATCATATGTTGACAGATATTGCAATTCCCGCAAGGATAGGTGCCAAATACCCTAAAGCCTCTGTTTAATCTTACAGTAGGACAAATTTAGTGGCTATGACATAGCCAATCTTGAGTGATGTGTGCGTTGCATGTGTCTGATATATGAGCAATGTGTGTGCTTTATGTGTCTGATATGTAATTGATGTATGTGTGCTGCATGTGTCTGATACGTGAATGGTAAGTGCTGCTTAGAATCATAGAATCATAGAGTTGGAAGGGACCTCCTGGGCCATCTGGTCCAACCCCCTGCTCAAAAGCAGGATTCGCTAAATCATCCCAGACAGATGTCTGTCCAGCCTCTGTTTGAAGACTTCTATTGAAGGAGAACTCACCACCTCTCGTGGCAGCCTGTTCCAATCATTGATCACTCTAACTGTCAAAAAGTTTTTTCTAATATCTAATCTGTGTCTCCTCCCATTCAGTTTCATCCCATTGCTTCTAGTCTTTCCTTGTGCAAATGAAATAAAGATGATCCTTCTACAATGTGACAGCCCTTGAGATATTTGTAGACAGCTATTAAGTCTCCTCTCAGTCTTCTCTTCTGCAAGCTAAACTGTGGTGACCAGGAAAGGCAACGTCCGAAAGTGGACCCTCTGGATCGTGGAACTGGAGCTCCCGAGGGCGAGCGCACCAGGTGGAGCCGACCCCTATACAGGGACCGTTAGGGGCAGACCCTCAGAAGACAGATACCGCAACAGCAAGAACCAAGAGAGGCGGCTCAAGGGGCCAGATAGCAGCTGGCGGAGTAAGAGGACAAAATGAAGCAGAGATACAGGACGGGTCAGGAACACAGGGCAGAGCACGGAGCGCAGGATGGACTAAGGAGCACGGGACTGAGTCAGGAGGTACAGGACGGAGTACGGAGTACAGGAATGAGTGAGGAGTACAGGACGGAGTACGGAGTACAGGACTGAGTGAGGAGTAAAGGACGGAGTACGGAGTACAGGACTGAGTGAGGAGTAAAGGACGGAGTACGGAGCACAGGACGGAGTACGGAGTACAGGACTAGACACAGAGCACAGAACGGAGTAAGTGGGTACAAAGAGGAAGTTGTAGGGAAGCCCCTACAACTCAGCCAGAAATACCGCAAGGAGAAGCACACGATAATGTTGCGTCTCCACCATCTTGGAGACGCCTGATATACCATACGCTGCTGGATGATTGGGCGGCCAGGGCCTCTGGGCGGGCGCTGCGGTTAAGAATCCTGCAGAGCGTGTGCCCGTGGCCTAGGGCGCCTGCGTGGGACAGCCACGAGCCGGGAGGATGGGAGCAAGGAGGAGGTGGGCACAACGCGGCAAGACGTGGGCTGGTGAGTAGAGGTGGCGGCGGACCCCGCCGCTGCTGGAACGGCGGCAGTCACCGCCGCCGACGTGACAGTACCCCCCCTTTACGTCTCCCCCTCCTGAGATTGGACAGAAACGTCCTTAAAATAAGTGGAGCATTAACATTTTCTCTAGGTTACCAGGACCTCTCCTCAGGACCAAAACCCTTCCAATCGATAAGGAAGAATGTTCGTCCCCGAACTCTTTTCATGGCTAGGATATCTCTTACTTCAAAGATGTTATCGACCCCTACAGAGGTGGTACAGGGCGATACCGATTAAGAACAAAAGGTTTAAGACATGGAAGGCGTTAGGGACTCGGAGTGAAGCCGGCAACCTCAATTTATAAGCCACGTTGTTAATGCATCCAAGAGCCTCAAACGGACCGATGTACCGAGGACCCAGTTTGTACGAAGGCATCTTTAGACGGATATGCTTGGTCAAAAGCCAGACTTTTCTCCTGGTTGGTATGGCGGAAGGTCCCTGCGTCTCTTGTCTGCATGTCTCTTAATCCGGACACTGGACATTTCAAGTGCCTCTCTGGTCTCCCTCCAGACCTGAGAAAACTCTGAAGAGAGGGCATCTGCTGCGGGAACACCAGAAGGCATGGAGATAGGCAGTGGAACACCAGGGTTCTGGCCAGAAACCACAAAGAATGGCGTTTTAGTGGTGGACTCATTAGGATGATTGTTATGGGTGAACTCTGCCCATGGCAGGAGGGACACCCAGTTGTCTTGATGGGCGTTAGAAAAGTGACATAGGTAGGCTGACAATACCTGATTGATCCGCTCCACTTGCCCATTGGTCTGAGGATGATAGGCAGAGGAAAAATCCAGAGATATACCCATAAGTTTGCTGAGTGCTCTCCAGAATCGGGAGGTAAACTGGACCCCTCGATCAGACACAATTCGTTGAGGGAGTCCATGAAGTCTGAAGATCTGGTGGATGAAGACTTTGGCCAATTCAGATGCCGTAGGTAATCCGGGCAACGGAATGAAATGAGCCATCTTGGAGAAGCGATCGACCACTACTAGGATAGTAGTACACCCGGAAGAGTGAGGTAAATCAGTAACGAAGTCCATACCGATTTGTCGCCAAGGGGCCCCAGAGGGAGGCAGAGGGTGAAGCAGGGTGGACGGCAGCCTCCTTGGTACTTTGTTCTGCGCACAAGTCGTGCAGGAGGCTACGAAATCTGTCACATCTTGACGAAGAGAAGGCCACCAATAGTAGCAAGAGAGAAGACTGAGGGTTTTCTTGACCCCAACATGTCCCGCAATCTTGGAGGAGTGCCCCTAGTCTAGCACCTCCGACCTCTTATTCTGTGGGACGAAGGTCTTGCCTGGCGGAATGGGGGAAAGCATCACGGGTGCCACGGTGACAACTTTGGCAGGCTCAATGATATATGAAGGAACCTCCTCAGTCTCAGGTGATTGCAAAGACCTGGATAGGGTGTCAGCCTTGGTATTCCTATTCCCAGGCTGAAAATGGAGTTTGAAGTCAAAGCGGGAAAAATACAGCAACCACCTGGCTTGCCTGGAATTGAGTCTTTGCGCAGACTGAAGATACGCCAAATTCTTGTGGTCCATGAAGATTATAAATGGATGGACCGCCCCCTCCAGAAGATAACGCCACTCCTCCAGAGCCATATTAATGGCCAGTAATTCCCCATCTCCAATTGCATAGTTGCATTCTGCGGGAGAGAATGATTGAGAGAAGAACCCGCAAGGCATCAAGTGGCCCGAAGACATCTGCTGGGAAAGGACCGCCCCTGCTCCGGTGGAGGACGCATCCACCTCTAGGACGAAGGACCTACTAACTATCGGCCGGTATAAAATTGGGGCTGTAGCAAAGGACCGTTTCAAGGCAAGAAAGGCCTCTTTGGCCTCTGAAGGCCAAACATTTGCTTTTGTCCCTTTTCGTGTCAGAGCGGAGATGGGCTTGGTCACCGAGGAGAAGTGAGGGATGAACTGCCTGTAATAATTTGCGAAACCCAGGAACCGTTGGATGGCTTTCACTCTGACTGGATGTGGCCATTTGAGTACAGCAGATAATTTCTCAGGGTCCATCTTCACCCCGGAGTCCGTGATAATATACCCTAAGAAGGGCAATGAAGTTTGATCGAACAGGCATCTCTCTAATTTAACATAGAGTCGGTTCTCCCGTAGGCGTTGCATGACCAGCCAAACACTCCTCCTATGGGAGGATAAGTCAGGTGAAAAGACGAGGATGTCATCTAGATATACGACGACACATGAGTACAGCAGGTCTCGGAAGATCTCATTAACAAACTCCAGGAACACTGCCGGGGCAAAGACCAAAAGGCATGACCAAATACTCGTAATGGCCATCTTGAGTATTGAAGGCTGTCTTCCACTCGTCCCCGGCATGTATTCGGATCAAGTTAAAGGCTCCCCGCAGGTCCAACTTGGTAAAGATCCAGGCCCCTCTCAAACAGTCAAAGAGTTCAGGGATTAGCGGGAGAGGATACCTGTTTTTGACTTGTGATACTGTTCAAGCCTCGGTAGTCAATACACGGCCGAAGGGATCCATCTTTCTTCCGGACGAAGAAAATCCCTGCTCCAGCAGGAGAAGATGACTTCCGAATAAACCCCCGGGGCAAGTTTTCCCGGATGTACTCTGACATGGCTGAGGTCTCTGCTGGAGACAGTGGATAAGTTCTCCCCCTGGGGGGCGTAGCTCCTGGAATCAACTCAATTGGGCAATCGTAGGACCGATGTGGCGGCAGGGTCTCTGCCTCTTTCTTGCTGAAGACATCGGCGTACAAATGATAAGCCGTGGGAAGCCCAGAAAGATAGTGATCCAGGACGAGGTACCGACAGCAAACAGTGTCCATGGCAGGAATGTCCCCAGCGTAGGATCTCCCCAGAGCGTCAGTCCAGGATGGGTTCATGTAAGCGTAGCCAGGGTAGGCCGAGGAGCACAGCGTGAGACAATTTAGGCAGGACGTAAAAGTGCTCCTACCTGTAACTCCACCTCGACAGTGACCATGGTGATGGGTTCAGGCGGTTGGCCATCCACAGAGGCGATCGTGAGTGGATTTTCTAGAGTAACCACCGGAATCCGAAACTGGTCCACTTCCTTGAGCCGGATGAAGTTACCAGCTGCATCCGAGTCCACATACGCCTCCACAGATCTACGCTCCCGACCTAAAACAATTAGAGCCGAAATGGTAAGGGGCAGAGAGGAATCAGTATCACCTAGAGAGGCCTCTCTTACCTGGCCTAGGTGGAGGCGTTTCCCGGCCTCTCTGGGCAAGAGCGCACAAAATGATTGGCCCTGCTGCAGTAAAGGCAGAGCCCCTGCGTCATTCTCTCCCTGCGTCGTTGCTCGGACAACTTTACTCGGTCCACTTGCATGGGCTCAGGAGCGGAATTACTAGGAGACGCCGGGGAGCGGAGAATGGGCGCATGATATAGCCTAAAGGGTCTCCTTTCCCAAACTGACTCTCGGGAGCGTTCTTGAAACCGTAAATCTATACGGGTGGCTAAGGATATGAGATCTTCCAGGGTGGTAGGGGTGTCCCGGCTGGCAAGCTCATCTTTTATTTTGCCCGAGAATCCCCCCCAAAAGGCCCCAACCAAGGCCTCATTATTCCACCCTAGCTCAGAGGCTAGCCTCCGGAAGCGGATGGCATACTGTCCTATGGTGAGAGATCCCTGACGGAGGTTGAAAAGAGCCTTAATGGTAGAGACCACGCGTTCAGGCTCGTCAAATACCCTGCGGTAAGTATCCAGGAAGTTCTGTATGCTAGATACCACCAGGTCATCTCTCTCCCATAGGGGATTCAGCCAAGCTAAGGCCTCCCCCTCAAGGTGGGACACAATAAACGCTACTTTGGCTCGATCAGAGGGGTATTGCTGGGGCAGAAGCTCAAAGTGTAAATGGCACTGATTTTAAAAAAAACGACATAACTTGGGGTCGCCGCTATACCTGGGAGGCTTTCCTAAGCGTGGTGGCGGGTGAGATACAGGATCCCGAGGGAGGGCCGAAGCGGCAGCAGAGGACTGAAGAGACAGAAGTCGGTTGTCATGTCCGCCATGCCTGTCATGCTGCAAGATGCCTGGAGCGGTGTGCACGCACACCTTACCTCATGGCTGCACGCCGTTGCTAGGTAACCATCCGTCTCTGTCTGACTCTGCAATCTGCTGTACTCCTGGAAACCCCTGATCATGTGACCCTTCCTATGTTACAGTCCTGCTCTGATTCTGTCATCCGCTGTATTCCTGGAAACCCCTGATCATGTGACCTTTCCTATGTTCCAGCCCTGCTCTGGTTCTGCAATCCGCTGTATTCCTGGAAATCCCTGATCATGTGACCTTCTCTATAGTTCTACCCAGGCTTTTCTAGCAATGCTCTCTGTGATCCTGGAGAATCTGAACTCAAAGTCCCTCCCTGGTTCTGACCCAGAAGTACTGGTGCTATGGTGCTATATCAGACCACCCCTCCTTTTGGTCAGGGCCTGATTGTTTTGCTTCCCTGCATGGCTGTTTGGTCTGCTCGGTCGATCCCTGTATTCTGTGCCCCTGTACTCTGCCCTGTCGTGCGTCTCTGCACACGCTCTGTGCTTGTACTCTGCCTCTTGTCTCGTGCCATGTCTTGTGTTGTCTCTCATGCCATGTTTGTCCTTGCCTTGCTTTGCTTTGTAGTACTTCCGCTGTTCTCTGCCTTAGCCTGTTTCGCCATGTCTGGTCTTTGCTATTCTGAGCCTTGTAGTACTTCTCATGTTTCTGGTCTCTGCCTGGTTTTCCGTACTCTGTCCAATGGTGCTCTCTTGCACATTTCCACGCTAGTCTCAAGGTTCTCCCTTGGCCCGGCTCTGGGCTTCTGCCTACGCTCCGCTGCTAGCCCTTTTCTCTCTCTGACCCCGCTCTGTGCTTCTGCCTAGGTTCCGCTCCTTGCTTTGTCCTCTCCTTTCCCTGTCTGGTTTTCCCTTCCCCTCGTCTTGTTGTTTCAGTACCGACCTGTTGGTCGCGTCACACAGGACAGTGTCACGTGTCGTCTTGTTGTTTCAGTACCGACCTGTTGGTCGTGTCACACAGGACAGGCATATGTGACAGATTGCCCCTTGCCCGCCTCTTGTGCCTTAGTCGTGCCGCATGCTTGTGTCTCAGCCGTGTGCACTTGCCAGTGAGGTGGGTCTCCTGCCTCGAACCCTGGCGTGGCTCCTAGCACGCACCCTGCCTCAAACCCTGGCGTGGCTCCTAGCACGTACCCTGCCTCGAACCCTGGCGTGGCTCCAAGCACGCACCCTACCTCGAACCCTGGCGTGGCTCCTAGCATGCACCCTGCCTCGAACCCTGGCGTGGCTCCTAGCATGCACCCTGCCTCGAACCCTGGAGTGTCTCCTAGCACGCACCCTGCCTCGAACCCTGGCGTGGCTCCTAGCATGCACCCTGCCTCGAACCCTGGAGTGGCTCCTAGCACGCACCCTGCCTCGAACCCTGGTGTGGCTCCTAGCATGCACCCTGCCTCGAACCCTGGCGTGGCACCTAGCACGCACCTTGCATCGAACCCTGGTGTGGCTCCTAGCATGCACCCTGCCTTTGAACCCTGACCCTTGCGTGCCCCTCTGCACACGCAGGACCCTGTCTTGTATGTTGAACCTGACCCTGGCGTGCCCCTTGGCACACGCAGGACTCTGCCTTGTGCCTTGGTGTGTCTCTACACACACACCCTGTCTTGTTTGTTGAACTCTGAACCCTGGCGTGTCCCCTACACACGCACCTTGCCTTGCACCTTGCTTTGAACCCTGGTGTGTCCCCTACACACGCACACTGCCTTGCACCTTGTCCTGGACCCTGGTGTGCCCCTAGCACGCACACTGCCTGGATTCCTGCCTTGGACCTTGGGGTGTTCCCTAACACACACCATGCCTGGAGATCTGTCGTGCCTCCTTGCCTGAACCCTGGTTTGCCTGCTGGATGCCTGGAACCTGCCGATCGCTGCCAGAGATCGTAAGCCTGATGACTGCGGCCTGATGTCTGGAGCTGATGTCCGCAGCCTGATGCCCTGATCAAGTCGATCGTTGCCAGCTGTCAGAAGTCCGATGCCATTGTGCCTTTGCCTGTGCCCAGGCGTGCCACCTGCTATGGACCTTGACGTGCCCACACACGCACCTTGCCGTGTTTGCCTGTTCTCATGTTTTTGCACTGAATGTTATCCTGAAGTTGTCTTAATGAAGATACCTTGAACTTCTTGTCTTGTTTTGCTTCCTGCTTCCCTGGTCGTCAGACACTCACATAGTGTCCCCCTGAGCCGGCCGTCTGGTCCCAGTAGTCGTGGTGGCTCACCCCCTTGATCTTGCCCCTGACACTCCCTGTATAGGGGGTGGTTCCTCACAAGGTCAGCTCTCCCTCGGTGGGTGGGTGCCACGACCCAGAGGGTCCACTCAAAAAATCGGCTCAGCTGAAGCTGAATCCGTCACATCGGTGATCTACGGACGCCATGTTACTCAGGATGTGGGACTGGGCATCACGCTGCTGCGCGAGCTCCTGCTGGAGCCCAGCTAGCAACGAGGCGTTCTCTGGGTCAGCAGTTTGTAAGGCAGAAAGCCGGGTGTCCATGGATTTCATGAAGGACATTATTCTAGTCTGGTTCTCCCGCAAAAAGAGCAATTCTTTCTGCGTAGCCGCCAAGGCACTAGCGGGGTCCATGGCCTGATTATGCTGTGTTGACCAGGAAAGGCAACGTCTGAGAGTGGACCCTCTGGATCGCGGAACTGGAGCTCCCGAGGGCGAGTGTGCCAGGTGGAGCCGACCCCTATACACGGACCGTTAGGGGCAGACCTTCGGAAGACAAATACCGCGACAGCTAGAACCAAGAGGGGCGGCTCAAGGGGACAGATAGCAGCTGGCGATGTAAGAGCACAAGATGGAGCGGAGATAAAGGACAGGTCAGGAACACAGGGCAGAGCACGGAGTGCAGGATGGAGTAAGGAGCACGGGACTGTGTCAGGAGTACAGGATGGAGTATAGAGTACAGGACTGAGTACTGGGTACAGGACTGAGTGAGGAGTACAGCACAGAGTACGGAGTAGAGGACTGATTGAGGAGTACAGGATGGAGTACGGAGTACAGGACGGAGAACGGAGTACAGGACAGAGTACGGAGTACAGGACTAGACACGGAGCACAGAACAGAGTAAGGCACAGGGTGCAAAGAGGAAGTTGTAGGGAAGCCCCTACAACATGGCCAGAAATACCGCAAGGAGAAGCACACGATAATAAGGCGTCTCCACCTTCTTGGAGACGCCTGATATACCATACGCTGCCGGATGATTGGGCGGCCAGGGCCTCTGGGCGGGCGCTGCAGGGTTAAGAATTCTGCAGAGTGCGTGCCCGCTGCCTAGGGCTCCTGCGCGGGACAGCCACGAGCCGGGAGGATGGGAGCAAGGAGGAGGCGGGCACAACGCGGCAAGACGTGGGCTGGTGAGTAGAGGCAACGGCAGACCCCGCCGCTTCTGGAACGGCGGCGGTCACCGCCACCGACGTGACAGTAACATTCCCAAATCCTGTAACCTTTCCTCATAAGACAGGGTTTGCAGACCGGTCACCATTCTGGTCGCTCTTTTCTGAACTTGCTCCAGTTTGTTGATGTCTTTTTTAAAATGTGGTGCCCAAAACTGGACACAGTATTCCAGATGAGGTCTGACCAAAGAAGAGTAGAGGGCAATAATGACTTCGCGTGATCTAGACTGTATGCTTCTGTTAATACATCCTAGAATTGCATTTGCCTTTTTTGCTGCTGCATCACTTGTGTCTGCATGCTTGTGTCTGATATGTGAATGGTGAGTGCTACTTGTGTCTGATATGTGAGACATGAGTGTGCTGTATGTGTATGGCATGTGAGTGATGTTTGCAATTAAATAGAATAGGACCTGAACAGCAAGGCAAGAATAAGAAATTCTAAAAATAATTATATATAAAGATTCCATTATTTAGCCATCACTTGAGTTGCAATGCCATTTTAGTTATACACTACTGGGCTTAAGTTTTATTGCAGCTTTCAAACTAAAGAAAAATTGTGCACCCCTGCTTTAAAGCAAAAATCCAAAGAAAAGCTCAAACATCATCCTCACAGCAAGTTAAAACTGCTAAAGGCTTTGTGAGTCATTTTAATTAGCATTTTGCATTTTGTTCAATACGTTATGTGTACTCTATTTCAAATGGAACAAGTCTACAGGCCATTCTGCTAGAATGGGAGATCGTGCTGTTGATGTGAATTTAATCTAAAGTCAATAGTAATGCCTACAGAGAAAACAATCTGTAATGTTTTGGAAGGTGCCGTACAAGTTAAGGGATACAAGACTATACGGTGTCTAGTACCAGTGGACCCCATATCACAATGTCACTGGCCATAATGAATAAAGAAAATATCATAATTTCTCAACAAAAGATTGATAGAATAGTCAATGCATCATCTATAGGTTATATCATCATGTGTTGTGTTGTAATGGTGCTAAATAGCCAACTACTGTTCTTTCCAGCAGCCAGTAGTAGACATTACATCACTTTAATTCATCCCCTCTCTTTAAACTCTTGCACATCTGCCACTTGTTATGGCTTTAGGTGAAGTGAATTTAGTACATATCAACTTATTCCACTGACTTGTGTCAGCTAGAAAAATTTCAAATGGATTTCTTCAGTTCTCTCATAATCCTCTATTGCATGTTGCAACAATGAAAACATGGTTGCAATGGTTATCTCTTTATTATCCTGTTTTATGCTACTGTATGTTAAATTTCGCTAGCTTGGCAAGATTACCGCTTGACTCATTCATTTCATGAAATCTGAGCTCTAATTGGTTGCTATGTTCATAAAGTACAGTTTTACTATGAAGCAGCGTTGATAAATCAGGTCTGATAAACATTATAAGACCACACAAGCAAAATTGGGTTTTTGTGTGGCCCAAACAGTTCAAGGTGCGTCCCCTAAAGCTGGGTGTACATTTATTGAGTTTACTTTCTACATACTGTGGAAGGTCAGCTCACTTTGGTGTTCCTCAAGGTAGACACAGGCACACGTGTGATTAAAGTCTCTGGGTGGTTTATTGCCTCATAAACCAAAAGCCCAAACTGGTAACAGAAAAAAATAGCCTTTGTGGCTCAAGTAAAAATAACAAGTTCATATAAAGTCCTGCCCAGTACCTCTAGAACAACAAATATGGCAGGTCTTGTAGGAGCTGGAGGTCTGGAGGCTTCCTCTCCTACACACAACACAGATTGCAATGAAAATCCTGGCAAGAAATTTAACCTCCCAGCCACACCCTTGAGGCGGAGATATGGTGAGTAGGTGTCCCGCCCGTCTCTTACTCACATGAAAGCCAGGCCCTAGGAATGACTAACTTAGGGGCCCGTCACACATAGCGAGATCACTAGCGAGATCGCTGATTTTATGACGCATCAGCAATCTCACCAGCGATCTCGCTGTATGTGGGACACATCAGCAACCAGCCCCCCTGCCGGGCATCGCTGATCTTGCAGGAATGTCCTGGGCCAGCCATTTTTTGATCGCTGGTCTCCCGCTGGCCAGCACGTATCGCGTGGCAGCGGGAGACCAACGATCAGTGAGCTCCCAGCGCTGTAAGCAGATGCTGGGAGCTGGTATCCAAGGTAAATATCGGGTAACTAAGCGTGCGTGTCGCTTAGTTACCCGCTGTGTACCTTGGATACCAGCGTGCTCGCGCTGGGAGCTGGTATCCAAGGTAAACAGCAGGTAACTAAGTGCCGCGCACACTTAGTTACCCGATATTTACCTTGGATACCAGCTCCCAGCATCTGCTTACAGCGCTGGGAGCTCACTGATCGTTGGTCTCCCGCTAGCACGCATCGCGTGGCAGCGGGAGACCAACGATCAGTGAGCTCCCAGCGCTGTAAGCAGATGCTGGGAGCTGGTATCCAAGGTAAATATCGGGTAACTAAGCGTGCGTTTCGCTTAGTTACCCGCTGTGTACCTTGGATACCAGCGTGCTCGCGCTGGGAGCTGGTATCCAAGGTACACAGCGGGTAACTAAGCGACGCGCGCACTTAGTTACCCGATATTTACCTTGGATACCAGCGTCCTCGCTGGTTCTGATCGCTGGTGTGTGTGCCTGTTTGGCAGCTCACCAGCGATCATGTAGCGATGCACCAGCAATCCTGACCAGGTCATATCATTGTCGGGATTGTTGGTGCATTGTTTGGTGTGATGGGACCCTTACTCTCAGCACCTATCATGCTAGAGGAAAACTCATGGCTTTCACATCATGCAGGATAATAACCTTTGCGACACATATCTCCCCTCACATATGGCACCAGTGACCCTGTCACGATACCATATGTAATTTTTTTCTGGCTTTCAAGATCTCTGTTTGCTGCAGGGCCGGGACAAGGTATTTTGGTTCCCTAAGCAGATGAACCCAATAGCGCCCCCCCCCAGCCCCTAATTAACCCTCAGCCCCCAAGTACAGGAATCGGTCAGAGACTAAGGTAAAAGGTCGACTGACACACCTCCTCTCTGCCTCTGATGGGTCAGGGTAACAAGCTCTGACAACAAAGTAGACTACAGTTGTTACCGTTTTCACCAAAACAAACCAGGCAAAGTAAAAAAAAGTGTTACACTTTAGTGGTGAGTCTCAATAAGGAGTACATTTCCAAAGTTAAATATGGAATCATTCATTGTTTGTGGACCATTTACACAATACCAGAGACAAATAGTGATATTCGTTCCTGACATTCTATCTTTTATATGTTAGGCACATGGACATTTAAGAAAACTATTATAATTTAACTATAACTATAATCAGGGCCAATTAATTTCAATTTAATTCCATACGCTAATGGAAACTAAACAGACCCCATTATAGATAAAGGGATATGTATGATTGTTTAAGTTCATCATGCTAGAAATACAGTTTGCAACAAAAATTATGGTGGTTCTGGTACTGTATTCCTGAATTGATGGTGGTTCTTGTGATATATTCCTGTCCTGATTGTGGTTCTGATTATGTATTCCTGTACTGATGGGGGTTCTGGTGAGGTATTCATACAAGTGATGCTACATTCATATACTACTTATGGTTGTGGTGATGTATTCCTGTAGTGATGATGGTTCTGATGCTATGTTCATCACCAGAACCATCATAAGTACATGATAACAAAATCAAAATCATCAGCAGCACATAAATAAAACACCAGATCTTCAACAGTACTTAAATACATCACCAGAACCATACTCAGTAAATATATCGGTCGCTCGAACCACCATCAGCACATGAATACATCATCAGAACCAACATCAGTACATTCATAAGTTACCAGAAACTCAATCAGCACTTGAATACATCCCGAAAACCACTGTCAGTAAATAAATACACCAGTACATCATCTGTTCATGCATACGTCACCGGAACCACCAACAGCACATGAACACATCAACAAGATTAGTACAGCAATCAATTGTAATGTAAAGTCAGGTCCATATACATTTGTATCTCATGAGCCTACACCTCCCAGTAGGTGCTTAACAATGGTAAGGAGATGCTGGGAGTTCTTGTATTTATCAGACAGTGTCCCATACAGGAACCAAAGTACTGATGAGACATAGTCAGCATCAACAAGTAAACATGTACATCCAGGTACCTTATAGGTGAAATGTTCTGTGATTAAACAATTTCTTTCTTTTAGTCTTCATCTTCTCCAGATGCCATGATGACTTCGCACAACCACAACTCTTCTCTGCCTATTCCCCCTTCTCCTTTCTTCTGCAGCATATCCTAACAGTATTCTTAAAAATAAGAGTTTACAGTAGGTACAGAAAGTCTTCAGACCCCTTTAAAAATTTTCACTCTTTGCTTCATTGCAGCCATTTGGTAAAATAAAAAATGTTCATTTTTTACTCATTAATGTACACTCTGCACCCCATCTTGACTGAAAAAACCCCAGAAATGTAGAAATTGTTGCAAATTTATTAAAAAAGAAAAACTGCAATATCACATGGTCATAAGTAGTGTTGAGCGATACCACCCGATACTGAAAAATATCGTATCGGAATGGATCGGCCGATCTAAAAAAAGTATCGGGTATCGCCGATTCCGATCCCGGAAGTCCCATTCAAGTCAATGGAACAGAAATATCGGAATTAAAAAAAACCTTTCTTTCCCTGTTGGTTAATTCTACATGGAGAAAAACAACTAATAATAATGTAGAATGTATTGTGGGAGGTGTAGGAGACATTAAAACCATAGAGCTTTAGCCCAATCAAATGGAATAGCATGAATTTTTTTTTTTTAAAGACGTTCGTAGTTACAAAGATATTGACTATGTTAAAGTCTTTAATTTTTTGTCAGATATGTATGTTTCACTACTTCCATGCTCTTCACCTTCTTTTTTACTTCTCCCACGCTTTCTCCTTCATCATCTTCAGCAGCAGCAGTATCTTCTTCTTCTTCTTCTTCTTCTTCTTTTATTCTTCTTCTTTTATTCTTCGTCTTTTATTCTTCTTTTATTCTTCTTCTTTTATTCTTCTTCATATTCTACTTCTTCATCTTCTTCCCATTCTTCTTCATCATATTCTTATTTGTGTCAGGCATTCCTGTAGTTGTAATCTATAAAAGTTTGAAGATTACACCTTCCGTTCAGCCTGTGACAACAGATTTACAACAGGATTTGTCCGCGTTCAGTTTGGCCTGCAGCAGCAGGCCTTTTCCAGGGGCACCACGAGGAGGAAAGGACTCACCCCCATACACTGCTTAGTCTTCTTCTGCTTATAAATTAGATAATATAATTTGCTCTGATTTTTAGTCTTATGCTTCATGTTCTTCTGCTTTTGGTTTTTATGCTTCTTGGTCTTCTGTATCTTGCTGTTCTGCATCTTGGTGGTTGTCTTCCAGTTCTTTGTCCTCTTGGTCATCTTCTTCAGGGTCATCTTTTAGGTATTCTTCTGTGTGGTCTTCAGGGTCGTCGTCTTCAGGGTCATTGTCAGGGAGATCCAGAGTGAGAATCAAAAACCATTTCCACAAGCTTGAACTTGGAAAAGTAGCAGAAGGTACAAGAAGGCTGAGGAACTGCCGAGAACCGGCTGAGGAACTGCCGAGAAACAGCTGACGGTACTGGAACCCGGAGGAGCAGCAGAATGAACAAGAGCCAATGGCACAACCGTGGACCAGCTGACGTTGCTGGAACACGGTTACTAAGCAGGAGGTACCTGTGCTCCAAAGCACTACCAAGGACCAGGAGACATTGCTGGAACTCGGATACCAAGAAGGAGGCACCTAGGCCAAAGGCACTGCTGAGAACCAGCTGACGGTGCTGGAACCCGGATGGGTAGCAGAAGCTGCAAGAGCAAATGATACTAGCGAGGACCAGCTGACGGTGCTGGAACCCGGTGGGGCAGCAGAAGGAACAAGAGCCAATGGGAGAACCGTGGACCAGCTGACGGTGCTGTTACACGGTTTCTAAGCAGGAGGTACCTGTGCTACAAAGTACTACCAAGGACCAGCAGACGTTGCTGGAACTCAGATACCAAGAAGGAGGCATCTAGGCCAAAGGCTCTGCCGAGAACCAGCTGACGGTGTTGGAACCCGGATGGGTAGCAGAAGGTACCCAGGAAAAAAACAAAGTTGCAAGGCCGTGAGCCGGCCGCAGTTACCGAAATCCACAGTCCTACAGGGGGTGCTTGTTGCTTGTCCTATTGGCACTATGGAACCAGCCTTTATTACCAGAACCCGCAGCCCACATAGGAAGCACCGAAACTGCAGGCACCATAGACTCGGCTAACCCGACCGCAACACGACAGGACAACATATTGGTGGCAAAGTGACGTTGACACTACCCAGAAACAGCAGGCGTGCTGTAACCAGGCTGGGCAGGAGGGAGTGCCCGTGCCAAAGACACTTCCGAAAAAGGCTGATGGCGCTGGAACCCGGATGGGTAGCATTAGCTACAAGAGTCAATGGAACTACCGAGAACCAGCTGATGGTGCTGGAACCTGGAGGGGCAGCAGAAGGAACAAGAGCCAATGGCACAACCGTGGACCAGCTGACGGTTCTGGAATATGGTTACTAAGCAGGAGGTACCTGTGCTCCAAAGCACTACCAAGGACCAGCAGACATTGGTGGAACTCGGTTACCGACAAGGAGGCACCTAGGCCAAAGGCTCTGCCGGGAACCAGCTGACGTTGCTGGAACCCAGATGGGTAGCAGAAGGTACCCATGATTAACAAAGTGTCGCGTCCGCGAGCTGGCCGCAGTTACCGAAACCCACAGTCCTACAGGGGGTGCTTTTCCTATTGGCACTATGGAACCAGCCTTTGTTACCAGAACCCGCAGTCCACATAGGAAGAACTGAAACTGCAGGCACCATAGACTCGGCTAACCCGACCGCAACACGACAGGACAACGTATCAGTGGCAAAGTGACGTTGACACTACCCGGAAACAGCAGGCGTGCTGTAACCAGGCTGTGCAGGAGGGAGTACCCGTTCCAAAGACACTGCCGAGAACCAGCTGACGGTGCTGGAACCCGGAGGGGCAGCAAAAGGAACAAGAGCCAATGGCACAACCGTGGACAAGCTGACGGTGCTGGAACACGGTTTCTAAGCAGGAGGTACCTGTGCTAAAAAGCACTAGCAAGGACCAGCAGACGTTGCTTGAACTCGGATACCGACAAGGAGGCACCTCAGCCAAAGGCACTGCAGAGAACCAGCTGATGGTGTTGGATCCCGGATGGGTAGCAGAAGGTACCCATGAAAAACAAAGTTGCAAGGCCGCGAGCCGGCCGCAGTTACCGAAACCCACAGTCCTACAGGGAGTGCTTTTCCTATTGGCACTATGGAACCAGCCTTTGTTACCAGAACCCGCAGCCCACATAGGAAGCACTGAAACTGCAGGCACCATAGACTCGGCTAACCCGACCGCAACACGACAGGACAACGTATCAGTGGCAAAATGACGTTGACACTACCCGGAAACAGCAGGCGTGCTGTAACCAGGCTGGGCAGGAGGGAGTACCCGTGCCAAAGACACTGCCGAGAACCAGCTGACAGTGCTGGAACCCGGCTGGGCAGGATGGAGTACCCGTGGCAAACACACTTCTGAGCAGCAACATGCGATGTTGAAGCCCAGGGGTCAATCATGCAGCAGGCTGAGGCCAACTTGGAGCGAGTTTTATATTGGTTGTACACAACTACTGATTGTAACCGTGATCCACTTTGGCCTCTGGCTCTACTGTCTCTAGTATTTCCCCTGGCCTCCAACCACGGCAGTTGCTGCTCTGCAGAGTTGTCTGCACAATCCACACTTGTTCCTGAGTTACAGGGGCTCAGTCACGTCAGTTGATCCACTGATGTGTGTCCGGCAAGGTGTCCTGCTCTGTCCACATTCCCACAACTATTAATGGGAATGGGGACAGAGCAGGAGACATTGCTGGACACACCACAGGGGATCAACTGACGTGACTGAGCCCCAGTAACACAGGAACAAGTGTGGATTGTGCAGATGGCACATCAGAGCAGCGACTGGTGGAGTTGGAGGCCAGGGGAAATACTAGAGACAGTACAGCCAGAGGCCTAAGTGGACCACGGTTAAAAGTCAGTAGTAGTGTGATGTTGGAGGCAGCAGGAGACTTTGCCATCCGCACAGCAGGGGAACAGCTGGCGTTACTGAACCCCACAGACACAGGAGCGAGTGTTTCTATCTGTGCGGACGGCACTTCCAAGCTACAACTGGCTGTGTTGAAGACCAGGATCAATGCTCCGAGCAGGCTGAGGCCCACTTGGAGCAAGTGGAAAATAACATGTAGTGTGATGTTGGAGGCAGCAGGAGACTTTGCCATCCGCACAGCAGGGGAACAGCTGGCGTTACTGAACCCCACAGACACAGGAGCGAGTGTTTCTATCTGTGCGGACGGCACTTCCAAGCTACAACTGGCTGTGTTGAAGCCCAGGATCAATGCTCCGAGCAGGCTGAGGCCTACTTGGAGCAAGTGGAAAATAACATGTAGTGTGATGTTGGAGGCAGCAGGAGACTTTGCCATCCGCACAGCAGGGGAACAGCTGGCGTTACTGAACCCCACAGACACAGGAGCGAGTGTTTCTATCTGTGTGGACGGCACTTCCAAGCTACAACTGGCTGTGTTGAAGCCCAGGATCAATGCTCCGAGCAGGCTGAGACCTACTTGGAGCAAGTGGAAAATAACATGCTGTGTGATGTTGGAGGCAGCAGGAGACTTGCCATCTGCACAGCAGGGGAACAGCTGGCATTACTGAACCCCACTAACACAGGAGCTAGTGTGTGTTTCTCTGTTAAGACGGCACTTCTGAACACCAGCTGGCATTGTTGGAGCCCAGGATGAGGCATGGAGTTGGCTGAGGCCAACTTGCAGCACGTTTTATAGAGCTTGTAGACTACTACTGATTGTAACCGTGCTCCACTTAGGCCTCTGGCTCCACTGTCTCTAGTATTTCCCCTGGCCTCCAACCCCGCCAGTGACAGCTCTGAAGTGGCGTCAGCACAATCCACACTTGTTCCTGTGTTACTTGGGCTCAATCCCGTCAGTTGATCCCCCGATGTGTGTCCGGCAAGGTCTCCTGCTCTGTCCTCATTCACACTACTAGTAATGGGAATGTGGACAGAGCAGGAGACCTTTACGGACACACATCAGGGGATCAACTGACGTGACTGAGGCCAAGTAACACAGGAACAAGTGTGGATTGTGCAGACGCCACTTCAGAGCTGTCACTGGCGGGGTTGGAGGCCAGGGTAAATACTAGAGACAGTGGAGCCAGAGGCCTAAGTGGAGCAGGGTTAAAAATCAGTAGTAGTTTGAATGTGGATGGAGCAGGAGACTTTGCCGTCCACACAGCAGGGGAGCAGCTGGCGTTACTGAATCCCACTAACACAGGAGCGAGTGTTTCTATCTGTGCGGACGGCACTTCCAGGCTACAACTGGCTGTGTTGTAGCCCAGGATCAATGCTCCGAGCAGGCTGAGGCCTACTTCGAGTGAGGAGAAAAAGCGTTGTAGTGTGAGTTTGGAGGCAGCTGGAGACTTTGCCGTCCACACAGCTGGGGAACAGCTGGCGTTACTGAACCCCACTAACACAGGAGCGAGTGTTTATATCTGTGCGGATGGCACTTCCAGGACAACAGGCTGTGTTGTAGCCCAGGATCAATGCTCCGAGCAGGCTGAGGCCTACATGGAGCGAGGAGGAAAAGCGTTGTAGTGTGAGTTTGGAGGCAGCAGGAGACTTTGCCGTCCACACAGCAGGGGAACAGCTGGCGTTACTGACCCCACAGACACAGGAGCGAGTGTTTCTA
Organism: Dendrobates tinctorius; assembly: GCF_039654945.1. Classification (NCBI taxonomy): domain Eukaryota; kingdom Metazoa; phylum Chordata; class Amphibia; order Anura; family Dendrobatidae; genus Dendrobates; species Dendrobates tinctorius. Next base: position 2,119,450 of record NW_027361708.1, read on the forward strand.
TCTGTGCGGACGGCACTTCCAGGCTACAACTGGCTGTGTTGTAGCCCAGGATGAAGCATGCAGCAGGCGGAGGACAACTTGCAGCTGGCTTTATAGAGGTTGTAGACTACTACTGATAGTCACCGTGCTCCACTATGGCCTCCGGCTCCACTGTCTCTAGTATTTCCCCTGGCCAACAACCCCGCCAGTTACAGCTGTGAAGTGGCATCTGCACAATCCACACTTGTTCCTGTGTAACTGTGGCTCAGTCCCGTCTGTTGATCCCCTGATGTGTGTCTGGCAAGCTCTCCTGCTCAGTCCTCATTCACACTACTAGTAATGTGAATGTGGACAGAGCAGGAGACCTTGCCGGACACACATCAGGGGATCAACTGACGGGACTGAGCCACAGTAACTCAGGAACAAGTGTGGATTGTGCAGACGCCACTTCACAGCTGTAACTGGCGTGGTTGTTGGCCAGGGAAATACTAGAGACAGTGGAGCCAGAGGCCTAAGTTGACCAAAGTTACAAATCTGTGGTAGTTTGCATGTGGATGGAGCAGGAGACATTGCCGTCTACACAGCAGGGGAACAGCTGGCATTACTGAACCCCACAGACACAGTAGCGGTGTGTTTTTCTCTGTGAAGACGGCACTTCTGAACACCAACTGGCGTTGTTGGTGCCCAGGATGAGGCGTGGAGCAGGCTGTGGCTGATGGTGTTGGCATGTGGAGGCAGCAGGAGACTTTGCCATCTACACAGCAGGGGAACAGCTGGCATTACTGAACCCCACTGACACAGGAGCTAGTGTATTTTCTCTGTGAAGATGGCACTTCTGAACACCAACTGGCATTGTTGGAGCCCAGGATGAGGCATGGAGCAGGCTGAGGCCTGATGGTGTTGGCATGTGGAGGCAGCAGAAGACTTTGCCGTCTACACAGCAGGGGAACAGCTGGCATTACTGAACCCCACTGACACAGGAGCTAGTGTGTGTTTCTCTGCGAAGACGGCACTTCTGAACACCAACTGACGTTGTTGGAGCCCAGGATGAGGCATGGAGCTGGCTGAGGCCAACTTGCAGCACATTTTATAGAGGTAGTAGACTACAACTGATTGTAACCGTGCTCTACTATGGCCTCCGGCTCCACTGTCTCTAGTATTTCCCCTGGCCTCCAACCCCGCCAGTGACAGCTCTGAAGTGGCGTCAGCACAATCCACACTTGTTCCTGTGTTACTTGGGCTCAGTCCCGTCAGTTGATCCCTGATGTGTGTCCGGCAAGGTCTCCTGCTCTGTCCTCATTCACACTACTAGTAATGGGAATGTGGACAGAGCAGGAGACCTTGCCGGACACACATCAGGGGATCAACTGACGTGACTGAGGCCAAGTAACACTGGAACAAGTGTGGATTATGCAGACGCCACTTAAGAGCTGTCACTGGCGGGGTTGGAGGCCAGGGTAAATACTAGAGACAGTGGAGCCAGAGGCCTAAGTGGAGCAGGGTTAAAAATCAGTAGTAGTTTGAATGTGGATGGAGCAGGAGACTTTGCCGTCCACACAGCAGGGGAGCAGCTGGCGTTACTGAACCCCACTAACACAGGAGCTAGTGTTTTTCTCTGTGCAGACGACACATCTGAGCGACAACTGGCTGTGTTGAAGCCCAGGGATTATAGTTCAGGTGGTAGAAACATGAACACAACAGGAGACCTGGATACAGTTGCCAACCAATTATTTAGTCGGGAAGAGGACTGGCAAATTCTGGAGAGATCCAGGCCTTGTTCATTTTCAGAAAAGTAAGCCGGTCGACGTTATCGGAAGAAAGTCGCGTGCGACGGTCTGTTAGTACACCACCTGCGGCACTAAAGACGCGTTCCGATAATACACTGGCAGCAGGGCAAGCCAGCACCTCCAATGCATACTGGCTAAGCTCTGGCCATGTATCCAGCTTAGAGACCCAAAACTTGAAGGGGGAAGAGCCATCTGGGAGTACACTCACAGGGCAAGACATGTAGTCTGTCACCATCTGACGGAAACGTTGCCTCCTGCTGACTGGAGCCGTCAGTGATGGTGTAGACAATTGTGGCGGACACACAAAACTTTGCCACATTTGGGTGATAGTCGTCTTGCCTTGTGCTGAGGCGCTGCCTCTGCTCCCTCTTTGTGCCGAGTTTCCTCCACTGGGTCGATGCACAGAGGAGCTTTGTAAAGCACTAGCACCACTGCTGTCGGATGGAATGGAAAACATGATGGACTGCACCAGTGTGTCTTGGTACTCCCGCAGTTTACGCTCCCGGTTCAACGTTGGCATGAGGGTTTGCAAGTTGTCCCGGTAGCGAGGATCTAGGAGGGTGTACACCCAATAATCAGCCGTGTAGAGAATGTGGGTGATGCGGCGGTCGTTTCTCAGGCACTGCAGCATGAAGTCAACCATGTGCTGCAGACTCCCAACTGCCAAAGAACCGCTCTCCCCTGCTTGTGGCGTACAAGCAGGGGAGAGCTCTGCATCACCCCAACCTCGCTGTACATACTGACTAGAGCTTTATGTACCTCCCTCCTCTGGAGAGATGTCTTCCTCCTCCATCGACTCCTCCTCATCCTCCTCAAAAAGTGTCCCCTGCCTAGGCCTTTGTGAGGAAGCACGTAGCGCAGACTGTCCAGAAGCAGATGGCATTTGGGACTCCTAATCCTCCACCTCTTCCAAAACCTCATCCCTTAGTGCTTGCAGTGTTTTTTGAAGCACGCAGATAAGGGGGACAGTCATGCTGACTAGTGCATCGTCTGCACTCGCCATCCGCGTGGAATCATCGAAGGCACGCAAAACGAAGCAGATGTCCTTCATAGAGGCCCACTCAGTGGTGCTGAAGTATGTCCGGCGCACATTGCGACTTGTTTGCGCCTGATGCAGCTGGTACTCCATGACTGCTGCCTGCTGCTCACACAACCGCTTCAACATATGTAATGTTGAATTCCACCTGGTGGGTAGGTCACATATGATGCGATGTTCCGGAAGGCGTAATCGGCGCTGCAGAGCAGCAAGGCGCGATCTTGCCGTGCTGGAACGACGCAAGTGAGCGCACTCTATGCGGACCTTGTGCAGCAGTGCATCAAGATCCGGGTAGTCCCTCAGAAAGCTCTGCACGACCAAGTTGAGCACATGTGCCAGACATGGGATGTGAGTGAGGTTGCCTAGGCCAAGAGCTGCCACCAGATTTCGGTCATTGTCACACACTACCAAGCCCGGCTGGAGATTCGCTGGCACAAACCACACGTCTCCTGCTTGATGGCATTCCAGAGCTCCTGCGCTGTGTGGCTTCGATTCCCCAATGAAATTAATTTCAGTACGGGCTGTTGACGTTTGGCCACGGCTGTGCTCATATCGGTCGTAACAGGCTCCTGCTGCGCTGTTTCAGAGGGACTGGAGTAGGAGGAGGAGTCAATATGTACAGACTGGATTCCTGCAATCCGTGGAGTTGGCAGAACACGTAGAGCGCCACTCTCCAGATCTGTACCCGGCTCCACAACATTGACCCAATGGGCTGTGAGGGAAAGGTATTGTCCCTGTCCATGGTTACTGGTCCACGCATCATTGGTCAGGTGGACCTTGCTACTGGCGGCGTTTAGTAGCGCATGTTTTATGTTTGCCTCCACATGTTTCTGCAGGGCAGGGACGGCTCGCCTGCTGAAATAAAAGCGGCTGGGCACGGTGTATTGTGGGACTGCCAATGCCATGAAGTCCCGGAAGGTGTCAGTCTCCACCAGCCTGAATGACAGCATTTCAAGGGCCAGTAGTTTGGCAATGCCAGCATTCAGAGCCTGTGCTCGGGGATGGTTTGCCGAGTATGGCCGCCTTTTCTCCCATGCCTGTGCTACCGATGGCTGCCGAGTGGCCTGGGAGTGTGAGGATGACTTGGAGCGTGGTGCTGTGGGTGGAATGTCACAGGGTCTCCGGACAACAGTGCCAGAGGTTCTTCCTTGGCGATCCTGTGAGGAAGCCGAACCAGCTGTGTGTGAGCTGGAGGAAGAGGCCCCAACACGAGCTGAAGAGGTGGTAGGTGGTGCTGTACGTTGGCCTACGTCTTCAGTGTGTCTGTGTAACTCCACCTCATGCTTGGTCCGCACATGTTTCCACATATTAGTGGTATTGAGGTTGCTGACATTTTTCCCTCTTTTGACTCTCTGATGACACAGCTTGCATTTGACAAAGCAAATGTCATCTGCAACTGTGTCAAAAAAGGACCACACACTGAAAGTCTTGGGAGCGCCCGTTTTGCCTTTTGAAAGTGGAATGTTCCTAACGGGTGCCGAAGTGGAGGCTACAGGCAACCAAGTCTGCCCCCTCCCTCTCCCTCCTGTTTTGGCCGTTCGGGGAATCTCTTCCTCAGAGCTGCTCCCACCACCTTCCTGTTCCTCACGCCATGATGGGTCAAGGACCTCATCATCTACACTGCCCTCTTCAAACACCTGCTTCTCCTGGGTTGTCTCGACAGCACCGTACGCACCAGAAAGTGGTAACTGAGTCTCGTCATCATCTGATGCGTACTGAGGTGTGCTGACCATAGGCACTGGCCCACCCGCCTCTTCAGATTCAGAGGGACAAAGAAGTTGCGCATCACTGCATACTCCTTCTTCTTCACATTCTGGAATGCTGCTTGGCTGCCCCCTCTTTCCAAACCAACAGATTCCGAGAACAGAAGTAGAGACTGTGATGGCTCCTGTCCAGGGCTCTCTGACTGCCTGGGCACTTTGGCAGGTGGTGAAGAGACAGATGGTTGCTCTTTGGTGCTCTGGCCCTGAGAGGATGTGGAAATAATTGAAGTTGATGCGTTAGCTGCCATCCATCCGACAACGGCTTCAATTTGCTCCTCCCGCAGCAGTGGGGTACGGTGAGGTCCTACAAAGCTGCGCATAAAGGACTGTTGCCTGCTAAAACTGGGGGATGCTGACTCACTGGTGCCTACAGCAGGCACAGAATCCCCACGTCCTCTCCCTGCAGAATCCCCACGTCCTCTCCCTGCAAAATCCCCACGTCCTCTCCCTGCTGAAACTCCACGCCCACGGCCACGTGCCTTACTCCCTGCCTTCTTCATCTTGCTAGACTGAGAAAGATAGGCAGAAAAGTACAAAGGGGTCCTTAGTGTGCTTATTCCTGAACAGCTAGTTACAGGTATAAGAAACGCTAATTTTATGAAGTGTGTGTGTCGACTACACTTTAATGGGAGCTAATGTGGCCTACACAACTTTCAAATGTAGTGTTTGGTGAACTTTGTTGTTTTTTTTGGTGGGAAAAAAAACTAAAAGGATGTGACCAAAGATTTGAAAGTCAGAGTATCACCAACTTTCTGGAGCTATTACAATGCAGGCAGGTAACCTACAATGCAAAAGATGAGGCTCCAAAAAAAATTGGGTAATACTAATCTGGCTGCAGCTGAAGGGCACAAGCCAGAAAAAAGGCTCCTCTATCTACTCCTATATAGTGTTTGCAACCAACCAATGTAGATGGATATGGATGGATGCACACTAATAGAAGAAAAAATGAGCTGCAATTAAAGAAAAATATGTGTGAGGCAGTGACGCACGCTGAGCAACCTACAACCAGACGTAGCTGCAGGACACACTACTCAGCGTGAGCTGCACTCACACACAGTCAGAGACCTCTCAGACAGCCGTAAACAGTGCAGCTAAGTGGGCACTAGCACTGATAGGCTGCAGAAAGGCTCCGCTATGTACTCCTAGAGTGTTTGCAACCACCGTATATGGATACGGATGGATGCACACTAATTGGAGAAAAAATGAGCTGCAATAAAAGAAAAATGTGTGAGGCAGTGACACGCTGAGCGGCCTACAACCAGACGTAGCTGCAGGACACACTACTCAGCGTGAGCTGCACTCACACACAGTCAGAGACCTCTCAGACAGCCGTGAACAGTGCAGCTAAGTGGGCACTAGCACTGAAAGGCTGCAGAAAGGCTCCGCTGTCTACTACTAGTGTTTGCAACCAACGTATATGGATACGGATGGAAGCACACTAGATAGAATTTTTTAAAAATAAGCAGCTCAAAAAGAAAAATATGTATGAGGCAGGACCCACTCCACAGCGTGAGCTGCACTCACACAGCCCTTGCAGACAGCTGTGAACACTACTGCTAGGGAAAAGCAAGCTACAATGGTGGTTTATGTAGCCTGGGTAAAGCACAATATTGTTTTGAGAATCGCTATTTCTAACTGTCCCTCACAGTCTTCAACAGCAGCCTGTCCCTAACTGAATTCACAGCAGAGTGACCAGAAATGGCGGCAGCAGTGGCTTTTATAGTGCATCATGACATCATGTCAGCAGCCAATCACAGCCATGCCAATAGTTAACATGCCTACATGCCAAACAGGATGTGCCCACACTTCTGAGGATTCCCATTGGCTGAATCAAAGCGAGTGGGCTGATAGCATTATGGGAACTTCCGATTCCGGTATCCGATATGAAAAAAGTATCGGAAGTCAGTATCGGAATTCCGATACAGCTAATATCGGCCGATACCAGATACTTGCGGTATCGGAAAGCTCAACACTAGTCATAAGTAGAGTTGAGCGAAACGAGTCGAAAAAATTCAAAAGTCGCCGACTTTTGGCAAAGTCGGGTTTCATGAAACGAAACCCGACCCTAGGATGAGGTCGGCGACTTACGCGCCAAAGTCGCGTTTCAAAAGTTTGTTTTGCGCTCTTTTTCAGCCAATCAGGATCCACGGACACTGTGGGCAACGTAATGACATAGGCACGGGTCACCACCATCTTTCAGAAGGGCATGCAAGTGATTGGCTTGCTTTGGTGGGCGTCACAGGGGGTATAAAAAGGCGTGCACGCCGACCGCCATCTTACTTCTGCCGATCTTAGTATAGGGAGAGGTTGCTGCTGATTCTGTAGGGAGAGCGTTAGGCAGGGAAGAAGACAAAAAAACTGCTTCTGCTGCTAGCGATTTGGCCTGCACAACACACCAGTCACTGTGTGTGCAGTGCAAGGGGAGGCTATATAGTGGTCTATCAGTGGTGTTGGTTGTTGGGCTGCCTTCTAAGGCTTCCTGACATTCCTGCATTGCTGTTTACCCACTGCTCCGCAAACTGCTTTTTTAAAAGCAATCCCAATTTTTTTTTTATGTCCTGCTGAGAAGACAAAAAAACTGCTTCTGCTGCTAGCAATTTGGCCTGCACAACACACCAGTCACTGTGTGTGCAGTGCAAGGGGAGGCTATATAGTGGTGTATCAGTGGTGTTGGTTGTTGGGCTGCCTTCTAAGGCTTCCTGACATTCCTGCATTGCTGTTTACCCACTGCTCCGCAAACTGCTTTTTTAAAAGCAATCCAATCTCCCTTATCCTCTAGTCACTTTTGTCACAGCTGTGCCATCGAGCCTGTCACATAGCGCTCAGATATTCATTGGGCCTCACACAATCCAAAAGTGTCCAGTGTCCAAAAGTGTGTGCAGAGATTCAAAATCTCCCTTATCCTCTAGTCACTTTGGTCACAGCTGTGCCATCGAGCCTGTCACATAGCGCTCAGATATCAGTGGGCCTCACACAATCCAAAAGTGTCCATCCAGTGTCCAAAAGTGTGTGCAGAGATTCAAAATCTCCCTTATCCTCTAGTCACTTTGGTCACAGCTGTGCCATCGAGCCTGTCACATAGCGCTCAGATATCAGTGGGCCTCACACAATCCAAAAGTGTCCATCCAGTGTCCAAAAGTGTGTGCAGAGATTCAAAATCTCCCTTATCCTCTAGTCACTTTGGTCACAGCTGTGCCATCGAACCTGTCACATAGCGCTCAGATATCAGTGGGCCTCACACAATCCAAAAGTGTCCATCCAGTGTCCAAAAGTGTGTGCAGAGATTCAAAATCTCCCTTATCCTCTAGTCACTTTGGTCACAGCTGTGCCATCGAGCCTGTCACATAGCGCTCAGATATCAGTGGGCCTCACACAATCCAAAAGTGTCCAGTGTCCAAAAGTGTGTGCAGAGATTCAAAATCTCCCTTATCCTCTAGTCACTTTGGTCACAGCTGTGCCATCGAGCCTGTCACATAGCGCTCAGATATCAGTGGGCCTCACACAATCCAAAAGTGTCCATCCAGTGTCCAAAAGTGTGTGCAGAGATTCAAAATCTCCCTTATCCTCTAGTCACTTTGGTCACAGCTGTGCCATCGAGCCTGTCACATAGCGCTCAGATATCAGTGGGCCTCACACAATCCAAAAGTGTCCATCCAGTGTCCAAAAGTGTGTGCAGAGATTCAAAATCTCCCTTATCCTCTAGTCACTTTGGTCACAGCTGTGCCATCGAGCCTGTCACATAGCGCTCAGATATCAGTGGGCCTCACACAATCCAAAAGTGTCCATCCAGTGTCCAAAAGTGTGTGCAGAGATTCAAAATCTCCCTTATCCTCTAGTCACTTTGGTCACAGCTGTGCCATCGAGCCTGTCACATTGCGCTCAGATATCAGTGGGCCTCACACAATCCAAAAGTGTCCATCCAGTGTCCAAAAGTGTGTGCAGAGATTCAAAATCTCCCTTATCCTCTAGTCACTTTGGTCACAGCTGTGCCATCGAGCCTGTCACATAGCGCTCAGATATCAGTGGGCCTCACACAATCCAAAAGTGTCCAGTGTCCAAAAGTGTGTGCAGAGATTCAAAATCTCCCTTATCCTCTAGTCACTTTGGTCACAGCTGTGCCATCGAGCCTGTCACATAGCGCTCAGATATCAGTGGGCCTCACACAATCCAAAAGTGTCCAGTGTCCACAAGTGTCTGCAGAAATTCAAAATCTCCCCTGTCCTATAGACACCTTGTACCTTGTTTTACATTACTATATAGTTTGTTGGATTTTGTCTACATTTCTACCAAAAATGAGGAAGGCTGGTGGAAGAGGCCGTGGAATTGGGCGGGGGTTGGCAGCTGGTAATAATGGTGTTGGTGGTGGATCAGATGGTAGTGGCAAGAGCAAAATAGGACCGAATGCAGGAGGTGCTGACCCTGCGTCATCGTCTGGCTACATAAGGCCTCGAACGCTTAGTTTTCTAGGAGTTGGCAAACCGCTTTTAAAGCCAGAGCATCAGGAAAAAGTTTTGTCTTACATTGCTGACTCCAGCTCTATCGCCTCCTATTCTTCAGTAGTAAAAAGTAAAAGCACTGAGTCGTCATTGGAGGCTCATGTTCATGAACCACACCTTTCCTTGTGTCCTTCACCCCAACCAAGATTGAAGGATGACGCAGGCCATACTACTGATTACTCCATGGAGTTGTTTTCACATACCATGCCTGGATTATCAAGTGAAATGGTGAATTACCCAGGCCAAGATGAATCTGACATGGAGTGCACTGATGCACAGCCGCTGATGGATGATTCTGCTGGTACATTCACTCAGAGCACTACATTGTCCTCGCAGTGTACAGAGCCAGATTCTGACCCTGATGAGACTCAGGTGCCCCTTCCCGCACACTATACCACCATACACGGTGACACAGAGGAAGGTGCACATGACATAGAAGAGGAGGTGATGGATGACCCAGTTGTTGACCCAGATTGGCATCCATTGGGGGAAGAGGGTGCTGCTTCCAATAGCTCAGATGAGGAGCATCCACAGCAGACATCGACATCGCAACAGCTGTTATCTGGCAGGCCCGGAGCACTCCAAAGACAGGTTCCAAACATCAAAAGAGTTGCTGGACAGCTTGTCCAGAGGGTCAAAAGATCACAGCGTGCTAGGCCGCAAAATGTCTGCCAAAGTAGGAAGAGTGCAGTGTGGCACTTTTTTGACCAAAATCCTCATGATCAGGCCAAGGTTATCTGTAAGAAGTGCGCAAAGACCTTTAGCCGAGGGAAAAATCTGAAAAATTTGAATACCAGTTGCATGCTTAGACATTTAACCAGCATGCACTTGCAAGCGTGGACACAACACCAAACCTCAAGTGCCACATGTGCAACTGATCACAACGAAGGTAGTCAGCAACGCTACATTGTTTCCCCCACTGTAAGCCCACCGGTTAGCACAGCAGCAAATGTTGAGGTGTCGTTGCAAGACCACAGCAGTCAGGGAATCCCACTGTTATATCAACGAAAGACTGATTCTAGGCCATCAGAAAGAACACCAACTCCATCACCATCATCAACCCTCTCTCAGTCCGCCCTGTCCACTGCTACTTCCACCATATGCAGCTCTCAAGTCCAGCTCACCCTCCCAGACACTATGAGTAGGTCAAGAAAGTACTCAGTCTCTCATCCGCGTACACTGGGTTTGAACGCCCACATTGCCAAACTAATCTCGTTTGAGATGATGCCCTTTCGGTTGGTGGAAAGCACAGCTTTCCGCGAACTCATGGCCTATGCAGTACCACGCTATGACCTACCCAGTCGCCACTTCTTCTCTCGCAAAGCCATCCCAGCCCTCCACCATCATGTGAAAGACCGCATTGTCCATGCACTCAAGCAGTCAGTGAGCGGAAAGGTGCACCTCACAACTGATGCATGGTCCAGTCGGCATGGCCAGGGCCGTTACGTGTCCATCACTGCGCACTGGGTTAATGTGGTGGATGCAGGGTCCACAGGGGACAGCGGTGGTGGGACAGTGCTGCCTAGCCCACGGTATAGGAAACAGTTGGCTGTAGGCGTTCGACCCTCCTCCTCCTCCTCCAGAAGCGAAAGCTCGTCCACAGAGCGCAGTCGTACGAGCACTCCATCTGCAGCTGCCACTGTTGCACACGATGTGTCCCCCTATCGAGCAGCTAGTGGAAAGCGTCAGCAGGCTGTGTTGCAGATGATGTGTTTGGGCGACAGACACACCGCCGAGGTGCTGGCCGAGTACTTGAAGCGACAAACTGAGTCATGGCTGGGCAGTGTACATCTTGAGGCAGGCAAGGTAGTTAGTGATAACGGCCGTAATTTTGTGGCAGCCATAGCCCTTTCAAAACTCAGCCACATACCTTGCTTGGCTCACACCTTGAACCTGGTGGTGCAGTGCTTCCTCAAAAATTATCCGGAGTTAACAGCCCTGCTCCAGAAGGTGCGAAGACTGTGCGCGCACATCCGCCGGTCGTCTGTACACTCCGTTCGTATGCAGAAGCTGCAGCGATTGCTCCACCTTCCCAACCACCGCCTCATTATCGACATTGCAACAAGGTGGTACTCCACCCTGCACATGGTGGAGCGGCTGTGCGAGCAGAGGCAGGCCATAATGCATTTGTGGGAGGATACACGGCCAGGCACTTTGAGAGCAGACATGGAGTTGACAGGTGTGCAGTGGTCGAAGCTGAAAGACCTTTGTAAAGTCCTTCAGTGTTTTGAGGAATGCACACGGCTGGTAAGCGCAGACGACGCCATCCTAAGCATGAGCATCCCACTTATGCGTCTGCTCATGCAAACTTTGACGCACCTTAAGGAGCAGGCGTCTGCAGCCAATGTTGATGAGGAGGAAGAGGAGGAGGGAATCCTTGATGACATTCAGCCATTGTCTGCTCAGGGACCTTTCCTGGACGAGGTGGAGGAAGAAGAGGAGGAGGAGGATGATGATGGGGATGATTACTTAGGGGAGGAGGATGCATCTCGTGGGGCAAGTGAAAATGTTGGCGTGGCAAGGTCTGGTACAGAGTTTGTGCGTGACTGGAGGGATGTGGATTTGCCAGAAAGTGCTCCTCCACCCAGCACTCGCAGTGCATCATTGACACCGGGAACATTGGCCCACATGTCAGATTATGCCTTGCGGATCCTAAAAAGGGACCCCCGCATTGCCAAAATGATGAACGATGACAACTACTGGTTGGCCAGCTTCCTGGATCCACGCTATAAAGGCAAATTACAAAACATCATGCCACAGGAGAACCTTGACCTAATATTGGCTAATAAACAAGCAACTCTGGTAAATCGGTTGCTTGAGGCATTCCCAGCACACAGCAGCGGTGATAGTTCTCACACGAGCCGTACGGGCCGGGGGCAGCTTGGCAGAGGTGTTCGTGGTGCACACAGCAGAAGTGGCGTTGGAGACAGGGGTTTCATGACAATGTTGTGGACTGATTTTTCAAATACCGCTCACACAACTGGTAATACTGCATCGATGGAAAGTGACAGGAGACAGCAGTTGTCAACTATGGTTACAAACTACTTTTCCTCCCATATCGATGTTCTCCCACACAGGTCATTCCCCTTTGACTATTGGGCCGCTAAACTGGACACCTGGCCTGAATTGGCCCAATATGCCTTACAGGAGCTCGCTTGCCCAGCTGCAAGTGTGCTATCGGAAAGAGTCTTCAGTGCAGCTGGATCAATCCTGACAGAAAAAAGGACCCGTCTGTCAACCCAAAATGTGGATGATCTAACCTTCATTAAAATGAACCACGCATGGGTTTCCAAGGATTTTGTCCCACCTTCCCCTGATGACACATAGGGTGACAGAAAAATGGCTTGCTTTGGTCCACCTCTTCCTGGTACTTCACCTATTTCGCCTTTTGCATCAGCTGAATGTCCAACATCAACATATGCCACTTTCTAAAACTCACTAACTGTGCTGCCTCCCCCCCCATGGCCGGGGTCACCACCTAGCGCACGACACTGTGCGAGTGCCGTTGCCCTGGACAGGTGGGTAGGCTGACTCTTGGGCGCGGGCACTGGCACAGGGTCCCTCATAGTGCAATCAAGTGTCTCTGACGGTGGTGGTGCACACCCGCCGTCAGACACACCGCTGTACTATGAGGGGCCCAGTGCCAGTACCGACGCCCACGAGTGGGCCCCCCTTGCTTGGGCAGGGCCCCAGCATTTGCAATCTTTACCTCTCCCTGCTCCTCCGCTGTGTAATCTGGGCCGTCAAATCCATACTGTGCCTGACACCGTCTGAGCCTGCCTCCTGATGTATAGACATATATTTTGAATGTGTACGCTATCCATACATGTTATCCGGGGATACGGTACCCTTTCTAACCTTTGTGCAATCACGTGCAATCCATACTGGGCCTAACACCGTCTGAGCCTGCCTCCTGAGACATATATTTTGAATGTGTACGCTATCCATACATGTTATCCGGGGATACGGTACCCTTTCTAACCTTTGTGCAATCACGTGCAATCCATACTGGGCCTAACACCGTCTGAACCTGCCTCCTGAGACATATATTTTGAATGTGTACGCTATCCATACATGTTATCTGGGGATACGGTACCCTTTCTAACCTTTGTGCAATCACGTGCAATCCATACTGGGCCTAACACCGTCTGAGCCTGCCTCCTGAGACATATAATTTGAATGTGTACGCTATCCATACATGTTATCCGGGGATACGGTACCCTTTCTAACCTTTGTGCAATCACGTGCAATCCATACTGGGCCTAACACCGTCTGAGCCTGCCTCCTGAGACATATATTTTGAATGTGTACGCTATCCATACATGTTATCTGGGGATACGGTACCCTTTCTAACCTTTGTGCAATCACGTGCAATCCATACTGGGCCTAACACCGTCTGAGCCTGCCTCCTGAGACATATATTTTGAATGTGTACGCTATCCATACATGTTATCCAGGGATACGGTACCCTTTCTAACCTTTGTGCAATCACGTGCAATCCATACTGGGCCTAACACCGTCTGAGCCTGCCTCCTGAGACATATATTTTGAATGTGTACGCTATCCATACATGTTATCTGGGGATACGGTACCCTTTCTAACCTTTGTGCAATCATGTGCAATCCATACTGGGCCTAACACCGTCTGAGCCTGCCTCCTGAGACATATATTTTGAATGTGTACGCTATCCATACATGTTATCCGGGGATACGATACCCTTTCTAACCTTTGTGCAATCACGTGCAATCCATACTGGGCCTAACACCGTCTGAGCCTGCCTCCTGAGACATATATTTTGAATGTGTACGCTATCCATACATGTTATCCGGGGATACGGTACCCTTTCTAACCTTTGTGCAATCACGTGCAATCCATACTGGGCCTAACACCGTCTGAGCCTGCCTCCTGAGACATATATTTTGAATGTGTACGCTATCCATACATGTTATCTGGGGATACGGTACCCTTTCTAACCTTTGTGCAATCACGTGCAATCCATACTGGGCCTAACACCGTCTGAGAATGATAGATGGGGCCCACCATACACTGGAACATTCCAAAGGTGGACATCAGACACTGGAGCAGCATTTACAGGGCCCATTATACACTAGAGCATTAGAAATGGGGCCCATTATGTTTGGAGCATTATTTGGGCCCATAAGACAGTAGAGCTTCATCCATGGGGACCAACATATACTGTAGCATTATGTGGAGCTCATCATATACTGTTTCAAACATTATATGGGACCAATGATTCTGTATGGAGAAATAGATGGGCCACGTCATGAGATGTAAAAAGTGAGGTATTTTTCATTGTACTATACCGCTATTTCTCTGCCGTATCGGAGCATGATGAGTTGTGGTATATGTTAAAGGGGCGCTCTTTCGCCCAGGGCACATGAAACCCTGGAGCCAGCCCTCCCCCCCACAGTCTGTAGCCAAATAACCCCCATTTTTCAGTGCGTAACTTGTATTATGAAGTTAATTAAGGTTGACAAGCTTAAGTAAGAAGAATTGATGCTTTTGGCATTCAAATGGGCACTGTTGGTGTGTTTCCTGTCCTCCTCTCACTGCCGACTTTTATTCCCCATTGACTTACATTGGGTTTCGTGTTTCGGGACGATCCCGACTTTTCCCTATAATCGGACGATCTTGCTCGACCCGACTTTTGGAAAAGTCGGGTTTCACGAAACGAAACGCGACCCTAAAAAACCAAAAGTCGCTCAACTCTAGTCATAAGTATTCAGACCCTTTGTTCAGTATTGAGTAGAAGCACCCTCTTGAGCTAGTACAGCCATGAGTCTTCTTAGGAATAATGCCACAAGCTTTTCACACCTGGATTTGGGGATCCTCTGCCATTTTTCCTTGAGATCCTCTCCACTTCCGTCAGGTTCGAAGGTGAACGTTGGTGGACAGCCATTTTCAGGTCTCTTCAGAGGTGCTCAATTGGGTTTAGGTCAGGGTTCTGGCTGGGCCAGTCAAGAATGGTCACAGAGTTGTTCTGAAGCCACACCTTTGTTATTTTAGCTGTGTGCTTAGGGTCATTGTCTTGTTGGAAGGTGAACCTTTGGCCAAGTCTGAGGTCCAGAGCACTCTGGAAGAGGTTTTTATCCAGGATATCTTTGTACTTTGCCGCATTCATTTTTCCTTCAATGGCAACCAGTCATCCTGTCCCTGCAGCTGAAAAACACACCCGTAGCATGATACTGCCACCACCATGTTTTACTGTTGGGATTGTAGTAGGCAGATGATGAGCAGTGCTTGGTTTTCTCCACATATACTGCTCAGAATTATCATCAAAATATCTCTCTTCGTCTCATCAGACCAGAGAATCTTATTTCTCATAGTCTGGGAGTCCTTCATGTGTTTTTTAGCAAATTCTATGCAGGTTTTATTTGTCTGGCACTGAGGAGAGGCTTCCGTTGGGCCACTCTGCCATAAAGGCCCAACTGGTTGAGGGCCGCAGTGATAGTTGACTCTATGGAACTTTCTCCCATCTCCCCACTGCATCTGTGGAGCTCAGCCACAGTGATCTTGGGGTTCTTCTTTACCTCTCACCAAGGCTCTTCTCCCACCATTGCTCAGTTTGGCTGGATGGTCAGGTCTAGGAAGACTTCTGGTGGTTCCAAACTTCTTCCATTTAAAAATAACGGTGTCCACTGTGCTCTTGGGAACCTTGAGTACTGCAGAAATTCTTTTGTAACCTTGGCCAGATCTGTGCCTTGCAAAAATTCTGTCTCTAAACTCCTTGGCCAGTTCCTTTCACCTCATGATTCTCATTTGGTCTGACAAGCACTGTGAGCTGTCAGGTCTTGTATTGACAGGTGTGTGCTTTTTAAAATCATTGGTGATTGTGGATGGTGAAGAGTGAAAAGTTTAAAGGGATCTGAATATTTTCTGTACCCACTGTAGATGGTTTAATAGTCACCACAGTCTCTCATACAGTATGATATTTATAACAGCCCCCAATATACAACATGATGTCCACCAGTGCCCCCAAAAAATTGACTATTGTCCATCCATACAGTTTATCCTGCTTTGTGTGAAATTATGGTGGTTTGAAATTTTCAAAGAATGCTTAGCCTGCTACAGGTAGCAAAATAAAAAAAAAACACTATGGTCATCCATACAGTTTAACCGGCTTTGTGTGAAATTACGGGGGGGTTTGAAAAAAAAAAAATGCTTGACCTACTACAGGTGACCAATTTTTTTTTTTCACAAAATTGACTGTTATCATCCATACAGTTTAACCTGGTTTGTGTGAGATTACAGTGTTTTGAAATAAAAAAATGTTTGGCCTGGTACAGGTGACCACGTTTTTTTTTTCCACAAAATTGACTGTTATCATCCATACAGTTTAATGTGCTTTCTGTGAAATTAAGGTGGTTTGAAATAAAAAAAATAAATACAAAAAAAATGCTTGGCATGCTACAGGTGACCAAATTTTTTTTCACAAGATTAACTATCAGCCATGCAGTTTAACCAGCTCTGGGAGAAATTACAGTGGTTTTAAATTTTAAAAAACTGCTTGGCCTGCTACAGGTGACCAATAGAGATGAGCGAGCACTAAAATGCTCTGGTGCCTGTTGCTCGTACCAAGCAATTCCTAATACTCAAATGCTCGTTTTGAGTAACGAGTATAATGGGAGTCAATGGGGAATCTGTGCTTTTAATTCTGCCAGACCCTACAAAGAGGTGTGAGGGGCAGTGAAATTGTTGAAATGCATAGGAAAAGTGCTGAATGGAAGGAAAACAGCATGAGCAAGACTCCTGGAAGCATCTCTGACTCCAAGATAGCTGCTCAGAGCAATGATGTTACACTTTTACTCTACTTTAAGGAGTGACAATAAAACATTCAAAATCAACGAGAAGTTGAAATTTTACAGGAACAAATATGTTAAAAAAAAACATTTTTTCATGTATAATGACTTGTATATAAGGTAAAAAAAATTTTAACAAATATAATTTACATAAACCAAAATTGATTTTTTTATTAAATAATAGCAAATTTCAGTTTAAGGATGTAAGAACTGCCAAAAATTAGGGACTCAGAGGGATTCAACTACACCCTTTGTAAGGCCGGGATCACACATGCGAGAAACACGGGCGGGTCTCGCATGTTAATGTAATAATGTGCAGGTGCTGAGTATGTCACCACGGAACAGACAGACCAACAGTTAAAGGGGAGGTTTATTTACAGGGATTGATACTGGCAAAAATAACAGTGCAGTATTGGTATAATGAGAACAAGTACTGGAAACAGTCAAAAAGGCATAAACAGGGTTAAACAATCTTATAAGGGGTTTTCCTATGAAGGCACTTAGTCTGAACAGGGGGTCTTGATTGAAGGGTCAAGCCTCTCCCACGTTGGGGCCAAATCACCAGCAGCGCTTATCGTCCGTAGTCTTTCTGTACTTTGGGTCTTTAACAGTACCTAGCCAGGGTCTGTGGGATTACTGCGGGAGCCAGAGATATACGAGGTAAAACAAGGTTCCTCTGCTCCAAGTCTTTCTCTCCAGATTTACAGTGAAGTCTATTCCCAGGGAACAGAGGCACTGCACTGTCACCGTGGTAACCGGGACTTCGCACATGGGTCAGTACCTCTAGACTGGTCACAGTCTCTTCGTAGGGCTCAATCTCAATACAGGGCACAGTCTCATCACAGGGCTCAGTCTCAATGCAGGACACAATCTCAATACAGGCCTCTGCCTCCGCGCGGGTCTCAGTCTTTCCACAGGGGTCAGGACGCACCTTTGCTGTCACTGCAGTACCCGGCTTCACATACTCACGGTCTGCAGTCTCTGTGCGCAGTGCCTCGGTCTTTACCCTGAGAACGGGAGCTCTGTCTCTTTCCCGGTCTGCGTCAGCGTCATCTCCGGTCTGCTGCCCAGGCTGCTCTGAGGAAAGCGTTCGCACTTTTCCTGCTCTCTGCCCTGTTCTCTTCCTGTACCCTGCCCCTTTTCTGTCCCCCAGGGAACCTATTACCCTGCTCAATTTTTCCAGGCACGGAGCAGAGGAGGCAACCCTCCCCCGGCTATTCCTGTACTTCACCCCCTTACATTAATACCCGGCACTGCCACCCGCACTCGGGAGCAGAGCGTGCGGACGCATAGCAATACATGCAGCTGAACACTCCGCTCCCGAGTGCCGGCGGCAGTGCTGGGTATTAACATGCGAGACTCGGCCGTGTTTCTCACATGTGTGATCCCGGCCTAAAACATAAAGCAGGACCTCATAAACATTCTGTGAAAATTATCATGTATTGGTACTCCTAGACACTAAGTGAAAATCCTGCCAAACATTACTAGCAGGGTCATCCATACAACCTTAAAGACGTCAACTGTATTGCCTCATTCAAATATTGTGAACAAAGTGTAGTTGTGGTACTCCTACACTCATAAAGACTTTGCACAAAGTGCAAAGCCAGGAAAAAATATAAGTAGGGTAATCCATAGACCCTAGAAAGCAACAACTGGAGGGACTCGTTCAAATATAGAACATTAAAAACACTTTATGTACTGCTGTCATCTGGTGGTGTGTAAAAGTTGGGTCTAAGCCTAATCAGAGTGAGCCTGAAAGCACTTGCTGCAGACAAGCAAAAATGTCTGTCTGTTATGACCCCAATGTAGCACTAAAAATCTGCTCACATAAGATTGGTAGAGACAGGGCAGCCCAACTTCTCCAAGGCATAGAGAGACATCTCATGCTAGGTGTCTAGCTTTGAAACTCAATAGCTGAAGGTCACAGAGGAATTAGTGAGTACTCTGGTTTGGTCAGCCATATATTGCTTGATCATCTTTTAAAACATTTTTGCCCCCTTGTCAAAAATACATGGACGCTGGGAGGGTGTCATGAAATTAGCCGAGGCCTTTGACAGTGTACTCCTGTCTCTGCTGTACCTGGTGTGTCTCTCCCTCATCTCTCCTTGATAGGTCAAGGAAGCTTGCCTCCTGTGGCTAGCAGTGTCTGATGGGAATTTTTTCAACATATTTTCTACAAAGAACTTCTGGTATTGCACCAATTTAGAAGAGCTGTCCGTCTCAGGAAGAAGAGATGCAATGTTCTACTTGAAGCATGGGTCTAGCAGAGTGAACAACTAGTACTCTTTTTTTAGCCAATATGAATATAAAGGGTCACAGGAAAGGCAGCCATATATGCCAATATGCCAAGGACACTAAAGACAACACTTCTCTGTCTCCACTATGATGACTACTCTCCATCTCTTCCATCTTTTCCTCCTCATTCTCCTCCTCAGCCACCCACATAGGAGGTACAGGGAATACTGTAGCTTCTGTGGATAATAGCCTCTTTTGCGCTAAGCCAGCTCCTGTTCCTCCTGCTCTTATTCAACCTCCACCTCCTCATTGCTACCCAATTTTCACTGAGCAGATGAGATGAGATAATGCTAGGCAGTATCTCCGTCTCAGGTCTTTCTCCGTCTCCACCTGGTCCACATGCATGTTTAATTGTCAGTAGCGGCTGTTTAAGTAGGCACAGAAGCGGGATTGTTGTGCTGATTATGGCGTTTTCGCCACTCACCATCTTTTTTGTGTCCTCCTCAAAGCTTTGGAGAACAACACAAATGTCAGACATCCATGCCCACTCTTCAGTTGTTATGTGCAGAGGCTGTACAGAATACCAACTGACATGTTGGAGCTGGTAGTCCACAACTGACCTCTCCTGGTCACAAAACCTTGCCAGCATTATGGATTTCCAATGTGTTGTGACTCCTCACACCAGTTGGTGAGCTGGTACTTGCAAATGCTGCTGCAGCAGTTCCAAATCCGCAGCAGCTGTAGCCAACTTGCGAAAATGGACCCTGACTAGATGTTCTGGCAAATCTGGGTAGGTTTTAAGAAACCACTGAATTACCAAGTTGAGCACATGTGCCAAGCATGGTACTTATGTGAGCTTGCCAAGCTTCACAGTTCAGCCAGGTTATGCCCATTTTTGCCGCTTCGCTGAGGAAGTGCTGCAAAGCTTCCATCTTTCAGCTGATGTGGATGATGTGCTCTGAGATAGCACATTGGAGATAGAGGATGAAAAGAAGCAGGACAAGGTAAAGGAACTACTGTAAGAGGTGGAGGAAACCCTGATCGAAGTAGGGCCAGCAATCCTCGGCATCGGGAGCACATGTGCCATGCCAGGGTGTGACTCAGCTCTAGCCTCCACAGTGTTCACCCAGTGTGACGTCAGGGAAATGTAGCATCCCTGGCCACAAGCGCTTGTCCATGTGTCAGTCGTAAAGTGGAAAATCCCAGTAAGTGCATTGCTAAGGGCACCGGTGATGTTCCTGGGCACGTGCTGATACAAGGTGGGGATGTCACACTATGAGAAATAGTACTGTGGGATGGCTGCCACCATGATTCAGCGGAAATCCTCCATGTCAACAAGCCGGAATGGCAACAATTCCACAGCAAGCAGCCTGTAAATGTGTCTGTTTAGCCTTTGGGCCTGTAGGTGGTTGGATGCAAGCTTTCTCTTTCATTCCAACGGTTGAAGTAGGGATATCTGAACGTTGTGCTGAGAAAAGAATTTTGAATTGACTCATGATGGTAAGTCAGAATGTGCAAAGATAGGTGTAAGGCAGGAGGCATCTGTGCCAGTGTTTTGGACAGGGGACTGGGAAGCACCTAACACAGGGGAAGATCCAGTGGTGTCACCTGATGGCACCAATCGTGGAACCAGGCTTTTAGCCCACCGAGTCAGATGCTTAGATGACATATGCCTGATCATGCTGGTGGCGGTTAGGTTCTTAGTGGTCAGGCCCCTGCTTGACATGGAATTAGTTTGCAAATGGCCAATTTGTTGGTCTCCGAACTCTATTTCAAAAACTCTTTGATGGAGAAATTCAGGAGTGTCAATGCTCTGTGGAATAGTTGCCTGCCTTCTACCTCTAGTCACCCCACTGCCACTGCCTGTTTGTTTAGGTTCTTCCAATACTTCCCCCTCACCTATGCTGGCCTCGCTCTGCATGTCAGCTTTCCAGGTTGGGTCGGTGACTTCATCATCCACCACCTCGTCTTCCACCCCCACACCCTGGTCCTCATGATTGCGTGATTTAACAACAACAAGACATAGCGGGAACTATATCTCATCATTTTCATCAACATTTTCCTTTCCCCAACATCATCTTCTTGTGGCCATGGCTGCTCTAAGGTTTGCGCATCACTAAACAGCATGTCCTCTTGTCCCTCTTAAAGCATGCAGGTTGAGAGGACAAAATCAAGAAATGTAGATCTCCTCAGAGTGCCCTATTGTGAATCACTAACTCAACATTGTGGGAGTAAGGAGGATCAGACTGAGGATTTAGTGATCCAGACTGTAGGCTGCTGAGACTGTGTGGAAGACTGAGTAGTACTGCCAACCCTGCTGGAAGCATTATCTTCTATTCAACTGACCACCTGTTTCAACTGCTCTGGTTTCAGAAGTGGTGTGCCGTGCCTCCCTGCAAAGTGAGGCAGGAACCTATGTGTCATGGATGGGTGTGTTTCTTGTGCTCCAGCAACAGGCATAGTCGCACGTGCTCCATGTCCTCAGCATCTGCGTGCACCATCATCAGCACTACTACTGCCGAGTCCCACCCTGGCACAGCAAATGTGCTACCGATGCCAAACTTCTACCAGGGTTTACTTCACCCCCTAGACCAGTTTCCTCCTCATCCTTCATCTCCAAATTATCTCAGAGCATGTCGTCCACATCAGCCGGAAACTGGAAGCTCTGCAGCACTGCCTCAACAAAGCGGAAACAGACTCTGTTAAGGATAATTTGTCTGGGAGACAAACCACACACTACCGCAGAGCTATTGAAAGGAATAACAGGCCAATGGTGGTCACCCGAGATACTGACTGTGTTTCTGACCCCCCATTCTTACCCAATACTGCAAAACTGCGGCCTTTTACTGTAGGCACACCTGTGCAATAATCATGCTGTCTAATCAGCATAGTGATATGCCACACCTGTGAGGTGGATGTATTATTTCCGTAAAGGAGGGGTGCTCACTAGCACAGATTTAGACGAATTGGTGAACAATATTTGAGAGAAAAAGGCCTATTGTGCACTTAGAAAATCTTAGATCTTTAAGTTCAGCTCATTAAAAATGGGAGCAGAAACAAGAAGTGTTTATATTTTTGTATGTGTACTTGTATGTGTACTTTTGTATGTGCACTTGTGATGTGGCTGTGTGGTTTGAGCTAGATGGTTATGTTTCTAGCAAATAAAGGATGTAAAGTACTGTAGGCCATTATATTGATGACAAATATAATGAGCTACATATAATGCACAGGTATAAGCAGCATAACCTAAGATTTTCAGTATTCCGCACCCATTTTTTTCTATTCTTTTTCTTTTTTGAAGAATAAGCAACATACGGAGTATGGAAAAACATATCCATTTTTTTGGCTCTTTGTGGTTCTAAGGAAAGTGTATCCCTATTGTAGGATACTGAGAAAAGAACCTTAAGAACATTATATTCGCATGATGCTTTCACTTCAGTCCTCTGACATGTCTCTGCAGCTAGGCAAAGTCAGGAACTTTTCAAGCCATCAAGTCCTTCTACCTCACAGCTACAGCCTGACATGTGTCAGCTAGCATAGGTCTTCCCTCCAAATTTCTCACCTCAAAGAGTGACATTGAGACCAGGGGCCAAGCACAATGTGAGACAGAAAATGGCTTGGAACATATAGCCACGTGGCTATTTTTCTTGTATTTTACTTATTCTCCTGCTTGCCACATTACCAAGAGTCAAACATAGACTTGCATGGTTTACTTTATGTGTATTATGTGTATTATGATTGTATTTTGTGGAGATAAAGTTTGTACTAAAATTTTTTAGTAGTATAAGAGAGTAATTGAAACATCAATATCTGAACTTGACCCACAAACCCTACTTCTGTCGATATATCTGTCTAAATTTTGATTGCGAACAGTGTTAGCTGCCACAAGAGCAATGATTTCTGTGACTTGGATAAACAATGTTCATTAAATTTACTCCCTGCTGTGAGCCTTGGGTAAGGCCACACTCCATTTAATCATACTGCAGCCTGCCAGTGTTGCCAGTTATAAGTTATACTTTCCATGGTTTATACTCCTGTTATGCTGCTCTGAATCAGCCTATTTAATTCCTGTTACTGACATCAGCATCCTTCTGGCTAGGTGATTCTCCTTGCTATGACCCAGCTTGACTACACTTATCTCTTATAGCCCACTCACTGGCTACCAGTCACTCCGTGGGCGTAACATAATGGGCCCTGAATAAGGTTTTAAAGGGTGAAGACGAGTATTCCCCAGGACCTGCAAAGTGGAGTGGCTTACATCTTTACAGAGACGAAATACTAAGAGACGCCATGGTGTGTTTGGATTTTATCCAGTGGTATAGTTAGGATTTTTAACCCACAAGTACAACCCAGAATTTGATAACATTAGGTCATCATATTGAATATGTCGTCATTAGTGTTGAGTGCAAGTGCTCGCTACTCGAGTTTGCACCAGGGTGCTCAGGTATGCACCAATCATCGGGGATGCTTGAGTGACCCCGATGCAAAATTGAGTAGCAAGCACTTGCGCTCAACACTCATTGTCATATCATTGTCATTCTTTTGAAAAAATTCTAACCCCAACGCTAGCCCTAATCCAACCCCAAGCCTAACCGTAGCCCAACCCGAACCCTGGCCCAACCCTTACCTTAACACTAGCCTAACCATAACCTTAATACTAATTTAAATGAAAGAAAGAAATAAAAATTTTAAAAAATGAACTCTAACTAAGGGAATGACACAGGGGGATGACATACCAATTATTGGATTTTGATCACTGTGATAAGGTCTTTCACTGAGATCAAAAGGAAGTAATAGGAAAATTCCCTGTTATTGCCAGGGTCTTGCCATCAGATCTGGACGAGTGCACTGTGCATGCGCCTGCCATTTTTTTTCAGGAAGAGGAGGCGGATGGCCGGGGGACGGAGCAGAAGGGACAGGGGAATGGTGGAGGTACTGGGGTGACTTGGGGACCTAATTTCTCTTTCCTCTGGCATGTATATCATGTCAGAAGAGAGAGAAATGATTTAAATAGGAGACACACTTTTTTTTTATAACGTGATTGAAGTTATTCATTGTACAACGGCGATCACATGATCGGGGACTGGAACTCTGATTGTGTGCTCCAGGGAAGAGTTGAGCGAAACGGGTCGGTCAAATTCAAAAGCAGCCGACTCTAGCTAAAGTCAGGTTTCGCCGATCAAAACCCGACCACAGAGTGAGGTCGGCCATGAGGTCACCGATCAGAGCGACAAAGTCGCGTTTCAAATAATGCTTCCAGCGCCTTTTCTCAGCCAATAATGGAAACGCGATGACATGGGCAGCGGCCACCACCATCTTAGAGAAGGGCATTGAAGTGATTGGCTGGCTTTGTGTGGCGCCACAGTGGGTATAAAAGGCTGTGACCGCCGACCGCCATCTTACTTCTACCGATCTTAGAATAGGGAGAGGTGCTGCTGCTGATGCTGAACAGGGAGAGCGTTAGGCAGGGAAGAAGAAAAAAAAACTGCTTCTGCTGATAGCGCTTTTCACTGTACAGTTAGTGTGCAGTGAAAGGGGAGGATTTTTGTTGTGTGCAGCAGCGCTGGTGGTGATTAGGCTGCCTTTTAAGGCTACCTGCTAGTTGCATTGCTGGGTGCACACTGCTGTTCAAACTGCTTTTTTCAAAGCACTCCAACTTTTATTATTTTGTCCTGGTGAGTTACTGAGCGTTCATTTTTTCACACACCGTATAGCGGTGTACGCTCCTCACACACTACCGTGTACCGGCTGGTATCACAGACAAATAGAAGCTATCTGGGTGTGACTCTGGAAGAACAAGCCAAGGAGTTTTTCCATTTTTCCAGACCTACACCTTAGAGTGCTGTCCGCTTTTCAAACAGCTTTGCATATCTGCTGTTTGATCACGGTCAAAACTAGACAGAGACAGCGTGTGTCAGTCCCTATACAAATAGACGGAGATTGACAATTTTCCATACACACACCGTATAGCAGTGTATGCTCTTCACACACTACCATGTACCGCCTTGTATCACGGACAAATAGAAGCTATCTGTGCGTGATTCTGGGAAAAAAAAGCAGAGGAGTTTTTCCGTTTTTCCAGGGTGTGTGTGTGACACTCCGTAAATACATATACGGAGATTGTTAGTTACACCAAAAATGTATACAGCTGTACACTTCTGATACATCTCCGTATATCTGCTTGTTGGATTACGGTCCAATACATACTGTGAGAGCATCTGTGACTAACAAAATATATATGTAGATTTATTTTTTTTAATACACCTTACACAGCTGGACGCTCCTTATACAGTACCATCTCTCTGCTGGTATTTTTGGTACATTTTCCCAAACATGAGGAAGTATGGTGGAAGAGGCCACGGACATGGGCAGGGGGGCGCAGCTGGTACTGATGGTGGTGGTGCATCGGCTGGTTCTGGCAAAAGCACAATAGCAGCTAAGGCAGGAGGTGTTGAGCCTGCGTCATCGTCTGGTCCAAGAAGGCCTGTAAGGTTGCCTTTTCTTGGAGTAGGAAAACAACTTTTAAAGCCGGAGCCTCAGGAACAGGTTTTGGCGTACATTGCCGAAACAGCCACCAACTCTATTGCCTCCTCTTCTGAACGTTCGAAACCTGCAAGCACAGAGTCATCAGTGCAGGGTTCAGGTCAGGAAAAACACCTTTCCTTGTGTCCTTCAGCCCCACCAAAAGTTAAGGATGCAGCAGGCCACACTTCAGATTACTCTATGGAGCTCTTTTCACATACCATGCCTGGGTTATCCAGTCAAATACAGAATTCCCCAGTCTAAGATGAATCTGACATAGAGTGCACTGATGCACAGCCACTGCTAGATGATTCTGCTGGTATATCGACCCAGAGCACTAGATTGCCCTCGCAGTCTATTGAGCCAGAATCTGACCCTGATGAAACTCAAGTGCCCCTTCCCGCATACTATACCACCTTACACGGTGACACAGAGGAAGGTAAAGAGGAAGGTGCAGATGACTTTGAAGAGGAGGTGATGGATGACCCAGTTCTTGACCCGGATTGGCATCCATTGGGGGAGGAGGGTGGCGCTGGCAATAGTTCAGATAAGGAGAAGGATCCACAGCAGGCATTGACATCGTAGCAGCGGTTATCAGGCAGGCCCATAGCTGTCCAAAAACTTGGACCAAAAACAAAAAGAGTTGCAGTACAGCTTGGCCAGACGGTCAACTTAGCACAGCGTGCAAGGCCAGAAAATGTATACCATAGTAGGAAGAGTGCAGTGTGGCACTTCTTTGACCAAAATCCTACTGATGAGGCAAAGGTTACCTGTAAAAAGTGCGGAAGGACCTTTAGCCGAGGTAAACAACTGAGAAATTTGAATACCAGTTGCATGCTTAGACATTTAATCAACATGCACTTGCAAGCGTGGACATACTACAAAACCTCAGGTAGCACATGTGCACCTGTTCCGACTGAAGGTAGCCAGCAACACTCCATCGCTTCCCCCACTGTAAGACCACCGCCACCGTTAAGCACACCACCAGCACTAAATGTGGAGGTGTCGTCGCAAGGCCAAAGCACTCAGGGAATCACAATGGTTTTGCAACACTGAATCTAGGCCATCACCACCAATACCATCACCAACCCCTCTCAGTGCTTCCAGAATAATTATCCGGAGTTAACATCCCTACTCCATAAGGTGCTCAAACGTCCCCTCCATTCATATGCAGAAGCTGCAGTGATTGCTCCACCTCCCCAAGCACCGCCTAATCATAGACGTTGCAACAAGGTGGAACACCACCCTGCACATGGTTGAGAGGCTGTGCGAACAGAGGCAGGCTGTAATGCATTTGTGGGAGGATACACGGACAGGCAGTTTGAGGGAAGACATGGAATTGTCAGGTGTGCAGTGGTCAAAGCTGAAAGACCTCTGTAAAGTCCTTCAGTGTTTTGAGGAATGCACACGGCTGGTAAGCGCAGACAACGCCATCATAAGCATGAGCATCCCACTTATGCGTCTGCTCATGCAAAGTTTGATGCACATTAAGGATCAGGCGTCTGCAGTGGAGGAGGAGGGAAGCCTTGATGACAGTCAGCCATTGTCTGGTGAGGGAACTGTCTTGGACGAGGTGGAGGTAGAAGAGGAAGAGGAGGAGGAGGAGGGGGATCATTATTTTGGGCAGGAGGATGCTTCTCAGTGGCCAAGAGAAAATGTTGGCATTCCAAGGTCAGGTACAGTGTTTGTGCATGACTGTAGGGATGTTGATTTGCCAGAAAGTGCTCCTCCACCCACCACTGGCAGTGCATCATTGACACCTGGAACATTGGCCCACATGTGCAATTATGCCTTGTGGATCCTAAAAAGGGACCCCCGCATTGCCAAAATGATGAAGGATGATGACTACTGGCTGGCCAGCATCCTCGAACCACACTACAAAGGCAAATTACACAACATCATGTCAGGAGGAGGAGAACCTAGAGATAATATTGGCTAACAAACAAGCAACTATGGTAAACCGTTTGTTTGAGGCTTTCCCAGCACACAGCAGCAGTGCTGGTTCTCCCATGAGCCGTAGTGGGCACAATGGAAGAGGTGTTCGTGGTGCACACAGTCGAGGCGTTGGAGACAGGGGTTTAATGACCATGTTGTGGAATGATTTCTCAAGTACCGCTCACAAAACTGCTAATACTGCATCGATTAAAAGTGACAGGAGGCAGCAGTTGTCAACTATGGTTACAAACTACTTCTCCTCCCATATCGATGTTCTCCCTCACAGGTCATTCCCCTTTGACT
Source organism: Dendrobates tinctorius (assembly GCF_039654945.1). NCBI lineage: Eukaryota > Metazoa > Chordata > Amphibia > Anura > Dendrobatidae > Dendrobates > Dendrobates tinctorius. The sequence continues at coordinate 2,147,326 of NW_027361708.1, forward strand.
ATTGGGCCTCTAAACTGGATGCCTGGCCTGAATTGGCACAATATGCCTTACAGGAGCTCGCTTGCCCTGCTGCTAGTGTGTTATCTGAAAGAGTCTTCAGTGCGGCTGGATCAATCCTGACAGAAAAAAGGACCAGTCTGTCTACCCAAAATGTTGATGATCTTCATTAAAATGAACCATGCATGGGTTTCAAAGGATTTTGTCCCACCTTCCCCTGATGACACATAGGTTGCCAGAAAACTGCCTAGCTTTTGTCCTCCTCTTCCTCGGACTTGCCCAATTCTGCCCTTTGCAGCTGCTGAATGTCCAGCCAGCACATCAGCATATGCCATTTTTTAAACCTCCCTAAGTGGGCTGCCCCCCCCAATGGCTGGGGTCAACACCTGGCGCACCAGGGCAAGTGCCGTTGCTCTGAGCAGGTGGATGGGCCCACAGATGGCCGACGGCACTGGCACAGGGCCCCTCATAGTACAATACAGTGTCTCTGACAGTGGGGGGCCCACTCGCCGTCAGATACACCAGCGTACTATGAAGGGCCCTGTGCCAGTACTGTCGACCACGAGTGTGCCCCCCCGCTTGATCATGGCCACAGCACTTGCAAATTGCAATACTTACCTCTCCCTGCTCCCCCGCTGTGTAGTCTGGGCAGTTAAATCCTTCACAGGGACGGGATTGATCGATGATGGTTAAGATGTAGCTATGCCCTGTCCTGCTGGCCTCTACCTTCAGATGATCAATGGCTACCATTTGTAATGGACGTCAACTTACAAGCGGATGCAGTGGTGCTTTATGATCACCTTTCACAGATGTGATAGTCACAGACATGTGACATTCCTGCCACCATTTTTCAATGTCTCCTCTCATAACAATCCAATAGAATCACTTACGGTCTTTGGCTTCTGTCTTTTGCACTCCAAAATGACCAGACACATCATGATAGGCAGTGAGGACCATGTCTACATCTCTCCGTGATCATAATTTGATGGAGACGAGTAACGGTCTGTGATCCACGCTACTGCGATAAATCAATCCTTTCTTCACAAAGAACCGTTTTCACTGTCTCCACAGACACAGTAATTGAGGGTCTGCATCACCTCTGCAACATCTACAGGGAGGTTTTCCCGCCATGAGTAATTCCCAAATTTCTGCTAACACTCGACTTTCCATCTGTACTTGTATCCATGTAGTTTCCAGTAGCGGAGAGTATGGACTGGCTTACTGAGGTTGAAATACATACAAAGATTTAAAAGTATCACAACACTGTATACTGTTGTACGCTTCGACTACCTTTCCCTTTTTCTACTTGTTAAATTCTGGTGTAATACATACTGAGCCTGTGAGTGTCTGTGTCTGAGTCCGGAAGTATAGACGGAAATTTACAATTACCCCTAGACTGGATACACCTGGTATGTGCTGATACAGTACCTTTGTTCAAAATTTTGTATTACGGTATCATCCTTAGTGAGTGAGCGTGTGTTGTTTACGCCGTCTATATATACGGTGAATCGGAGATACCAATTTTTACCCTATACTCGATACAGCTTGTATCTTGTTGTACAGTACCTTTGTTCGACATTTAGTATTATGGTCAAATCCATACTGAGTAAGCATCTGAGACTGACTACGGGACTATGTATACGGAGATTTCAATTGTACCCTATAATATATATATACTTGCTATCTTGTTATCCAGTACCTTTTTTACAACATTTTTTATTATGGTCAAACCCAGACTGAGTGAGCGTCTGAGGGTGACTCCGGAAATATATACCGAGATTTCAAATTTGGCCAACACTGTATACAGCTGTATGCTTGTGTTACATTACTGCTTTTCATATTCTTGTGTAATCCATACTGGGCATGAGAGCATTTGTGTCTGCCTCCTGAAATGTATACGGAGATTCAGAATGTTTACACTATACTACATATACCTTGTATCTGGTGATACTGTACCCTTTTTCACCTTTTTATTTTATTGGGTAATCCATACTGAGCCTGTGAGCGTCTGTGTATGTCTCATGAAATATATACGGAGATTTACTGTTATCCCTAGACTGTATAGAGCTGTACACTTCTGATACAGCACCATATATCTGCTGGTATTTTGGGTCAATTTTCAAAAACATGAGGAAGTATGGTGGAAGAGGATGCGGACGTAGGCGTGGGGGGCCACCTGGTTCTGATACTGGTGGTGCATCTGCTGGTAGTGCCAAAAACACAATATCAGCTAAGGCAGGACGTGTTGAGCCTGCATCATGGTGTAGCTCTGGAAGGCTTGTAAGGCTCCGTTTTCTGGGAGTAGGTAGACTGCTTTTAAAGCCAGAGCATCAGGAACTGTTTTTGGCTTACATTGCTGAAACAGCCTCCAGCTCTATCGCCTCCTCTTCTGAAGTTTAAAAAATGCAAGCACTGAGTCGTAAGTGCAGGCTTCTGGTCAGGAGCAACCATTTTCCTTGTGTCCTTCACCCACACCAAAAGTGAAGGATACGGCAGCACACACTTCAGATTACTCCATGGAGTTCTTTTCACATACTATGCCTGGGTTAATTAAAAATAGGGCCCATCATATACTGGAGCATTCAAAATGGGGGACATCTGACACTGGAGCATCATCCATGAGGCCAATCATATACTGGAGCATTCTAAATGGGGCAGATTAGACACTGGAGCAGCATCTATGGGGCACATGGTACACTGTAGCATTTGAAATGGGGCCCATTATATATGGAGCATTATTAGGGCCCATAAGACACTGGAGCATCATCCATGAGGCCCATCATATACTGGAGCATTCTAAATGGGGCATATCAGACACTGGAGCAGCATCTATGGGGCACATGATAAACTGTAGCATTTGAAATGGGGCCCATTATATATGGAGCATTATTAGGGCCCATAAGACACTGGAGCATCGTCCATGAGGTCCATCATACACTGGAGCATCATCCATGAGGCCCATCATATACTGGAGTATTCCAAATGGGGGACATCAGACACTGGAGCAGCATTTACGGGGCCCTTTATACACTAGAGCATTAGAAATGGAGCCCATTATATGTGGAGCATTATTTGGGCCCATAACACACTGGAGCATCGTCCATGAGGCCCATCATATACTGGAGCATTCTAAATGGGGCATATCAGACACTGGAGCAGCATCTATGGGGCACATGGTACACTGTAGCATTTGAAATGGGGCCCATTATATATGGAGCATTATTAGGGCCCATAAGACACTGGAGCATCATCCATGAGGCCCATCATATACTGGAGCATTCTAAATAGGGCATATCAGACACTGGAGCAGCATCTATGGGGCACATGATAAACTGTAGCATTTGAAATGGGGCCCATTATATATGGAGCATTATTAGGGCCCATAAGACACTGGAGCATCGTCCATGAGGCCCATCATACACTGGAGCATCATCCATGAGGCCCATCATATACTGGAGCATTCTAAATGGGCCAGATCAGACACTGGAACAGCATCTATGGGGCACATGATACACTGTAGCATTTGAAATGGGGCCCATTATATATGGAGCATTATTAGGGCCCACAAGACACTGGAGCATAATCCATGAGGCCCATCATATACTGGAGCATTCTAAATGGGGCAGATCAGACACTGGAGCAGCATCTATGGGGCACATGATACACTGTAGCATTTGAAATGGGGCCCATTATATATGGAGCATTATTAGGGCCCATAAGACACTGGAGCATCATCCATGAAGCCCATCATACACTGGAGCATCATCCATGAGGCCCATCATATACTGGAGCATTCCAAATGGGGCAGATCAGACACTGTAGCAGCATCTATGGGGCACATGATACACTGGAGCATTAGAAATGGGGCCCATTATATATGGAGCATTATTAGGGCCCATAAGACACTGGAGCATCATCCATGAGGCCCATCATATACTGGAGCATTCCAAATGGGGCAGATCAGACACTGGAGCAGCATCTATGGGGCACATGATACACTGGAGCATTAGAAATGGGGCCCATTATATATGGAGCATTATTAGGGCCCATAAGACACTGGAGCATCATCCATGAGGCCCATCATATACTGGAGCATTCCAAATGGGGCAGATCAGACACTGGAGCAGCATCTATGGGGCACATGATACACTGGAGCATTAGAAATGGGGCCCATTATATATGGAGCATTATAAGGGCCCATAAGACACTGGAGCATCATCCATGAAGCCCATCATATACTGGAGCATTCCAAATGGGGGACATCAGACACTGGAGCAGCATTTACAGGGCCCTTTATACACTAGAGCATTAGAAATGGAGCCCATTATATGTGAAGCATTATTTGGGCCCATAACACACTGGAGCATCATCCATGGGGACCATCATATAGTGTAGCATTATGTGGAGCTCATCATATACTGTATGGAACATTATATGTGGCCAATTATTCTGTATGGAGAAATATATGGGGCTCATTATTCTGTATGGTGCACAATGAGGTGGCCATAATACTGTATGGAGTAATATACTGTCCTTTTTTTGAGCTATTGTACAATTCAAAATAGATCAGTCATGTCATGTAACCAGTGAAGTATTTGTCATTGTACTATACCTATATTTCTGTGCCGTATCGGAGCATCATGAATTGTGGTATGTGTTAAAGGGGCGCACTGACACTCTTTGGCCCAGGGCACACTAAAACCTGGAGCCAGCCCTGCCCCCCACAACTTTAGCCAAATAACCCCGTTTTCAATGCGTAACTATTATTATGAAGTAAATTAAGGTTGACAAGCTTCTGTAATAAGAATTGATGTTTTTGGCATTGAAATGGGCACTGTAGGTGTGTTTACTGTCCTCCACTCCCTGCCGACTTCCCCATTGACTTGCATTGGGTTTCGTGTTTCAGTCGGCCTCCGACTTTTCCCTATAGTCGGCTGATTTCGTTCGACCCGACTTTTGAGAAAGTCGGGTTTCCTGAAACCCGACTCGACCCTAAAAAAGGCAAAGTCGCTCATCTCTACTCCTTGGTTTCAGCCATCCTCGATAGATGAGACTCTATAAATTTTCACAACAGGCTTATTCTGGATCACTGTTTTAAAATGGCCTTTAGGGAATAAGGCCCCTTAGCAACCACCATTTTAATGTGTGGTTAAAGTAGATTAATATGGCTAATTTGAACCAAAAGAGGTATTCCATGTTTATATTTTTGTCTGATAGTTGATAGTTCATAAAAGTTCTTTCTGTGAATGAATTTCCATGAATATCCATTCTATGAACCTTCACACAAGGCTTCCAGAAAGATTGTTCGTAGTTTGCGTGTAATCATTGAATATGTGTGATCAGTTTGAACACCCAATTTGGAATAAAATATGTACGTCTGTATCTGAATAATTATTGTTCAGTAGAAGATTCTTTGTTGAACAGTTTTCTAGCTATCAATTTCTATCTTATGTTTATGGCCACCTTATATCTAAGATTGTTATTGACCCACTGGCTACTATTGGTTTTACAGCTATCAAATGACTGGAATCTAAAGGCATAACAGTCAAAATAAGTGTTAAGCTGCATCTCATCAGAAATATGCACAAAAAATATGGATGTGTCACTAAAGATAAGACATTGTGTCAGTCACTATCATATTGGCTCAAAGCAACTTTTAAATCTCTTTAGAATTTTCACGCTTAATATTTCACTTCTTGTCTCTCAAGAGCAGAACTTTTTATTTTTACATCGAGATAATCACATGTACAAGACAGCTTTTTTTAGTTGGAAGTATTGTAGTTTTTAATTGGTGAAACCAAATATATACATTTTATAATCCTTTAGATTTTACTATTTACATTTTAGGAAAAGGGGGTGATTAAGATTGTTATATAAATTTTTATGCTTGCAATACTTCTTTTTTTCTTATTATTTGATATGTGATGTGAATTCTGTATAATTCTCTGCTTGGCTTTGTCCTGGTCACATATTTTGACTATTATTATATCCAGCTGCCCATTTCCTTGCCCACATATGCCATGGCGCGCCCTGCCTTATTCCTTGCGGAGCGCGTGCGCCCTGCTTCCGTTGTGTCGGCCGGCTCGCGTCTCAGCGGTGCGCCGATTTCCGGGTCACGTGGGGCCCCACGTGTTTCCGGCTTTCGGCTGCCCGCGTGAGCGCGATCCGGCGGACGTGACGTCACCGGGGGGCCGCGCGACCACAATGATGTTCCGGTATGGATTGTATTTAAATTCAGACCCAGCACCTTAAGCCTTATTCTCCCTGATGAAGGCACGCCGAAAACGCGCGTTGGGGTTGGTAGGTCGGTCCGGGAGGGTTGCTTCTTGCCTACAAGGTACCTGTATTCTTATATATTTTGTCTATTATTGGTGGCATTTACCCCTTGTATGATGTGTGATTCTGTTCCGGGGATGGCACATCTGCCAGCATGGGTACCTGGTATTTTTTACCTGTTGGCATAATATCATGAGTGATTGATATATTCACAATATTCTGCTGTTCATTGCTACTCCCCTGTGACATACCTACCTGGGCTTTTTGTACACTCACTGGCCACTTTATTAGGTACACCATGCTAGTAACGGGTTGGACCCCCTTTTGCCTTCAGAACTGCCTCAATTCTTCGTGGCAGAGATTCAACAAGGTGCTGGAAGCATTCCTCAGAGATTTTGGACCATATTGACATGATGGCATCACACAGTTGGCGCAGATTTGTCGGCTGCACATCCCTGATGCGAATCTCCCGTTCCACCACATCCCAAAGATGCTCTATTGGATTGAGATCTGGTGACTGAGGAGGCCATTTGAGTACAGTGAACTCATTGTCATGTTCAAGAAACCAATTTGAGATGATTCGAGCTTTATGACATGGCGCATTATCCTGCTGAAAGTAGCCATCAGATGCCTGTTCTTAGCTGAGAGGAGTGGTACCCAGTGTGGTCTTCTGCTGCTGTAGCCCATCTGCCTCAAAGTTCGACGCACTGTGCGTTCAGAGATGCTCTTCTGCCTACCTTGGTTGTAACGGGTGGCAATTTGAGTCACTGTTGCCTTTCTATCAGCTCGAACCAGTATGCCCATTCTCCTCTGACCTCTGGCATCAACAAGGCATTTCCGGCCACAGAACTGCCGCTCACTGGATTTTTTTTCTTTTTCGGACCATTCTCTGTAAACCCTAGAGATGGTTGTGCGTGAAAATCCCAGTAGATCAGCAGTTTCTGAAATACTCAGACCAGCCCTTCTGGCACCAACAATCATGCCACGTTCAAAGGCACTCAAATCACCTTTCTTCCCCATACTGATGCTCGGTTTGAACTGCAGGAGATTGTCTTGACCATGTCTACATGCCTAAATGCACTGAGTTGCCGCCATGTGATTGGCTGATTAGAAATTAAGTCTTAACACACAGTTGGACAGGTGTACCTAATAAAGTGGCCAGTGAGTGTATGTGGTTGTTATAGCCTTTTTCCATCATTCAGCCCTTTTCCATGCATGTTTTTCTGTATATATGTGTATACATATTTTTATATATACCAATAAAATTGCTTTTATGTAGCGTTTGACCTTTTGACTGTACTTGCCTTTTGTTTATGCTTGCAATACTGTAATATTGCTTTCTAATGCATAATTACTGATCTCATATGGCCAACAGAAGGGTAGCAACTTCCTAACTCCTCTACCCATCCACCCCACATATGTAACCTTTAAAATGCCACAGTCAAAACTAATTGTGGCATCTAAGAAGCTTAAAGAATAGCGATAAGCGAGCGTGCTCGTTACTACTCGTTACTCGCTCAAGCATCAGTGTGCACAGAATGCTTGTTACTCAGTGAGTATTTTTTGAATGTTCGAGCGATCAGCGTGGCTCCCAGCACTCTAAGCAGGTGCTGGGAGCTGGTATCTAAGGTAAATATCGGGTTATTAAGCGGCGCGCGTCACTTAGTTACTCGATATGTACCTTAGAAAATTGCGTGCTGGCAGCTCCAGGAGTGAGCATGCAGGTTTCTTAGATACACATTGGGTAACTAAGTGATGCGCGCCACTTAGTAACCCGATAATTACCTTAGAGACTAGCGTCCTCACTGGTGCTGATCGCTGGTGAAGCTGCCTGTTTGGCAGCTCACCAGCGATCATGTAGCGATGCACCAGCGATCCTGACAAGGTCGTATCATTGTAGGGATCGCTGGGGCATCTTTATGTGTGACGGGGCCTTAACAAAAAGCTCTATCTTGGTTTCATCTGCTCACAAGATGCCTGATGGCCCTCTGAAAATAGTGTGGGGCCACCTGTTGACCCCTCTATAAATTGTGAGGACTGCCTGGCCCTCTAAAATGAGAGTGAGGGATGCTGGATGGCACTCTGAAAATAGTGAGATCCACCTGCTAGCCCTATAACAATAGTATGGTCTCCTGATGGCCCTCTACTTGAACAACTACATAGCATTATGCCTGCTCCACCCAACTTTACAGGTAGCACAATTCAGTCTGGCGGATATCATTCTCCTGGCATTCACCACAACCATGCTCATACATCAGTCTGCCAGACAGAGAACCATGATTTGCCACTCTAAAGAACATGTTTCCACTGCTTTAGATTAAAATAGCAGCATGCGCCATCCAGCACATGAAATTGTGCTTGGTAATATAAAGCTTGCATACAGCTGCTCGCCCATGGAAACCCATGCCATGAAGTTCTTGGTGCACAGTTTGCTCATATTAATGCCAGAAGTGGTTTGGATTCTGCGGTTACTTAGTCAATAGTGTATTGGCAACTTTAATGCAGACTGTGCCTCAGTACTAGGTGGCCCCGCTCTGTAACTTTATGTGGTCTTCCATTTTGTGGTTTAATTGCGGTTCTTGAACGCTTCCACTTTTCAATAATACATACATCAGCAAATTTTACTCTGACAAATTTGAACTTCTAAGAGTGCTAAGAAAAAATCCAGCAATGCTTTAGAATATTGAATGCATATTAACTTGAGCGTTCTATAGAAGTGGAATAGACGGCAGGTGGATGAAATGATTTTTATTTGATGTGCTTCCGTGAAAGGGGTTCCATTAACTTCCATTATTCATCCTTATCTCATTGTTTTACTGTTTATTTCAGCAAATCTAATTTGTAGCAACCATTGACTTCTCTTTCTTACCACACAGAGGGCCTGGAGGGGTTTAAAGAGCTCTAATTTGATTTTGTGGCTAATGCAACACTTTCTGTAGGTCTCAGAAACACCTACTCATTACAAAATTATAAAGGTTATTTTTACTTTACATACTGGCCATTTTAATAGATTGAGATATATTATTTTTATTCATTGAAATACAGTATACCATACCTTAATAAAAAAATAAATATGTTAAGTAGAGCATTTATTGGTCTGCATGACACAATATACAGTAGTTGCTAATTGTCGCAGATTTGCTAGGACTGTGAGGAAACACAAAAATGGTTGCAACATAAATATACATAACTATTTATACATAAATATATTTTTCACAGCTTTTTTAAAGGAGTTGTTCTCTTTTTTAAATGTTAATATTATTTGGGCCATGGTGAGTTAGTAAATGAAAAATTATATTCACCCCTAGACCAATGCTGCACTTCCACTTTGGGAATTGTGCCCCAAACTGATCTCTTGGCATCAGTAACTAGTGTGGACATAACATAAAGCGTGAGTCCTTCTGCTCTTAATGATAAAAAAAACATTTTCCATTTTTATTAACTACCTGAAGAGCTCGGCGTTGCCTGGGCATAGTAACCAACTGTGGTTAGTTATAACAAATTATAATGATTATATTGCACATAAAAACCATGCATCTAATCCTATCCTGTGTGATACTGAGTGCTGAGCCGTGTATCTAATCCTATTCTGTGTGATACTGTCTGCTGAGCCGTGTATCTAATGCTATTCTGTGTGATACTGTGTGCTGAGCTGCGTATCTAATCCTATCCTGTGTGATACTGTCTGCTGAGCCGTGTATCTATTCCTATCCTGTGTGATACTGATTGCTGAGGTGTGTATCTAATCCTATCCTGTGTGATACTGACTGCTGAGCTGTGTATCTAATCCTATCCTGTGTGATACTGCCTGCTGAGCCATGTGTCTAATCCTCTCCTGTGTGATACTGACTGCTGAGCCATGTGTCTAATCCTCTCCTGTGTGATACTGACTGCTGAGCTGTGTATCTAATCCTATCCTGTGTGATACTGACTGCTGTGCCATGTATCTAATCCTATCCTGTGTGATACTGGGCTCCCCCTGCAGTCTGTGTCAGGGGGTGGTCTGTGTTGGCACGGTAATAAATTGTTTTATTTCCAGCTTTACAGAAGGACGATAACACCATAGAAATGATAAGAATAATAGGCCTCAGTTACCACAACTGTCTACAAAGAAAACTGTTGCTGATAGCAACCAATCACAGCTCATTTTTCATCTTCTAAACAGCTCTGGGACAGCGTGGTGAGTTTTGAGTGGTGACTTTTGTGTTTCGACTTTTATGTGGTGAGGTTGGTGTATGTGTGGTGAAATGTGTGCTGAGGGTGGTATATGTGTTGAAGCACGTAGTAGTGTGTGGCACATTTTGTGTGTGTGTTCATATCCCCGTGTGTGGTGAGTATCCCATGTCAGGGCCCCACCTTAGCCAACTGTACGGTATATACTCTTTGGCGCCATCGCTCTCATTCTTTAAGCCCCCCTTGTTCACATCTAGTAGCTGTCAATTTGCCTCCAACACTTTTCCTTTCACTTTTTCCTCATTATGTAGATAGGGGCAAAATTGTTTGGTGAATTGGAACGCGCAGGGTTAAAATTTCGCCTCACAACATAGCCTATGACGCTCTCGGAGACTAGAAGTGGGACTGCAAAATTTTGTGGCTGTAGCTGCGACGGTGCGGATGCCAATCCTGGACATTCATACATACATACATACAAACCCACATTTAGCTTTATATATTAGATTTTGGGGATTTCATAAAATCCTGAAGGACTGAGAACATCCCACAACCCAGACCACATGAGGTCAGCAGGTGGGAGTGTAAATTAGGTGCTGATAAAAGGTCAAGGTAAATTATGATCTGTGTTCAATGGTAAGGAAGATATATGTCAGTGTAGACTTGATCGCTTTAACCAAACATTTTAAATCAGATTGCTTCCATCTGCTAGCTGAGCCATCTCTGTGACCAGTGTAGTAAGTTTCTTTGTTAATCCCTGTTTTTCATGTAATTTAAATGATGTATTCTTTTGTCCTGTTTGTAAAATCTTTTGTATATTTTTATAAACACTGCCTATCATTCTTGAGTAAATATAAAACGTAATAGTTCTCTTCCTTTTGTTCTGTAAACTGCACCCTGAAGCCATACGCAGCCGGACCCATGAGTCAGCCTGCACAAAAAAGACTGGTGGAGGCAGTGAGTAGTTCTTGGGTTAGCATGGAGGTAGCAGTGACTGTACCAGGGATATATAAATATATTCCTTGCTTTGGAATTGTATGTGTATATACTAGTTCAGTTACGACCCCCCGGCTGCAATATTTGACAATTGGTGGCAGAGGTGGGATCTGTGTGGTCTCTCTGGTGTCATCCCTTGACATACATGAAACAGTTTTTCACTGCACTGTTGGTTTGTTAAGTGGTAAAATTGTGTCTGTGCCTGTGAGTTTATATACCATTTTAATACCTGACAATATTCTTCTGGTTTATTTACTCTGAAATCTACAAGTATACCCAGATACGTCTCTACAAATGACTCTCCTAGTATTAGCCCCCTAGGAAATATGATGCCCACATATTATTAGTGCCCATGTGCATATGGGTTCGAATCCCACCCATGACAACATCTGCAAGGAGTTTGTATGTTCTCCCCGTGTTTGCGTGGGTTTCCTCCAGGTTCTCCGGTTTCCTCCCACATTCCAAAAGAAATACAGTTAGGGAATTTAGATTGTGAGCCCCATCGGGTACAATGATGATAATGTGTACAAACTGTAAAGCGCTGCGGAATATGTTAGCGCTATATAAAAATAAAGATTATTATTTATAACTTTACATTTATTTACATTGAACCTCATCTGCTCAAACACTAGGGTTGTTCAGACTGTAACTTATGAACATCTTCCGTATACTATACTATATAACTTGGCATCAATTACAAATTATACTTTCTAACCTTATCAACCTTAATTTATCAATTTGGATCAGGGTCAAATGCCTTTGCAAAGTCCAAAGATCTTTGATCTACAGCCATCTCTTTTTATGGGTTTCTACTCACCTCTTCAAACAATTCAGGTTGGTTTGACAACTTCTGCCCTCAGTAAGCCTGCCTTGGCTGTCACTTTCAATGTTAATATCTGTCACATAATCCTATATATAGCACTTCAAATATTTTCCCAAAATGGATTGAAAGCTGACTGGTATATATAGTCTTTTACCATATCTACATTAGTTGAAATATTAAAGCACTGGTGCTGTCTACATCAGTAACACTCTCATCTTTGGCAATCAGTAAAGGGGTTGCCCAGCTTGTCAATCACTCTATGTAACTGCAGACTTCTCATATCACGCACGCATCCGACCACATTCTGTCTCCGACCTCGCTCAATACACTTACATTGAACGAGGTCACTCCCACATATTTGCCACGTAACTGTATGTATGCCAATCACACACTAGCAGTCATGTGCCCATCACTCCTGAAGACGGCACCAGAGAATCTTCACAGCGCACAAAGGGGAGAAGTCTGCAGTCACACAGAGTGCAGACTCGTACCCTATTGACAAGTCGTCAATAAACTGCAATGCTAAGTAACGATTTTAAGTCTGTTAGGCTGGGTTTACACTTACCGCATTTTTTGCGGCCCGTTTTTGCGGGCTGTATCGCTGTACAAATACAAACACAGTGTTCCATTTCCTCACGTTTCCGTTTTTGTAGACTTTTGTACATTAACAAGCGACAATCAGAAATGATCCCAGCTTTGACTTTGCAATGTTATATGCCACACCGTCACCAACTGTAAACCCACGCAGAAAGTCTGTGACAGTGCACAAGACTTATGTTTCTTCTCCAAGTTCAATTTCAGGTCTGCTGGCTGCTCCCAATCAGAGGCTAAGGTGCAGGACCCTAACAAGCAGTGCCCGCTCCATCAGAAACCTCATCCTTTTCTGAAATGCAGAGCCTTCAGAGGAAAATCTATGCCAGATCGCAGAAGCTTCCTGAAAGAGAACGGTATCTGCTACAAGTGCTGCTCATCCACCACTGATCTTGCCAAGGATTGTAAGGTCAGCATAAAATGCACAGAGTGTGGCAACACAGATCATAACACTGCTCTACACCGTGGCCCAGCTCCATGTAGTGCACAAAACACGCCAGATGACAGTGAGCATGGCGGGGAGGAAAGGAACACTGATGCAGCTACACCAGAGATCACTTCACAATGTACTGAAGTCTGTAAAGGGACAATAGATAGTAGGTCCTGTTAAAAAATATGCCTCGTCAGAGTGTACCCAAAGGGTCATAGAGACAAAGCTGTAAGACTGTATGCTATCTTGGATCATCAAAGTAATCGATCCTTGGCTAGCTCAACATTCTTTGACCTATTCAACATCAAAGGGCCAAGCACCCCCTATTCATTAAAGACATGTGCAGGTACTGTGACAACAGCAGGTAGGAAAGCTACTGACTACCAAATTGAGTCCTTAGATGGACAATTCTGCCTACCACTACCTACAATTATCGAGTGTAATCAGATCCCAGACAACAGATCTGAAATCCCTACACCAGATGTGGCAATCCATCATGCTCACTTGAAACGCATAGCACACCTTATACCGGAACTCAACCATCAGGCACAGATAATACTGCCGTTGGGAAGAGATATCCTACAGGTCCATAAAGTGAGACGTCATATCAATGGACTCCACAATGCTCCCTATGCCCAAAGGCTAGACCTAGGATGGGTCATAATAGGAAACATATGCTTGGGACATATGCACGCCCCATCTTCTGTGACAAGTATGCAAACAAATACATTGGAGAAAGGACGCCCATCTCTGTTTCAACCTTGCAACAACGAGTTCCATGTCAAGGAACTGCCACACAGCATCCAGCTGCCCAATCATTTAATAGACTTTACTCATGACAGCAGTATGGTGTCAGGAAGCTATGAGGATCAGTTGGGGTGCAAAGTCTTCCAGAGAACTAAGCAAGACAACCAAGCAGCAATGTCGGTAGAAGACAAGTTGTTCTTAGAGGTAATGGAAAAGGGACTTGTAAAAGATCAGACCAACAGCTGGGTCACACCTCTTCCCTTCAGAACCCACAGACCACGTCTACCAAACAACAGAAATCAGGCATTAAAACGTTTCTCCTCTCTTAAACATAATCTACAAAGGAAACCAGAGATGAGAGATCACTTTTTCTCCTTCATGTCAAAGATTTTTGAGAACTGCCATGCAGAACTAGCTTGACTCTGAAGAATGCTGGTTCCTACCCATGTTTGGAGTATACCCCCCTAAGAAACCGGGCCAGATAAGAGTGGTGTTTGACTCCAGTGCTAAGTTTGATGATGATGTCTCCCTGAGTGATGTTCTACTGACGGAACCAGACCTCAGTAACAAACTGCTGTGAGTACTTATGCGCTTCAGTAAGGATTCCATTGCCTTCATCGCTGACAACCAGCAAATGTTCTATTGTTTCCTTGGGAGAGAGAGAGATAGGAACTTCCTAAGATTCTTCTGGTACAGAGACAATGATCCTACTAAAGAGATCACAGAGTACCGCATGAGAGTGCACATCTTTGGCAACAGTCCTTCACCTGCAGTCGCCATTTATGGACTGAAAAGGTCGGCTCAAGAAGGAGAAACAGAATACGGATCAGATGTCAGACAATTCATAGAAAAAGACTTTTATGTTGATGACTATCTGAAAGCCATGCCTTCAAATGAGACTGCCGTCAGTCTTCTCAGGAGAGCCCAAGAGATGCTTGCTTTCTCTAACCTCAGGATTCACAAAATAGCCTCAAACAGCCAAGAACTCATGAAAGCATTCCCTTCACAAGACTTGTGTAATGGTCTCAGAGACCTGGACCTGGGGTCAGACCCCACACAAATGCAATGCAGCCTCAGGCTTCTCTGAAATCTACAGTCAGATACTTTTACCTTTCACGTCAGCCAGAAAGAAAAGCCTTTCACACGCAGAGGTGTCCTATCTACCATCAACAGCCTGTATGATCCCTTGGGTTTTGCAGCTCCTGTTACTATACAAGGCAAAGCCTTACTAAGAGACTTAACTAAGGAAACATCTGACTGGGATGCACCTCTGCCACCTGATAAGAGAATCCAGTGGGAAGTATGGAAGAACTCTTTAGCTGCCCTCTCTAACCTGAATGTTCCAAGACCATACACCCCTGTGCTGTCTACAGAAATACAAAGCCAAAGACTGTATGTATTTGCAGATGCTTCTGTCAAAGCAATTGCTGCTGTTGCCTATCTAAAAACTGTAGACTCCAAATGTCAGAGCCACATCAGATTCGTTATGGGGAAGGCCAAGCTTGCTCCACAACCAGAGCACACTATACCAAGGTTACAGCTTTGTGCTGAAGTCTTAGCAGTTGAATTAGCAGAGTTCATCGCATCCGAGATGGATATCGACCTGACACAAGCCAAGTTCTACTCAGACAGCAAAGTTGTCCTGGGATACATCTACAATGAAACTAGACAATTCTATGTTTATGTCAACAACAAAGTGCTACAAATTAGATCAGTTCATCCAAAACAGTGGCATTACATTCCCATGTACCAAAATCCTGCAGAGCATGCAACTAGAGCAGTTGGCGGAAGTCGACTAGGGAGCACAACATGGCTCTCAGGAACAAAATTATTATACACTGAGGAGCGTTTTCCAGACACCTTTGAACTAGTGAGAGAGGACTCAGGTGCTGAAATCCACCCTCAGGTGTCTACACTTTATACAATGACTCCAGCTACTCTCCTTACCCAGAAAACAGGACTATCCAGTGCCCCTCCAGGAGGATTTAACGTTAAGGACCTCTACAAGCGCCAATGGAGACAGGTACAGTCTTGCAAACACAGTCTGGGACAGGTGGTGCAAACAATATTTGTCTACCCTGCAGCCACAGACGAAGTGGCAATCTACCAGGCCTAATCTGAGGATTGGTGACCTCGTCCTTGCGAAAGACTGCCAAGTCCACCGAAACCAGTGGCCACTTGGTCTAGTGACCGCAACATTCCTGAGTAAGGATGGCAATGTCCGCAAAGCCGAACTGAGGATGGCCAAAGGGAATGAACTTAAGACATTCTCCAGAGCAGTAACTGAGCTGGTCCTATTGTTGTCTTCGAAGAAAAAGAATAGTGACATCCATTTGATGCCAGACGGGAGTGTTCTGTCTCCGACATTTAATTCATAATCCCTGATTATCTGCTTGCTAATGTTTTCAGTGTTTCTGGCTCCATCTAGTGACCAGAGTCATAACTGCAGTGTTATTGTGTGTTTTACTTTCACTTTGCTATCTCCCTCTGTTTGCAGTGCATTCTGGTAAGGTTGCAATGCATCCTGGTAGCCTTTGCAAAGGATTATGGTTAGTTCAGCCCCCATTTTCCCTCCAGTCCACCATTTTCCTTCTGCCTGCATTCAGGAAGCATCTCATTTCTCTTCTCCACTTATGACAGCATCACTAGGAATGTACTTATGTTTCCTGTATCCAATTCCTGTCTCATACTAGCCTGCTTAGTTAGTTCTTCCCTGGTTAGCTATTAGTGCAGATGATGTATTATGTATACATGAATCCCTGATGCAGAGGCGTATCTAGGCTTTCTGGCACCCGGGGCAAGAATTCGGTTCGGCGCCCCCCCCGCCAAGTACATATGCGACTTGCACACTTAGCCATGTACCTGCGAGCTGCTCTTCCTAATGCTCTCAATGTTCAGTAAAAAACTGAGAGAAGCAGGAAGAGAAGCTCATTGTCACAGGACCATACCTATGAAAATCGCATATGAGTGAAGTGTCTATGTGATGACACTGGAACTTTCAGAGCTGAATTCTGACATTGCAGCTTCTGAATTCTCACAACGAATGCACTGCACACATTTAGGATTCTCCCTTGCCGATGTACAGTCATGTCAGCACAGGTATGTGATTTGTATACTTCTGGCCACATTCCGACTAGACGTGCCCGGCCTCGCTCTGTTCATTTTCATTGAGTGAGGCCACACATGTCTAGTCAGCATGTGACCGCATATATGTAAATTACCGGCACGAGAGAATCCTGACAGCGTTCAGTGAGCACTGTGAGAATTCAGAAGTCTGCAGTCACAAGGAATGACTGCAGACTCAGCACAAACCTGGACAACCCCTTTAATGTTCCTAACAAATAAAAACATGAGAATAAGTCAGTATCACAAATACCATTTACATCCAGGTACCTTATAGATGATGTCGTCTCTGGAGTCGTTCTCCTTTTCTTCTAGACCCCATGATGAGTTTTCTCATCCACATCTCGTCTCTGCAGACTTCCATCTTCTCCGGTCTTCTGCAGCAAATCTCCACACGATGCCCTTAAAGATAGAAGTGTCATTATAATGCTCCTGAATAAAAATATCTGCAATATACTGTCACCTCACACTATTCCCCTCTAGCATCCCACCTGTTCACCATACTGTCTCCTCATATATTTACCCCCTCACTCTCTATACTGTCTGCTCACACATATCCCTGACTGCCCATACTGTGTCCACTTACATTAACCCATTCGCTCCCCATACTGTCTGCACCAATCCCCCATACTGTTTCCTCATACATACTCTTTATTTTGTGTCCTCAAATCTCCCCACACATTAAATCCCCCCATCCTCAATCCCCCACACACATTAAGTACCCCCCATCCCCACTCCAAATCCCCACACACATTAAATAACCCCCATCCCCACTCCAAATCCCCTCACACATTAACCCAATCCCCACTCATTAACCCCCATCAGCACTCCAAATCCCCCCACCCCCACTCCAAATACCCCCACACATTAACCCCCATCCCCACTCATTAACCCCATCCCCACTCATTAACGCCCCCACACATTAACCCCCATCCCCATTCATTAACCCCCACACACATTGACCCCCATCCCCACTCATTAATGCCCCCACACATTAACCCCCATCCCCATTCATTAACCCCCACACACATTGACCCCCATCCCCACATTAACCCCCATCCCCACTCATTAACGCCCCCACACATTAACCGCCATCCCCATTCATTAACCTCCATCCCCACATTAACCCCCATCCCCACATTAACCCCCATCCCCATTCATTAACCCCCACACACATTGACCCCCATCCCCACTCATTAACCCCATCCCCACATTAACCCCCATCCCCACTCATTAACGCCCCCACACATTAACCCCCATCCCCATTCATTAACCCCCGCACACATTAACCCAATCCCCACTCATTAACCCCATCACATTAAATAACCCCCATCTCCACTCCAAATCCCCCCACACATTAACCCCATGGCATCTCCACTCATTAACCCCCACACACATTAACCCCCATCCCCACTCTAAATACCCCCACACTTTAACCGCCATCCCCTCTACAAATCCCCCCCATCTCCACTCATTAACTCCCCCTCATCTCCCATCTTCGGTGGTTCTTCAGCTCCACAGTGGAGCACACTTACCACCAGCGTTTGCTTTGGGCGCCGGGGAGTGACGTCAGCAGCGTGATCACATGACCTGATCACGATGCTGACGTTGCTCTGGCCCGGCGGTCAGAGCTTCATTTGTACTGGCGTCTGTATAGACGCCAGTACAATTGCTCCCTGGGAGCCGGCACGCACTCCTTCTCTGCGCCGGCTGTCAGCTTGACAGCTGACACAGAGAACCGCCGACTCCCAGGCCGGGGGGGGCGGCAGAACGCAGCCACTGGGGGGAGACACTGCGGACCTGCATTAGGCGGCCCGGACTGCGCCCCCTGCCGGCTGCGCCCGGGGCAACTGCCCCCGCTGCCCCCCCCCTAGATACGGCCCTGCCCTGATGAACCCAGTATTGATTGTATGCATATATGTTTTTGCTTGTAATTTTACCGGGCCAATATACTATCACGTTCAATAAAGCACAGATTCAACCTACAGTCTCCTTATTGGACCCCAGTATAGTGGTTTAGTTGCCTCTATAAGCTTCATTTAGTGAGGACAGAACATTATATACACTCACTGGCCACTTTATTAGGTACACCTGTCCAACTGTGTGTTAAGACTTAATTTCTAATCAGCCAATCACATGGCGGCAACTCAGTGCATTTAGGCATGTAGACATGGTCAAGACAATCTCCTGCAGTTCAAACCGAGCATCAGTATGGGGAAGAAAGGTGATTTGAGTGCCTTTGAACGTAGCATGATTGTTGGTGCCAGAAGGGCTGGTCTGAGTATTTCAGAAACTGCTGATCTACTGGGATTTTCACGCACAACCATCTCTAGGGTTTACAGAGAATGGTCCGAAAAAGAAAAAAAATCCAGTGAGCGGCAGTTCTGTGGCCGGAAATGCCTTGTTGATGCCAGAGGTCAGAGGAGAATGGGCAGACTGGTTCGAGCTGATAGAAAGGCAACAGTGACTCAAATTGCCACGCGTTACAACCAAGGTAGGCAGAAGAGCATCTCTGAACGCACAGTGCGTCGAACTTTGAGGCAGATGGGCTACAGCAGCAGAAGACCACACTGGGTACCACTCCTCTCAGCTAAGAACAGGAAACTGAGGCTACAATTTGCACCAGCTCATCGAAATTGGACAGTAGAAGATTGGAAAAACTTTGCCTGGTCTGATGAGTCTCGATTTCTGCTGCGACATTCGGATGGTAGGGTCAGAATTTGGCATAAACAACATGAAAGCATGGATCCATCCTGCCTTGTATCAACGGTTCAGGCTGGTGGTGGTGGTGTCATGGTGTGGGGAATTTTTTTCTTGGCACTCTTTGGGCCCCTTGGTACCAATTGAGCATCGTTGCAACGCCACAGCCTACCTGAGTATTGTTGCTGACCATGTCCATCCCTTTATGACCACAATGTACCCAACATCTGATGGCTACTTTCAGCAGGATAATGCGCCATGTCATAAAGCTCAAATCATCTCAGATTGGTTTCTTGAACATGACAATGAGTTCACTGTACTCAAATGGCCTCCTCAGTCACCAGATCTCAATCCAATAGAGCATCTTTGGGATGTGGTGGAACGGGAGATTCGCATCAGGGATGTGCAGCCGACAAATCTGCGCCAACTGTGTGATGCCATCATGTCAATATGGTCCAAAATCTCTGAGGAATGCTTCCAGCACCTTGTTGAATCTCTGCCACGAAGAATTGAGGCAGTTCTGAAGGCAAAAGGGGGTCCAACCCGTTACTAGCATGGTGTACCTAATAAAGTGGCCAGTGAGTGTATATATTTTATGGCGTGGCTAAGGGCTGTATAGTTGATGGGAGGTATGTGGCTCAGAGATGGGTGCGCTCTGTAATGTAAGCCCTAATTAATATCGTTCTATTTCTGATGTTTTGCAAGGACATGTGGTGAGGTCACAATCATGTGACCTGTCAGCTGCTGGGTTCGTGGGTTTGGCTAGAACTTTATAAACTAGACTACTCCTGAAACCCAGAGCTGTATGTGAGGAGGGTCAAGCCTCCTGTATGTGCTGAGGCTCCAAGACTGAGCCTGAAGGAATGGAAATTTGTTTTTTTTCTCTTGAGCTGACGGCTGTTTCTTTTTGGTGATCTTCTGCTTTGGTTTATGAAGCAATAAACCCTATGAACTTTGCATGGAACGTGCCTCCTGATTGTCTCCCACTGCACCTGAACGAGTGAAATCCCTACAATTGGTGCTAGACGTGCGGGCAGCGTTCTCAGTGGAGACTTGAGACAGTGGCTGCATGTCCTGGGAAAAGTTTTCAGTGAGGCAGCAAGCACTACCTGGAATAATGGAGGACCTGCTGAAACAC
This sequence comes from Dendrobates tinctorius, assembly GCF_039654945.1. Classification (NCBI taxonomy): domain Eukaryota; kingdom Metazoa; phylum Chordata; class Amphibia; order Anura; family Dendrobatidae; genus Dendrobates; species Dendrobates tinctorius. Next base: position 2,168,317 of record NW_027361708.1, read on the forward strand.
CTTGTCCACTCCCAGGCACAGCAACAGGAGACCAACAGGCTGTTGTTACAGCAGATCCAGCAGAGCCAGCAGGAGCAACGGCAGCAGTTCCAGCAGAGCCAGCAGGAGCAACGGCAGCAGATGCAGCTTCTGGCAACCGCCATCCAGGAGGGCAGGACGAGCGCCCCAACCCCAGGTCTGGCTGATGACACCCACGTCAGGAAGGAGGTAAGACGCACATTACAAAAAATGACCCCTGAGGATGATGTTGAGGCCTTCCTGACAGTGTTTGAGAGGGTGACTGAGAGGGATAAACTTCAGCCAGAGCAGTGGGCAGAGGTACTGGCCCCATACCTGACGGAGGAGCCCCAGAAGGCCTACTATGATTTGACTTTGCAAGATGCCAATGAGTATCCCAAACTAAAAGCCAAGATTCTCACTCGTTTGGGGGTGACAATGACTGTCAGGGCACGGCGAGTTCACCGCTGGGCATATCACCGGGACAAACCGCCTCGCTCCCAAATGTTCGACCTGTTGCACCTGGTCCAGAAATGGCTGCAGCCTGAGTCTTCTACGCCTGCGCAGATGGTAGAGCGAGTGTTGATGGATTGGTTTGTGCATTCCCTGCCGAGACCCCTACAGACTTGGGTTGCTCAGAGTGATCCCCAAAATACCAATGAACTGGTCGGGCTAGTCGAGAGATACCAGGAGATGAAAGGTTCCTTGGAGAAGCAGCCCATTCTGTATTGGTGGTCCCAGCAGGGGGCGGAGTCCCAAAAAGGGGTGGGGCATCCACGGTCAAAAGAGGTGGGGGAGGCTGTGCCCAAGGTCCCCATGGGTGATATTATTTGTTGGAGATGCCAGGGGCCAGGACATATAGCTGCCCGTTGTCCCTAGACCACCGAGTGGATGGACTGCAGCATGGGACGCCGTAGTTCGTACTATGCTTATCCAGCCTGCAGTGTGATCTCTTCACCCAACGAGGGGCCTCAGGCGTGTCCTGTGAAGGCGAACGGTCGAGCAGCAATGGCACTTCTGGACTACGGGAGCTTGGTGACCCTTGAAGGGCCACTTTTCCTCTCAACCTACTCCCGGGTAAAAAGGTCGGCGTTCGGTGCTTTCATGGTGATGCAAAGGACTACCCTATTACCAGGGTGAACATTGAAATGGCGTATGACACCGAGTCGCATTAAGTTGGCGTCATTCGGGACTTGTTGCATTCTATAAATATAGGCCGGGATTTCTGTCTGTTTTGGGAACTGTGGGGTAAGCGTTCTGAGTTTGCTAGCTAGAGCAGGGAACCAATGCACCCTAATAAGGTATCTCCACCACCAGAGGCAGATGGGTTTCCTTTATGTGTCCTTGTGGGGGATGAGGAGGAAGGGTCCCCTGTACCTGACATTCCGGAGTTAGGGGTGGCCGGTGAGAATTTTGGGACTGCCCAACATAGGGACCCAATGCTGAGAGAAGCCTTCAACAATGTCACTGTCATTAATGGGGTTGCACAAGACCCGGGAGAAGACACCAGGTTCCCCTATTTTATTATGAGTGGGGAATTGATATACCAGGTCACGAAAATAAGGGAGGAGTTGGTAGAGCATTTAATACTACCAGGCCCCTATAGACGGAAAGCCATAGAAAAAGACAGTAGAGACTGGGATTGTCTCTTACCGTATCTACTGTTTTCAATCCGTGAAGTTCCCCAGGCCTCCACAGGGTTCTCGCCGTTCGAGTTGCTGTATGGCCGACATCTGCGAGGTCTCCTAGATATAGCCAAGCAAACCTGGGAAGCCGAAGTCACGCCTCACAGAAGCATTATTGAGCATGTAGCACTGATGCAGCAGAGGATTGCAAAGATGATGCCCATTGTAAAGGAACACCTCTGCCAGGCACAAGAAGCTCAGGCCAGGGTCTACAACCGGACAGCCAGAGTGAGGCAGTTCAACCCTGGAGACCAAGTTCTCGTGCTGGTTCCGACAGTAGAGAGCAAGTTCTTGGCCTAATGGCAAGGGCCATATGAGGTCGTGGAAAAGCTTGGCGAGGTAAACTATAAGATCCAACAACCTGGAAGACGGAAACCATACCAGGTTTACCATGTCAACCTCATCAAGCCGTGGCAAGATAGAGAGCCAGCAGTAACTCTGTGCTTGCTGGGCAACCTAGAAGGTGAGGTTGGAGCAGTTACCATAGCGGAGACGCTATCGAAAGCCCAGAAACAGCAGTGCTGGGAGTTACTCCAGAAAAACAGGGACCTATTTTCAGAATTGCCAGGGTGCACGAAGGACGGGGAGCACGAAGTTCTGACCGAGCCACATGTACGGGTGAACGCATGGGTGGACATGCCGCCGGTTCAGCCGCTGCAATGCACCGGGGCCCAGAGGTGGAAGGGGGCCCCTGAGCCCACTGCCCATTGCGGCAGAGTATGCAGATGCTATGGGGCTAGAGTCCAGATTGCGGGCGACGGAAGTGTAAGGGGCCCGGTATTGTGCAGCATTTGCCCCTCTCACTTCCTGCTGTAATCACCCCCAAACACCAGAGCAGGAGAGAGAGCAGCGTGGGAGAGCAGGAGTTCAAAAAGGGGTGTGTCATGCAGGGAGAGACGTTGACCAATGAATGCTTTCCTCACCAGACTGAGGAGAGCGCTCACTGGCTGTTGACTGTCCTCCTGCATGGCGCGTCCCAATGGTGAGTACTCTCACTGGTTGTCAGGGGCCCGGGCTGCATAGCACACAGAGACTGCAGTGGAGGAAGAGCAGGACTTACTGTGTGTATTGTATTCTGCTTCCTCCACTGTGCCATTCCAGGCAGACTGCAGCATCTAAGAGCTCACTGCACAGGACATCTCACAGAGGAGGTCGGGGGAGGGGAGCTCACTGCACTGGAGAGCTCTGCAGCAGCAGGGAGCTGAAATCCTCTGTGTCCCCATCCCCCACAGTGGGCCCTGCAGTCGTCTCCAGGCTCCAGCTTATCTCTGCACTATGTGGCCGACCTCCATGGCTCATCTGAACAGAACACCTGAGGTCGTAGATTATTATGTGTGTGTATATTTACATATGTGTGTGTACAGTATATGTATGTGTGTGTGAATGTATATGTGTGTATCTGTGTATGTATGTATGTATGATATATGTGTATGTATGTACAGTATATGTGTGTCCGTGTATGTACGGTATACTGTATGTGTGTATGTATATAGATTCAAAGATTCAAAGAAGCTTTATTGGCAGGACTAAAATATACATTAGTTTTGCCAAAGCAGGTGTACAGAAGGGAATAGGGATAGGGACTGTAGGGATGTTGGGTAGGGGCTGTAGGAAAGGTGGATGGGGCAGATCCAGGATGGGGCTATAGAAGTCCATGGCATAGGGAAGGTGGATGGGGGATTGGGGCATATCCAGGGTGGGGGCCATAGAAGTCCATGGCATATCATAGTTCTCTTTCTCGCAGTCTATGGCATTCGCTCACATATTGCGCTGCTATCTCCACTGCTCTCTCTTCTTCCCCCAGCAGGATATATGTTTTCTCTTCCTCCTTCATGGTGGTGAAATCCGGGAAGAGATGTGAGTGTCCCTCACTGCTGAGTACTTGGAGCAGTGTAGCAAGAAGTGGGTCTCATCCTCCAGGGCCTCCTGGTCACAGTGTTTGCACAGTCTTTCCTCCCTGGGCTTGTAGCTCTGCCTGTGTCAGCCGGATTCGATTGCCAGACTGTGGGCACTGAGTCTATACCGGCTCAGGATCTTGCGGTCTTTGGGGTCCTGGAGTTTCTCCAGGTATGGAGCCAGTCTGTAGTCTCTCTGTAGACTCTGGTACATGGTCAGTTTCTGTGAGCTGATGATGTCGTTCTTCCAGTCACTTACGTACCTCTCCTGGCCTTCGTCTACCATCTTCCTGATTCCGGCTTTTGCCAGGTTGTTGTGAGTGGTGTTCTGGTCAGGTTGGGTTTGGGTGAGCTGTTTTGAGGGTCCTGGTTTTTCTGTTTCCCCTACATGTGTCAGGGCTTTATGGTGATGGGAGCTTGGATTGCTCCTACGTAGGTGAGCCCGGAATGACAGTGCCCTCTTTAGAACCGTTAGGTGTAGATGGAATCTGCCCAGCTCGGCCCGGCAAGCACTGTTGGAGGTGCTCCGATGGACTTGGAGAAGGTGCTTGCAGAATCCCAGGTGGAATATTTCTGTTGGGCTTGAATCCCACCTTGACTAGTCTGGGTAGGTGTGAGGACCCCAGACTTCGCTGCCATACAGGAGGATTGGGGCGATGATAGAGTCGAAGATTTTTAACCAGACCCTCACTGGTGGCTTTAGATGGTAGAGTTTCCTTCGGATGGCATAGAAGGTTTTGCATGCCTTGTCTTTCAGGGTCTCTATGGCTTGTTTGAAGCTCCCTGATCGGTGAATCTCTAGGCCCAGGTTGGTATATTTGTCCGTTCCTGTAAGGGCGCAGTTGTTGAGGATAAATGAAGGGTGCTGGTCTGATTTTCCCTTTCTATATATAGTGTGTGTGTATATATATATATATATATATATATATATATATATATATAGTGTATGGCTATGTGCATGTATGTAAGTGTGTGTATGTATGGTATATGTATACTATATGTGTATAGAAGTGTGTGTATGTATATGTGTATGTATGTGGATACTATGTGTATATAAGTGTGTGTGTATGTGCGGTCTAGGTATGTACAGTATGTGTGTGTGTATCTGTATATGTACGGTATATGTGTGTATGTATATATGGTGTATGTCTATGTGCATGCATGTACGGTATATGTGTATGTAGATACTATATGTTTATATAAGTGTGTATGTACGGTATATGTGTATGTATGTGTATATAAATGTGTGTATGTACTGTATAGTTATGTACAGTGTATGTATCTATGGTATGTATATGTGTGTGTATGTACGATATATCTGTGTATATGTATGTATGGTATATGTATGTACTGTATATATGTGTTTGTGTGTATGTATGGTGTATGTTATGTGTATGTATGCATATACGGTATATGTATGTGTATCTGGTGTATGTATGGTGTATGTGTGTATGTACGATATATCTCTGTGTATGTATGTACTGTATATAAGTGTTAATCTGTGGGTATATATGGTGTATGTATGTATGTATGTTATGTGTATGTGTGTGTATGTGGGTCGCCCTCCCAGGCTTCACACAGGGCTGTGGGGTACTCGGTACCGGGCCGGTGTCAGGGAGAGATGTGTCACAGCAGTGGTGACCCGGTCCGTGGCCCTGGGAGCCCAATAGCAATGGCGGATGATGTTTGTAATGTAGTCGATATGGAAAGTTCGTGACGCCACCCGCCACGCCAAGATGTTAAGCCAACGCTGCTTGCAGATCCACTGGGACTGATGGTGTGATGCAGCAAAGATGGTGTAGCTCCCCACAGGTGGAGCTGTAGTCCCAGGGCAGTGTAGGCACTATGGATGAGGATAGGTGCAGGACGGTGTGGATGCTGGTACCCAGATGTAGCGGTGCCAAAGGTGTTAGTGACAAATGAATGGAGGACACCAGAGCTTGCAGTTTTAAAACTTTACTCACAGTTCGTGGTGCACACTGGTGCCTGCCTCCGTGCCGTGTCCTCCGGGGTAGAGACTCAATCAACCTCCCGGGCAAGTCAGGGCTCTCCTCTCCAACACTCCGCTAACATGTGCCTTTCCTGAGTGACTTCTCTATTGCGCCTTTTAGTGTGAAGAACTCCAGTACCGTGGTTCCCTGAAGTTCCTCCTGTCAGATGTTCCTAACAACTCTACTTGTATGACAGACAGCTGTAGCCTGCTCGGGGATGCTCCTGGATCCCGGCTCTCTATCTGTGTTGCTGTTGTGTCCCAAGTCTTGGTTGGGAGTAGTGCATTTACAGCCAACTACTCCACCGGTGTCTGCTGCAGAACCATAACTGTCCATACAACCTCGGGGACCGGGCCCCGGCCTTGCGCTGAGAACCTATAGGCAGGGTTCCTATCCAACCCACTCCTCCTCTCTGTTCTCCTACTCGTTCGTTCCACGCTGTTCCTTCTTTCTCTTATGGAAGCTTAGGTTGCAGTCCTACGTCTCTCCACCTTTCTTACTTTCCCGTGCCAGGTGGCTCAGGTCACTGAGGCAGCTGCAGCACTCCTTCCTCCATCCCTTCTTCCAGGGATCCCCCACTCCTCACTGAGTGGCTTCCTACTCCGCCGTCCTTCTGTCAGACTGAACTGAACTCTAAACTTTCCCACTCTTTTATATGAATCTCAACTCCACCCACCTCCCAGCACATCTCGTGTTACGAAGCAAGGAATCACCAGAGGTGCTCTGCTACCCTCTAAGCATGAGCCGCAATGTGATCAGTGCTGAACTATCCTGTGTGTGGGATGCAGGTGTTGGGAGTGCGGAAAGGAGCTCCCAACTTACCAGGATGGTGGGGCACTACACCTTAAGAGAATGTGCAGTACCTCTGTGGCGACTGAGCCTCAGGGGCTCCACATACCCCCCGTTAAACATAGCACGTCCGCGGGCTGCAAGATAACAAAGCAGACAGCAAAGAAACATACAAAATTTTTCAATGCATAGTAAACTTTTCTTATACTAAGCTTCCTAGTATAGGAGGTACTCATCTTAAATGTTACAAACAATTCTATCTCTAATTTTTAATTCTAAGCACAATTCTCAATTCAAAGTGCTATTCTCTGTAACACACTCTTCTTTCTTTTCTTTCTCTTTATCTCTTTCTCTCTATCTCTAGACGCAAGACGCTGACCGCAAATACCTGGTCCGTCACCTGTCTACTTTCAATTCTTTATTCAAGTTACTCATCTCTATATCAGACATTCCTAATTCTCACTATATAAAAGCTATTTCTCAATTATCAATACTCTCATAAAGCACATTATCAAATACTTTACAGTAAAACATTCAACAGTTATTCTTGTAAGTGCTGGACACCACTCCCAGCCGGGATCTCTTGCAGTGTCCTTTGAGGTAGACATCATCTTGGAAAAGTGTCCATGCAAAAACATTATCTTCGCAAAGTGTTTCTTATGTATAACCAAGAAAGGGCACCTAAAGAGGCACAACTATTTACAAATAAAGTTTTTGGATCACTCCAAGTTCATGATCCCTAGTTCAATATTGGAAAACGCTGCCAATCAACGGGGCAACAAAAGTGCTACCAAACAAACAAAAACATGATGCACAAAAATAGAAAAATAGAAGAAGGCACAACTGGTGCAACAAACCCTCCTGGGTAATGAGAAAATTTGAAAAAGGTTACTAATTGTGGTCCCCTCCTGGGGTTCTGGAAGATGAACTGGAACTGCTACCAGAGGAAAGGTATTCATTGGCAATCTTCAGGTATTTTTCCTCCTGTTCCTCCCGGGACCGCTCCAAGCTGGTTTTGTACCACGGCACCACCTTCAGGGGTTCCAGTGTTTCCCCCCGGAGACAGATATCCCGATCCCAGACCAGATCTAGCGCGACCTGGCCAGCCGCTGCAACGGTGGTACACCCCAGGGCCTTACCAGGTGTAGTTGCATCGTACGTACCTACGTACGTACGGGGCCTCCTGGAGGTGTGGAGCTAATGGTGGTTCCGGGTCCGCAGGGGCCTCTGGTGGGACCTGCGCAGCCGCGTCAGGTCCAGGCGGGAGCACGGCCTCAGCTCCCGGAGTCTCTGGTGATTCTTTTGGTGGTATGATGGCAGCGGCAGGCTCCACAGAGTCTGCCGGGATAGAGTCCGGTGCGGCAGCGGCGGGTACCGGTGTAGCAGGTTCTGCAGATGTAGGCCCCTCCCGGGCATGCTGCCAGTTCAGTGTCCATAGCGCCTCCTGCCTCAGTCGCAGGCGGCGCGTCAGCTGGATAATCTCGTCCTCCAGCCGCTGGCGGTTCATCTCGGTGGTCGGGTTGGAGCCTTCAGCCATGGCGACAGGGAGATCCGTTTCCCCGCGCTCCGCAGGCCTCCTTCCCTTGCTCTCCAAAATGGCATTCTGGTGTTCTTCCTGCCTCGGCCCCTTTCCCGCCACTGGCTTCTGCCCCTCCTTCCGGGGGCGGCGCCTTCTTCCTGCGCCTCCATGCCAAGCCAGTATACGAACCCCTCGGGGGGTGGGCCATGTTGGTGTCACATAGTAATTCAGGCAGGGGAGGCCCAATAATCTTTGCGGTCTTTTCCTAGGACCTCCCATCTCTTCACACCCTTCTTCTTCGTGCCAGCGGCCATTTCTAATGTCCATTTTACAGTCTATCAAATCAGGTCTTCTGCACATTTTCAAAAGTGTAAAGTCCAATAAATCTCAGGCGCACAGAACTCGATGGTGTCAGGTCTCTTCATCCTGTTCGTGATGCCAAAATTGGGTCGCCCTCCCAGGCTTCACCCAGGGCTGTGGGGTACTCGGTACCGGGCCGGTGTCAGGGGGAGATGTGTCACAGCAGCGGTGACCTGGTCCGTGGCCCTGGGCACCCAATATCAATGGCGGATGATGTTTGTAATGTAGTTTATATGGAAAGTTCGTGACGCCACCCGCCACGCCAAGTAAGGTGTTAAGCCAACGCTGCTTGCAGATCCACTGGGACTGATGGTGTGATGCAGCAAAGATGGTCTAGCTCCCCACAGGTGGAGCTGTAGTCCCAGGGCAGTGTAAGCGCTATGGATGAGGATAGGTGCAGGACGGTGAGGATGCTGGTACCCAGATGTAGCGGTGCTGAAGGTGTTAGTGACAAATGAATGGAGGACACCAGAGCTTGAAGTTTCAAAGCTTTACTCACAGTTCGCGGTGCACACTGGTGCATGCCTCCGTGCCGTGTCCTCCGGGGTAGAGACTCAACCTCCCGGGCAAGTCAGGGCTCTCCTCTCCAACACTCCGCCAACATGTGCCTTTCCTGAACGACTCCTCTATTGCGCCTTTTATTGTGAAGAACTCCAGTACCGTGGTTCCCTGAAGTTCCTCCTGTCAGATGTTCCTAACAACTCTACTTGTATGACAGACATCTGTAGCCTGCTCGGGGATGCTCCTGGATCCCGGCTCTCTCTCCATGTTGCTGTTGTGTCCCAAGTCTTGGTTGGGAGTAGTGCATTTACAGCCAACTACTCCACCGGTGTCTGCTGCAGAACCATATGTGTCCATACCACCTCGGGACCGGACCGGGCCCCGGCCTTGCGCTGAGAACCTATAGGCAGGGTTCCTATCCAACCCACTCCTCCTCTCTGTTCTCCTACTCCTTCGTTCCGCGCTGTTCCTTCTCTCTCTTATGGAAGCTTAGGTGGAGAGACGTAGGACTGCAACCTTTCTTACTTTCCCGTGCCAGCTGGCTCAGGTCACTGAGGCAGCTGCAGCACTCCTTCCTCCATCCCTTCTTCCAGGGATCCCCCACTCCTCACTGAGTGGCTTCCTACTCCGCCGACCTTCTGTCAGACTGAACTGAACTCTAAACGTTCTCACTCTTTTATATGAATCTCAACTCCACCCACCTCCCAGCACATCTCGTGTTACGAAGCAAGGAATCACCAGAGGTGCTCTGCTACCCTCTAAGCATGAGCCGCAATGTGATCAGTCCTGAACAATCCTGTGTGTGGGATGCAGGTGTTGGAGTGCGGAAAGGAGCTCCCAACTTACCAGGATGGTGGGGCACTACACCTTAGGAAAAGGTGTAGTACCTCTGTGGCCACTGAGCCTCAGGGGCGCCACATATGCATGTACAGTATATGTGTGTGTATATATGGTGTGTGTATGTGTATGCATGTACGGTATGTGTATCTGTGTGTGTATATGTATGGTATATGTATGTACGATGTATGTGTTATCCAGCAGATCATGGATAACTTGCTGATTACTGGGGATTCAACTACTGGGCCCCCAGCTCTATTCATTATCTATAGAGCTGCTGAGCACTGCGCTCGGCTATTTCCATCACTTCCATAGATAATGAATAGAGCAGAAACCAGATGATACAGGCACCAGACATAAAATGTAATATATACATTGTTGGGCTCTGCCACGAGGAGTCGCTCTGTATACTTTCTGTCATGTGCCAACTAAAGTGTCAGCCATGTCTACAGTGTTCTAGTCACTGACATAGCGGACACTAGTTGTCACCTGACTACAAGACTGACTGCCCTGGAGCCAGCAGAACTGCATGATAATGGATATAAATTCAAATTCAAAGAAGCTTTATTGGCAGGACTAAATACACATTAGTTTTGCCAAGGCAAGTGTACAAAAGGGAATGGGGATAGGGACTGTAGGGATGTTGGGTAGGGGTTGTAGGAAAGGTGGATGGGGGCAGATCCAGGATGTATTACACACACAGTATATATATATATATATCCATCTCAGTGAAAAAATATAAATAAATATATTTTTTAGATGTGTGGGGGCCCAAATATAACTTTTGCTATTGGGCCTTGTGATTGCTATGTACGCCCCTGCTTGCAGGGCAGTAATAATGAGGGCAATCTGCCTTGTTTCTCGGAGCCCGAGACTCCAGGGGTCTCATTGCCAGATTGCTCTCATCATAAGAAATGTAGCGAGCAGGGAGGGGGGCCCAGACACATTTCTTGCACAGGGGCCCCCAGCTGTCAGTGTCCGCCCCTGGGTGAACGTGAAGCCTTATCGAATTCCTGAGGCCCATCGAGAAGTAATCTCCAAGGAGGTGCAGCGTATGTTGAAACTCAGAGTCATTGAGGAATCCAAGAGCCGCCCAAAGAGCTAATTTTTACAAACCCTATGCACATTGTGTAGTGGACAAATCTTGAATGTAGACTGGTCCTACCAAACTAATATTTGTCATTGGAGGCCCTTGTGACAGGTTGTCCCACATTGTGACTGAGATAGTGGATACATATTCAATAGAAATCTAGGTTTGGTAGTTGTTCTTGTGTATCTGACAAAGTGGTGTAATACTGCGACAAACTTATTCCCAGAAACCATATGCGAGTCAGAAATGCATGCAGGCATATTCTCCAGGCTCTTCCCATTCTGTTTCATCACGTTCCCATCAATTTCAGCCTTTTTCCTCAGGCCCCCAGTCCCCTTTGTAGGGTCCAGCAGAAAATTACTCGCATTTCCCATTGACTTGCATTGTACTCGCCATTTTTACAAAGTACTCATTACAAGTATAGTGATTACGAATATTACGGTACTCGCTCATCACTAGTATTACTATATGATCCAGTCAAATTCTATTTCCAATACTGTATGCTAATAATCAGGAACAAGGCTGCATGTATTTAATTCCATCAATTTGCCATTAATGTATCCTCCAGCGCTATTGTGTGGAGTTGTTTGTACACTTGCCCTATCATGGTTTGTTATGACATAAGGAGAACAATTTGTAGATTAATATCAAGGTCATTAAAACAAGGTCAAATGCTGCATCTCATCTTACAGAGAAGGGAGAACTCACCGAGATCCCATCCCTGTTCTATTATTTTCAGCTGTTACTGTCACCAGATCTGTGTTAAGTGGTCTCCCCCCATGCCTGCTCCCCTTTGAGGATTTACAAGTCTTGTAAATGATTTTTGATTCTAATTGGTAAGTGAGAATTGCAGGACTGAAAATAATGGAAGACAAAGGACATGGTTTCCTAAGCAGGGCTAGCTTTTCACATATTTTTGTAATAGCTTAAAATACATAGGCCTAAAAACTTGGACAAAGTCATGGGCCAACCTTGATATTTATTAGAAAAAAATGTCTACAAATAAGAACATTTTTCCTTATAATTAAACATAACAATTAACCTTTTCATATGGAAAAAAAATTAGAGTGCCATTCCCGTCTCCAAGATCCTATCCCAATATGTAGTAATTCTAATAATATTAGCAAATACTTCCAATAAGAAAGTAGTATAGTTCTTCTGATTCGCTATGTCACTTACCCCATGTGCAGGGCACTGCAGTAGCTGAGGTAGCCATTGTTACGACCACGCAATTAATTGTCAGTGGTCATAGTCATAGATATCTAGCCTACTGCAATGCCTGGCACATGGGGTAAGTGACATAGTGAATCAGAAGAACTATACTACATTTGTAGTTGGATGTATTTGCCTTTTATCTTCCATTTTTGGGGAGATTATTGTTATTATTATTATTATTATTTTTAAACCTCCAACATTTTGGGACAGTATGTTGGAGAAGCCTGTTTTCACCTTCCTGACCAGGCCAATTTTTACAATTCTGACCACTTTCATTTTATGAGGTTATAACTCTGGAACATTTCAACGAATCCCGGTGACTCTGAGAATGTATTCTCATGACATATTGTACTTTATGATAGCGGTAAAATTTCTTTGATATGACTTGCATTTATTTGAGAAAAATGGAAATTTGGTGAAAATTTTGAAAATTTTGCAATTTTCAAACTTTTAATATTTTATGCCCTTAAATCAGAGAGTCCTATCATACAAAATAGCTAATAAATAACATTTCCCACATGTCTACTTTAAATCAGCCCAATTTTTGAAACATAAATTTTTTTTATTAGGAAGTTATAAGCGATTTCTCATTTTTACAACAAAATTTGCAAAACCATTTTTTTTAGGGACCACCTCACATTTGAAGTGAGTATGAGGGGCCTATATGACAGAAAATACCCCAAAGTGATACCTTTCTAAAAAACTGCACCCCTCAAGATACTCAAAACCACATTCAAGAAGTTTATTAACCCTTCAGGTGCTTCACAGGAATTTTTGGAATGTGGAAGCAAAAAATAAACATTTACTTTTCTTTCACAAAATTTTTCCTTTAGACCTATTTTTCTACTTTTGCAAGGGTAAGGCCTCTTTCACACTTCAGTTATTTGCATCAGTTAAAATCCGCTAAAAAGGGAGACAAGCGGATCCGTTCTCAACTGATGTGAAAGGATGTCACAGGATCCGTTTTTAGACGGATCCTGAAAATGAGGAAATTTAAAGGAAGCGGTGGCCGGGAAGGGAAGGGGAGGGAGGGAGGGGGAGAGAGAGAGATCTTTGAGGATGTTGACGGACACTAACATTGTGGCGGATCCTCACAAAAGCGGATGCAACGGACGGCAATCAGTCAGGATCCGCCAATAATGAAAGTCAATGGGGAAAAAAACGGATCCGCAAAGAAAAATGGCGGATCCGTTTTTTTTCAAAATTGGCGGATCTTGACTGATTGTCAAAAACGGAAGTGTGAAAGAGGCCTAAGGGGTACTTCACACTGAAACGTCACAGGTTTTGTGACGCAACAGCGACCTCACCAGCGATCTACCTATGTGTGACACAGCGGCGACCGGCCTCCCGCTACGATATTGCTGATCGTGCTCGAATGTCCTAGGCCATTTTTTGATCGTTGGTGTCCCGCTGGCCAGCATGCATCGCTGTGTTTGATGCCATAACATTGACGAGCGACCTCGTTGGCGATTCAGAACTCAGGGACGCAGGCGTGAGTCATCAGAATAGCTGCTGTGTGACAAGGTCCCAACGACCGCAGAGGTCGTTATACGGATCGCCAAATCGTTGTTGCATCGTTGAGTAGATCTGCCTGTTTGACAGCTCACTAGCAACCATGTAGCGAGGTACCAGTGATCCTTACCAGGTCGTATCGTTGTTGGGATTGCTAGAGCATCGCTATGTGTAACGGGACCCTCACAGGAGAAAAAAATGGACCATACAAATTGTTGAGCAATTTCTCATAGGCATGCCGATCCCCCGTATGTGGGGAAAATTTACTGTTTGGGCACACGGCATGTCTTGGAAGGAAAGGAGCGCCATTTCACTTTTGAATGTAAAATTTGCTGGCAAAATGAAAAAATCAACAGCATGCGAAGAATTTGTTTTATTTACTTATTTATTTTTTATGCCATTCCTCGTGCGGTGTAAGTGATATGATGACTTTATTCTTTGGGTCAGTACAGTGATGCCAGATTTATATTGGGTTTTTATGTTTGGCTGCTGTCACACACTAAAAGACGCTTTTTATTGCGAAAACTAGTTTTTTCACCACCATATTTTGAGAGCTATAATTCTTCCATATTTTGTCCGACAGAGTCATGTTATGGCTTGTTTTTTTGCAGGACAAGCTGATGTTTTTATTGGTGTAATTTTCGGGCACATGACATTTTTTGATCGCTTTGTATTCCGATGTTTGGAAGACAGAATGAACAAAAATCAGCAATTCAGGAATTGCTTTTTGGATTTTTGTTATACTGTTCTGTGTGTTGTAAAATTGGTAAGGCAACTTTATTTTTAGGGTCAGTGTGATTACAGTGATACCCAATTTATATTGTTTTTTTTGTTTTGGCGTTTTTACACAATAAAAACTATTTTAGAGAAAAAATATATTATTTTTGCATCGCTTTATTCTGAGAGCTATAACTTTTTACATTTTCTGCTGATAGAGCTGTATGGTACCTTCTATTTTTCAGGACAAGATGACGTTTTCAGCTGTACCATTTTTAATTACATTTGTCTGTTTGTTCGTGTTTTATTGCACTTTTTGTATGGCGGTATGATGATAAAGCATTGTTTTTTGCCTGTTTCTTACAGGTGTTCACTGAAGGGGATAACTAGTGGGTCAGTTTTATAGAGCAGATGGTAATGGACGCAACAATACCAAATATGTGTACTTTCATTGTTTTTTTTTTAAGTTGCATAAATAAATGTATTTATGTCATGCACATTGTAGACACAGACTAAATGCAACACAAAGGGATGAGGGGAGGGGGGCCTAACACTAGGGAAGCGGGGAGTGGAGACCCCTAAGCAGATCTAACGTCATCCTGTCTGCCCTATCATCCCTATATAGGTTCCGCACCTATCGCCAAGCAGGATACCTAATCACTGCCTGACCCTAGCGATAAGCCCAGCATCGGGAAGGACAGGATAAGCGCTAGTCAATCCCCACTACCACTAAAGACAGCTAGGATACACAAAACAAGGGGAACACTTATCTTGAGTAGACTCAGAGAGAAACACTGTTATCCTATAAGCTCCAAAGAGAACGTTAGCCGACTGCTGCAGCTCCAAGCCACAATAGGAAAGTGCAGATAGAAAATATCACCCTCATTTGCCTGCAGAAAGCAAGAGAAATATCAACTCTCAGGTACACGCGTGGCCATTAGCACTGAGGAGGTGGCCACTCATCTGCAAAGCAAACTACTGAGACCTTCTGCAGACAGGTGCAGTGCAGTGGTCAGCAGCCTCTGACACATCTGTGACAATTTATTTGAAAAACATTTGTTTCTTTTTTTTTCGTTATTTGCAGATTTTACACTTTTTAATATTTTTTTTTACTTTTTTACATTGTCCAATCCTGGACATTATTATTATTATTATTATTATTATTATTATTATTATTATTATTATCATCATTATTATTTATTTATATAGCACCATTAATTCCATGGTGCTGTACATCAGAAGGGATTATATCAAAATACAAATATCACTTACAGTAAACAAACTAACAATGACAGACTGATACAGAGAGGAGAGAACCCTGCATTCTACAGGATTATGGGGAAGGAAACAGTATATCACTGTATAGTGTCAGATCGCTGATCTGATACTCTGCAATGCTTCTGCACACATCACAGCAGCATCTGACAGGCAGGGAAGGAGGCATGTCGGCGCCTGCTCTCGGCAGGCGCTCACAAGTCACCTTCCCTGCAGGACCCCAGAGAACCCCATGGCTATCAGAGGGGTTAAATGCCCATGATGAGTGCTAACACCGATTGTGGGTGTAGCTGCAGAGTGTCAACTCTCACACAAAGTGAGGCCAATCATGCCACCGTACATATACTGCTATTTGCAGGAACACAGCTCCCGCAGAGCAGTATATGTACAGCCCATGTCAGGAAGGGGTTAAAGTGTAACCTCGTTATATTTTTTATTTCATTAATCGATGGCACACATGAAAATTAGAAACTTTGTAATATATCTTATGTGCTTCTTTTTACCCATGACTGATCAGTCATTTTCAAAATTCTCAATGCTGAGTTAAAATCTGTAATCAGTGAAGACAGACTTTCCGATTACTGAGACAGGTGTCAGCTGGTACTGATGAGATTCTTTCTAGATAAGGGGAGGAGCATGAAACATAGCTCCTCCCTCCTCATCAACTCCCCTCTACAGGGAATCTTATCAGTACCAACTGCCATCTCCTATCTTAGCATGTGACATTCTGTCTACACTGAATACAGATTTGACCTGTGAATTGAGAATTCCGAGAAAGATAAGTCCTGGTGGAGAAAGATGCAGAAGATTTCTCTTAAAAGATATATTACACAATTGCTTATTTTCATTTGCACTATTGATTTATTAAAAAATGAAAACGATTGATACTCTAAGTTTTGCTTAAACATTGAATCTGGAACAAGCAAAGCTTAACCCCTTTACCCCCAAGGGTGGTTTGCACGTTAATGACCGAGCCAATTTTTACAATTCTGACCACTGTCCTTTATGAGGTAATAACTCTGGAACGCTTCCATGGATCCCGGTGATTCTGACATTGTTTTCTCGTGACATATTGTACTTTATGTTAGTGGTAAAATTTCTTTGATATAACTTTGTCAAAAATTTTGAAAATTTTGCAATTTTCCAACTTTGAATTTTCATACCCTTAAATCACAGAGATATAGCACACAAAAACTTAAGTAACATTTTTCACATGTTTACTTTACATCAGCACAATTTTGGAACCAAATTTTATTTTTGTTAGGAAGGTATAAGGGTTAAAAGTTGACCAGCGATTTCTCATTTTTACAACACCATTTTTTTAGGGACCACTTCACATTTGAAGTCACTTTGAGGGGTCTATATGATAGAAAATGCCCAAAAGTGACAACATTCTAAAAACTGCACCCCTCAAGGAGCTCAAAACAATATTCAAGAAGTTTATTAACCCTTCAGGTGCTTCACAGGAATTTTTTGAATGTTTTAAAAAAAATGAAAATTTTTCACAAAAAAAATTACTTCAGGTCCAATTTTTTTTTATTTTACCAAGGGTAACAGGAGAAATTGGACTACAAAAGTTGTTGTCCAATTTGTCCTAAGTACGCTGATACCCTGTATGTGGGAGAAAACTACTGTATGGGCACACATTGGGGCTCAGAATGGAAGTAGTAACGTTTTGGATTGCAGACTTTGATGAAATGGTCTGCGAGTGTCATGTTGCATTTGAAGAGCCCCTGATGTACCTAAACAGTGGAAACTAGTTCAAACAATAAAAGCAATTGTTACCATCCACCTTTCGTGTCTCCTCGTTTTCCTTATAGATTGTAAGCTTGCGAGCAGGGCCCTCGTTCCTCTTGGCATCTGTTTTGATCTATGTGTTTATTGTTATGCTGTAATGTTTTTTGACTGTAGAAGTCCCTTCTATAATGTAAAGTGCTGCGGAATATGTTGGCGCTATATAAATAATATTATTATTGTTTATTATTATTAACCCACAAGTGACCCCATTTTGGAAACTAGAATCCTCAAGGAACTTTTCTAGATGTGCGGTGAGAACTTTGAATCCCCAGGTGTTTCACTAAAGTTTATAACGCCTGAGCGTCAAATTATTTTTTACACATGCATGATCTTTTAGTCCCCAATTTTTTTATTTTTCCAAGGGTAACAGGAGAAATTGGACCCCAAAAGTTGTTGTCCAGTTTGTCTTGAGTACACTAATACCCTATATGTGGGAGAAAACTACTGTATGGGCACCCGTCAGGGCTCGGAAGGGAAGTAGTGACGTTTTGGATTGCAGACTTTGATGGAATAGTCTGCGGGCATCATGTCGCGTTTGGAGAGCCCCTGATGTGCCTAAATAGCGGAAACCCCCACAACTGACCCCATTTTGGAAACTAGACCCCTCAAGGAACTAATCTAGATGTGTGGTGAGAACTTTGAACCCCCAAGTGCTTCACAGAAGTTTATAACGTAGAGCCATAATCATATTTTTTTCCACAAAAATGATATTTTAGCCCCCAATTTTTTATTTTCCCAAGGGTAACAGAAGAAATTGGACCCCAAGAGTTATTGGTCACTTTGTCCTGAGTATGCTGATGCCCCATATGTTGGGGTAAGCCACTGTTTTGGCGCATGGCAGAGCTCGGAAGGTAAGGAGCACCGTTTGACTTTTTCAACGCAGAATTGGCTGGAATTGAGATCAGACGCCATGCTCTGTTTGGAGAACCCCTGATGTGCCTAAACAGTGGAAACCCCCCAATTCTAAATCCAACCCTAACCCTAATCCCAACACTAACCATAACCCTAATCACAAACCTAACCATAACACACTCCTAACCCTAAACCCCAACCCTAATCCTAACCCTAACTTTAGCCCCAACCCTAACCCTAATTTTAGCCCCAACCCTAACTCTAACTTTAGCCCCAACCCTATCTTTAGCCCCAACCCTAACCCTAACTTTAGCCCTAACCCTAACTCTAATCCTAATGGGAAAATGGAAATAAATACATTTTCTTTTATTTTTGTATTGCTTTATTCTGCGAGCTGTAGCTTTTTAATTTTTTCGCTGATGATGCTGTATGGTGACTCGTTTTTTCTGTCATAAGATGACGTTTTCAGCAGTACCATGTTTATCTATATCCGTCTTTTTGATTGCATGTTATTCCACTTTTTGTTCGATGGTGTGATGATAAAACAGTTTTTTTGCCTTTTTTTGTAGCAATATTTTTTTTCTTTATTTAGGAATTTTTAAAAAATATTTTCCATGCTAATTTTTTTTAAACTTTTTTACTTTGTCCCAGGGTGGGACATCACTATATAGTGTCAGATCGCTGATCTGACACTTTGCAGAGCACTGTGTCAGATCACCGATCTGACAGGCAGTTCAGGAGGCTTGCCGGTGCCTGCTCTCAGCAGGCACTGACTAGCCACCTCCCTGCAGGACTTGGAAGGACCCCGTGTCCATCTTGGGAGGTGGCCCTCGGATCAACGTGATAACATCGCGTTGTTCTGAGGGTCTCAGGGAAGCATGCAGGGAGCACTCTCCCTGCGCGATGTTTCCCTATGCCATCTAAAGCTGTGATCATGTTTGATTGCAGTGTTCTAGGGGTTAAAGTGCCGGGAGCAGTCTGTGACTACTCCTGGCACATAGTGCCAGGTGTCAGCTGTGATAATCAGCTGACGCCCAGCCGCGATCAGATGCGCTCCCCTCGTGAGCGCGTTT
The DNA here is from genome assembly GCF_039654945.1 of Dendrobates tinctorius. Taxonomy (NCBI): domain Eukaryota; kingdom Metazoa; phylum Chordata; class Amphibia; order Anura; family Dendrobatidae; genus Dendrobates; species Dendrobates tinctorius. The sequence continues at coordinate 2,187,422 of NW_027361708.1, forward strand.
GATCGCGTACTATTCCGTCCATGGGTATTAAGTCCCAGGGCACATGGACGAAATAGTACGTCATATGGTAGAAAGGGGTTAGCTTTTTAATGTAGTACACTAAAAGCCAAGTTTTATTGACCTGCTAGGGTATAAGTTTTCTACAGGATTCTAGTAGTATATCCTTATGCATGCCCCATTTATAGTCGGGATCCCCAGTTACCATGAGATGGTCCCAGTCTACATAATTAAGCTCTTCCCTTAATTTGTTTAAATCAGCTTTCCTAAAGATTCAGGTTTTTGCATTACTTTGAAACTTACCATATTATGGTCACTGCATCCCAAATGCTCCATGACCTGTAGATTTTAAATTGTATCTGGTTTATTTTACAGAACCAGATCCAGCAGATTACATCCCCTGGTTGGTTCATTTACCAGCTGAGAGGTAATTGTCCTGAACTGTGGATAAAAACTTACAGCTTTTAGCACAACTAGAAGATTCTATGTCTCATTGAATGGATAGTTAAAATCCTCCATAATAAGGAACCTATAATTATTTGATGCCTTTTTAATTTGCTGCAGCATTTCCTCCTCTATCTTTTCAGCTATATTAGGAGTAGCAAACTACAATTAGCAGCTTTCCAATATTGCTGTCCCTTTGTACATTTACCCATACTGATGACTCTACATTGTCGCAGCTCCTCCCAATGTTGTCATTGAGCACTGGTCTTAAGTTAGATTTAATAAAAATACACACCCCTCCATCTTTTCTGTTTTTCCTGTTTTCTAAATGTAGCAAGTGTAACCCTCTATGTTTGTTATCCAGTCATGACTTTCATCCAGCCAGGTCTTCATAATGCCCACCACATCTTATTCTGTGGCTGACATAAGAGGCTCCAGTTCATTCATTTTGTTTGCAAGACTTCTTGCATTTGCCAGTACAGTCATGGTCAAAAGTTTAGAGAATGACACAAATATTAATTTTTACAAAGTCTACTGCTTCATTTTTTCTAATGGCAATTTGCATATACACCAGAATGTTATAAAGAGTGATCAGCTTAACAGCAATTACTTGCAAAGTCAATATTTGCCTAGAAAATGAACTTTATCCCCCAAAACACATTTCAACATCATTGCAGCCCTGCCTTAAAAGGACCAGCTAACATCGTTTCAGTGATTGCTCCATTAACACAGGTGTGGGTGTTGATGAGGACAGGGCTGGAGATCAATCTGTCATGATTAAGTAAGAATGACACCACTGGACACTTTAAAAGGAGGCTGGTGCTTGGCATCATTGTTTCTCTTCTGTTAACCATGGTTATCTCTAAAGAAACACGTGCAGTCATCATTGCACTGCACAAAAATGGCCTAACAGGGAAGAGTATCGCAGCTAGAAAGATTGCACCTCAGTCAACAATCTATCGCATCATCAAGAACTTCAAGGAGAGAGGTTCCCTTGTTGCCAAAAAGGCTCCAGGGCGCCCAAGAAAGACCAGCAAGCACCAGGACCGTCTCTTAAAAGTGTTTCAGCTGCGGGATCGGGCTACCAGCAGTGCAGAGCTTGCTCAGGAATGGCAGCAGGCAGGTGTGAGTGCATCTGCACGCACTGTGAGGTGGAGACTCTTGGAGCAAGGCCTGTTCTCAAGGAGGGCAGCAAAGAAGCCACTTCTCTCCAGAAAAAACATCATGGACAGACTGATATTCTGCAAGAGGTACAGGGAGTGGACTGCTGAGGACTGGGGTAAAGTCATTTTCTCTGATGAATCGCCTTTTCGATTGTTTGGGACATCTGGAAAACGGCTTATTCGGAGAAGACCAGGTGAGCGCTACCACCAGTCTTGTCTCATGCCAACTGTCAAGCATCCTGAAACCATTCATGTGTGGGGTTGCTTCTCAGCCAAGGGAATGGGCTCTCTCTCAGTCTTGCCTAAAAACACAGCCATGAATAAAGAATGGTACCAGAATGTCCTCCAAGAGCAACTTCTCCCAACCGTCCAAGAGCAGTTTGGCGATCAACAATGCCTTTTTCAACATGATGGAGCACCTTGCCATAAAGCAAAGGTGATAACTAAATGGCTCAGGGAACAAAACATAGAGATTTTGGGACCATGGCCTGGAAACTCCCCAGATCTTAATCCCATTGAGAACTTGTGGTCAATCATCAAGAGACGGGTGGACAAACAAAAACCTTCAAATTCAGACAAAATAAAAGCATTTATTTTGCAAGAATGGACTGCTATCAGTCAGGATTTGATCCAGAAGTTGATTGAGAGCATGCCAGGGAGAATTGCTGAGGTCCTGAAGAAGAAGGGTCAACACTGCAAATATTGACTTGCTGCATTAACTCATTCTAACTGTCAATATAACCTTTTGTTACTCATAATATGATTGCAATTATATTTCTGTATGTGATAAAAACATCTGACAAACACACATAAAAACCAGAGGCCAGCAGATCATGTGAAAATATAATATTTGTCATTCTCTAAACTTTTGGCCATGACTGTAGACATTTAATACTATTAGCACATTTATTAATCCTCCTTACCTTCCTATGTTCATTGCATGTCCTAGCCCCCCTAAATCCTCAATTACCTCAACTGTCTCACTCTCTTTATCTACTCTGTCTATCCCCTTTTTAGCACATCTACCCTCCCTCCCCAGATCCTAGTTTCAGCGATCTGTGAGTCAGAGATGCCTCCAGGAGTTTTCCCCATGCTGTCCAACTTCCTTTCTGCCCTTTTTTCCATCTATTTCAACATCTTCTCTTCACCCAGACCTATTTGTAGGGTTTTCTATAAAAATGCTCGGATTTCCCATTGACTAACATTACACTCGTTACTTGAAATGAGCATTAGTAATTGCTTGGTTCAAGTAATGCATATTTGAGCATTTTAGTGCTCGCTCAGGGGCGGGCTGGGCCGGGTGGCAGGGAGGCACATGCCCCCCGGGCCGATCCCCCAGCAGCTGTGCAGGGTCGGCCGCCTGATGGCCCTGCACAGTGAACTGCGTGCGGCCGACTGGCTGCTGTGCTGTGCTGTGACACGGCCGTGCACATCACAGTCTGTCTCACTCTCACAAGTTGTGCCTGAGACATCAGCGTATTCTGAGTGGTACACTGATGTCAGCCCCGAGCTCCTGCTGGCCGCGGTCTGCGGCTTATGAGACAGACTGTGATGTGCACGCAGGCGGCACATTGACGTCATTGTATCGCGCCGCTCCGGTTCTCTACAGGCCAGAAGAGAACACGGAGGCCGCGGTGCCAGGAATCAAGATGAGGTGAGTATAAACTTTATTATTTTTTTATATGAACGGACTGTGGGGCCATCATACTATATATATGGGGGGGAAACTGCGGCCATCCTACTATATATGGGGGGGAAACTGCTGCCATCCTACTGTAAATATGGGGGGAAAACTGCGGCCATCCTACTGTATATATGGGGGGGAAACTGCGGCCATCCTACTATATACAAGGGGGCAACTGTGGTCATCCTACTATATATATGGGGGGGGAAATTGCGGCCATCCTACTGTATATATGGGGGGGAAACTGCGGCCATCCTACTGTATATATGGGGACTGGGGCCATCCTACTATGTATATGGTGTGGAACTGGGACCACCATACTGTATATATTGGGGCTGGGGCCATCATACTATATATATATGAGTGAACTGGGGCTATCATCCTTTATATGTAAGGAAACTGGGGTCATCCTACTATATATATGAGGGAAATGGGGCCATCCTACTATATATATGGGGGAACTGGGGCCATCATACTATATTCAGGGGGGGTCTGGGACTATCATACTATATACAGGGGGGTCTGGGGCTATCATATTATATACATGGGGAACAGGGGCCATCCTACTATATATGTGGGCGAACTGGGGCCATCCTACTACATATGTGGGGGAACTGGAGCCATCCTACTATATATGTGGGGGAACTGGGGCCATCCCACTATATATATGGGGGAACTGGGGCCATCCTACTATATATGTGGGGGAACTGGGGCCATCCTAATATATATGTGGGGGAACTGAGGCCATCTCACTATATACAAGGGGGGAACTGGGGCCATCATACTATATATATGGGAGAACTGGGGCCATCTTACTATATACATGGGGGAACTGGAGCCATTCTTTATATATGAACTGGGGTCATCATACAGTGGGGCAAAAAAGTATTTAGTCAGTCAGCAATAGTGCAAGTTCCACCACTTAAAAAGATGAGAGGCGTCTGTAATTTACATCATAGGTAGACCTCAACTATGGGAGACAAACTGAGAAAAAAAAATCCAGAAAATCACATTGTCTGTTTTTTTTCATTTTATTTGCATATTATGGTGGAAAATAAGTATTTGGTCAGAAACAAGCAATCAAGATTTCTGGCTCTCACAGACCTGTAACTTCTTCTTTAAGAGTCTCCTCTTTCCTCCACTCATTACCTGTAGTAATGGCACCTGTTTAAACTTATTATCAGTATAAAAAGACACCTGTGCACACCCTCAAACAGTCTGACTCCAAACTCCACTATGGTGAAGACCAAAGAGCTGTCAAAGGACACCAGAAACAAAATTGTAGCCCTGCACCAGGCTAGGAAGACTGAATCTGCAATAGCCAACCAGCTTGGAGTGAAGAAATCAACTGTGGGAGCAATAATTAGAAAATGGAAGACATACAAGACCACTGATAATCTCCCTCGATCTGGTGCTCCACGCAAAATCCCACCCCGTGGGGTCAGAATGATCACAAGAACGGTGAGCAAAAATCCCAGAACCACGCGGGGGGACCTAGTGAATGAACTGCAGAGAGCTGGGACCAATGTAACAAGGCCTACCATAAGTAACACACTACGCCACCATGGACTCAGATCCTGCAGTGCCAGACGTGTCCCACTGCTTAAGCCTGTACATGTCCGGGCCCGTCTGAAGTTTGCTAGAGAGCATTTGGATGATCCAGAGGAGTTTTGGGAGAATGTCCTATGGTCTGATGAAACCAAACTGGAACTGTTTGGTAGAAACACAACTTGTCGTGTTTGGAGGAAAAAGAATACTGAGTTGCATCCATCAAACACCATACCTACTGTAAAGCATGGTGGTGGAAACATCATGCTTTGGGGCTGTTTCTCTGCAAAGGGGCCAGGACGACTGATCCGGGTACATGAAAGAATGAATGGGGCCATGTATCGTGAGATTTTGAGTGAAAACCTCCTTCCATCAGCAAGGGCATTGAAGATGAAACGTGGCTGGGTCTTTCAACATGACAATGATCCAAAGCACACCGCCAGGGCAACGAAGGAGTGGCTTCGTAAGAAGCATTTCAAGGTCCTGGAGTGGCCTAGCCAGTCTCCAGATCTCAACCCTATAGAAAACCTTTGGAGGGAGTTGAAAGTCCATGTTGCCAAGCGAAAAGCCAAAAACATCACTCCTCTAGAGGAGATCTGCATGGAGGAATGGGCCAACATACCAACAACAGTGTGTGGCAACCTTGTGAAGACTTACAGAAAACGTTTGACCTCTGTCATTGCCAACAAAGGATATATCACAAAGTATTGAGATGAAATTTTGTTTCTGACCAAATACTTATTTTCCACCATAATATGCAAATAAAATGAAAAAAAAACAGACAATGTGATTTTCTGGATTTTTATTTCTCAGTTTGTCTCCCATAGTTGAGGTCTACCTATGATGTAAATTACAGACGCCTCTCATCTTTTTAAGTGGTGGAACTTGCACTATTGCTGACTGACTAAATACTTTTTTGCCCCACTGTATATAGGGGGTGAGCTGGGGATATCTTTCTATATATATGGGGAGAACTGGTGCCTTCACACTATATATATGGGGCTGTGGGGCCATCATACTTTATATATGAGGGAACTGGGGTCATCATACTTTATATATGAGGGAACTGGGGTCATCATACTATATATATGGGGGAACTGGGACCATCCTACTATATACATGGGGGCAACTGGGGCCACCAAACTATTTATTTGGTGCAGTGGGGACCTTTATACTATATATACAGGGCAGTGGGGCCATCATACTATACAGTTGAAACCAGAAGTTCTCATACACTATATAAAAAGACACATATGACCTAAAACGGGAAAGATTTATTCTGATTTCATGTCAGATAGAGAAAAACATGCAGATTTGTGTTTTTAGACAGTATATAGTGGATGTCAACTTCTGGTTTCAACTGTATATACACTACATAGGGGGCAGTGGGGATTTCATACTATATACAGGGAGCAGTGGGGACCTTCATACTATATATCAGGGGCAGGGTGACCTTCATGCTGTATATAGGGGCAGTGGGGGGCCATCATACTATATTTAGGGGCAATGGGAACATCTTATTTTATATAGGGGCTATGCAGCCATTTTACCATATATAAGGAGATCTGGGGTCCTCAATGTATAATAAAGGACTTTGGGGACCATCGTATTGTGTTTTGTGGTATGTAGGGCCATCATTCTGTATATTCAGAGCTTTGTGGGCACTGAGAGGACATTATTTGTTATAAATGGGGACATTATTTGTTAGTGATAGGGGCACCCAGGTTCCATTATTTTTTCTTAGGGCTCGGTTCTGCTCCAATATCTCTGTAGTAAGCTTGGTTCTCCTCCCATATCTCTGTAGTTAACTCCGTTCTGCTCCCATATCTCTGTAGTAAGCTCCGTTCTGCTCCCATAGCTCTATAGTAAGCTCCGTTTTGCTCCTATATTTCTGTAGTAAGCTCAGTTCTGCTCCCATATCTCTGTAGTAGGCTCGGATCTGCTCCCATATCTCTGCAGTAAGCTCGGTTCTGTTCCCATATCTCTGCAGTAAGCTCGGTTCTGCTCCAATATCTCTGTAGTAAGCTCGGTTCTGTTTCCATATCTCTGGAGTAACATGAAAACACATGAAGAAAAGAAAGTATATGCACACAAATAGGGATCACCACAAAGATATGATAATCAAAAAGTATCAATTTTATTAATGGACACAACAAACAGACACTTTGTTTAAAAACAATTAAAAAGTCTGAACAACCAGACACTAATAACAAAACAAAGACAATGGGTCATTTTGATAAATAGTTAAATACTATGGGTCCCAAGGCCAACCATTCAGTATAATGCCAGGTATCTGCTAGTTACCATAACCTAGGGTCTATCAAATCAATTGTAATGACAATCATGACCTTGGATCTGGTTGTTCAGACTTTTTAATTGTTTTTAAACAAAGTGTCTGTTTGTTGTGTCCATTAATAAAATTGATACTTTTTGATTATCATATCTTTGTGGTGATCCCTATTTGTGTGCATATACTTTCTTTTCTTCATGTGTTTTCATGTCAATCCATTTATATGCACTAGGTGATCCCACCTAAATTGACATTGTGGTTGGTGCCCGTTTATTCTATATCTTGTCAGACATATATCTGGAGTAAGCTCGGTTCTGCTCCCATATCTCTGGAGTAAGCTTTGTTCTGCTCCCATATCTCTGTAGTAAGCTTGGTTCTGCTCCAAATCTCTGTAGGTAGCTAGGTTCTGCTCCCTTATCTTTGTAGTAAGCTTGGTTCTGCTCCCATACAGCTGTAGTAATCTCGGTTCTGCTCTCATATCTCAGTAGTAAGCTCGGTTTTGCGCCCATATATCTGTAGTATGCTCCTTTCTGCTCCCATATCTCTGGAGTATTCTCCATTCTGATCTATATCTCCGCAGTAAGCTTGGTTCTGCTCCCATATCTTTGTTGTAAGCTTAGTTCTGCTCCCATAGCTCTATAGTAAGCACCGTTCTGCTCCCATATCTCTGTAGTAAGCTCCGTTCTGCTCCTATATTTCTGTTGTAAGCTCAGTACTGCTCCTATATCTCTGTAGTAAGCTCGGTTCTGCTCCTCTATCACTGTAGTAAGCTCAGTTCTGCTTCCATATCTTTGTAGTAAGCTCTGTTCTGCTCCCATTTCTCTGTAGTAAGCTCAATTCTGCTGCCATATCTCTGTAGTAAGCTCTTTTCTGCTCCCATATCTCTGTAGTAAGCTCGGTTCTGCTCCCATATCTCTGTAGTAAGCTCTGTTCTGCTCCCATATCTCTGTAGTAAGCTCCGTTCTGCTCCCATATCTCTGTAGTAAGCTCAGTTCTGCTCCCATATCTCTGTAGTAAGCTTGGTTCAGCTTCCATATCTCTGTAGTAAGCTCGGTTCTGATCCCATATCTCTGTAGTAAGCTTGGTTCTTCTCCCTTATCTCTGTAGTAAGCTCGGTTCTGCTCCCATATCTCTGTAGTAAGCTTGGTTCTGCTCCCATATCTCTGTAGTAAGCTCGGTTCTGCTCCCATATCTCTGTAGTAAGCTTGGTTCTGCTCCCATATCTCTGTAGTAAGCTCGATTATGCTCCCATATCTCTGTAGTAAGCTTGGTTCTGTTCCCATAAGTAACAGTCCGTTTCCTTATCTACTTAACAATCTTGGTTCCGGTCTCGTGTCTATGTAGTCAGCTTGCTTCTGTTACAGTATCTATGTAGGCAGTAAGCTTGGTTCTGCTTCCATATATATGCGGCTAGCTCCGTTCTGTTCCCATATCTATGTACCACTTTGTTTTTAAAGTTTTTTTTCTCTGCTTCTTTAATGCAGCGGCCAAAGATAAACAGGGCAAAAGCACTGCAACTGGAGGGCCACTGCCTTGTGATTGCCCCCCAGGCTGAAAAGTGCCAGCCAGCCCCTGTGCTCGCTCATCCCTAGTGATGAGGCATTAAATAACTGTAGAGAAAAAAATCAGGGCATCAAAAATTGTGACAGAGAGGCTCATTGGCAAAAAGGTAAAAATAAAAAAAAAATATTCAACTACATAAGAGTAAGAAGTTAAAAAATGATAGTGTTGCCTCCTCAAAATTATTTGAGACAAATGGTGGAAGAGGATGAGGGAAATGCCAATATGCTGAATACTTTTTTTCTCTATAGTATTTATGTGATACAATCCCATGATAGATGTTATGATAAGGGGTACCATATATTAAATGTGGTACCAATCTTCAAAAAGGGAACAAAATCTGAGCCTGGACTTTATAGACTGTGTGAGGCAGTGACCAGTGTCACAGGTAGCAGTCGCTGTGTGTTCTCCCCAGGATGTGCACGGAGGCGTATGGAGGCCACGAGAGTGCACTGCAGTCACAGCGTAGCTGTGATTGCAATGCAGACTAAAAATAAGTGTTAGTCTTGTGCATGTTAGTGTTCAAGGCAGAGTTAGGGAAAACCTGCTCTGGGTTTTTTGTATTTTGAAACAGACTGCAGGATGGTTGTCATGCAGTCCGTTTCATTCCAGGCCCAGATCCTGTGTGAGGAAACACAGGCAAACACAGCCAAGCAGCTAGGGGAGCTGAGACACCTGGCACCCACAGCATACACAGCGGTGCAGTCATCCATGGTAACTGGTCAGAGGAGGGCTGGCGTGCTTAGTGACTGTAATCTGAAGGATATTGTGTACTGCGGAAAATTGTGAGAAAAGAGACATTATCATGCTGGTGCAGTCACCCATGGCAAGTAGTCTTGGAGGTGGACTGTTTGTGTCCCACGGTGAACCGGAGGTAGTCTGCTCTGTGCCCGAAGTAGGTGGACTAGCGTGATTAACGGCTGTAAACCAGAGGGTATGGTTTCCGGCAGGGATCTGGAGGATACTGTGCATTATATAGTGCTGTGACTTGGACTTTAATGATACATGCTTGTGTGAATTGGACATTAATGCTGTGAAGTAACCGCATTAAAGAGACTTTGTGTTGAAACTCTGTTGGGTCACTGCCTCCTCACTGCATAAGTGTGCTACTGCTGTACTACAACAGGTAAGTTAAACCTCTACTATCGGTAAAATCCTTGTGGGTTTTCTAAGAGATCTTATCTTGGAGTATCTCGATAGGAAAAACCTCATGACCTAACATCAACATCGGTTTATGATGGATCATTCCTGTCAAACTCTCTGGATCAGCTTCTACGAGGAGGCAAGTTCCTTAATGGACCAGCGTATTGCCATGGATTTTGCCTTTATGGACTTCTCAAAAATATTTGATACAGTGCCACATAAAGGGTTAGAACATAAAGTGATTGCAATGGGACAACAGGGAAATATGTGGAATAGAGTTAACAACTAGCTCAGTGATAGGAAAAAGAGAGGGTTGCTATTAATGGAACACACTCTGATTAGATCACAATAAATAATGGTGTATCACAGAGGTCAGTATTGGGCCCTCTTCTTTTTGACAGTTATTAATGTACTAACCTTGTAGTAGAATTTCAATATTTGCTGATTATACTAAAATCTGCCACATAATTAACACTGAGGTGGATAATTTAATATTTCAGAGAGATTTATGTAAGCAGGAGCGTTGGGCTTAGAAATGGTAATGGGCTGAGAATTGGCAATAGAAGTTTAAAGTGGATAGATTCATATAGAGTCATACAATTGGGCAGAGTAAAAAAAAGATATAATTATATACTGAATGGTAAAACACTGGGTAAAACTGTCACTGAAAAAAAATGGACATATGGGTGCACAACAAATTCAACTTTATTGACCAGCACTATACAGCTGCTGCAAAGACAAATAAAATCATGGGATGCATGAAAAGATTTATAGATGATCATGGCAAGTCATGGCAACACTTATACACTGGAGCCTAAAATTCTTACACAGTATTATAACAAGGACACAGACAAAATTGAGCGGGTGCAGAGAAGAGTTATTAAGGGAAAGGGCAAATTGCAATATCAAGGTTTTGTTAGGGACGGTGGCACGCACTAAATATTAAATAATAGAAAGTGCGTTCGCTGCCCGGGGTCCACTGTGCAGTAGGTGTTAAAACCGCTGCTAGACAATGGCAGACGCGCTATATGGCGGTATAATGCGCACGGGTTCAACGTCACCCGATGTGCGCAGAGCGGACTCTGTTAACTCACAGAGGCGCTGTAACATAAACACCGAGCCTGTTAGACTCACACGTCTCGGCGAAATTACATGCACGGTATTAGGTCACAGGACAGGGTCCAAGACGGGGGACAGTGTCCGTCTAGACCTACCGTGCGCGCGGTGTCACTACTGCGGACGCCGGTAAGTGCTGCTGAATGCAGTGCGGTGGCAGACACAGCCGCTATGCGATAGTGCCATGAGAGACGTGACACCACCGGATGCTAGTGTAGAGGTGCGGTGTGCACAGTGGCCTAAGGTTTGCCACTGACTGGCGCTGACTCTTTCTATGGTTCCCTATCCACATGCGTAATATCAGAGGGAGGGGAATCTTAATAAGTCAGTCACCAGAATCATACATCCATCACCATTCACACATCTAGCAAGAAGAGTCTATACTAGCGCATGGCCAAGCGGCCATGTGGGCCTTTTATAGCCGTGCGCTGCCAGGACCTTCCAGATCTCTGAGATGGACCAATCAGATCAGGAGAAGGACCTGAGCACGTGACTCCCGATCTCCAATGGGAGATTGTCTCGTGAGCATGCCCAGTAGCGGGACGAGAGGACTTAGCCTCTGAAGTGGCTTGGTCTAGGACAGCCTGAGCTGCTATTGCTGACCCAGAGGTGGCAGCAACAACCAGTCCTATGGAGCTGATCTGAGCAGAGCGTCTGGGACGCCGAGATTTCTATGCAGGCTCCTGAGCAGTCGGTGGAGAATGGGAGACCACTGGATGCAAGGCTCTGGATTCCTGCTGTGCAGCTGCAGGAACCCGACGCCTAACATTACCCCCCTCCTAGGGCCCCCCACTCTGAGTCTCGCTATGCTCAAAGGCCGCGATCAGGAGCGGAGCGTGGATGTTCTCCACTGGCTCCCAGGGCCTCTGGACCATGACCCTTCCAGTCCACCAAATAAAATTTTTTGCCACGCACAATCCTGCGTCCCACAATGGCGTTAACCTCAAACTCATCCGAAGAAAAGTCTGATGACCCGGCAGATGACTCGGAGAACCGGGCCATGTGAACAGGTTTGAGAAGGGACACGTGGAAGACGTCAGAGATGGCTAAATGTGGTGGAAGAGCCAGGTAGTTGACCACCGAGCTGATTCACTCAAGAACCTTAAAAGGTCCGATGTATCGCGGCGCGAACTTGGTGGATTCGGTCTACAGCTTGATATTTCGAGCAGAGTACCCTCACCAAGTCGCTGGGGGAAAAGGTTGGAGCAGGGCGCCTATGTGTGTCGGCGGACGCCCTCATTCTTTCTTTAGAGGCTCGAATAGCATCCTGGGTGCAATCCCAAATGTCGCGATGCTCCACCTCCCAGTCTGCCACCCTGGAATCAGTGGAGGACACTGGCATCGGGACAGGGATGCGCGGATGCTGGCCGTAATTAAGAAGGAACGGCGTCTGACCAGTGGAATCAGCCACTGCATTATTCAGGGCACATTCAGCCCAAGGTAGTAAGGATGCCCAGTCATCCTGCCTGGCAGAGACAAAATGTCGCAGGTACGTGACCAGAGTTTGATTGGCTCTCTCAACCAACCCGTTCGTCTCGGGATGATAAGCGGAGGACATATTGAGCTCAATACTGAGTAGACTACAGAGCTCCCTCCAAAACCGAAACGAGAATTGGGGACCTCGGTCACTAAAAATTTTGTCCGGCATGCCATGCAAATGGAATACATGTTTAATGAACAGTGTGGCAAGACCACGAGCGGAAGGCAGCCACGCGAGTGGCACCAGATGCACCATTTTAGAAAAATGGTCGGTGACCACACAGATGACCGTACTGCCACCACACTTGGGCAGGCCAACCACAAAATCCATGCCAACCATCTCCCAAGGTCAGTCTGCCACCGGCAGAGGATACAGTAACCCAGCCGACCTCTGTCTAGAGGACCTGTTCCGCGCACACGAGATGCATGCCTGTATGTATTCCTTCATGTCCTGGGCCATGTGCGGCCACCAATAAGACCTTGCCAGGAGTTCTGTGGTCCACTTATTGCCGAAGTGACCACCCACCCTCAACGCGTGTGCTCACGCGAGAACCTCCGGCCGTAGCTGAGGAGGGACAAAGGTCTTGCCCGGCGGCACTGACTCAAGAGCAACTGGGGCCACGGTCCTGAAACTCTCAGTAGGGAGAATTAGCCGAGGCTCAGCCTCCTCTTCCTCCGCTGAAACCACCGAGTGAGAGAGAGCATCCGCACAGACGTTCTTCTCTACAGACAGACAGTGCAAGCGGAAGCGGGAGAAGAGTGACCACCTATCTTGCCGAGAGTTCAAGCGCTGGGCCGTTTGTAAATAGACCAGGTTTTTATGGTCCGTATACACCTCGAAGGGAAACCGGGCTCCCTCCAGGAGATGTCTCCACTCGGAAAAGACCAAATTCATTGCTAGCAGCTCCCTGTCCCCGATGGAGTAGTTCTTCTCCGCCGGTGAGAAGGTTGTCATGATCTCAGTGCGGGTTTGATTCGCACACGTGGGGTTAATGTATGGAACCAGTACTGATGACTGGCATTTCTGGGGTTAAAGGTTGTGATCCCAGTGCAGGCTTACCTGCACACCTGGGGCTATGATTGTGGCCTCTCCCTGGTTCTGGGGGAGGCTTCTTATAGCCTCAGGACGCTCCCATCCCTGTCAGTTATACTTTTGCCCTTGGCATTGTGTGGTGACCCCTGAGTGTGTTAGTGCTGTGTTTCTGGTTACTTGATTCTCTGTGTATGACTCGGTCTGTTTCCTGGATATCGCTTTGGATTCTGCCTGGTACCTCCTATGTCTGTTTGGTTTTGATCTCTGCTTGGCCCTGATTATCTGCTCTGTCTCATCCCTGGTATTGTACTGTGATCCTGTGTATGACCTTTGGCTTTGTCTGACCTCCCGTCTGTTTATCCCTCCTGTACCTTGTTTAGCACTGCTTCTGTACTCAGGACACGCGCACTGGCTCTATAAGCAAGTGTAGTGCGGTGTCTCTGACATTATAACTGACCATTTCAGGTTTTTTTTTTTTTTCTCTGAAAGGAAAAAAAAAAAAAAAGTGTGTGTTATCCTCATGGATCCCATACAAGCCTTGGCTGATCAGGTCAAGCACCTGACCCAAATGTTCCATTAGCTCAATGTGGAACAACGCACGATGGCCCAGACCCAGCAACAGTTGGTGGTTACTGTGCAGGGGGCTGTCGATGCAGGGGCTTCTAGTTCTGGGGGTAGGGATGTGTCATTAGTGTCCCCCGAATCTCCGGTCAAATTGACAGACCTTTTCTCAGGGGATAAAAAGGAGTTCAGGTCTTTCAGAGAAGGATGCAAGCTTTTTTTTTCTCTAAGGCCCCGCTCCTCCGGGGATGAGTTCCAGAGGGTGGGGGTCATTATTTCCCTACTTCGGGGGGCTCCGCAAGCATGGGCTTTCTCTCTGTCTTCCTCTGCTCCTGAACGTATGTCAGTGAACGCATTCTTTGAGGCCCTCGGGCACATTTATGATGAACCTGACCGAGTGCGATTGGCAGAGGACATGTTGATGAGTGTCTGTCAGGGGAAACACTCAGCTGAGTGGTTTTGTTCTGAGTTCCGCCGCTGGGCGGCAGAGGTCTCCTGGAGCGACGCCGCACTCCGAGGACTCTTTCGCAGAGGCTTGTCCGAGCGGCTGCAGAATGCCTTGGCGTTACATCCCCCACCTAACTCTCTCGAGCACGCCATGACCCAGGCCGTCCGGATGGACCGCAGGCTGCGGGCCAGAGGGGTGATGCAGGTGGATACTCCATTATTCCCCAGTGGAAAAGAGACTGCCCCTGAGCCCATGGATGTAGGCGCCCTCGCCCTGAAGGATACGGAGAGGAAACGCCGGAAGGACAAGCAGTTATGCTTTTACTGCGGTAAAACGGGACATTGGAAAAGGGAGTGCCCGAATTGCCCGTCTTCAAACCCGGTCGGCGGGAAACGACTAGGTCTGGGTAGTCAATGGTGAGGCTGCTCAGACCCTCAGGTACCTTTTTCCTCGTTTTCTAAAGTAGTACTGCCTGTGGAACTGTTTGTGGATGGTAGTTCTTTTTCCTCTACAGGCTTCGTGGACTGCGGATCATCTATTAATCTTATTGACTCCCAATTGGTCACACACTGCAAGATAGGGACAGATAGGCTCAAGGTTCCGATCAAGGTGATGGCCATTGACTCATCTCCCCTCATTAAGGAGGGAATTTGCTTTATGTCTGATGTGTTTTCGCTCAGAGTGGGCGCTACTCATGTGGAAAACATAAGTTGTTTTGTGCTGGACAATCTACCTGCAGGGTTGGTGTTGGGCATGCCCTGGTTACAACGCCATAACCCAGTTATTAACTGGAAAACGGGGGAGATTGTTCAATGGGGGTTTAATGATTTTGAGTTATGTGATAAATCCGCACTGCTGGTTGAACCTGTTAAATCTGTGTCTGTATCATCTGTCGAGCTGGAAGGTATTCCGGAATGCCTGAAGGACTTCAAAGATGTATTCTCCGAAAGCGAGGCCGAGACGTTACCGCCACATAGACCCTTTGACTGCGCTAATGAGCTGGTCCCGGGGGCTAAATTACCCAAAGCCCGTCTGTTTAATTTGACCGGTCCTGAGTGCTTGGCTATGAAGGAGTACATTACTGAAAGTCTGCGCAAAGGACACATACGTCCTTCAGTCTCACCTGTGGCGGCAGGTTTCTTTTTTGTAAAGAAAAAAGATGGCGGGTTACGTCCCTGTCTCGACTTCCGGGAGCTGAATCAAATTACTGTACAGAATACGTACCCCCTTCCGTTGATTCCCGATTTATGTAACCAACTATCAGGGCAAAGTGCTTTTCTAAACTGGACCTTCGGGGGGCATATAATTTGATAAGGGTCCGGGAGGGGGATGAATGGAAAACCGCGTTCCTCACGACCGAGGGACTATTTGAAAATTTAGTCATGCCGTTTGGTCTTACCAACGCCCCTGCCATATTTCAGAATTTCATCAACGTGGTATTCTCAGATCTCATTGGTCGTTTTGTCGTTATCTACTTAGATGATATTTTGATATATTCCCCCGACAAGTATTCTCATTTGGAACATGTACGAACTGTGCTCCAAAGGCTTAGAGAAAATCATTTGTATGCCAAATTGGAGAAATGTGTATTCTGTGTACAAGAGTTGTCCTTTTTGGGGTTAATTGTATCCGGTGAGGGTTTTCGCATGGACCCCAAGAAGGTGCAGGCCATTGCGGATTGGGTGCAACCCCGAGATCTTAAGGGTCTTCAGCGCTTCTTGGGGTTCGCCAATTATTACCGCAAATTTATCCGGGGGTTTTCGCAAGTGGTCAAACCTCTCACGGATCTTACATGCAAAGGTGCAGATGTGAGAAATTGGTCCTCGCTCGCAAAAGAGGCCTTTGCGACGCTGAAAAAATGTTTTATGTCTGCTCCTGTGTTAGTGCAGCCAGATCCGTCCAAACCATTCGTCGTGGAAGTGGACGCCTCTGAGGTGGGGGTGGGGGCGGTGTTGTCCCAAGGGCCTGCCACTCTAACCAACCTCAGGCCATGTGCTTTCTTTTCCAAGAAGTTCTCTGCTGCGGAAAGAAATTACGACGTAGGCAATAGAGAGCTTCTTGCGGTCAAATTGGCGTTTGAAGAATGGAGGCACTTTTTGGAGGGGGGCCAGTCACCCGGTTACGGTGATCACGGATCACAAAAATTTGTCGTACATTGAGTCTGCTAAAAGACTAACGCCCAGACAGGCCCGTTGGTCACTTTTTTTTCCCGTTTTCAGTCTACGATTACGTTTCGTCCAGGGTCTAAGAATGTCAAGGCTGGCGCCTTATCACGCAGTTTTCAGCCGGTGTCGCCCCCTGAGCCACCGTCCTCCATTCTTCACCCTGGGGTTGTGATAGCAGAGGTCTCATCTGAATTGGAACGGGAGATTCAGGGAGCCCAGTTGCTGGCCCCGGCGGCCAAGCCGGAGGGGAAGTTGTTTGTCCCAGAGCAACTTCGCCTGAAACTCTTGCAGGAGTTCCATGAATCCAAGCTGAGTGCTCACCCTGGTATTTTGGCCACACGTCTGGCGGTGGCTAGGATCTTTTGGTGGCCTACCCTTGGTTCGGACATAAAAAAATTAATTGCTGGTTGTGGGGTCTGCGCTCGTTCTAAAAGCTCTCATAGCCGGCCGGCAGGGGAACTGATACCCTTGGCAGTGCCCGAAAGGCCATGGACTCACTTATCCATGGATTTTATTACCAATCTCCCTCCATCTAAGGGTAATACAGTGGTATGGGTAGTGGTGGACAGGTTTTCTAAGCAGGCTCATTTCGTACCCCTGTCCGTACTACCATCAGCTGAGACGTTGTCCAGGTTGTTTGTGCAGCATGTGATCCGGTTGCATGGGGTACCCCTGAATGTGGTGTCTGATCGTGGTGTGCAGTTTGTGGCTAAGTTTTGGCGTGCTTTCTGCAAAAAATTAGGTATGTCTCTGTCCTTTTCGTCTGCATACCATCCTGAGAGCAATGGGCAGACGGAGCGCACGAACCAGTCCCTGGAACAGATCCTCAGGTGTTAACCTCTGCTAGACAGAATGACTGGTGCGATGCACTGCCGTTGGCTGAATTTGCCTTCAATAGTCGGGTGAGTCAATCCACGGGTATGACTCCTTTTTTGATCAATTATGGGTTCAGTCCTCATTTCGGTGAGTTTTCTCGTCTGGATTCGGGGTGTCCCGGGGCTGAGGACTCTGTTCAGCGGTTAAAAGATACATGGGCCGAAGTCCAGCGGCGTATATCTAGGTCTCAAGGCAGGTATAAGTTTTTCGCGGACAGGAATTGAACACCTGGTCCCATGTTTCGGGTGGGAGAGAAAGTTTGGCTCTCCACACGAAACATTAAGTTAAAGATTCCGTCAGCCAAGTTGGGACCCAAATTCATTGGCCCGTACAAGATTGTGGAAAAAATCAATCCAGTGGCGTATAGGCTGTGCCTTCCACCCTCTTTCAAGATCCCTAACGTCTTCCACAAATCTCTACTGAAACCTTTAGAAGCAGTCCGGGGAGACTCCGAGCCTGCTGCTCCTCCTGTTTTGGTCGAGGGGCAGGTGGAGTACGAGGTTGGTCATATCGTAGATTCCAGGTTGGTACGGCGGTCGGTACAGTACCTGGTTCATTGGAAGGGGTATGGACCGGAGGACAGGTCCTGGGTACCGGCCCGGTTGATGCATGCTGATCGCCTGGTGCGGGCTTTCCATGCTAAGTACCCGGGCAAGCCTGGGGGTCCAGAGGCCCCCCGTTGAGAGGGGGGTACTGTCATGATCTCAGTGCGGGTTTGACTCGCACACGTGGGGTTAATGTATGGAACCAGTACTGATGACTGGCATTTCTGGGGTTAAAGGTTGTGATCCAGGTGCAGGCTTACCTGCACACCTGGGGCTATGATTGTGGCCTCTCCCTGGTTCTGGGGGAGGCTTCTTATAGCCTCAGGACGCTCCCATCCCTGTCAGTTATACTTTCGCCCTTGGCATTGTGTGGTGACCCCTGAGTGTGTTAGTGCTGTGTTTCTGGTTACTTGATTCTCTGTGTATGACTCGGTCTGTTTCCTGGATATCGCTTTAGATTCTGCCTGGTACCTCCTATGTCTGTTTGGTTTTGATCTCTGCTTGGCCCTGATTATCTGCTCTATCTCATCCCTGGTACTGTACTGTGATCCCGTGTATGACCTTTGGCTTTGTCTGACCTCCCGTCTGTTTATCCCTCCTGTACCTCGTTTAGCACTGCTTCTGTACTCAGGACACGCGCACTGGCTCTATAAGCAAGTGTAGTGCGGTGTCTCTGACAAAGGTCTTAGAGAAGAAAAAGCAGGGATGCTTCCGACCTTGAGCATCCTTCTGAAAAAGGACTGCTCCTGCACCGACGGAAGAAGCATCCACCT
This sequence comes from Dendrobates tinctorius, assembly GCF_039654945.1. Lineage (NCBI taxonomy): Eukaryota > Metazoa > Chordata > Amphibia > Anura > Dendrobatidae > Dendrobates > Dendrobates tinctorius. The sequence goes on from NW_027361708.1 coordinate 2,206,247, forward strand.
CTAGGATAAAAGGTTTATCCACATCGGGACGGTGTAAGATGGGAGCGCTGGCAAAATGGGTCTTCAGAGACGAGAAGGCCTTGGAGACCTGTTCTGACCAAACCTTGGGATTAGCTCCTTTCTTAGTGAGGGCAACCAGTGGAGCTACCAGTGTGGAGATGTGGGGAATGAACTGGCGGTAATAATTGACGAACCCCAAAAAGCGCTGCACCGCTTTGAGTGAATGGGGCTCCTGCCAGTCCATTACCGCTTGCAATTTGGCAGGATCCATAGCCAACCCCTGGGCCGAGATGATGTAGCCCAGGAACGGCAAGGACTCCTGCTTAAACTGGCACTTCTCCAGCTTCGCGAAGAGAGAGTTCGCCCGCAGACGGTCGAAGACCCTGCAGACGTCTCTCCGGTGGGAGGTCAAATCTGGCTAAAAGATGAGGATGTCATCCAGATAGACCACCACCGAGGTAGAGAGCATATCGCGGAAGACGTCGTTAACAAAATCCTGGAAGACAGCAGGCACATTAGAGGCCGAAGGGCATGACCAGATATTTGTAGTGGCCATCCCTGGTATTAAAGGCTGTCTTCCACTGGTCTCCTTCGCGAATGCGGATCAGGTTGTTCGCCCCCCCGTAGATCTAATTTTGTAAAGATCCGGGCCCCTCGCAACCTGTCAAATAACTCAGAGTTCAACGGAAGAGGGTACTTGTTTTTAACTGTTATGGCGTTGAGACCTCTGTAGTCAATGCGGGGACGTAACTCTCCACTCTTCTTCTGCACGAAGAAGAACCCTGCACCAGCCGGCGACACCGACTTTCTGATAAAACCTCTTGCTAGGTTCTCCCGGATATATTGAGACATAGCCTCCATCTCGGGGAGTGATTGTGGATACACGCAGCCTCTAGGAGGTACCGTGCCTGGCAATAGATCTATCGGACAATCGTAAGGACGGTGTGGCTGTAGCGTCTCCGCAGTTTTAGAGAAGATGTCCGTGTACTGGTGGTATGGTTTGGGAAGCGAGGAGAGATCCGCGGGCACTTCAGTGGAAGCTACCTAAACACTGCCCTCAGGCACCTTCCCTCACAGTCCTTGCTCCAACCCAGTATATTCCCCGAAGCCCAATCAATATGAGGGGAATGGCAACAGAGCCAGGGAACTCCGAGAAGCACCTGGTCGATGCCATCTGGCAAAATGAACAGGGACAAAATCTCACGGTGGGATGGTGAGATTGAGAGCCCGAGTGGTGCTGTCTGGTGGGTAACCTGAGATGGTAAAGGTGCACCATTAACCACCCTGATGGTCAAGGGTTGGGGCAGTAACACCAGCGGAATAGTGTGCTTTTGGGCGAAGGACGAGGACATAAAGTTCCCTTCTGCCCCGGAATCCACGGTGACCTCTGCCTCCCAGGTGGAAGCTCCGCTATTTAAGGTCCCACGGAATACCAGGTTGGGAGAGAAAGGTTTCAAATCTGATAGACCCCCACCTATGACCACTGGACGTGATCGTTTTTTTCAGCCGCAGGTCACGTGTTAGCCGACTGACCAAACTGCCGGCACTGGTAACAACGTGCGGAGCTTCGCACTGGACGCAGCTTGGAACCGGTGCGAGACACCTCCATAGGTTCAGAAGGTATCAGCTCCTGAGCGGGAAATTTTAGCGGCTCAGACAAGGTGGGATCCAACATAACCCTTCGCCTGGATTGCGCACGCTCCTGCCCGCACTCCGTAAACCGGAGATCAATGCGGGTGGAAATGGCAATCAACTCCTCCAGAGTTGTGGGGACGTCTCTGGTTGCTAGAACATCCTTGACATGCTCCGCTAACCCTCTCCAAAACACAGGGACGAATGTCTTATCAGGCTACTCCAGCGCGGTAGCCAATGTCCGGAATCGGACGGCGTAATGGCTGACCGAGAGGGACCCCTGTGTTAGGGCTAATAGTTGGAGAGAGATGTCGTGAGTGACCCGTGGTCCCAGAAAGACCTGCTTAATGGATGTGAGAAACTGAGCGGCACCACGGAGTCATCACGCTCCCACAATGGCGTAGCCCACTCTAACTCCCTGCCCGACAGGAGAGAGACAATAAACCCCACCTTAGCCCGCTCTGTAGGGAACCGTGCGGCCAGTAGCTCAAGCTGAATAGAGCACTGGCTCACAAATCCCCTACAGGTGGCGCTGTCACCCGAAAACTTGTCGGGCAGTGGGAGGCGGGATAATGTCATTGCCGGTGTGAGCGTGGGCATACATGAGACAGCCTCTGCGACTGCCTGAACAGCGGCCGCAGTAGCATTCGCAGCTGAGGTGGGACTCTCGAGAGCCGCCAACCTGCCCTCCAGCTGCCGAATATACTGCCGCAGCTGCTGTTGGTCCGCCATTACTTGCCAGACCCTGGCGCTAGTATAATGTTAGGGATGGCAGAACGCACAAAATATTAAATAATAGAAAGTGCGTTCGCCGCCCGGGGTCCACTGTGCAGTAGGTGTTAAAACCGCTGCTAGACAATGGCAGACGCGCTATATGGCGGTATGATGCGCACAGGTTCAACGTCACCCAATGTGCGCAGAGCGGACTCTGTTAACTCACAGAGGCGCTGTAAAATAAACAAACACCGAGCCTGTTAGACTCACAGGTCTCTGCGAAATTACACGCAAGGTATCAGGTCACAGGACAGGGTCCAAGACAGAGGACGTTGTCTATCTAGACCTACCATGCGTGCGGCATCGCTACTGCGGACGCCAGTAAGTGCTGCTGAATGCAGCGCGGCAGCAGACACAGCCGCTATGCGATAGTGCCGTGAGAGACGTGACACCACCGGACGCTAATGTAGAGGTGCGATGTGCACAGTGGTCTAAGGTTTGCCACTGACTGGCACTGACTCTTTCTATGGTTCCCTATCCACATGCGTAATATCAGAGGGAGGGGAATCTTAATAAGTCAGTCACCAGAATCATACATCCATCACCATTCACACATCTAGCAAGAAGAGTCTATACTAGCGCATGGCCAAGCGGCCATGCGGGCCTTTTATAGCCGTGCGCTGCCGGGACCTTCCAAATCTCTGAGATGGACCAATCAGATCAGGAGAAGGACCTGAGCACGTGACTCCCGATCTCCAATGGGAGATCGTCTCGTGAGCATGCCCAGTAGCGGGACGAGAGGACTTAGCCTCTGGAGTGGCTTGCTGTAGGACAGCCTGCGCTGCTATTGCTGACCCAGAGGTGGCAGCAACAACCAGTCCTACGGAGCTGGTCTGAGCAGAGGGTCTGGGACGCCGAGATTGCTGTGCAGGCTCCTGAGCGGTCGGTGGAGAATGGGAGACCACTGGATGCAAGGCTCTGGATTCCTGCTGTGCAGCTGCAGGAACCCGACTCCTAAAAGGCTTGGATGCCTTTTTTGAAGAATATAATATTACAGGTTATGGGCACTAGATTCTGTGATGGGACGATCCAGGAAACTAATCTGATTGCTGTGTGCATGTGAAGTTGGGAAGGAAGTTTTTCCCCTATATAAGGCAACTAGCATCTGCTCTATGGCGTTTTTTCCTTCTTTGGTATCAACATGTAGGTTATAGGTTGAATTCGTCGATGGATGTATGTCTATCTTCAACCTTATAAACTAGGAATGCTATGCTGTGTTTAATGTTGAACATCTTTTTCTGCTCTCTTCACAATAGCCACCAATGAAGGATCTAAATATTGGGTAATCTCCTTCTGTTTGACCATATGACCCTGAGGGTCCTAAGCAATCAAGGAAGTTGGTAATGAATATCGACTACCCCTATAGTGGAGTACTTTTCCCTTGATATTTTTTGGCAACTTAGCTTTATTTTATATCTGAATATTGATTATTTTTTTATACCTTTATACTGCTCTTTTAAGGATTTATCCCATGACTGAAAATTTATTAATATATGTGAAATGTTGTCGAAAACTAAAAAAAGTAATTTTTTTTAGCCATAGGAGTTGATCTTGCATGTCAGAGCAAACTTTTGCCTGCTATGATACATTGAGACCATGGAGCGAATTCACCTTTCTGAGATGGACACTGTGGAGAGAGTTCACCTTTTATGATGTCTCAGTGCTAGTGATAATTGTCCTATTAACAACACAGGCTACACTACCCATCATAGTGACAGGAAAACAATACAATCACAGACACAGCAAAAGTCACATCTGTTCTATCAAAGATAAAATTAACTTTGATTTTGTGTCATGAGGATGCTCATTAGTGACATGCTGGGGGCTTAGCATAGCATGAACCCTGCTCCATAACTCACCATCACATAAAAAGTAAATAGGACTCATCCTACCTGAAATGCCAGATCATGATTACAACTATTAAAAGTTCATTACAAATAATTAAATTATCATTTGTTCTAATTATGTATGAGTACTAATGAACAGCATTAGCTTGGAAGCCTGAGATATACTGTAATCATGTGGACTTATTACTCTATAAATGGGGCCTTGGATCATTGTGTCTCAAGTTTAACAACTTAATACAAGTTTTGAACTGAAAAATGAAGTTAAGCAGAACAAAAGGGTGGCACTAGAGTTCTCGTCCTCCTCTCTGAAGAGGCAATTTGCATATGGCCACTTTTCGTAATAGTCAGACAACAGACTTTTACTGACATCAACAAAATGGCATAGAAATGTTAAACAAGTTTCAGAAATGCTGGTTACATTATACAGTATACATCACTGTGAAAACATTTTAAGCAAGTGTGAAAAAAATGCTGCAGAAGCAGAATGCTTTTAAAAATAGAAGTATTCATAGTTTATTTGTATCAATTAGCAAAGTCCAAAGTGAGTGGAAAGAAAGGGAAATCTGTAATGCTGCTGCAGTGCAGTACAGCGTAACCTCCACCAGGGGGTGCTGGTGAGGGAAGAGCGGTTGCACACACAGCGTAGCACCAATGAGCAGCAGCACAGGTGCCACCTGATGGTGAAAGAGTGATCAGACGAGCCGAGTCAGAAACAGGAAAAACAGAACCAGAGAAAAAAGCAATACACATAGTCAAATACAAGCCAGAAGTCAGAGCCAGAAAGAAGTAGAGGTAACAGAGACGTGAGACAGTCAAACAGGTCAGGAGACAAGCCGGGTCACATACCAAGAGGTCCAAGCACAGGGAGCGAACAATAAGACAAACGGGTGGCAGGAAAGGGAAATCACGGGAATAGAGTAAACGGGCAGAGGACAAAACACGGTATCCAGGGGTCAGCTGCTCTAGCCTTTGAGCATGAACTATCACTGACATTGGTCTGCAGGCCACAGCAGACTGAAATAGCCACACAGACCCCAGAACGAGGCAGAGAAGGTTTACCCCCGCACGACCCAACCGGGGAGAGAATAACAAGAAACAAACCCCGGCCTGGATCATGACAAAATCTAAATCAAATCAAATTTTGGTTTGGCGGCCCTTTCCCTTCAAAACAACATCAATTCTGACAGCTATGCTTTCACAGTTTTTAAAGGAACTTGGCAGAGAGGTTGTTCCAGACACCTTGGATAATTAACCACTGATCTTCTGTGGATGTAGGTTTGTGCAAATTCCTTTGTCTCTATATTTAATCCAAAACAGAGGTGATGATATTCTTATCAGAGTTCTTTGCTATATGGTGAATATAATTCTTTATGACATTGGCTGTCTGTTTGACATCATAATTTTGTTGCCAAATGAATTTAAAACCTACTAAATACCTTCCTGATGGAACAGCATGATGTAAAAGTATCTGCCTGGATTTCTCAGCATTGAGGACACCGTTAATCCTGATCAAATCTCCAACACCATTTGTTGAAAATGTAGCCCACATTTGAAATGAGCCTCCACCATGTTTCACTGTTCCTGCAAACGCTCATTATTGTACTGTTTTCATGCAACGCGGCAAGCAAACTGCCTTATGTAATGGGCCAAATGTTTGAAATTTTGACTCATCAGTCCAGAGCACTTGCTGCCATTTTCTACACCCCTATTTGTGTGCATAATTAAGTCAATTGACCTTGTTTAACCCATTCATGACCCAGCCTATTTTGACCTTAATGACCTGGCCATTTTTTGCAATTCTGACCAGTGTCCCTTTAAGAGGTAATAACTCAGGAACGCTTCAACGGATCCTAGTTATTTTTCGTAACATATTGGTCTTCATGTTAGTGGTAAATTTGGTCCATAATTTTTGCGTTTATTTCTGAAAAAATTGGAAATTTGGCAAAAATGTTGAAAATTTTGCAATGTTCACATTTTTATTTTTTATTCTGTTAAATCAGAGAGTTATGTGACACAAAATAGTTAATAAATAACATTTCCCACATGTCTACTTTACATCAGCATAGTTTTGGATACAACATTTTTTTTGTTAGGAAGTTATAAGGTTTGAAACTTGACCAGCGATTTCTCATTTTTACAACAAAATTTACAAAACCATTTTTTTAGGGACCACCTCACATTTGACGTCAGTTTGAGGGGTCTATATTGGCTGAAAATACCCAAAAGTGACACCATTCTAAAAACTGCACCCCTCAAGGTGCTCAAAACCACATTCAAGAAGTTTATTAACCCTTCAGGTGTTTCACAGCAGCAGAAGCAACATGGAAGGAAAAAATGAACATTTAACTTTTTTGTCACAAAAATGATCTTTCAGCAACATTATTTTTGTATTTTTCCAAGGGTAAAAGGAGAAAGTAGACCCCAAAAGTAGTTGTCCAATTTGTCCTGAGTACACCGATACCTTATATGTGGTCATAAACCACTGATGGTGCGCATGGCAGGGCTCTGAAGTGAAGGAGCACGCCATATGACTTTTTGAATGGAAAATTAGCTCCAGCGGACACAATGTCACGTATGGACAGCCCCTGTGTGCCTTAACATTGGCGCTCCCCCACAAATGACCCCATTTTGGAAACTAGACCCCCTCAAGGAACTTATCTAGATGTGTGGTGAGCACTTTGAACCCTCAAGTGCTTCACAGAAGTTTATAATGCAGAGCCGTGAAAGTAAAAAATCATTTTTTCCTCAAAAAATGATTTTTTAACCCGAAATTTTTTATTTTCACAAGGGTAACAGGAGAAATTGGACCCCAAAAGTTGTTGTCCAGTTTGTTAGGAGTATGCTGGTATCCCATATGTGGGGGGAACCACTGTTTGGGCACACGTCGGGGCTCGGAAGGGAAGTAGTGACGTTTTAAAATGCAGACTTTGAAGGATTGGTCTGCGGACGTCATGTTACGTTTGCAGAGCCCCTGATGTGCCTAAACAGTAGAAACACCCACAAATGACCCCATTTTGGAAACTAGACCCCCATGGAACTTATCTAGATGTGTGGTGATCACTGGGGCGAGGAGGGGGTGATCGCCGGGGTGGGGAGCGGGAGATCACCGGGGCAGGGAGGGGGTGATCACCGGGGCAGGGAGGGGGTGATCGCCGGAGCAGCTTAGTTTGACCAGCTTAGAAGCGCCCTTACAAAATGCATGTTTCACAGCATCTGGTGGCCCTCTGAAAATTGTAAGCGAGGGACACATAATGACATGGCGGTGGACATGGTGGTGGTGGTGGCGGGCAAAGACCAAAATTCAAATGGTCATGTTTGAAATGGTATTCTAAAGAGATGGGGAATATGTATTCCACTATCTTGCTAACTATTTGGCATGAGGGAGGGACCTCCCAAATGTTGGAGTGACAGCTCTCCCAAATGTATGATACAGAACCACCTGAGGTCCCTTACCAAACTCAGGTTTCACGACACCTGCTGGCACTCTGCAAATTGTAAGCGAGGGCTGCATAATGACATGGCGGTGGGCATGGTTGTGGCAGCGGGCAAAGGCCAAAATTTAAGTGGGCATATTTGAAATAGCATTGTAAAGGCATGGGGAAAATATACTCCACTGCCTTGCTAACTATTTGTTATGAGGGAAAAACCTCCCAAATGTAGGAGTGAGAGCCCTGAACAATTGTGAAAGGAAAAACTAAAGCCAAAACGCTCCATGTGGACATATGCTAAAGGGGAGGTATAATTTGTTTTTAATTTTTTTAGTTTTATTTTCCATTATATACATATAATTATGAAGGAAAACATGTTTCTTAGCATTTTTCCCTTTAAAAAAAAATGGGTTTGGTTTGGTAGATCTTTTTCAAAATCTCTAAAACTGGCGCAATAGTCTGACAACATTATTCCCAGATACCATACAGTTGTGGCCAAAAGTATTGACACCCCTGCAATTCTGGCAGATAATACTCAGTTTCTTCCTGAAAATGATTGCAAACACAAATTCTTTGGTATTATTATCTTCATTTAATTTGTCTTAAATGAAAAAACACAAAAAGAATTGTCCTAAAGCCAAATTGGATATAATTCCACACCAAACATAAAAAAGAGGGTGGACAAAAGTATTGGCACTGTTCGAAAAATCATGTGATGCTTCTCTAATTTGTGTAATTAACAGCACCTGTAACTTACCTGTGGCACCTAACAGGTGTTGGCAATAACTAAATCACACTTGCAGCCAGTTGACATGGATTAAAGTTGACTCAATCTCTGTCCTGTGTCCTTGTGTGTACCACATTGAGCATGGAGAAAAGAAAGCAGACCAAAGAACTGTCTGAGGACTTGAGAAACCAAATTGTGAGGAAGCATGAGCAATCTCAAGGCTACAAGTCCATCTCCAAAGACCTGAATGTTCCTGTGTCTACCATGCACAGTGTCATCAAGAAGTTTAAAGCCCATGGCACTGTGGCTAACCTCCCTAGATGTGGACGGAAAATAAAAATTGACAAGAGACTTCAACGCAAGATTGTGCGGATGTTGGATAAAGAACCTCGACTAACATCCAAACAAGTTCAAGCTGCCCTGCAGTCCGAGGGTACAACAGTGTCAACCCGTACTATCCGTCGGCGTCTGAATGAAAAGGGACTGTATGGTAGGAGACCCAGGAAGACCCCACTTCTTACCCCGAGACATAAAAAAGCCAGGCTGGAGTTTGCCAAAACTTACCTGAAAAAGCCTAAAACGCTTTGGAAGAATGTTCTCTGGTCAGATGAGACAAAAGTAGAGCTTTTTGGGCAAAGTCATCAACATAGAGTTTACAGGAGAAAAAAAGAGGCATTCAAAGAAAAGAACACAGTCCCTACAGTCAAACATGGCGGAGGTTCCCTGATGTTTTGGGATTGCTTTGCTGCCTCTGGCACTGGACTGCTTGACCGTGTGCATGGCATTATGAAGTCTGAAGACTACCAGCAAATTTTGCAGCATAATGTAGGGCCCAGTGTGAGAGCTGGGTCTCCCTCAGAGGTCATGAGTCTTCCAGCAGGACAATGACCCAAAACACACTTCTAAAAGCACTAGAAAATGGTTTGAGAGAAAGCACTGGAGACTTCTAAGGTGGCCAGCAATGAGTCCAGACCTGAATCCCATAGAACACCTGTGGAGAGATCTAAAAATGGCAGTTTGGAGAAGGCACCCTTTAAATATCAGGGACCTGGAGCAGTTTGCCAAAGAAGAATGGTCTAAAATTCCAGCAGAGCATTGTAAGAAACTTATTGATTGTTACCGGAAGCGGTTGGTCGCAGTTATTTTGGCTAAAGGTTGTGCAACCAAGTATTAGGCTGAGGGTGCCAATACTTTTGTCTGGCCCATTTTTGGAGTTTTGTGTGAAATGATCAATGCTTTGCTTTTTGCTTCATTCTCTTTTGTGTTTTTTCATTTAAGACAAATTAAATGAAGATAATAATACCAAAGAATTTGTGATTGCAATCATTTTCAGGAAGAAACTGAGTATTATCTGACAGAATTGCAGGGGTGTCAATACTTTTGGCCACAACTGTATGTGAGTCAGAGAGGCATGCAGGCATCTTCTCCATGCTGTTCCCATTTACTTTTAGCTCTTTCCCATCCATTTCAGCTTTTTTCTCAGGCCCCAGACCTGTTTGTTGGATCCAGCAGAAAAATATTCGGGTTTCTCATTGAATTGCATTGGATTCGTTATTCATTGCAAAAACACAGATATTAGAAAATATATTTTCCTGAATCTGAATATTTCACTATTCGATTATCACTACTGGTAACAAAATCTTCAAGCATCTCCTTAACATTGCTAAGTAAATACTGAGAGCTGTAGTATAATGCTATACAATTGCATATGCGGCTGACCTGACACTACAATTGATTACTGTACTAAGTTTGATAATGTATTCATGTACTGATGGAGGTTCTTGTGATGTATTACTGTACTGATGGTGATTCTGGTGATGTATTACTATACTGACAGTGGTTTTGGTGAGGTTTTTCTGTATGATAGAGATTCTAGTGATATATTACTGTACTGATTGTGGTTCTAATGATGCAGTCATGTAGATGTTGTAATCTTTAGTTTATCAGACTTGATACTAAAATACTAAAATATTATAGGGTCAGTATGCTGAAGTGAAAATAAAGCAGTCTGAATGTCTGTCAGCCAAACAAATAATTAACTAAAGCCCTCATAAACTATATACAGCTGTCCGATCGTTTGGCCTGCAACTATCTTGCCCAGCTCTTCCATATACATATAAGACAAATCCAATGAACATAATTGGTGGAAAGGTTAGCCACAATAATATAAAGCAGAAACAGAATCACATAAAGCCACCATAGATAAGGACAATATATGACCAACTGTAGTGATACAATCACAGTCAAAAAGGAAACACAGTCAAAAGGTCAAATAGCAGATAAGATGAATTTTATTAATATAAAAATTATACAGACAAACAGGCAAAGAATAGGGCTAGGAGATGGAACATGATTATTCCAACCACATACAAGAGGCCCAGGGTAAGTCTGTCAGAAGGCAAATATGTATAAACATCGTACTAGTGTAAACACATCACATAGCTCCTCTATAAGTGCACAGTGTCAACTGATACAAAGCACCCAAATCAGGCATATGTGCCAAAGACCAGGCCTAAGCCACATCCACAACCAAGCTGATAGCGCAACATGATATTGGAAATATATACAAGTACCTTGTAAGGAGCAAAGCAGCCTTCCAAGACAGTTCTACCCACCCCGACGCGCGTTTCGGCATACCTTCATCAATGCCCCTTGATTAATCATATGCCTGATTTGGGTGCCTTGTATCAATTTCCACTGTGCACTTATAGAGGAGCTATGTGATGTGTTTACACTAGTACGATGTTTATACATATTTGCCTTCTGACAGACTTACCCTGGGCCTCTTGTATGTGGTTGGAATAATCATGTTCCATCTCCTAGCCCTATTCTTTGCCTGTTTGTCTGTATAATTTTTATATTAATAAAATTCATCTTATCTGCTATTTGACCTTTTGACTGTGTTTCCTTTTTGACTGTGATTCTTCCATATACAGTAGTGCTCATTCTGGTGAATGGAACACCGTCTTGTCCAGACGTGATCAATGATAAGCTTACAATATTCCAGCTCCTTCAATAAAATTCAAAATGTATTCAACTTGATTAAACATTTTTTCAAGCTCCTGAGTTGTACTTGTGACAGGGAAGATACAGCCAGGGCTGATGTGCTCCATAATTCTCTTCTCCTTCCCTCAAGGAAAACAGAAGATAACTGTAGATGGTTTTCGTCCTTTTATAACCTCTGATGATGTATGTGGCCAGCCAATCACAGTAATGCCACTACCAAAATGGCTACGGCATTATGACTGGCAGGCAATCTCCGCATGTTTATTGGCTGTGTAACACGTACCAAATATGCGGGGCAGGGATTTGAGCTTCAAAACGGAGCATCAGCCAATGGTCATCGAGTGCCAAGCACAACCGAGCGCCCAAATATTAGTGATATCCAGGTATTACCGAGCACTTTCACTCATCCCTAGTGATCAGATAACTTGGACCAAGATTTCAGACCTTATTTAGCCTATTAGGGCTTGTTCACTATCATTATTTTGAAAGACCAGGTGATGCAAATTTCTTAGCCTCCTCTAACCTTGCACAAAAAAAAAGCAGCCATGAAAATGGAGAAGGCCCACAAAGCAAGAGAAGGCTATTAGAAGATAGCAAAGCATTTTAAAGTTGCCCTTTCCTCAGTTTGAAATGTAATTAAATGTAGTTTAATGTAACGAAATGTAATTAAGAAATGGCAGTTAGCAAAAAATTTCTGTAAAAGTGCCTTCGTAGGATTGCTAGAGAGCTAAATCAGAACCCCCCGCTTTACTGCAAAAGTCCTTATTTATCAGACTCTGGAGTTGTGGTACATTGTTCCACTGTTCAGAGACACCTGCAAAAATATAACCTTCATGAAAGAGTCATCAGCATACAACCTCTTCTTCGTCCTCACCATAAAATTCAGCATAAGAAGTATGCAAAACAGCATCTAAACAAGCTGATGCATTTCGGAAGCAAGTCCTTTGGACCGATGAGGTTAAAATAGAACTGTTTGGCCACAATGATTAATGGTATGTGTGGAGCAAAAATGGCACAGAATTTCAGGAAAAGAACATCCTACGAACCATTAAGCATGGGGGTGGATCAATCATGATTTGGGATTGTGTCGAAGCCAATAGCACAGGGATCATTTTACATGTGGAGGGAAGAATGGATTCAATGAAATTTCAACAAATTCTTGATGCAAACATAACATCTGTAAAAAAGCTGAAGTTGAAAAGAGGATGGATTCCACAAATGGATAGTGATCTTAAACACATGTTAAACACATCAATCTACAATAGTCTACATAAAATGGAGCAAGTTGAAGGATTTACAATGGCCCTCACAGTCCCCTGACCTGAACATCTTTGAAAATCTGTAACTAAAACTTAAAATAGCAGTGCATGCAAGACAACCCAAGAATCTCACAGAGCTGGAAGAGTTTTCCAAGAAAAAATGGATGAAAATCCCTCAAAGAAGAGTTGAAACACTCTTGGCTGGCTACAAAACGCATTTACAAGCTGTGATACTTTCAAAAGGGTGCTACTAGGTATTAATTATGCAGGGTGCCCAAACCTTGTCTTTTTTTGCAACTTTTTTCTGCCTAAAATATAAAGAAAATGTGTCATCTTTAACTTTAGGCCTTTTAGAGATGATTTAAAAAACCCACAGAGGTATGATAGCACAGAAATAATAAACCTAATACAAGCCTTATGTCATGTTACAGAGGTAATGAGCACAGTGATGTCACAGTGCAAATATAGTGCAAATTAATATTCATGTGACCTGTAAGGCTGTGTCCACACGTAGCGTTTTTTTTGCGTTTTCGCAGCGATTTTAAATGCTCGATTTTGCCGCAAAAGCGCAAAAAAAGCATCCCATGTAATCCTATGGCATTCCGCACATGCTGTGTTAATGCTGCGGATTTTTCCGCGGCGGAATTGCATCGTGGAAAAATATGCAGCATGCTCATTCTTTGTGCAGAATCGCGGGAAAATCTGCACACGTAGGAATGCATTGTTCTGCTTACTTTCTGCATGTGGCTGTGCCCACCATGCGAAAAGTAAGCAGAACATTTGCGGATGGTACCCACGGTCTGGAGGAGAGGAGATTCTCCTCCAGGCTTTCTGGTACCATATCCCTGTAAAAATAGAATTAAAATAAAAAAAATCGTCATGTTCTCACCTTCCGGTGTCCCTCGCAGCATCACCAGGCCTCAGCAATGTTACCGGCAGGTCCCGTTCCCAGTGATGCATTGCGACAATGACCTTTGATGACGTCACGGTCTCGCGAAACTGTAGTGGTCTCGCGAAACCGCGACGTCATCAAAGGTCATTGTCGCAATGCATCACTGGGAATGGGACTTGCCGGGAGCATCGCGATGATTGGGAATGCTGTGCAGGACACCGGAAGGTGAGAAAAACACGATTTTTTATTTTTTTTAATTATTTTTAACATTAGATCTTTTTACTACTGATGCCGCATAGGCAGCCTCAATAGTAAGAAGTTAGTCACACTAGTCAAACACTATGTTTGACGAGTGTGACCAACCTGTCAATCAGTTTCCCAAGCGATGCTACAGACCACTTGGAAAACGCTAGCATTCTGCAAGCTAATTACGCTTGCAAATTGCTATTTTTTCCGCAGGAAATAGGCGGGAATTAAAATGCGGTTTTCTTGTGTATTTCCCGCGGAATGGAATTCCGGAATTCCTGCAGAAATTTCCGCGGCAATTCCGCAACGACCCCTGAGGAAGGAACTATATCTGAAATGCGCGTTGGGGTCTGGCAGCGTGTGGTGGTTCTGTGTGCCCTTTTTTTGGTATGTGTTGGAGCTACTTTTTATCAGGCCTTAGGGATTTTTGGAGGTTTGTCTATATATAAAACTAGCTGAAGAGGCCAGCACTGCCCGGGCATAGTAACTAACTGTGGTTAGTTATAGCAAGTTATAATTATCCTCCATCCCATAGTCCCATGCCCATATACCCATCATACATATCCACGATCCTATAGGCCCGTGCCCATATACAGTGGGGAAAAAAAGTATTTAGTCAGTCAGCAATAGTGCAAGTTCCACCACTTAAAAAGATGAGAGGCGTCTGTAATTTACATCATAGGTAGACCTCAACTATGGGAGACAAACTGAGAAAAAAAAATCCAGAAAATCACATTGTCTGTTTTTTTTCATTTTATTTGCATATTATGGTGGAAAATAAGTATTTGGTCAGAAACAAAATTTCATCTCAATACTTTGTGATATATCCTTTGTTGGCAATGACAGAGGTCAAACGTTTTCTGTAAGTCTTCACAAGGTTGCCACACACTGTTGTTGGTATGTTGGCCCATTCCTCCATGCAGATCTCCTCTAGAGCAGTGATGTTTTTGGCTTTTCGCTTGGCAACACAGACTTTCAACTCCCTCCAAAGGTTTTCTATAGGGTTGAGATCTGGAGACTGGCTAGGCCACTCCAGGACCTTGAAATGCTTCTTACGAAGCCACTCCTTCGTTGCCCTGGCGGTGTGCTTTGGATCATTGTCATGTTGAAAGACCCAGCCACGTTTCATCTTCAATGCCCTTGCTGATGGAAGGAGGTTTGCACTCAAAATCTCACGATACATGGCCCCATTCATTCTTTCATGTACCCGGATCAGTCGTCCTGGCCCCTTTGCAGAGAAACAGCCCCAAAGCATGATGTTTCCACCACCATGCTTTACAGTAGGTATGGTGTTTGATGGATGCAACTCAGTATTCTTTTTCCTCCAAACACGACAAGTTGTGTTTCTACCAAACAGTTCCAGTTTGGTTTCATCAGACCATAGGACATTCTCCCAAAACTCCTCTGGATCATCCAAATGCTCTCTAGCAAACTTCAGACGGGCCCGGACATGCACAGGCTTAAGCAGTGGGACACGTCTGGCACTGCAGGATCTGAGTCCATGGTGGCGTAGTGTGTTACTTATGGTAGGCCTTGTTACATTGGTCCCAGCTCTCTGCAGTTCACTCACTAGGTCCCCCCGCGTGGTTCTGGGATTTTTGCTCACCGTTCTTGTGATCATTCTGACCCCACGGGGTGGGATTTTGCGTGGAGCACCAGATCGAGGGAGGTTATCAGTGGTCTTGTATGTCTTCCATTTTCTAATTATTGCTCCCACAGTTGATTTCTTCACTCCAAGCTGGTTGGCTATTGCAGATTCAGTCTTCCCAGCCTGGTGCAGGGCTACAATTTTGTTTCTGGTGTCCTTTGACAGCTCTTTGGTCTTCACCATAGTGGAGTTTGGAGTCAGACTGTTTAAGGGTGTGCACAGGTGTCTTTTTATACTGATAACAAGTTTAAACAGGTGCCATTACTACAGGTAATGAGTGGAGGAAAGAGGAGACTCTTAAAGAAGAAGTTACAGGTCTGTGAGAGCCAGAAATCTTGATTGCTTGTTTCTGACCAAATACTTATTTTCCACCATAATATGCAAATAAAATGAAAAAAAACCAGACAATGTGATTTTCTGGATTTTTTTTTCTCAGTTTGTCTCCCATAGTTGAGGTCTACCTATGATGTAAATTACAGACGCCTCTCATCTTTTTAAGTGGTGGAACTTGCACTATTGCTGACTGACTAAATACTTTTTTTCCCCACTGTACCCATTATACATATCCTCCATCTCATAGTCGAGTGCCCATATACCCATCACACATCCTCCATCCCATAGTCCCATGCCCATATACCCATCATACATATTCTCCATCCCATAGTCCCGTGCCCATATACCCATCATACATATTCGCCATCCCATAGTCGAGTGCCCATATACCCATCACACATCCTTCATCTCATAGTCCCATGCCCATATACCCATTATACATATCCTCCATCCCATAGTCCCGTGCCCATATACCCATCATACATATCCGCCATCCCATAGTCCCGTGCCCATATACCCGTCATACATATCCTCCATCCCATAGTCCAGTGCCCATATACCCATCACACATCCTCCATCCCATAGTCCCGTGCCCATATACCCGTCATACATATCCTCCATCCCATTGTCCAGTGCCCATATACCCATCACACATCCTCCATCCCATGGTCAATCATTATGACATCATAATGAGCGGCGGGGCTTGCAACCTATGATGACATCAGCGTCGCCATGGCAACCATTATGACATCATAATGAGGGGCGGGGCTTGATGCACACACACTTTTTCCCCATTATGTAGATAGGGGCAAAATTGTTTGGTGAATTGGAACGTCTGGGGTTAAAATTTCGCCTCTCAACATAGCTTAGGACACTCTCGGGGTCCAGACATGTGACTGTGCAAAATTTTGTGGCTGTAGCTGCGACGGTGCGGATGCCAATCCCGGACATACACACATACACATACACACACACACACACACACACACACACATACATACATACATACATACATACAGACATTTGAGCATTATATATTAGATATTTTGGGTGGTAGCCAGCTTGGGATTTTTTCCTTTACTTTTTTTGCTGACTACTCATCTGTTTACTGTTTAACCCTCGGCTCCCTGGGCCCTTGTGATAGTTTCAATCTATTTTCTCTACACAGCCTGATTATATATACCATCTTATTTAGGTGCACTGTGCTCCTACACGCTGTCTGTTTTTTCTTGTGTCACTTTTGTATACACTAAATGCCAATTTTATCTGTGTCCCTAATAAAGATTTGTAATTTTAATATATTTGGATTTGGACATTTTTGCACTGGTTTTCTTCGGATTTATTTGCATGCTTTCAGTGTGTCCCACACTACATTACAATGAGCTTGGACAACCCTTCAGCATATTACCTTTACTTATAACTTGTCATGTATAATGGTACTTCTGTATAGCTCATTGTGCCGCCTATTTTGCTATTTAACGTGTGCACATAGCCTAACTGTTGGGCCATCTCAAGGTTACAACACCACTTATGTAATCTATCTTTAGTATGAAAAGGTGTTAAAAAATGCAGAAAACATAAAACACTTAAGGAGAATGTACAGTATATGAATGAAAGCTTCATTAAAAGCATTAAAGAAATAAATTTGACAATGTTGGATGAAAAACAAGACATACTGGGGATACCATAGCTGGCAGATCGCAATGATTGGGTACCTCTACATTGAATCCTAGGGAAATTATAGCTGTCATCATTTGCTAGCAAGGGTCAAAGGATCTCTGTGCTCTTGATAGATCTGAATCTAGAGGTGGGACCCATTTCTGTCAGGAATTTATGGCATAACCCTTAAAAGTGTCACAAATGTTTCAAGGGATTTTCCAAAATTATTGCTAGAAATCTTCAGCACATTAGGAGCAGCCATGCTTTAATAAAGTAATTTTATTTCTCAAACGCAGATATGTTGTTATGATGTTTCAGCCTTGTCATGCCTTGTTCAATTATTATCTGCCTCTGGCAACGACTCCTCCTAGAAATGGGTCACAGCACCTGACCCAAGCCCTCCCAGAAGAACAGGTACGTCAAGAACCCAGACATTTTTGAAGTCGTAATTAAATATATCTACATTTGAGAAGTAAAATTACTTTACTGAAGCATCATTGCTCCTAGCGTGCCAAAGATTTCTTACGACAATTTTGATAACATTTTCTTTGGGTACCTACTCAATCAGCAGAGAGCTAGCTTATCTATTTACTTTAAAGGGGTTTTCTAGGCATATCATAATGATGACAGATCTGTAGGATTAGTAGAGGTCCGACACCTGGCACCTTCCACCGATCAGGTCTGCGATAGCCAAATGAAAACAGTGAATGAAGCCCTACAACACCGCTTCACTTCCTCTGCCCACTTCAATTAGTCAGTCCTTGTGTAATTGTATAATGCATCCATAATTCTGCCGTCGATGGTTATTTTTCTGTTTTTCTGCTCATTAACCGTTTCCTGCTCTGCATTGTTTAATTACTATTGAAGACATAATCACACAAGTTCTTGATGTTACTCTGCCCCCCGACCGGTTGCCCAAACAGCCAATGGTTTGGAAGCTTAACTCTGTTCACTGCTAACACTAAAGAAAAGTAGCATTTATCTAGTGTTGGTGAACAGACAGGAACATGCAGCAGATGACTGGCTGTTAATGAACCCTGACAGGTGACTGTGGCAAGGGAGGCTCTGCTGAAGGCCCTTCATTCTTCAAAAGAATTTCCGTTATTCATTATCTGTCCTCTGTAACCTCAAGTCTTTGAGGTTTCCGGACATCCAGCAAGATGGTATTTTCCGAGGAGCATTAATGAAGTGCTCTGGAAAGTGTTCTCACAGCTGCCCGGCTTGTGGACCTTTCCCTTGAATTATGTTCAGCCACAATCTAATTGAATGTACTTAAGCAATATTCACTGCAATATTCACTGCTATACATTTGTATTTTTAACAGTGTTTCCATATGCACTAGTGTTAATTCATCATATAGATGTTTACTTTCATGCACATACTATATACATACAGACTTGTATACACATTTAGACTACTAAATGAGGTTGTTATGAACGGGTAGCTGAGGAGGAAATAAAAAACAACACAAGCTAAGTCTCAGAAAACCAAAGAGGTTGGTAACTGCGCAGACTGCAGACCCCTGATCCTAACACGCAACTAGAAGCAGTCATGGAGCGTTCCTACGGTGGTCCTAGACGCCTCGTCACAACTGGAGAAACTAAATAAGCCTAAAGCAGGAAAAGGGGAAAACTAACTGCCCCAGAGCAGACCCCAAAGGAGAGACAGCCCCCCACATGTATTGACGGTGAAAAAAGATGAAAACACAAACAAAGGCAGGAAAATAGGCTGAGCAAACGATGGGGCCAGACTAACTAGAAAGGACAGGAAAGGAAAGACACTGTCTACAGTCTGCCAAAAAACCCTACAAAATGTCCAACACAACTGATAGCAAAATTAACCCTGAAGTCACTAGACTTCTCCTACTATATCAGCACTCTGAAATATTCTGAGACAGAGCAAAAAGAGGCCAATCTAATAAGGGACAAAAAAAGGCAATTTGGCAAATAAGAGTGGAAATTCAGCACAGCCCAGCCGGGCTGGCTGACCACACAAAAGACTGAAAAGACCAACAAGAGCAAGTGTGAACATTAGCAAAAAACAAACTTATCTTTAGAAGACTGGAACAGAGCTGCGTCCTAGACCTGAGAAACAGACTGAATCACCAGCAACAGGATAGGGCATTGGCTGTCTTATATCCAGTCTGATACTCTAGAGATCCAATCACTATCTTCCTCACCAGGTGGCAGATCACTACCACTCAAACCAACCTCACCACCTCCCGTCACCACCAGAGGGAGAATGGAAGGGGAACTCTCAACTGGTGGAGCAGAAAATGAGCTCATAACAGAGGTTTTCCATCCAACTCTGCAGGCTACTTTTCTTTAAGCCTTGCATATGATGTAAAAATGATCCAGCAGACACAGGACTGTTGTGAGTTCATTTTCCCCTTCACCATTGAGGTCTGATGAACTCCCTCTTCTGGTGAAGGAAGGTAGTGAGGCTGATTACCAAGCACCTGAGCAGGATGATGATGACTGGGTGACTGGAATTGCTGACTGGATATAAGGCAGCTGATGCCCTTCTGCCTGGCTGGTGATTTCTCTGAGGGATTCTAGGAGACCAGTCTGATTCCTACTCCTCAAAAGCTAAGTTTTCTGCTCTGCTTTTTGCATTTGTGTTTTGGTTTTGTTTTGCCTTGTTTTTCTGGATTTCTGCCATTCCCGGCTGGGGTGAGCTGAATTCCTTTTTACTCTGTCTTCAGAAAATACCTGAGTACTGATATAGTCTCTTTGAAGCCTAGCGTCTTCAGGGCTTTTTTCCCTATCAGTCTGTTGGCTCTTGTTTTGATAGGGTTTTGGCGGATTGCAGACAGCAGCTTTTCTATCCTGTCCTATTTAGTTAGCTTGGGCCCCATTATTTGCTCAGCCTATCTTTCTATCAGTGTGAATGTTTTTTCATCTTGCTTCACCGTCATTATATGTTGGGGGCTGCCTATTGCTTTGGGGTCTGCTCTGGGGCAGTTTAGATTTCCCTTTCTGTCTTTAGGCTATTTAGTTCTCCGGCTGTGATCGAGGGGTCTAGGGCACCGTAGGAACCCCCCACGGCTACTGCTAGTTGTTGTTGATAGGTTCAGGGGTCTGCAATCCGATAGCTGCCAACTTCTCTGGTTTTCTAGACTTAGGCCTGTTTCACACTTGCTTTTTTTTGCAGCGCGTTTTTCCCGCAAAAAAACGCATTGAAAAACGCATACAAAAGCATACAACTGCTGCGTTTTTTTCAAGCATTTTTATGAGCATGCATAAAAAAACGCAGCGTTTTTAAGCGTTTGTATGCGTTTTTAGTGCGTTTTTACCGCGTTTGCGTTTTTTTCCAACATTAGGTGGCCACTCACACTAACCCAAACCATGACTTTACTAACCCTAACCCTGACCCTAACCCTAACCCTTAACCAAACCATACTTAACCCTAACCCTAACCCTAACCCTTAACCAAACCATACTTAACCCTAACCCTGACCCTAACCCTAACCCTTAACCAAACCATACTTAATCCTAACCCTGACCCTAACCCTGACCCTAACCCTTAACCAAACCATACTTAACCCTGACCCTAACCCTAACCCTTAACCAAACCATACTTAACCCTGACCCTAACCCTGACCCTAACCCTAACCCTTAACCAAACCATACTTAACCCTAACCCTGACCCTAACCCTAACCCTACTTAACCCTAACCCTAACCCTTAACCAAACCATACTTAACCCTAACCCTAACCCTTAACCAAACCATACTTAACCCTAACCCTGACCCTAACCCTTAACCAAACCATACTTAACCCTAACCCTAACCCTTAACCAAACCATACTTAACCCTAACCCTTAACCAAACCATACTTAACCCTAACCCTAACCCTTAACCAAACCATACTTAACCCTAACCCTGACCCTAACCCTAACCCTTAACCAAACCATACTTAACCCTAACCCTTAACCAAACCATACTTAACCCTAACCCTAACCCTTAACCAAACCATACTTAACCCTAACCCTAACCCTAACCCTTAACCAAACCATACTTAACCCTAACCCTAACCCTTAACCAAACCATACTTAACCCTAACCCTAACCTTGACCCTAACCCTAACCCTTAACCAAACCATACTTAACCCTGACCCTGACCCTAACCCTTAACCAAACCATACTTAACCCTAACCCTTAACCAAACCATACTTAACCCTAACCCTGACCCTAACCCTAACCCTTAACCAAACCATACTTAACCCTAACCCTGACCCTAACCCTTAACCAAACCATACTTAACCCTAACCCTAACCCTTAACCAAACCATACTTAACCCTAACCCTAACCCTTAACCAAACCATACTTAACCCTAACCCTGACCCTAACCCTAACCCTGACCCTAACCCTAACCCTTAACCAAACCATACTTAACCCTAACCCTGACCCTAACCCTTAACCAAACCATACTTAACCTTAACCCTGACCCTAACCCTGACCCTAACCCTTAACCAAACCATACTTAACCCTAACCCTGACCCTAACCCTAACCCTAAACCCCATTAACTAACCCTAACTTTACCCAAACCCCTAAATTCCATTGTCTAAACTAATGGTAAAAAAAAAAACGCATGTGCAAAAAAACGCATACATAAGCATGCCAATGCGCACATATGCTCACCATAGACTTATAATGGGTGTCTTGCTGTAAAAAAACGCATTGCGCGCGCATGCGTTTTTTTGAGGCAAATCGGACGCACAAAAAATGCAACAAGTTGCATTTTGTGCGCCCGAGCGCATACCGCAAAAAAAGCATGCGCGGTAAAACGCGTACAAACGCATGTGTATGCGCACATAAGCGCATCCCATGCAAAGTATAGGAAAAAAAACGCATGCGCTATTTAGCACTAAATTACCGCGAAAAAAAACGCAAATGTGAAACCAGCCTTAGCTAGTATTTCTGTTTTTGCCTCCTGCGGTGACTCATTCATAACACAGGACACTTTCTTCCTTTGTACCGTGGTCCAGTGTTGATCCTTCCTTATGTATCCATTGTTGGTATTTTTGTCAGTTATCAGGTCAGCATTGTCGCCCTGACCGGTCAGTAGCTCTGTTGCCCCATATGTAGCAAGTTGTGATACTGTTTTCTTTTTTTAGCACGTTTTGCATCATAGCCTGCATTATCTTTCAGCAATTTGTTCTACAGTAGCTCTTCTGTGGGATCAGTCCAGTAGTCTAGTTTTTGCTCTCCACACACAATAATGAGCCTTTGGGGCGCATGTCTCGGCTGCTGTCCATTAGTTGTCCTTTTTTTTTACAAATACTAACCACTACATACCCAAAACACCCCACAAGGCTTCTAGCCATCACAATTAGGTCTTTATTGATGTTGCTCGCCTCAAACACACTTGTCTAAAACTTATTCATTTTTCCCGCAACCCATCAACTTGAAGAACTGACTGTTCAATAGTTGCATAATGTATCCCACCTGTGACAGGCGACATTGTATCCAGATAGTCAATGTTATTCATTTCACCTGTCAAGGACTTAATGTAATGGACTGATTGATGTATAAATAGGATATCATTTCAAAGCTTCATAGTTAAATGTATCTGATGATGAAGCTAAAAAGCAGATTTTTTTAAAATGTATTTTTTTTTTACAAACTATTTCTTTGCCTCAATACAAGATAAATTGTATAGCATGGCACTGCAGGCAGCCTTGTCCTGTATAGGGATGAGTAGACGCATGGATGTTCAGGATCGTCAAGTTCAGCGGAAAAGTTTCATTCAGTATCCGAACTTGACCCCAAACTCAATAGAAGACAATGGGGACCTGAACTTTGGTGCTTTAAAATTACTGTAAAATGATCATAGTAAGTGCTAGGGGGCTGCAAAAGGATGTGGATAGGGAAATGACTTTAAATAAAATAGAATAAAAAAAAGAAAAAATGATAATCTTGAACTAGGAGGTTAAAGTCCAAGTGGAGGAGGAGGTTAAGGAAGAGCTAGAGGTGCCAATGTAGTTGGAAGAGGTGTAGGAGGAGGAGATAGCCAACAATGTTTGTTTTTTGTTAATGATGTTTTTGGGTGGACTCTCTCTCTCTGTATTCAGGCCATGTAATATTCTGTGCTTTTTTTCATGAAAACAATGAGGAGAAAACAATGAAAACAATGAAAACAATGAGCATCAAATAACCAAGGCCATTTTACTGATGGTGTTGGTATAGCTGCTGCAGGGAGAGAGAGACCATGGTTGATCTGTGCTGCTACATGCCCAAATGAAACACCTTCCTCTGGTGCATGCAGATGACAGGACGTTGTGTGTCATTTCGTGGGCTCGAGTACCGCTGGATGAATTTTGAAGCCAGAACAAGTAGAGGTGGTTTTAGACTGGTTGGCTGAGAGTGCCTTTAGTTCCTTCGTTTTGTCTTCCACCTGGTCCCCTGCTGAAAGCGAAAATTTTGCACCTGTGGCCCATGGGCAACTGTCTTCCACCTCACTGCCTTGCAAATTATACAGCTGTCACTTCTGTTTTTCATGACACTTCAGGCTGTGGTTCCGTGGGCCATCCACCTGACCCTGCCCAGCAAGTGGAAGAGATTGATGGCACTGAAGCCCAACCACTTGTTCTGTTTGACGATAAGTACGTGGGCGGGGTAGTGCAGACAGTAAATAGACCACCGCAGCACATCTCTGATGATGGTGATACATAGGTGCCAACTGCTGCAGTTTTCTGCTGTGTGTAGGCTGGCAAGGAGGGCAGGGGTGAGGACTGGGTGGAACATCATGTGGAGGATTATTATTATTATTTATTTTTAGAGCACCATTGATTCAATGGTGCTGTGCATGAGAAGGGAATACATACAAAATACAAATAGAAAGTAAAATCAACAAACTAAGGGTGGTTTCACATTAGCGCTTTTTAAGCGCACGCACGGCCGGGGGTAGCTCCGCCCCCGAGCCGGCTCTCTGCCCGGCGTGCCCGCCCCTTGCTTGTAGCGCCGCCTCCTAGCGGACAGCGGCGCCTGCGATCGGCGCACCCTATCTTTAGCATAGGGTGCGCAGATCGTGCGCAGGCCGTGCGCTAGTTGCGCTTTGACCTGCGCTGCGCACTTTTGACGGTGCGCCGTGTGCGGCAAAATCTGAAAAGTTCGATTTTGGCGCGCACGGCGCACCGTCAAAAGTGCGCAGCGCAGGTCAAAGCGCAACTAGCGCACGGCCTGCGCACCCTATGCTAAAGATAGGGTGCGCCGATCGCAGGCGCCGCTGTCCGCTAGGAGGCGGCGCTACAAGCAAGGGGCGGGCACGCCGGGCAGAGAGCCGGCTCGGGGGCGGAGCTACCCCCGGCCGTGCGTGCGCTTAAAAAGCGCTAATGTGAAACCACCCTAATAGTGACAGACAGGTACAGAGGGGAGAGAACCTTACCCTTGTGGCCTTGCATTTTACAGGATAATGGGGAAGGAGACAGTAGGTTCGGGGGTAGCAGCAGCACTGGTGTTGGTGAGGTTGCAGCGGGGTCACTTCAGGCTATAAGCTGTTAAGCTGTTCTGAAGACATGGGTTTTCAAGTTCAGCTTGACAGTTCCAAATGTAGTAGATAGATGTATTGGGCCACAGCATTCTACAGGATGGGGGATATTTGTGGCAAGTCTTACAGGCAAATTTTAGTAGAATTATTTTTTAGGCGCACTACTTGTACAGACACAGCGGTACAGTAATATTTTTTTGGCCAACAAATGGCAGAGGCGACTGCAGAGTAGATTTATTTTTTTAGGCACACTACTCATACAGGCAAGATTGCAGAGTACACACAGGCTTTTTGGCACAGTACTCCCACATATAGGTGTGCAAAGTACACACAGAGACTTAAAGGAACGGTTCTTCTTTAGGCCAGTATAAGGATCCTGTCAGCGCCGGCGGGCTGCCTCGGCTGAACAGGGTAACTCACCCAGACTACGGGAGGACCCGGGGTCCGATACTGCAGGGAAAGTTCAGACAACAGCACCTGCGACACTGAAAGTAGTTTAGCAGTACAAGGACCTACGATCATGTGACCACAGGGGGCGTGGCTTAGTGTCCTGCTGCAGGATAGGGTTCTATTACAGGAATCCTGGAGCAAAGGCTAGGGAAACTGAGGTCAGACAAGCGGGGGTCATACACGGGGATAGCAGAGCAGTACAAAAGGAACAGGCAGAACTCGTAACAGGGACAGAACCGGATCAAAACCAAGCAAGCATAAAGTATCACAGTCACAAAGCACACCAGGGTCACACACTCGGCCAAGGGTCTGAGTATAAGCGACAAGGAGTGAGCCCACAATGAGGCTATAAAAAGCCTCCCAGAATCTCAGAGTGAGGCTGTCAGATTAACCTCTAAACTACCTGATCCCACGAACTCAGCAGATCATGACAGCCAGGCCACAAACAGTAGAGTAAAATTATTTTTTTAGGCACAGATACAGTGTCAGAATAGAATTTTTTTTGGCACACTATTCGTACAGACACAGCGGTAGAGTAGAATTATTTTTTAGGCACACTACTTGCCAAAATACGGCTGCAGACTAGAATTATTGTTTAGGCCCACAAATGGCAAAGAGAAAGATGCAAAGTAAATTTATTTTTTAAGGCCCACAAATAGCAAGGATACAGATGTAGAGTAAAATTATTTTTAAGACCCACAAATGGCAAAGAGATGGCTGCATAGTAGAATTATTTTTTAGGCACTCTACTAGTACACACAGAACAGCAGAGTAGATTTATTTTTTAGGCACACAAATGACAGAGAGATGGCTACACAATAGAATTAGTTCTTTGGCACACTACTCGCAAAAACACGGCTGCAGAGTAGAATTATTTTTTAGGTGCAATACTTGTACAAACACAACGGCACAGTAATATTTTTTTGGCCTACAAATGGCAAAGAAACGGCTACAGAGTAGATTTATTTTTTAGGCTCACTACTTGTACAGACAGGTCTGAAGAGAACACAGAGGCTTTTTTGGAACAGTACTCCCATAGGTGGGGTTTTAAGAGTACACACAGAGGCTTAAGGGCACATTACTCCCACAGGCAGGGGTGCATAGTATCCCCAGAGATTTAAAGGCACACTATTCCCTTAGGCAGGGATGTAGAGTACACGCAGTGGCTTAAAGGCACAGTTCTCTAACAGAAGGGGTGCAGAGTACACAGCAGCTTTTTTGCACAGTGCTCTCATATACACTCACTGGCCACTTTATTAGGTACACCATGCTAGTAAGGGGTTGGACCCCCTTTTGCCTTCAGAACTGCCTCAATTCTTCGTGGCAGAGATTCAACAAGGTGCTGGAAGCATTCCTCAGAGATTTTGGACCATATTGACATGATGGCATCACACAGTTGGCGCAGATTTGTCGGCTGCACATCCCTGATGCGAATCTCCCGTTCCACCACATCCCAAAGATGCTCTATTGGATTGAGATCTGGTGACTGAGGAGGCCATTTGAGTACAGTAAACTCATTGTCATGTTCAAGAAACCAATCTGAGATGATTCGAGCTTTATGACATGGCGCATTATCCTGCTGAAAGTAGCCATCAGATGTTGGGTACATTGTGGTCATAAAGGGATGGACATGGTCAGCAACAATACTCAGGTAGGCTGTGGCGTTGCAACGATGCTCAATTGGTACCAAGGGGCCCAAAGAGTGCCCAGAAAAAATTCCCCACACCATGACACCACCACCACCAGCCTGAACCGTTGATACAAGGCAGGATGGATCCATGCTTTCATGTTGTTTACGCCAAATTCTGACCCTACCATCCGAATGTCGCAGCAGAAATCGAGACTCATCAGACCAGGCAACGTTTTTCCAATCTTCTACTGTCCAATTTCGATGAGCTTGTGCAAATTGTAGCCTCAGTTTCCTGTTATTAGCTGAGAGGAGTGGTACCCAGTGTGGTCTTCTGCTGCTGTAGCCCATCTGCCTCAAAGTTTGACGCACTGTGCGTTCAGAGATGCTCTTCTGCCTACCTTGGTTGTAACGGGTGGCAATTTGAGTCACTGTTGCCTTTCTATCAGCTCGAACCAGTCTGCCCATTCTCCTCTGACCTCTGGCATCAACATGGCATTTCCGGCCACAGAACTGCCGCTCACTGGATTTTTTTTCTTTTTCGGACCATTCTCTGTAAACCCTAGAGATGGTTGTGCGTGAAAATCCCAGTAGATCAGCAGTTTCTGAAATTCTCAGACCAGCCCTTCTGGCACCAACAATCATGCCACGTTCAAAGGCACTCAAATCACCTTTCTTCCCCATACTGATGCTCGGTTTGAACTGCAGGAGATTGTCTTGACCATGTCTACATGCCTAAATGCACTGAGTTGCCGCCATGTGATTGGCTGATTAGAAATTAAGTCTTAACACACAGTTGGACAGGTGTACCTAATAAAGTGGCCAGTGAGTGTATATGGGTGCAGAGTACACACAGAGGCTTTTTGCTGCAGTACTCCCACAGGTGAAGGTGCAGAGTACACACAGCGGATTTTTGGCACAGTACTGCCACTGAGTCACAGCTTGGCATGGCTGTGATGGCTCAGGAAATGACCGCAACCTAAAAGCTTGTTGATTGGCTGTGCTGCAGCCTTTCAACAAACTCCATTGGGCATCCAAACCTGAACGTGAATCTTCAAAGGTGTTTGTGTGGGTTTCTTCTGGATACTTTTCTTTTCTCCTACACCTCAAAAGACTTACTAATGGGGAATTTAGATTGTAGAGCCTCATAGAAAGAGTGAATGTTGACAATAAATGTAAGGTGCTGTTAAATAAGTTGGCACTATTTAAGCAGGCATAATACATATTAAAGTATACTGAGTCATTGTAAAAGGCTATTTACCTTTAGTAACACTAGGGTTGTTTGCTTGCAAATAATTGTAACAATATCATTTGAATGTTGATCATTACTTGAAATTGATCACATAAACGCCCCACAAATGCTGCTTGAATGCAATAATGGCAACATATGTGTAACATGACACAGACTGGTAGTCGCGGGCAAGGTATTCGTCTTGAACACCCAGCATGCTTCATCGAAATGGGGGTCCTGGCTGTGGGTGAGTGTGTGCTCTTCCTACATGGGCAATACGCCTCTGAGAACTTCATCGATCTACTATATCAGGCAGGCTAAGACAAGATGGTAGAGAACGAATTTAGGAAGATCAGCGTCCAAAAATAAACTTTTTACTGAACATGAACATGATAAGGAAGGTTTCTCTTGCAGACATGAACCCTTCTCAGTGACCATTGCTTATTTTCAATATACACAATTGAGCTTCCTATCACTGTAGACAACTGTTCACTAACGTCCTTCTGATACAATTAATTCTCTGCTATTATTCCCCTTTAAGTGGGTCTGCTGCTTTCTCTTGTGTTAAGTTCTGTACTGTTTAGGTGGTTTCTGTGAAATAGTTCCAATCTGTTGAATGTCTTGTTACATTTACTATGTCCTCAAGATGTATTGTCTAATGTGGTCTTCCCTCTTCACAAACAACATACTAAAACATGTCAGGTCTTTCTCTACTGAGCACTGGGCTATAACTGACTCACTATCAGGAACTTGTCTTCTGTTTTTTTTTCATAGCCCCCCATCCTGGGCTAGTCACAACTAGAGATGAGCGAATTTCTTCGGATTTTGGCCCGGAATCTGATTTTGACACATTCAGGCCATATTCAAACACTATTCAACCCGAATGTATATCTTACGATCGGTTCTGAACATATTCGGTAATTTTTACTCCCATTGATTCTAATGACGTTTGGCTGTGTTCGACAAATATTGCAAAAGCAATATTCAAGTCCGATCGTATTCGGAACCGAATCTGAACAAATTCCCTCATCTCTAGTCACAACTATTAACTCTATCTGTACCCAACTAAGGGTGGTTTCACATTAGCGCTTTTTAAGCGCACGCACGGCCGGGGGTAGCTCCGCCCCCGAGCCGGCTCTCTGCCCGGCGTGCCCGCCCCTTGCTTGTAGCGCCGCCTCCTAGCGCAAAGCGGCGCCTGCGATCGGCGCACCCTATCTTTAGCATAGGGTGCGCAGATCGTGCGCAGGCCGTGCGCTAGTTGCGCTTTGACCTGCGCTGCGCACTTTTGACGGTGCGCCGTGCGCGCCAAAATCCGAAAAGTTTGATTTTGGCGCGCACGGCGCACCGTCAAAAGTGCGCAGCGCAGGTCAAAGCGCAACTAGCGCACGGCCTGCGCACGATCTGCGCACCCTATGCTAAAGATAGGGTGCGCCGATCGCAGGCGCCACTGTGCGCTAGGAGGCGGCGCTACAAGCAAGGGGCGGGCACGCCGGGCAGAGAGCCGGCTCAGGGGCGGAGCTACCCCCGGCCGTGCGTGCGCTTAAAAAGCGCTAATGTGAAACCACCCTAAGTGCATGCAAATGACTAAATAGATAAAACAGTGCAATGCATTATATCACAATACATATCTTCACAGGGGTGTTGGCAGCACCTCCACTTCCTTACATACATACAATAATTGTAATGATGTAGATATTTGAATTTGCTCTTTAGAAAGCATTGATCGTGCATTTTTTCTTGTTATGTGTAAGCAAACCTTATGTTAAATTATAAGAAATAAACCTAGAAAAAGGCCTACAAAGTACTGGCACTTCCATTTAAATAACCAAACCTACATATAAACAGAAGTCTTTGCCATGTATGTTAGAAATAATTCAACTTTATTGAAAAAAAAATTTCTAGAAAAATTTCTTTTAAAAAACAATCAAAGTACACATGGGGAAAAAATAAGTGCAGAAACAACACCTATAGGACATGTTAACACTTCTAAATATACTGATTTCTTATACAATATAAAAAAAATAATAATATACTTCAGTGTATATTCAAATATCCATATGTTAAAGCAACAGTATGTATAACAAATAAGTAAATTAATCAATCCCAAATCACATTATCCCCACATAGTAGTATTTGGCCCATATGCAGCCCAAATGGAAGGAGTCCATGCAAACCAATACTGTTACATTTGATTCACGTGACGCCCAAATAGCAAAAGGCATTTGTTTAAACTGGCCCAAAACCTAGAACACTAAGATGCTTTATGCAATGGCAAAGTGCATAGTGCTTCATATAGAAATAAGACACTGGAGAAAGTGTGGAGATAGATCACGATTAACAAATAAGGGAGGGTGAAGTCATAATAACTCGTAGGTATAGTCCGGGCCCCCGGAGGATTTATTGATTTACTTATTTGTTACATATACTGTTTCTTTATGTTAACACTAGATGTATGCCCGATGCTATCACATCGGGAGGGCAGTAACATCACGATGGGGGCAGCTTTGTGGCGCTGGGGGTGGCCACCCATCCATTTCCGTGCAGTCACAACCGGCAGGAAAGATGGTGTTTTGCGGCCTGTGCTGGAGATGGTGTGCGGCTCCACTAGAGGGTGGCTGCACCCAATCTCCAGCACAGGCCTCAAGCCGTGGTCTTTCCTGCCGGCTGTGACTGCACGGAGGTGGGAGGGCAGGCAGCGGTGGGATCCGATGCGTGTAGTCAGGCGATGAGTCTTGGCGGGGGTTCGGCGGCGGCATCCCTCTCATTACTCCCCCCTCATTACACCCTCTCGTTACACCCCTCTCACAGCTGGCAGGAAAGACGGTGTTTTGCGGCCTGTGCTGGAGATGGTGTGTGGTGCCACCAGAGGGTGGCCGCACCCATTCTCCAGTACAGGCCTCAAGCTGCGGCCTTTCCTGCTGGCTGTGACTGCACGGAGGTGGGTTGGCAGGCAGAGGCGGGATCCGGCACGTGTAGTCAGACAGTGGGTCCAGGTGGGGGTCCAACGCCGGCATCCCTCTCATTACTCCCCCCCCATTACACCCTTTCATTACACCGCCTCATTACACCCTCTCATTATACCCCCTTCATTACAACCCTCTCGTTATACCCCCTCGTTACACCCCTTTCACAGCCTTGTGATCGCAGCGGTGGCCTGGATCCCAGCGGCGGTCAGGATCGCATCGGTGGTCGGGATTACAGGCCTGGATTGTGGGATTCGGGGACATCCAGACGGAAGTGGATGACGGACAATTTAAGGCAATTATATATATTGATAATACAGTATACACTATATTTAGAAGTGCTAACATGTCCTGTAGGTGTTGTTTCTGCACTTATTTTTTTGCCATGTGTACTTTGATTGTTTTTTAAAAGAAATTTTTCTAAAAGAATTTTTGTCAATAAAGTTGAATTATTTTTAACATATGTGGCAAAAAACTTCAGTTTATAGGTAGGTTTGTTAAATTATAAGAAAGCATAAAACAGAATAATGACATAATATGTTAAACCCTGTTTATGTTTCCAATATTGTTCATGGAATATACTGGTTACTCATTAAACAGTTGAGCGGCCAGAAGGGCAACAAGCAGAGAAACGTGCTTTCCAAATTACCACTGCTATAATTTTACTGACCCCTATTGTATTCTATGAAACATTAATGAAAGTACGAGGATGTTAAAAATGTCAGATTAGATTACAGCTCACATGTAGAAATTGTAAATCTGGGTAATCTGACCTTAAACAGTTTGCATGATGGAATGTAACATGGATAGCATTTACTCACATCACATGTTGTATATTGTACATTGAGATTAAAGATAAAAATACTCATATTCAAAGGGCACATCTATTATAAATCAATGTCTCCTCCACTATAACATTGTAATTATAAAACACAGTACAAACCCAACTGCCTATAACATTTATCATTGGCCTTCAACTCAAGTGTGCCAATGCCTGAGAATGTTCTGTGAAGTTTTATGCCAATAAATCTTAAGAATCTTATCTGTATCAAATTTCCGCAAGTTTGCAGGTCCTGGCTAATTTGAACAATTTGTAATTCAAATTGTATGGATCGGAAAAATAATGTCTGGGGTCATTTAATACAATACTGAAGGCTTGCTTGATGTCAGGCTATAGCACAGCCAATAAGTAAGCACTATCACTTAGGCACTATCACTCAGGCACTATCACTTTTGCACTTAGGCATAGTAAAATATGTTGGCGGGGAAAGCAGCAGGTATTTTATGGTTTTGTAGCCTAGTGACAGGCATTCAGGGTGCACAGCTCATCCTTACAGATTGAGCTAGAAAGACCAAAATCAGAGTGTTTTGCACCATTGCAGTGCTGAAGTATATAGAAAATGAGAGTGGTATTTTCAATTATGAATAATACACATATTCAAGTAATAAAGAGGTGCAGGACTTGCAGAGTCTTTGTAAATGTAAAATGATTGATCTGTGATATATTGCAGTACAGTAATTTAATAACACCATTTTTTTTCAAATTTGCACTAGAAAAAAATCAGAGGGCAGTTTAACCCCTTTCCGACATCAGGCATAATAGTATAACGATGTCGGATTCCCTCCCTTTCATGTGTGCTCCGGCGCAGAGTCCACATCTTTCCTGGCACATGTCAGCTGTTTTGAACAGCAGACATGTGCCCGGAACAGCCACGGGTGGAATCGCAATCCACCTGCGGCTATTAACCAATTAAATGCGTTTCCGGCAATTGCGCCGGAAATCCGCCCATCGGTGACCCCCGGTCACTGATGGGTTGGCATGACAACCAGAGGTCTCCTGCAGATCTCTATGGCTGTCATTGCCATATTGCTATGAGCGCTGCTTGGTGGTCGGCGCTCATAGCAAATCAGCAATTCTGCTACATCTGATCATCGCCTGTAAGTAGCAGAGCCGATCAGGTTATGGCAGCTTCTAGTCTCCCATGGAGACTTTTGAAGCATGTCAAAAGTAAAAAACAAGTTTTTAAAAATATAAAAAAATATAAAAGTTCAAATCACCCCTCATTCGCCCCATTTAAAATAAAACAATAAAAAAAAAATCAAACATAGACATATTTGGTATCGCCGCATTCAGAATCGCCCGATCTATCAATATAAAAGATGAACTAACCCAATCGATAAACGGCATAACGAGAAAAAGAGTCAAAACACCAGAATTACGTTTTTTTTGTCGCAGCAACATTGCATTAAAATGCAATAACGGGCGATCAAAGGATCGTATCTGCACCATAATGGTATCATTAAAAACATCAGCTCGGCACTCAAAAAATAAGCCCTCACCCAACCCCTAGATCACAAAAAATGGGGACGCTACGGATATCGGAAAATGGCGCAATTTTTATTTTTTTTTAAACAAACTTTGGAATATTTTTCACCACTTAAATAAAAAAGAACCTAGGCATGTTTGGTGTCTATGAACTCGTAATGACCTGAAGAATCATAATGGTGGGTCAGTTTTAGCATTTAGTGAACACAGTAAAAAAGCAAAACAAAAAACAATTGTGGAATTGCACATTTTTGCAATTTGGAATTTTTTTCCCGTTTTCCAGTACAAGATATGTTAAAACCAATGGTGTTGTTCAAAAGTACAACTCGTCCCACAAAAAACAAGCCCACTGTCATGCTCGCCATGTCTGTTATGTCCACCATGTCTGCTATGTCCACCATGTCTGCTATCCTGCATGTTCCCTAGAGCAGTTTGCACACTCACCTCATGACTGTTGGCCTGCAAGATGCCTGCGTTTCTGCTCTGCCTTCTGTGATCATCTCTGCATGTCTGAAACCCCTGATCATGTGACCTTTCCTAGGTTCCAGCATTGTCTGGTTCTGCAATCATCTCTGCATGTCTGAAACCCCTGATCATGTGACCCTTCCTAGGTTCCAGCATTGTCTGGTTCTGCAATCATCTCTGCATGTCTGAAACCCCTGATCATGTGACCACTCTCTGATCCTGGAGGATCTGAACTGGAAGTTCTCCCCTGGTCCTAACCCAGAAGTGGAGGTGCTAATGCCCTATATCAGACCGCCCCTCCCTATGCTCAGGGCCTGAGTATTGTGTTGCTTCCCTGCATGGCTGCTTGGTCTGCTGGGTCGCTCCCTCTATTCTGTGCCCCTGCACTTTGCTCTGTCGTACGTCTCTGCACACGCTCCGTGCTTGTACTCTGTATCTTGTCCCGTGCCTTGTCTAGTGTTTGTCCTTCGTGCCAAGTTTTGTCTCTGCTCTGCTGTGCCTTGTAGTCCTTCCTTGCACTGATTCCGTTCTGTGCTTCAGTTCCTTGTTCCGTACCTTGCCTTGCTCTGCCTTTGTTCCTCCCTATGGTCTCTGTCTTTGCTTACTCTGCCTCGCTCTCTCCTATGGTGCTCTGTAGTGCTCCCTGGCACACGCACCATTCCTCCTCTCTTACTTTTGGTGCTCTTTTCCATGTCTAGTCCCAAGGCTCTGCCTTGGCCCGGCTCTGGGCTTCGGCCTACGCTCCGCTGCTAGACTCTTTCCTATTGTGCTCTGTTGCACGTTTCTAGGCTAGTCCCAAGGCTCTGCCTTGGCCCGGCTCTGGGCTTCGGCCTACGCTCCGCTGCTAGCTCTGTTCTTGCTCTGACCTGATTCCGTGTTTCTGCCTATGCTTCCGTTCCTGGTTCCGTACTCTGCCTAAGCTCTGTCTTGTTTCTCGTCTCGCCTTGCCTTGTTGCTTCGTGTGCTCTTTGCATGCGCCTGACCTTCCTAGCCTCCTGTTTGTGCCTCAGCCGTGCCTGACTTAGCCGTGCCTGCCTGCTTGTGCCTCAGCCATGCTCGTCGGTCAGTGACAGCTGTGTCACCTGCCATGCCTCAGCCGGGTTCGCTGGAGTCTTGCCAGTGCCGCAGCCCGATCAGCTAGCCAGTGCCCCAGCCGTGCTCTCTGTGCTCCCTTGCACCTCATGCTGTTTCTGCACTGCGCTCTATGTGCTCTCTAAAGCACGCGCAGGCCCTTGCCTGCTCCTTGGCATACCTCCCCGTGCTTCTATAAAAGTACGCGCAGGTCTTGCCATGTACCCTGTCGTGCCCTCTTGCACACACAGGCCCTAACCCTGTCCTCGCCTGACCCTGTCGTGCCTCTCTGCACGCACAGGACTCTGCCTCGCCTGACCCTGGCGTGCTTCTCTGCACGCGCAGGACTCTGCCTCGCTTGACCCTGGCGTGCCTCTCTGCACACGCAGGACTCTGCCTCACCTGACCCTGGTGTGCCTCTCTGCATGCACAGGACTCTGCCTTGCCTGACCCTGGCATGCCTCTCTGCATGCGCAGGACTCTGCCTTGCCTGACCCTGGCGTGCCAGGTGCGTTTATTGCTTTGGACATCTGAAAAACTGAAGGAAATTATATTACCTAATGTGGCTGCTTTTTTAGCCACTATATGGCAACCCTCTGACAAAATAGCTGACAGAGTATCATCCTCATGTAAACTTCCTATATTTTTACGAATAATTTGTTTAATGGCATTAAATTGTGGACTAAAATTAATGGAACACACCAATTTTTTATTTTCTGTATTATCTATACTATTATGACCACATATTTTTTGCGAATTCAATAAATCCTCTCTGTTTTTATTATTCACAATTTTTTTAGCTCGATCCAATACCCAATGAGGATAACCTCTTTTTTGAGTCTATTACAACAAGAATGAATTTCTTGTGTCAGCATCAGTGTGTCACTACAGTTTCTGGTAATTCTGGTGAGCTCCCCCACCGAAATTGCTTTTATAGTATGCTGGGGATGACTACTCCTGGCATGTAAGATATTATTCCCTGCAAGTGGCTTACAGTGTGTAGAAGTAATGATGGGAGAGCCTGGAATACTTTGTAATTTCAAATCTAAAAAAGAAATACAGGTGGAATCCAACTGATAAGTAAAACACAAGTTGCAATCATTATTGTTTAAATACCCGACAAATTCTGGTATGGCAGACACATCGCCCCCCAAATAAACAGGGCGTCATCAATGTATCTGCCATACCAGAAAATGTCGGGCACAAACACATTCTCTACAGTATATAAAAATCTTTCTTCCCAATATGCCATAACCAAATTGGCGATGGAAGGTGAGTGTTTCCCCCCCCATTGATACTCCCTTAGACTGCAGATAATAATGATGGTTGAACAAAAAATAATTGTGCTTTGAAATAAAACAAATTGCCAAAATCACATAGTCACTTAAATGAAGGATTTTTACAGATGTGGTGAAGCCAGATGCAGGACCTGTACACATTCTCAGGTAATGAAATTTTTTTCAGATAGTAAAACTGTGCAGCAATTTAAAATTCGGCAGTTTATCAACTGCAATACTAAGAATGTTGTATATATGATCATGTGCACAGATTGCAAACTGAATTATGTGGGTTGTACCATGAGAAAGTTAAAAATAAGAATTTCTGAACACATAACTGACATAATTTCTCTTGGCAGCTCCAATCGGAATATATCTTTTGCCTCCAATCATTTTATTTTCCAACATCAAAGAAATATATCTTCGTTTCAAGTGATGGGAAATGAGAAAGTATGTGTTCCGTTGAGAGGCGGTGATCTTAAAAGACACTTTATGATGAGAGAAGCTTTCTGGATGTTTCAGCTTAAAATCTATGTCCCAAATAGATTGACTGCACGCAAAGAGATTATGTTTCAGTGTTGATATGTACAACCTTTTTTTTTTTTCTCTCTTTGTTGCACATTGGAATTGTTCATGTATATATTGTGCCATACCTGGTAATACATCTTATATTAGATTGTTTTTAACTATTGCTTGTTTTTTGGGTATATAATTTTATTGTGATTATACACCATGTGTGTTGTAACTTGATTGGTGGGTGGTAGTATATATCTCCCATTATGTTCACCCCAAAGCAGCTTGAAAAAGAACGCATTGTTTGATACACGCTGCTGTGTCTTTCCGCTATGATGGGGCATGTCCGTTTATCCTTGTCCTTATGCCTTGAATACATTTTTGTGTATTTGTAAGCTGGAAACTTTTTATAATTGATTTTTTTGGGTCATTGGTCTCCCGCTGGCCAGCACGCATCGCTGCGTGTGGCAGGCAGGAGAACGACAAGCGATCAGCGCACTGGTAACCAAGGTAAACGTCGGATTTCTAAGCAGCGCACAGTGCTTAGATACCTGATGTGTACCTTAGTTACCAGCGCGCTGATGCAGGGAGCTGGTAACCAAGGTACACATCGGGTTTCTAAGTGATGCGCGCCGCTTAGAAACCCGATGTGTACCTTAGTTACCAGCTCCCTGCATCAGCGCGCTGGTAACTAACGTACATAGCGACGCCGCGCGCTTGGCGTCGCTGGTGCTGATCGCTGGTGAAGCTGCCTGTTTGACAGCTCACCAGCGATCACGTAGCGACACACCAGTGATCCTGACAAGTTGATGTCGTTGTCGGGATTGCTGGTGAGTCGCTATATGTGGCGGGGCCTTTAGACCTGTGATGGAGACAAGGGGGTATCCTCTACGTCTGGAGGAAAGAAGGTTTAAGCATAATCACAGACGTGGATTCTTTACTGTAGGAGCAGTGAGACTATGGAACTCTCTGCCATATGATGTTGTAATGAGTGATTCCCTACTAAAAGTTAAGAAGGGTCTGGATGCCTTTCTTGAAAAGTATAATATTACAGGGTATATTCACTAGTTTCCTTACTATTGCGTTGATCCAGGGAGCTAGTCTGATTGCCGTATGTGGAGTCGGGAAGGAATTTTTTTCCCCAATGTGAAGCTTACTGTTTGCCAAGTGGGTTTTTTGCCTTCCTCTGGATCAACATGTTAGGGCAAGTTAGAATAGGATATGGGTTGAACTAGATGGACTTAAAGTCTTCCTTCAACCTTAATTACTATGTTACTATGTTTAGGGAGCATTATATGGGCCCATCATGAACATTATGGAGCATTATATGAGGCATATTTTGTATGGCGCATCTTATGGGGCACATCATGAACTTTATGGAGCATTATATTATTACCAGTAACTTCGGCATTTCCCATCCTAGGCTTATACGCGAGTCAATAAGTTTTCCCAGTTTTTTGTGGCAAAATTAGGGGTATCGGCTTATATTCTGGTCGGCTTATACACGAGTATATACGGTATTTAAAATTGGCAACCATACACCCCATAACTATACTGTGGACTGCTTCAGCTTTTGGAAGCTTTACACCTACCTCCTGGCAATTGTTGTTGCAACGTCCTTTTTGAGTAGTATGAATTAATCAGCTGAACCAAAAATCTGTTAAGAAATTATTACATAAAATTGAGACATTTAATCTGTTTTGGCACACCTATTTAAGTTGACATGTACACACCACATTGAGATTGTGGGTAGTAGGCTAGTGTTGCATTAGCCTCTTTGACCATCATGTGTTTGCTAATTAGCATTTCTGGTTGTTTTTTTCTAGTGTTAGCTAAGTGTGGAAGAAAAATTGTGAAACATTATGCTCATTTCCAACATATACAGGTGCGTCTCACAAAATTAGAATATCATCAAAAATTTAATTTATTTCAGTCTTTCAATACAAAAAGTGAAAATCACATATTGTATAGAGTCATTACAAACAGAGTGATCTATTTCATGTGTTTATTTCTGTTAATGTTGATGATTATGGCTTACAGCTAATAAAAACCCAAAAGTCATTATGTCATTAAATTAGAATACTTTATAACACCAGCTTGAAAAATGATTTTAAAATCCAAAATGTTGGCCTACTGAAATGTATATTCAGTGAATGCACTCAAAAATTGGTTGGGGCCTCTTTGGCATCAATTACTGCATCGATACTGTGTGGCATGGAGGCGATCAGTCTGTGGTACTGCTGAGGCGTTATGGAAGCCCAGGTTGCTTTGTTGGGTCTGGTGTATCTCATCTTCCACTTGACAATACCCCATAGATTCTCTATGGGGATAAGGTCAGGTGAGTTTGCTGGCCAGTCAAGCACAGTGATACTGTTGTTTTTAAACCAGGTATTGGTACTTTTGGCAGTGTGGGCACGTGCCAAGTCCGGCTGGAGACTTAATTTTTCATCTCCAAAAAGTTTGTCTGCAGAGAGAAGCATGAAGTGCTCTAAAATTTCCTGGTAGATGGCTGTGCTAACTTTGATATTGATAAAGTTACAGACTTACCAGTGGAAAAGCCAAACTTCACATTCCACAAATGCAAGCTTGTGTCCCTGTTGGAGGAAAAGTTGCAAAATCTCGAAGAGAGGTTAGCTACGTTGAAGATCATTAAGGAAGGTGAAGAGTACTTGGACAGAGCAGAATTATCCCTTCATGTTACAGAAAGAGAAGAAATTCGAAGTGCACCTGAAGAAACAGAGGAATGGAGACATGTGACCCAGAGAAGCAGGAGGATCAGGAGGCAGTCAGCACCCATACTGCTCAGAAACCAGTACCAGGCTCTCACGCAGGAAAACAATGAAGAAATACATCAGGATAAGACTTTGCCAACAAGCAGCAACCTTGTACGCCTTCAGAGTCCTCCTGGATGGAGAAAGAAAAATGTTGTGAAGAAGAAACGGAGAGTGGTGGTCATGGGGGATTCCCTGTTGAGAGGAACTGAGGCCGCTATCTGCAGACCGGATATAACTTCAAGAGAAATGTGTTGTCTTCCAGGTGCAAAAATTAAAGATGTGTCTGACAGGATATCAGGACTCTTCAGACCTACAGATGACTACCCATTCCTGCTACTACATGTGGGGACAAATGACACTGCAAGAAACGACCTGGAAACCATCTGCAGAGACTTTGAAGACTTAGGTAAGAAAGTGAAAGAACTGGGAGCGCAGGTGGTCTTCTCTTCCATCCTCCCAGTGGATGGCCATGGAACAAGGAGGTGGAATAAGATTCTGCAGGTGAACAACTGGCTACGTCGTTGGTGCCGTCAGCAACGATTTGGATTTCTGGATCACGGAGTGAACTACTTATACGATGGACTACTTGCTAGAGATGGGGTGCACCTTACGAAGACTGGTAAGCATGTATTTGGAAGTCGCCTTGCTACACTTGTAAGGAGAGCTTTAAACTAGAACAACATGGGAAGGGAAGCAAAAGACCAGAAAAAGCCATACACCTGACAAATGCTATTGAGAACTCTGCTATTAGAAGTGGAAAGGAAGAACAAAGACGAAAGAATCTAATTAATAAAAATATTGGAGAAAGAGAAACCAATCACAAACTAAAATGTTTCTATACTAATGCACAAAGCATGGGCAACAAACAAGGAGAATTGGAACTACTAACACAGGAAAAGAAACATGATGTCATTGGAATCACTGAAACTTGGTGGGACAATACACATGATTGGAATACAAGACTAGAAGGATACAACTTATTTGCAAGAAACAGACTTGATAAACGAGGAGGGGGTGTCGCATTGTATGTTAGAAACGTGTATATCTGCACAGAGATTGAAGCTTCAGAGACTGGGAGTTCTGTGGAAACTGTTTGGGTAAGAATACAAGGACAGAACAATGGAAAGGACACCATTGTAGGCATTTACTACAGGCCGCCTGTGCAAGCTGAAGCTTTGGATGAACTCTTTATGCATCAAATGGCCAAGTTCTCCAAAAAATATGACATAGTTGTCATGGGAGATTTCAACTATCCAGACATTTGTTGGGAATCTCTCTCAGGCAAAACTAACAGGTCAAGGAAATTCTTATCCTCTCTTGCTGACAACTTTATCTTCCAAAAGGTAAGGGAGAAAACAAGGGGAACTGCTACCTTGGATCTAATCCTTATAAACAGGGAGGAAATGGTTGAGGAGGTAAAAGTGGCTGGGACCCTAGGAGGTAGCGACCATGCTATTTTAGAATTTTGGATAACTAGAGGCGGAAGACCTGTGAAGACTCAGACGTCAAGGTTAGATTTCAGAAAGGCAGATTTTAAGGGATTCAGAAAGAGAATTGGAGGGATCCAATGGCTGGATATCCTTAAAGACAAAAATGTCCAGGAAGGATGGGAAATCTTGAAAAATGAAATTCTCAAAGCACAGTTTTTAACAATTCCGAAAAGAGGGAAGAATAGGAAGCAGTTAAGGAAACCAGGATGGATGAACACAGAACTTAAGCACATGCTAAAAAGGAAGAAAAAAATGTTTATAAAATGGAAAGAGGGAGGCATATCTAAAGAAGAATATAATGCTGTCTGCAGAACCTGCAGGGCACAAATCAGATTATCTAAAGCTGAAAATGAATTGAGGCTTGCAAGAGATGTCAAAAGCAATAATAAAGGATTTTGGGGATATGTCAAAAGTAAAAGAAAAGTCAAAGATGCTATAGGATTTTTACAGGATGAAAATGATGAAATGGTAAGACAGGATGTTGAGAAGGCTGAACTTTTAAATTCCTATTTTGCATCTGTTT
This sequence comes from Dendrobates tinctorius, assembly GCF_039654945.1. NCBI lineage: Eukaryota > Metazoa > Chordata > Amphibia > Anura > Dendrobatidae > Dendrobates > Dendrobates tinctorius. The sequence continues at coordinate 2,247,897 of NW_027361708.1, forward strand.
TCTCTCAGAAAGGAAATGTAACATCAACTGTTATTCACTGTCCTATTAAGGGAATAGAAGAATCCAGGATATCTATAAACAGAAAGATAGTGAGGAAACACTTAGCTAGCCTAAATGAATTCAAGTCTCCAGGTCCAGATGAATTACACCCCAGAGTACTGAAGGAGATAGCAGAAGAAATTTTTGAACCCCTCTCTATAATCTTTGAAAATTCTTGGAGAACAGGAGAAGTGCCAGAAGACTGGAGAAGAGCAAATGTTGTTCCTATCTTCAAAAAGGGGAAGAAGGTGGACCCAGGTAACTATAGGCCGGTGAGTCTGACTTCTATACCAGGAAAGATCTTTGAACAAATTACAAATATCTAAAGGGCTGTCACATTGTAGAAGGATCAACTTTATTCTCATTTGCACAAGGAAAGACTAGAAGCAATGGGATGAAACTGAATGGGAGGAGACACAGATTAGATATTAGAAAAAACTTTTTGACAGTTAGAGTGATCAATGAGTGGAACAGGCTGCCACGAGAAGTGGTGAGTTCTCCTTCAATGGAAGTCTTCAAACAGAGGCTGGACAGACATCTGACTGGGATGATTTAGCGAATCCTGCTTTGAGCAGGGGGTTGGACCAGATGGCCCAGGAGGTCCCTTCCAACTCTACGATTCTATGATTCTATGATTCTATGAAAACACAGTAGACCTATACCAGAAGATGACATGAATCCCTAAACCATCACTGATTGTGAAAACTTCACACTAAACCGCAAGCAGCTTGGATTGTGTGCCTCTCCACTCTTCCTCCAGACTCTGAGACCTTGATTTCCAAGGTGTAGTGTGAAGTATCCACAATCAATGATGGTTTCGGGAGCCATGTCATCTGCTGGTGTAGGTCCACTGTGTTTTATCAAGACCAATGTCAGTGTCGCCGTCTACCACTAAATTTTACACTACTCTATGCTTCCCTCTGCAGACAAGCTTTTTGGAGATGGACATGTCATTCTCCAGCAGGACCTGGCTGCTGTCCACGCTGCCAAAAGTACGAACATCTGGTTTAAAAACAGCAGTATCACTGTGCTTGATTGGCCAGTAAACTTGCCTGACCTTAACCCCATAGAAAATCTATGGGGTATTGTCAAGAGGAAGATGAGAGACCCCAGACCCAACAATGCAGACAAGCTGAAGGCTGCTATCAAAGCAACCTGGGTTTCCATAACACCTCAGCAGTGCCACAGACTGATCGCCTCCATGCCACGCCACATTGATGCAGTAATTGATGCAAAAGGAGCCCCGACCCATTATTGAATGCATTTACTCAAGATACATTTCAGGTTTTAAAATCATTTTTCAAGCTGGTGTTATAAAGTATTCTAATTTACTGAGATAATGACTTTTGGGTTTTGTAAGCCATAATCATCAACAGTAACGGAAATAAACACTTGAAATAGATCACTCTGTTTGTAATTACTCTATATAATATATGAATTTTACTTTTTGCATTGAAGAACTGAATAAATTAACTTTTTGATGATATCCTAATTTTGTGAGATGCACCTGTATGTTAAATGAAAAAGTGTCCCTGGCAATGGATGTGGAAGTGTGAGAAAGAAAAATGAAAACGTTGTAGGTGGTAGCAACAGTACTCTTTAGGACCTAGAACTCCCAGATCACTGGTACAAAAGAACACATGGAGTAACCATGAGCCACAAAGGATGGAATAAAAGATGAAAATTTTATTTAGAAAATCATGTAAAACATAATACATCAGGTATCGGAACAATTAATTAATGAGGAAAAGGAGAAACACAAGGGGTGGATTAACCAGAAGATGATGTCATTTATGGGATAAGGAGACAACATACGATGTGAAGTATCAGAAAGTGCTGAGTGCTGTGTGAGACTCAACCACAAACTGTGGTGAAACAGGTGGACAATCTCCACATGCCTAGGAGTGGACGTAAACTGAAAGAAGAAATGCTGGTAATTAGTGTGCCACCATATAGTACTGACCGGTTGTTTTGAGTATAAGAACACTATCCTAGTTTCCCACATGTGACTTAAAGCAACTGATAATGCTATGTCATGAATGGAGTCTGACAATTACCCATGTTGTAGAAAAGCTGAAAGTCCCATCACTGCCCCGACGCGCATTTTGCTGTTGCTTTCTCAAGGAGAGGTGGCTCAGGTAGCTCCGTCCATCGCCATCACTGCGTTTTGCGCATGCGGGATATGAATGTGATCCCGTGATGTCAGTAAACAGTGACCGGTGTGCAACACTGAAATCATAGCAACACATGGCAATATTGGATGTAATGACTTCCTACGACATTGATACAGGTGACATACTGCGACACAGTTACAAATGTTTCCAAATGTGGATTTTCTGTCACAAGTCACAAGTTGAATGCAACACACTTGTGGTAGACCTCAATGCACAATATACGATTTGCATGCGACGTACAGTATCTGATACTTAGAATGTTTAAGTTACAGCAAAATATCAGCTCTAAAACAGTCATATGACAGCAAGTGGCAGTCAAATTGCACAAATATTCTTTAAATGCGACTTTTCAGGGAATTGCTGTCATGTAGCAAATGTCGTACTGTAGGCTCAGCCTAAATCTGTATAGGGTTTGTAGAAATACAGTAGACACACGTGCTGCAGAACCTTTCCTATTTCTATGTGGAGAACTATTTTTAAGTTAAACTTTTGCAATTTGTCCAACTTTTCATGAAGGTCATAGAGCTTTTGAAGTTAATTTTCTTGGTTAATACAATTAGTTCAATCACTCTAAATAAGAGCAAAATGTAATCATTATCATAGTATCATATCTGGTGGCTTTAACATTGATCAGCGTTTCTGAATCTTCCAGAATTCTGTCTGTTCATGATCTGTGTCTAGGATTGGAATTCCCTGTTCACATAGGGGGTCTGTGTTTGGGAATAAAGGCAGACGCTTGTCAAATTTTGAACAATCCCTCTAAACTATTGTCTCACTCCATTAAGTTATGCCCCCTAGCTTTCTCATTAATTCAAGGACCAGAACGCTGCCAATCAGTATACGCTAGCTCCAATGTTTCCATTATATTTAGGACTATAGCATCTCTTTATTAATAGCTTTTCCAATTATTTAAAGGGCCAGGAAACTAAAGATCTTCCAGCTTTGCAAGAAATGTGCATGAAGAATACTATCCAGCAAGAAGAACTGTCCACTGGACTCAAACGTCAACAGTCAGCAAGGCTTTAAGTTCATAAAGTTATAGGGAGTCTTTTTGTAGAAAACAATACATTAAGCTTCTTGTCTGCTCAGTTTCTCCTACTAATTGGATAGATCAGACAGTATTAATAATATGAGAGGTTCCGTTCATTTCTAGGCAGTAATCAATAGGATATAGTTATGTAAGACATATATATATCATTGCAGTTTATCAGAAGATCCAGTATGTATGAATTGAATTGCCTGATATTAATTGCTCTACATGCTTACACACGGGGTAATACGAGATTCTTCATTTTCAGGTCTACATTGGTGCTGGATTACTCCCTTGTGTGTTTTTTTGTCATGGAGGAAACACTGGCTTGTCAAAAATGTGTGACCTGTCCTGTTAGGTCGGGCTACTACTGTACTTCACAGGCGATTTAAGTCACTGTTCACAGCTCCCTTTAAACTTGGCTAATGTGAGAGACAGACCTGGAGATCATAACTTTCATGGTGCTGTTTGCTGAGATGATTCATAGAATATTTGTGAGAGCTAGAATGTAGAGAACGGTTATTAAGATTAAAGAGGCCATAAAATGCAATACATTCACAGCTCTTAAATATTTAATGATATTTTTCTGCCAGATCTGACAAAAACAAATATTTTCCACTGTTTTCCTCTGATAATATTATTAGTTTTTAAAGCTATTATTTAGATTTTCTGAAACAGAGTTGGTGATAATCTCTGCAGCTTCTTTACCAGACATCTTAAATTGTGAATAAATCTTGCCTGCTAATCTATGGCCAGCATTACCTCCATCAATTCTTATTGACCTTGTCATGATTTGTGGATTTGCATAAAACAGAGAATGTATCCGTTTCCTTATTTTTTGTTTGCATGTCTTACAAGCATTGTCATTGATGAGGAGTTAGACAAGTCATGCAAGGAGTTGGAGGTCAATTCTGTGTATGTCCTCGTGGTGACAAAGAGGTTAAACTATACATTTGTGCACGGTGTAATCAATAAAAACACTTAAGATCACAGAATGTCCATCTGTCCCCTCAGCTTCTGATGTTCACAGTTCAACCATCAATCCTTTCTTCTAAACTGGTGGGCTTATTTCTTTTTCCGCAGGGGATTATCGCGGCCATCTTAACCAAGTGTACAAGGGATGAAGGATTTATTCCCATCAATAAAAACCTCTGGTAAGTGCTTCTTAGCCAAACTAGAGCATTTGCTGTAACAAAGCTCAGCCTTTATTCAGACCAAACCTAAACATTAACAGGTTTTCATACTCGTCCATTTCATGGTAAGAAAGCTTTGTGGAGCCCCAAGGCTGCATTAATAAACTTGTTACGGCCATCACAAGTTGCCATATTAATTACTCACTACTACTTCTCACTTTTTTCTATTGAAAATCCAAAGGCCATACAGCGTACCTTTATTAGTAATCAGAAGTGTGTATTTTTATCTTTCAAACAATGAGTAACAATAAAATAAAATGGCAATAGAAAGGTAATGTTCTGAATAATATGTAATGTGTCAAAGTTTGAAAAAAATGAAGTTTAAAGGGAATCTCTCGACAACATAAAAAAGGTATTTACCTAAATGCACAGTGGTAATCTACAGATAAACATTGCTTGAGACATTTAAGGTAGTTTAAATGGAAGGGCACATCCGGGGAGAAAATTAAACTATATTCTTCCTGCAGCCACTTGCTTTCAGTCTTTGGGGTGATTGCAGATGGTTCTAACAGTCACCGATCACTTCAGTGAGTGCGCTGTTATCACTCCCTCTGCACACATGTGTAAGATGGCCAGGGTGGTAGTTGTGGCAACAAGCTGTAGTGTTCCCACACCCTGGCGCCCTACAGATGAAATATAATGTTGGAACACTCACACTCACTGCCAGAGTGCCTAGCTTTGTGTCATCAGCAAATTTAATCAGTGTACCTTCAATTTCTTCATCTAAATCATAAATTGATAAAGATGTTGAACAATACAGGGCCCAGAACAGAACCCTGTGGTACCCCACTTGAGATATTTTTCCAACTGGATGTGCAGCCATTTACGACCACTCTTTGGGTTTGAAGACTAAGCCAGTTATAAATCCACCTAACAGTTGCCTTGTCCATTCCATACTTAGTCATTTTTTCAATAAGGATGGTGTGAGATACTTTGTCAAATGCTTTGCTGAAGTCAAGATATACTATATCTACAGCATTTCCCTGATCCACCCATTCAGCGATTCTGTCATAGAAGGAAATTAAGTTACTCTGACATGACTTATTAGTTACAAACCCATGCTGACTCTGGTTAACCACTTCATTCTTATCCAGGTACTTACATACATGTTGTTTAATAATTTGTTCAAAGCTCTTTCCTGGTACAGAAGTCAGACTCACCGGCCAATAGTTTCCTGGGTCCACCTTCTTCCCCTTTTTGAAGATAGGAACAACATTTGCTCTTTTCCAGTCTTCTCGGACCTCTATTCTCCAAGAATTTTCAATGATTATGGAGAGTGGTTCAAAAATTTCTTCTGCTATCTCCTTCAGTACTCTGGGGTGTAATTCATCTGGACCTGGAGACTTGAATTCATTTATGTTAACTAAGTGATTCCTCACTATCTTTCTGTTTATAGATATCCTGGATTCTTCTATTCGTTTAATAGAACATTGAAGAACAGTTGATGTTACATTTCCTTTGAGAGAAAACAGATGTAAAATAGGAATTTAAAAGTTCAGCCTTCTCAACATCCTTTCTTACCATTTCATCATTTTCATCCTGTAAAAATCCTATAGCATCTTTGACTTTTCTTTTACTATTGACATATCCCCAAAATCCTTTTTTATTACTTTTGACATCTCTTGCAAGCCTTAATTCATTGATAGCTTTAGTTAATCTGATTCGTGCCCTGCAGGTTCTGCAGACATCAATATATTCTTCTTTAGATATGCCTCCCTCTTTCCATTTGAGAAACATTTCTTTCTTCCCTTTTAGCATGTGTTTAAGTTCTGTGTTCATCCATCCTGGTTTCCTTAAATGCTTCAAAATTCTTCCCTCTTTTTGGAATTGTAAATGGATTGTTCTTTGAGAATCTAATTTTACAAGATTTACCATCCTTCCTGGACATTTTTCTCCTTAAGGATATCCAGCAATTGGATCCCTCTGATTCTCTTTCTGAGTCTCTTAAAATCTGCCTTTCTGAAATCTAATCTTGAAGTCTGAGTCTTCACTGGTCTTCCTCCTCTAGTTAACCAAAATTCTAAAATAGCATGGTCGCTACCTCCTAGGGTCCCAGCCACTCTTACCTCTTCAACCATTTCCTCCCTGTTTATAAGGATTTGATCCAAGGTAGCAGATCCCCTTGTTTTCTCCCCTACCTTTTGGAAGATAAAGTTGTCAGCAAGAGAAGATAAGAATTTGCTTGACCTGTTAGTTTTGCCTGAGAGAGATTCCCAACAAATGTCTGGATAGTTGAAATCTCCCATGACCACTATGTCATATTTTTTGGAGAACTTGGTCATTTGATGCATAAATGGCCAAGTTCTTCCATCCACTTCTTCCATTCACAACTCATGTCTGCATAATGTAATACACAGACATCTTTAGTAGAGTTGAGCAAATTTGTTTGGGTCCCTGCTTATTCGGCAAGCTATAGGGATTACTGAACAAGCTGCAGAGGGAACCTGGATACCTGGAGAGTGCCGGCTGATCACTTGCATATGTTGCGGCCGTGTGACAGTCACAGCACATGCACGGATAACCTGTGTGTTGGGCTCTCCATGCATGTGCTGTGACTGTGACACATGCATCTGCGGCGCTGATCAGTCGGAGCGATCCATGTATCCGGGTTTCCTCTGCAGCTTATTCAGTAAGCACAATAGCTTGTCGAATAAGCAGGGACCAGAGCAAATTCACTCAATTCTAATCTTTAGCTCATCACTCTTGACCTCTACACACTCCACATAGTGCTATACCTATCTAAAGTACCCCAGCAGTAATAAGTAATCATGGCAGTAATTCAGTAATCATGGCGCTACATCACTGAGAAGATGCGGAGTGAAGTCTCGCTGCACCCAATAGCACTGGTAACATTTTTAATTGTATTAGCATCTTAAAGCCGCGAATATCATTGAATCCAGGAAGTGGTTTGGATTGGCGTCTTGCTTTCTACCAGTTCACAGAACCAACTGATATTTTATCAGCATTGTTGAGTTGTAACATGGTGAGGGATGGTAGCCATGGGCGAGGTACTCGTCTCCTGTGCCCCAGCACGTTACATGAAAGTCAGGATCATGGCTGGGTGTGTGGACTTGTGTTGTAGGGGCGGTATGCAAGTGCAGGCCACATGTAACCAATGATGCTGGTTTGCCAGGACCAGATGTTATTCAATTCATGAAAGGGAGAATAACTTATTATGTACTGTAGACAGCTGATAGGCGGCATTTATCTTCAAGCACATTTCTTTAAACACAAGCGACATGAACACACATTTCTCCTTCTTCCCTGAAAACGGTCTATCCTGTTCACTTAGTTCCTCTACTCTTTGCACAGTCCAGCACACTATCTTGGGAGCTTCTGCTTTCCTCTGTGGGGACCGCACAGGTTGAGGTGTAATGCTACTGCTCCTTTTCCTTTGCAGGGACCGCATGGGTCAAGGTGTTACGCTATGACCCCTCACAGCTACTCTCAGTTTCCAGTCCAAGAGAGTCATATACTCCATTTTGTAGCATTGCGTCCTGTGATTTAGGAGAGGATGTGTCCCAATATGGCAACACTTAATTTTCTTTATTGCAGACGTTTAGTAGCTACAATAATATACATAGTCTCTTCCTTTTGCTTTCCTTTACCTCTCTACATCTTACAGGCTCTTACTATCTGCTCTGGTAGTTCCTTTCTTGCCACAAGGACACCTACTGCATGCAGCACTGTTCACACTAGACCTTAGTTCTTTACTGTGCACACTCTGGGCTCTTTCTGACTAACTGCCAGGAAGTCCTTTCTGATCCTGCTGCACAGCCTCTCCTCCCTCTCTGGGCTCAATTCTGGACTTAACTCTATTTTACCCTATTCACTGTCTGGTGCTGGGCAGACTATAACAACGTTATTGCATTCTTGAGGCCATTATACTTAACATTATATCACATAGAACATACTACACATTGCACTGTACATTACATGAAGACTTCTCAAAGTGTAGTGGGCAACAGAGTGAACCAGTAAGTATCTGCTTAGTCTAATCCCTGACCCTCCAAAAGTATTCTATAATTTCCATATAAACACTGTCCCCAGTTAATAATACAATTTGCGCATTCCCCTCAATCTTCTGATCTACTACAGAGCACTTACCTCTTTGTCATCGAGCTGCCTCCGGGCTCATTGCTCCAGTGGCACAGCTTCAGCATCTTAAAGATAAATACAATTGAATTCAGCAAGAAAACATCCAAGATTGGCATCCTGCATTCAACCAGTTCCAAGATCTGTTATCATTTTAACAACTGGTTTGGGTGAACTGGTGAGAACCAGTCAAATCCCTCTACTTTGCATAACCAATTATGCATATAAGCTCCTCCTAAAGGTTTGAGATGCTTAGTGTCCCGTCACACATAGCGATCTCGCTAGCGAGATCGCTGCTGAGTCACAAATTTTGTGACGCAACAGCGATCTCACCAGCGAGATCGCTGTGTGTGACAGCGATCAGCGACCGGCCCCCCTGCCGGTATCGCTGATTGCTGTAGGAAAGCCCTGGACATTTTTTTGGTCGCTGGTCTCCCGCTGGCCAGCACGCATCGCTGCGTGTGACAGGCGGGAGACCAGCGATCAGCTGGTAACTAAGGTAAACGCAGGGATTCTAAGCACAGCGCTGTGCTTAGAAACCCGATGTGTACCTTAGTTACCAGGGCGCTGATGCAGGGAGCTGGTAACTAAGGTACACATTGGGTTTCTAAGTGACGCACGTGACTCGCCCCCAGAGGCCGTGGGGTACTCTGTGCCGGGCCCGTTGATTTCAATGGGAGATGTTACAGTTACAGTGTCAGTGACCCGATCCGTGGCCTCAGGCAGTCAATGTAAAAGGGGTGTAGAGTGATGTGGATAAAGTCGTTGAGATGATTCGTGACGCCACCTGTGGTTTCTGGTCAGTTTGACCAGCGCTGCAGGGTTGCTTCTCTGGGACAGATGGTGTGGTGTAGCAATGATGTTGTAGCCCTCCACAGGTAGGGCTGTAGTCCCAGGGCAGAGTAGATGAGCTTGGCAAATGAGGAGATAGCGAGAAGTAGATGGTGCAGTGTTAGGCACGGAGATGTAGCAGTGCTGTGTGGGTTGGCGCAGGAAGAAGGCAATGAGACAGATGAATGCAGTTCCAGTTCTTTTACTCACGTTCTTGGCACAGACTGGTGCCCGCTTCAATGCTGCGGTCTCCAGATCAGGGGCTCAGCCAACTCCCAGGCAGATGGAATTAACCTTTCCAGCTCTCCCTTTCGCGTGCCTGTTCTGAACGTCTCCTTTCTAGCGCTTGCACTGAAGTACTTGTGGTTGTGTATTAAACCCAAGTTCCTCCTTCTTGATGTTATTTAGAACTCTACTTGTACGGCAGACAGCTGTAGCCTGCTTCGGGGACTCCTTGCTATCAAGTCCCGGCTCACTCACGTTTCTGTTGTTCCCCCAAGTCGTAGATGGTAATAAAGTGGTGACAACTTCTATTCCTCCGGTGTCTGCTGCAGGACCATTAGTATCCATACAACCTCGGGGACCGGACCCCGGCCATGCGCTTAGAACTTGAGGAATGGCACCGCTCCGACCCTAATCCTTAGTTCTCTTCTTCTCCTTACGTTCCGTACTAATCTTTCTTCTTTCTGGAGAATCAGGCTTTCTAGTTCTCTTTCCCGTGCCAGCAGCTCCAGGTCACAGGAGACTGCTGCAGCACTTCCTTCAATCCATCCCACTCAGGGGATCTCCTCTCACAGACTGACCTAGTCAGACTGACCTAGTGCCAATCCTCTCCCGCTCTCTTGTGCAGACTAAGCTCCACCCACCTCCCAGCACTGTTCGTGTTCCAAGCAGGGAGATACCAAAGGTGCTTTGCTACACTACTATGTTGTGAGGGATGCAGGTGTTGGAATGTGGTCAGGTGTCTCCACCTTACCTGAATGGTGGAGTACCACACCTCAGGAGGAGGTGCAGTACCTCTGTGGCGACTGAACCCTCAGGGGCGCCACAATAGACTTTGATACTATACTGTTTAGCGGTGTGAGTGATGACAGATGTATGAGACTGGTGACTGACTCATTAAGACTCCCTCCCTTTGATACGCATGAGTTAGGGTCCTAGAATCTGAGTTAGCATCTAGCACTAGCACTGCTTAGCGCCGCAGTGTAGTCAGCTCTTCGTCCTGTAGCACCTTGGGGCGCCGGTCTGTACAGGCCTCACATACCGCTGATACTGCAGTGTCTGCCAGTGTGGCACCGTGCGCAGCTACGTGCGTTTACCAGCACTGTTCTCATGCTGGTTAGTGGTGTCCACCACTGTAGATATTGTACCCGATCTGAGCGGTAGTTCACTTAGTCGTGATCTGTGACGTTTAACAGCTCACGCTTGTACGCCGGCTAGTGTGGACTCTGTGAAGTAACCGAGTCTGTCCTTGCACACAATGGGTCAGTGGTTACCCGCCGGTATCCGGGTACCTCTTGTTATATATACCTGGGTATGCTGGCACTGGAAAGAGATATTTAGAAAGTCTAATTCTCCATAAGAAAGATAGTTTTGTATGGAACGTAAGGAGAAGAAGAGAACTAAGGATTAGGGTTAGAGCAGAGCCCTTCCTCAAGTTCTCAGCACATGGCTGGGGTCCGGTCCCCGAGGTTGTATGGATACTAATGGTCCTGCAGCAGACACCGGAGGAATAGAAGTTGTCACCACTTTATTCCCACAAAAGACTTGGGGCCACAACAGCAACGAGAGTGAGTCGGGACCTAGTAGCAAGGAGTCCCCGAAGCAGGCTACAGTTGTCTACCGTACAAGTAGAGTTCAAAGGAACATCTGAAAGGAGGAACGCCAGTGTAACTCAGTACTGTGAGTACTTCATTACAAGCGCTAGAATGGAGACGTTCAGGAAAGGCACATGTTGGCGGAGTGTTGGAACGGAGTACTTCATCTTGCCTGGAGGTTGACTGAGCCCCTGACCTGGAGGACACGGCACGGATGCGGGCACCTGTATGCACAACAGACTGAGTAAAGCTTTGGAACTACATGCCCTGGTATCCTCCGCTTATTCCTGCGCCAACCCACTCAGCACTGCTACATCTCTGTGCCTAACGCTACACCGTTCTCCTCTCCTCACTACCTCTCCATCTACACTGCCCTGGGACTACAGCCCTACCTGTGGAGGGCCACAACATCATTGCTGCACCACACCATCTGTCCCAGAGGATCTGTCTGCAGCGTCGGCTTAACATCTTCATTGCCGAACACCACAGGTGGCGTCACGAATCATTCACTTATAAACTTTAATCATCATCCACACGCTCAACATTCCCCTTTTACAATGGACGCCCAGGGCCACGGACCGGGTCACAGCTACCGTGACATCTCCCATTGAAATCAACGGGCCCTGTACCGAGTACCCCGCTGCCCTGGGTGAGGGCGTTCCACTATTATAGCACATGGCAGGGCGGCCATGCGAACCTTTGATAGCAGCGTCCTTCCAGGGCCTTCCTGATGGTTCAATCCGAGCTGGAGAAGGCCCTGGACATGTGACCTCCGATCTCCAATGGGAGATCGTCCCACGGGCATGCTCAGTGGACCGAAAGGAGGACTTAGTCCCTGGAATCATTTGCTGCTGACCAGCATGCATTGCTATAGCTGGACCAGAGGTGGCAGCAGCAACCAAGCCCACAATGCTGGTGTGGGCAGAGCACCGGGATCGACGAGTCTGCTGAGCAGGCTCCACTGCGGCTGGAGAGGAATTGGAGACCGCTGAAGGCAACTCTCGGGCTTCCTGCTGTGCAGCGTCAGGAACCCGACGCCTAACACTGCTGCAGTCAATCACAGCCCACAGTGGTGACCAATTCTTGACCCTTCCAGATAGTGATCGACCACAGCAGTCACATATTCATATGACTTTGTACATCCTCTACTGGTGGTTCAGATATTTGATGGCTGCAGCTAATCACTGACATGTCTAGCAATATCACTATTCAAAATACACTTTCACAAGATCTAGTGCATATCCCAACTTCAACATAATGTAAGTATTTCTCTTGAGAAATGTGGTCTGAATGAAGTTATACAGATTTATTAAGTCTCATATTTACATATTCAATGTCTAGAATACATAAGTGAAATGAAAAAACACATGTGGAAGATTTCTCAACTTCCCCTCAACTCTTCATGTGATTCTTACACCCAAGAAGGCACTTGACAGCTTTACAGAAGAACTGAAAATCAATAGCCAGTTACTTATACGCATTCGGTATGCAGATGGTGTAGGCATCTCTTCAACGGACAGATAAATGGCTTTTAGGAAGTATTAAAATAAAGAAGCACAGATGAGTACTATCAGGGACGAAGTATGAGCTGGAAAGATTCCCTTATGTTATTTATTTAATTTCTATAATGTATTCAGTACGTGCAGCAATGAGAGGAGATCAGGGGCATCACAGCTGTGAATGTAATGACCAGTGCTTGCAGATCTATTGTGTAATACCCAGAAACCTAGAATACATGACTTTAGGCATTGTGGCACGGGCTATAAGTATTGAACTACTGATACAATTCAGTCAAGTGTCTGTTGTTCAGTTCTTTCTTGTGTTAACATTATGTTTGTACCTCTGTACTTTCTTGCTGTATGATTTATACAATATTGGAAGGGTATTGGCACATGCTGGCACAGTAGCAAGCATTTCTGCCCTGAAGATATCTGACAAATTGAATATAATTTGTACGCTCTTGCAGGGGCGGACACAGACAGAAGATGGCCCATGTACGGGAACAGTATACGAGTTCTGTGCAGTCCAATAATGCACCCCTTTATATAGCTATAATAGACGCTGCTGGGTGCTTTAGAGCAGGATATGGACCCCCATGTCTCGTAGACACCAATAGTAAATCTACCTATTAGCTCATCCCTTATTACCATATTTTTGAACATTCTTCCCTGTACCTTCTCCTTTCACTATCCAAATTTATTCTGGCGGGTCATCCATGGATGGATGGGCACTAAAGTTCACGACACCCATTTCAACAGCAAAATGGAAAGAAATCCCGGCACTCACGCGTAGAATAGTTGCTTATTTCATCAATTGACGAAAGCCTGGTATGGGCCGAAACGTCTGATTGTTTGGATTTCACTGGATTATATAAGTAATTATTCTACACGTGAGTGACGGGATTTCTTTCCATTTTGCTGTTTTTCTCCACGTGCACCACGATCACACGAAGTGCCGACCAGCTGCCTATTATTTTGACCCATACCAATAGAACCATGACATGGTTTGGCTACTCACAGTGCATGAGTGCTGTAGTTATGGTGCACCTCTCGTTCTCACCTGTATAATCATTCCATCCCTTTGTTTTACAGCAGCCCAGAAAATCAGGTAACAGGGTAGGGGAACAGGGTATTGTTTCTACTATATTTTCATTTGGAATTATTAATCTTCAGAGTTTCTTGTAATAAATATGAGTTACAAGAGCCAGAAGAATTTCATGTTCCCTGCAGTTTCCCAAAGGTCCTGTCAGCAATCTATAGACTAAATCATGAAGCACAGCTCAGACTATAGCCTATGTCATCTATATATTGGTGATCTGTAGTTTGCTAATGGGCTGTATTTCTTTAATATTATGGCTCAGATTCAGTCCTGATGATTCACAGTCTATATGATTTATCAACAGCTATCTTTTATACTAAGTGAAATCTAACATGGGACAATACTTTATGGGCAACAATTGGGCATTGATGCACTTCGTCTCAGTTTACATTAAGGGGAACCTGTCACTAGATTCATGCAGCCCAAACCATGAGCAACATGAATCAAAAACCCTGGCTGCGTGTTTCAGGGAAAACTTAATTTGAAGAGCCAGCCAGAGACTATAGGAGAGATATGACTAGTCCGGCGCTACCCCCGGTCCGCCTTTTCCCCACTCAGCTTCAGGTAATTGACAGGTATCTCCTATGTTTGAACATAGAAAGAGTCCTGTGAATCACCAGCAGAGCATAAGAAGCTAGCCAGAAATGTTGCCAGACTAGTCACATTTCTCCCTATAGTCCCTTGTCTGGGCAGTATGAATCTAGTGACAGGTTACCTTTAAACCAAATGTTATTAATAATATTATTATTATTATTAGATATGAGATACGGCCACCACCTTTCAGGGCTGATATACAGCATTCTATAATGCGCAGGTGGCGGGAAAGGTCAAAGAGAACAGGCGCATGGCCAATGCAGTACTTTGAGAAGTAGGCCTACGCAGGAGCGCAATGTTAGGGAGACTGTGGATGACACAGGAACACATCATTTACACAAAGCAAGAAGGAGGACGGCGATAGTAAAAGCATGGGAATCATCAAACCAAGAAGAGCGACACCCCTCGAACTGGTCCACCCTGCAGGTGAGTATAATAAAAGTTATTTTGCTCCTCTTACAGGTCGGGTTAGGGGAAGAGATACAGCATTATAGAATGCTGTATATCAGCCCTGAAAGGTGGTGGCCGTATCTCATATCGGCCAAAACTGGTGACAGGTTCCACAGACAGAACCAGACTAGCCCATCCAAGTATTAAAAATACCCAAAAGAACGAGGACAGTCTTATTTGAAACATGGAGTCAATCACTTAATATTATTACTTATAACTTTTATGTAGATTCACAAATTACATATTTTACCCTACTGGCGATAAGTCCTTTATGTGCAATAAGAACAATAAGATTACAATGCAATTGAAATGGGCATGCATTGGTTCTCTTAAGATGGAGAATCACTACTATAAATGGTCTCTAGAACTGCTGTCTGATGCTGTTTGCAGGTCTGTAGAGAATAGGGGGTAACAAATGTAAAACGACATCAAAGACTATCATGATACCTAGAAGAACTATTGCATTGGAGTCAACCTCTTGCTAACAGAAACTCAACCTCATGCCCTCTTGATAATTATTTGCATTAGCAGAGGGTATACAGAAGCCAGCTAGATTAGTGGCTGTTTTCCAAGGCTTGGCCGAAAAATGGTTTGATATGACATGCCTTACACTGCCGCATTTCTTTCTACATCTTGTCATTTGAGCATGGTTTCAATTTTGGTAACAATAAGCAGGTATTTAGGACAAATTGATCTTTGGATACATGACTTTATCTTTCTGCACATTTCCAGGTCTCTGTCGTTCATCACAACACTTAGCTGCTTCTCCTTCCTTCTACTGGGGCTGATGTTTTACGTGATTGATGTGCGACACTGGTGGGGAGGACAACCATTCATCTATCCAGGTATAATATCTTATCACGCACCTACTATTTGATTAGGTCACTGTAGTAAAATCAATACTTGACCCACAGAACTCACATTCTAATTCCAAGTGTTTGCATTTCCTTCCCGGCCACATTAACCACACGTAGTAACTGCATAAAGACAGGAAGACAGAAGCGGATTGTTGGCCTGTGAAGTTCAGTCTCTTCAGGGCACAGTGACACTGACACATTAGCAAAAGAGACCTATGGTCTCTGGAGTCCATTCTTCCCACCACATGGTGCCATAGGGTGCTGACATAATGGCCTCAAATGAAGCTTCAAACGGCAGGGTTGCATAATAAATAGAGGCGATATCTACTAATCTTGCAGTTTCTCTCAAAGAACAATATCAGGCAGATTTGGCTCACACCCACACATGCCCTATATATGTTTTCCTTTTCTCCCGCTCTAAGAAAATTCACAATTATTGGCATATAGCAGAGGTTATTACTCTATTTGCACAGAGATACTATTAATACCAATCTGAAATTACTAGGGCTGAAGGAAATACAAGCAAAATCTGATAGAAAACCCAACGTCTATACTATAAATGCAAGTAACCCAGTGCAATCATCAGTCCAATAAAGGCCATCCTTGTAGAAACATTTAGGAAATAACATACGCTCCATCACTATCTTACTACTCTCTAGCTTTCACGAGCATATGCCTATATCCGTTTCAGTTAAAAAGTTAGAAGTTAGTCTTTGTAACATACAGCACCCATCACAATGAGACACACTACTGTACTGTACTATGCCGCTTTTGCCAGCCAAGAATTCCTTACCGTGGAAGACACATTTCAGATTTAGTAATTCCAAGTTCACGTATGTATTGATCAACTGGTTGGAACCATTCTGTGTTACCTTAAATCTCTTTTTTGGGCTCAGGATATTGAAGTTGGTGCTCCATTTCACTGGTGGTCCTGAGAGATTTACTAGAAATGTAGAATCTGACTAAATAAGGCCGTAAAAAATTGAAAAAAAACTGGCAGAAATTGCAGATATAGATTTTTTTGGCAGACCATTATTTCACAATGAAGTAAGCAAAAAACCAGAAAGTGGAACGGTAGATTATTCAGCGGTTGTTGGCTTCCAGTTACCTCCGATGTGTATGAAGTAAAGAACTGATTACTGCCGACCATTTACCACTCTGCACATCACAACTTTTAGAATGCCCTTTAACTGACAATTTGTTTTTGCATGTTCATGACCGATATGACAGATCAGCCACATTCTGGTGGGTTATCATCTTAAGTATATTATCGTCTTTAACTAAATGAAATGTGTGAAAGAAAAGGTGGGAACTGATGCTGTGTATAGGCTACATGACAACCAGAATGTATTTTATCTGTTCTTTTAAAATCTATTCAGGAATGAATTCAATCTTCGTCTACGTCGGACACTCACTTCTGGGCTCATATTTTCCATTTAACTGGGAGGTGAAGAACTGGACATCGCATTATGAGTTTCTTGCTCAAGATCTTCTGGGTACCTCCATCTGGCTCTTAGTGTCCTACATTCTATACAGGAAGAAATTCTTCTTAAAGATTTGAACACTGGTGCCCTATTTGACACTGCTATGTGTATATCCACTGAACCTTAATCAATATATGATGCAAATTGTATGTAACTTTATACAAATGAGATATCTTAATGATGATTATACACTTCCCTCACATTTGCAGAGGTTGTGTGTGGTCTGTATGGACATCTGGCCAATACTTGGACATATTCTCTTCTCTCATATAATATAACAACAACTGATAATAATCTTATGACGTGAGTCTCCATTTCTTGGTGGTTTATAACAAACTTATGCATGTATGGATGCCAAAAATAATGAGTGCAGAAAAAGTACAAACGTTAAAGCCATATGTGGCCAAAGACTCTTTACTCTGTCAATTGCCATTAATGAGCCTGTACTATGGCTGACATAGGGACTATGAGTAACATACAGGCACCATGCTTAGCATTCATAGTACGCTACACTTTGAGCCACATCTGAATTTAATTGGTGCTATAACAATTCACACACATATTTTAGCACAAGACACACAACTTAAAATGAAGGGCTGAAGTAAAAGGATAAAACATGCTCAGCAATAGACTGGATACATGTCTTCTCCCTGGGGCATAATAATTAAAGAGGGGTATCTCAACTGCTCACTGCGTCTTAGATCATGCCAATTATTACACAAAATCAGTACATTATTTATGGGCGTTTAGTACGTGCCGATTCTGTGCACTTCCCTCCTTCCTTACCTCAAGCAAGGTACAGGTTGTCATTAATTTCTTCCTACAGTGACTGTACGTCGTAATTAAGGATGGCAAATAAATCTTAATAGATGACTTGATCAGCATACGCAGAGTATTAAGAGGGCACATTTTTTTTTATAACAAACTTATTTAAAAAATACTCTGGAGCAATCAAGCCTCAATCTCTTCTACAGCCATTTTTGTAAAAAAAATAAACTTGGGTAATTTCAAAGGACTTGATTAAGTGGCATATGCTTGATCCCTGCCAATTCCAACCATACCTGCAGGGGTACACACAAGAATAAAAGCCTGCCAGGTACCAAGAAAAGCCCTCTTCTCTCCCGCACAATATTTTTTTACTGGAAACCTAATGTTTTAACATCTGCTTTGATTAGGCACGTAAATCAATTGTTACTATTACTCTTCAGCAATGGTGAACAATTAACGTTCTCTTGGGGCCTCTTGAGATACTTTGACTGTTTTGAAGGTCTGAACCAACCATCTTAACTTATATGGCCCAATATTATTGTTATTAAATTATTATTAATTTACTTTACATTATTTTTTATCAGTTAAGGGGAATCTGACAGCTGATACATGCTGCTCGATTCAGGACAAACCTGCATCAGGCAAAATCATGTATATTTAACTCTGAAACTCTGCAGCGATTCAGAGAGAAACATTCTAAAAGAAAAGGGGATCGAGGCATACAGGTGACTAGTCAGACAGGCGG
Organism: Dendrobates tinctorius; assembly: GCF_039654945.1. Taxonomy (NCBI): domain Eukaryota; kingdom Metazoa; phylum Chordata; class Amphibia; order Anura; family Dendrobatidae; genus Dendrobates; species Dendrobates tinctorius. The sequence goes on from NW_027361708.1 coordinate 2,266,572, forward strand.
GTCCCTGATGACGTCTCCCCTCCCGATGCCAGTAACTGACAAGTCTCTCCCTAGACACGCATTGAGAGACCTTTCACTCAAGGGGAGCAGGCTAGTAGACAATGCTGCTTCCGATGTTTGGTATTGGCTGCAGTGCTTATTTCATGTCAAAAACATGGCAGCCAAGAACTAAGCACCTCATAGGTGATTGTTCTGTCTACATGGACAGAGTTACTGAGCTAACTGATTGGTTGGCATGTTGTTGATATGATATCAGCAATGCAGCCTATACCATAAACTGGGAGCAGCAGCAGAGACTCAGAGCTAGATCCAGGGAAGGTGAGTAAAGCAGTTTTTTTAACCCTTTAACGACCGCCGAAATGCCTTTTAACAACGGCAGTTAAGGGTACATAAACCACAGCGCCGCTGTTTAACGACGCTGAGGAATAAGGTTATAGTGCCCTCCAGAGTCGGAATTTCTCCGGAGTCTCGGTAACCGGGAATAGCTGAGACCCCAGAGAACATGATTCGGGTCGGTTTTTACCAACCCCAGTGTTGCGATGACCATTATTAATGGTATAACGGCGACCACAAAAAAAAAGTCTGATTTTCCATTTCATTTCTCTCTCCTTTGAATTGATTGCACTTCTGGGAGATCTGCAGGCCAACATTCGGCAATAATAGGAATTTTTTCCTATTGGTTCATTTTGATCACTGTAATAGACCCTATCACAGTGATCAAAATTAAAAAAAACTGTAAATCAAACCCCCCTTTATCACCCCACTAGTTAGGTAAAAATAATAAAATAAAAAAGTATTTACTTCCATTTTCCCATCAGGGTTAGAGTTGAGCTAAAGTGAGTTGGGCTAAAGTTTAGGTTAGGGTTGGAGCTAAAGTTCGGATTAGGGTTGGGGCTAAAGTTAGGGTTAGGGTTGGGATTACAGTTAGGGTTGGGACTAGAGTTAGGTTTAGGATTATGGTTATGGGTGTGTTAGGGTTATGGTTAGGGTTGGGATTAGGGTTAGGATTGTGTTGGGGTTAAGGTTGTGGTTATGGCTAGGGTTGGGATTAGGGTTAGGGGTGTGTTGGGGTCAGGGTTGGAGTTAGAATTGGGGGGTTTCCACTGTTTAGGCACATCAGGGGGTCTCCAAACTTGACATGGCGCCACCATTGATTCCAGCCAACTTTGTGTTCAAAAAGTCAAACGGTGCTTCCTCCCTTCTGGGCTCTGCCATGCGCCCAAACAGTGGCTTTTCCAGACATATGGGGTATCAGTGTACTCAGGAGAAATTGCACAACAAATTTTGTGGTCCATTTTCTCCTGATACCCTTGTGAAAATAAAAAAAAATTGGTTCCAAATTAAATTTTTTGTGAAAAAAGTAAAATGTTCACTTTTTCCTTCCCCATTGCTTTAGTTCTTGTGAAGCACCTGAAGGGTTAATAAACTTCTTAAATATGGTTTTGCGCACCTTGAGGGGTGAAGTTTTTAGAATGGTGTCACTTTTGGGTATTTTCTGTTATGTTGACCCCTCAAACTCACTTCAAATGTGATGTAGTCCTTAAAAAAATGGTTTTGTAAATTTTGTTGAAAAAATAAGAAATCGCTGATCAACTTTTTGTAGTGAAACCTCCACCAGGGGGAGCTGGTGAGGGAAGAGAGGTTACACACTAAGAGCAGCAACCCTGAGCAACAGCACAGGTGTGACAGGTAGCAAGAGAGAATAGTCAGACGAACCGAGTCAGAAACTAGCAGGAGCAGACGTACCTGAAGGAGCAGCAATACACGTAGTCAAAATACCAAGCCGAGAGTCAGAAAGCCAGAACATGAGCACGGGGTCCAAAACGTGAGACGAAATACGTGGTCGGGGTACAAGCCGGGGGGTCAGATGCCAGAGAGGGAACGTAACAGCAGAGACGAGTACCAAGAGACGGGGTCAGAGATCAGTCCTGGTCATTCACGTGAATATCAGTCAAAGGCAGAAGGATCACCAAGGTACAAGGGTCAGCGGCTCTAAACTGGAAGCTTGAGCTATCACTAACATTGGTCAGCAGGCTGTGAGAGACTGAAATAGCCCAGCTAGCTCCAGAACGAGGCTGAGGAGATTAACCCCCGCGTGACGAGTCCAGAGTGAAGACAGCAGAAGATAAACTCCGGACTGGACATGACACTTTTAACCCTTATAACGTCCTAAGAAAAAAATTATGCTTCCAAAACTGTGCTGATGTAAAGTAGACATGTGGGAAATGTTAATTATTAACTATTTTGTGTGACGTCACTCTCTTATTTAAGTGTACTAAAATTAAAAGTTTGAAAATTGCTAAATTTGTAAAATCTTTGCCAAATTTCCGTTTTTTTCATAAATAAACGCAAGTTATATTCAAGAAATTTTACCACTGACATGAAGTACAATATGACACGAAAAAACTTTCTCAGAATCAGTAGGATCCGTTGAAGCATTCCAGAGCTATAACCTCATAAAGTGACAGTGGTCAGAATTGTAAAAATTGGCTTGGTCATTAACCCCTTCACTACCAAGGGTGGTTTGCACGTTAACTCCCGGGCCAATTTTTACAATTCTGACCACTGTACCTTTATGAGGTCATAACTCTGGAACTCTTTCATGGATCCTGGTGATTCTGACATTGTTTTCTCGTGACATATTGTACTTCATGGTAGTGGTAAAATTGCATTCAAATAACTTGCGTTTATTTGTGAAAAAAACGGAAATTTGGCGAAAATTTTGAAAATTTCGCAATTTTCCAACTTTGAATTTTTATGCCCTTAAATCACAGCGATACGGCACACAAAAAACTTAATACATAACATTTCCAACATGTTTACTTTACATCAGCACAATTTTGGAACCAAAATTTTTTTTTGTTAGGAAGTTATAAGGGTTAAAAATTGACCAGCGATTTCTCATTTTTGCAACACCATTTTATTTTTAGGGACCACTTCACATTTGAAGCCACTTTGAGGGGTCTATATGATAGAAAATACCCAAAAGTGACACCATTCTAAAAACTGCACCCCTTAAGGTGCTTAAAACCACATTCAAGAAGTTTATTAACCCTTTAGGTGCGTCACAGGAATTTTTTGAATATTAAAAAAAAATGAACATTTAACTTTTTTTCACAAAAAAAATACTTCAGGTTCAATTTTCTTTATTTTACCAAGGGTAACAGGAGAAATTGGACTGCAAAAGTTATTGTGCAATTTGTCCTGAGTACGCTGATACCTGATATGTGGGGGGGAACCACTGTTTCGGCGCATGGCAGACCTCAGAAGGGAAGGAGCGCTGTTTGACTTTTTCAATGCAAAATTGGCTGGAATTCAGATCGGATGCCATGTCGCGTTTGGAGAGCCCCTGATGTACCTAAACAGTGGAAACCCCCCAAGTGACCCCATTTTGGAAACTAGACCCCCCAAGGAACTTATCTAGATATGTGGTGAGAACTTTGAACCCACAAGGGCTTCACAGAAGTTTATAACGTACAGCGGTACAATTAAAAAATCATATTTTTTCCACAAAAATGATCTTTTCACCCCCAATTTTTATTTTTCCAAGGGTAACAGGACCCTAAAAGTTATTGTGCAATTTGTCCTGAGTACGCTGATACCCCATATGTGGGTGTAAATGACTATTTGAGTGCATAGCAGAGCTCGGAAGGGAAGCAGCGCCATTTGACGTTTTTGGCTAGAATTGGGGTGCACCTTACGAAGACTGGAAAGCAGGTATTTGGAAGTCGCCTTGCTACACTTGTAAGGAGAGCTTTAAACTAGAACAACATGGGAAGGGAAGCAAAAGACCAGAAAAAGCCATACACCTGACAAATGCTACTGAGAACTCTGCTATTAGAAGTGGAAAGGAAGAACAAAGACGAAAGAATCTAATTAAAAAAAATATTGGAGAAAGGGAAACCAATCACAAACTAAAATGTTTCTATACTAATGCACAAAGCATGGGCAACAAACAAGGAGAATTGGAACTACTAACACAGGAAAAGAAATATGATGTCATTGGAATCACTGAAACTTGGTGGGACAATACACATGATTGGAATACAAGACTAGAAGGATACAACTTATTTGCAAGAAACAGACTTGATAAACGAGGAGGGGGTGTCGCATTGTATGTTAGAAATGCGTATATCTGCACAGAGATTGAAGCTTCAGAGACTGGGAGTTCTGTGGAAACTGTCTGGGTAAGAATACAAGGACAGAACAATGGAAAGGACACCATTGTAGGCATTTACTACAGGCCGCCTGTGCAAGCTGAAGATATGGATGAACTCTTTATGCATCAAATGGCCAAGTTCTCCAAAAAATATGACATAGTTGTCATGGGAGATTTCAACTATCCAGACATTTGTTGGGAATCTCTCTCAGGCAAAACTAACAGGTCAAGGAAATTCTTATCCTCTCTTGCTGACAACTTTATCTTCCAAAAGGTAAAGGAGAAAACAAGGGGAACTGCTACCTTGGATCTAATCCTTATAAACAGGGAGGAAATGGTTGAGGAGGTAAAAGTGGCTGGGACCCTAGGAGGTAGCGACCATGCTATTTTAGAATTTTGGATAACTAGAGGCGGAAGACCTGTGAAGACTCAGACGTCAAGGTTAGATTTCAGAAAGGCAGATTTTAAGGGATTCAGAAAGAGAATTGGAGGGATCCAATGGCTGGATATCCTTAAAGACAAAAATGTCCAGGAAGGATGGGAAATCTTGAAAAATGAAATTCTCAAAGCACAGTTGTTAACAATTCCGAAAAGAGGGAAGAATAGGAAGCATTTAAGGAAACCAGGATGGATGAACACAGAACTTAAGCACATGCTAAAAAGGAAGAAAAAAATGTTTATAAAATGGAAAGAAGGAGGCATATCTAAAGAAGAATATAATGCTGTCTGCAGAACCTGCAAGGCACAAATCAGATTAGCTAAAGCTGAAAATGAATTGAGGCTTGCAAGAGATGTCAAAAGCAATAATAAAGGATTTTGGGGATATGTCAAAAGTAAAAGAAAAGTCAAAGATGCTATAGGATTTTTACAGGATGAAAATGATGAAATGGTAAGACAGGATGTTGAGAAGGCTGAACTTTTAAATTCCTATTTTGCATCTGTTTTCTCTCAGAAAGGAAATGTAACATCAACTGTTATTCACTGTCCTATTAAGGGAATAGAAGAATCCAGGATATCTATAAACAGAAAGATAGTGAGGAAACACTTAGCTAACCTAAATGTATTCAAGTCTCCAGGTCCAGATGAATTACACCCCAGAGTACTGAAGGAGATAGCAGAAGAAATTTTTGAACCCCTCTCCATAATCTTTGAAAATTCTTGGAGAACAGGAGAAGTGCCAGAAGACTGGAGAAGAGCAAATGTTGTTCCTATCTTCAAAAAGGGGAAGAAGGTGGACCCAGGCAACTATAGGCCGGTGAGTCTGACTTCTATACCAGGAAAGATCTTTGAACAAATTATTAAACAACATGTATGTCAATACCTGGATAAGAATGAAGTGATTAAACAGAGTCAGCATGGGTTTGTAACTAATAAGTCATGTCAGACTAATTTAATTTCCTTCTATGATGGTATTACTGATTGGGTGGATCAAGGAAATGCTGTAGATATAGTATATCTTGACTTCAGCAAAGCATTTGACAAAGTCTCTCATACAATCCTTATTGAAAAAATGACTAAGTATGGAATGGACAAGGCAACTGTTAGGTGGATTCATAACTGGCTTAGTGATCGGACCCAAAGAGTGGTCGTAAATGGCTGCACATCCAGTTGGAAGAATGTCTCAAGTGGGGTACCACAGGGCTCTGTCCTGGGCCCTGTATTGTTCAACATCTTTATCAACGATTTAGATGAAGGAATTGAGGGTAAACTGATTAAATTTGCTGATGACACAAAGCTAGGAGGGATAGCTAATACTAGAGAAGAGAGAGAGAGGATTCAAAAAGATTTAAATAAACTGGAGAAGTGGGCAGCAACTAACAGAATGGTTTTTAACAGGGAGAAATGCAAAGTACTACATCTGGGCAATAAAAATGAAAAAAGCATATATAGAATGGGAGGAATAGGGCTAAGTGACAGCACATGTGAAAAAGACTTGGGTATACTAATAGATCACAGACTGAATATGAGTCAACAGTGTGATGCAGCAGCAAAAAAGGCAAATGCAATTCTAGGATGTATTAACAGAAGCATACAGTCTAGATCACGTGAAGTAATTATTTCCCTCTACTCCTCTTTGGTCAGACCTCATCTGGAATATTGTGTCCAATTTTGGGCACCACATTTTAAAAAAGACATCAACAAACTGGAGCAAGTTCAGAAAAGAGCGACCAGAATGGTGACCGGTCTGCAAACCCTGTCTTATGAGGAAAGGTTGCAGGATTTGGGAATGTTTAGTTTGCAAAAGAGAAGACTGAGAGGAGACTTAATAGCTGTCTACAAATATCTAAAGGGCTGTCACATTGTAGAAGGATCAACTTTATTCTCATTTGCACAAGGAAAGACTAGAAGCAATGGGATGAAGCTGAATGGGAGGAGACACAGATTAGATATTAGAAAAAACTTTTTGACAGTTAGAGTGATCAATGAGTGGAACAGGCTGCCACGAGAAGTGGTGAGTTCTCCTTCAATGGAAGTCTTCAAACAGAGGCTGGACAGACATCTAACTGGGATGATTTAGCGAATCCTGCTTTGAGCAGGGGGTTGGACCAGATGGCCCAGGAGGTCCCTTCCAACTCTACGATTCTATGATTCTATGAGATCGGACACCATGTCGCGATTGGAAAACCCCTGATGTACCAAAACAGTGGAAACCCCCCACAAATGACACCATTTTGGAAACTAGACCCCCCAAGGAACTTATCTAGATGTGTGGTGAGCACTTTGAACCCCCCAGTGCTTCACTGAAGTTTATAACGTCCGGGCGTGAAAATAAAAAAATCGTATTTTTTCCACAAACATGATCTTTTAGTCCCCATTTTTTTATTTTCCCAAGGGTAACAGGAGAAATTGGACCACAAAAGTTGTTGTCCAATTTGTCCTGAGTACGCTGATACCTCATATGTGGGAGAAAACTACTGTATGGGCACACGTCGGGGCTCGGAAGGGAAGTAGTGACGTTTTGGAATGCAGACTTTGATGGATTGGTCTGCGGGTGTCATGTGCGTTTGGAGGGCCCCTGATGTACCTAAACAGTGGAAACCCCCCACAAGTGACCCCATTTTGGAAACTAGACCCCCCACGGAGCTTATCTAGATGTGTGGAGAGCACTTTGAACCCCCAAGTGCTTCACAGAAGTTTATAACGCCTGGGCGTGAAAATAAAAAAAACATTTTTTTCCGCAAAATTATATTTTTGCCCCCAATTTTTTATTTTCCTAAGGGTAACAGGAGAAATTGGACCCCAAAAGTTGTTTTGTAATTTGTCCTGAGTAGGCTGATACCCTACATGTGGGGGTAAAACACTCTTTGGGCACATGGCAGAGCTTGGAAGGGAAGGAGCACCATTTGACTTTTTCAACGCAGAATTGGCTGGAATTGAGATCAGACGCCATGTTGCCTTTGGAGAGCACCTGATGTGCCCAAACAGTGGAAACCCCCAATTATAACTCCAACCCTAACCTCAACACACCCCTAACCCTAATCTGAGCCCTAGCCCTAACCCTAGCCCTAACCCTAACCCTAGCCCTAACCCTAGCCCTAACGGGAAAATGGAAATAAATACATTTTCTTTTAGTTTTATTATTTTTCCCTAACTAAGGGGGTGATAACGGGGGGTTTGATTTACGATTTATGGCGGTTTTTATGTTTGGCGGCTGTCGCAAGCTAAAAGACGCTTTTTATTGTAAAAATAGTTTTTGAATCACCACATATTGTGAGCTATAATTTTTCCGTATTTTGACCCACCGAGTCATGTGAGGTCTTATTTTTTGCGGGACGAGTTGACGTTTTTATTGGTACCATTTTCGGGCACGTGACATTTTTTGATCGCTTTTTATTCCGATTTTTGGGGCGCAGAATGAACAAAAACCAGCGTTTCATGAATTTCTTTTGGGGGGGTGCGTTTACACCGTTCTGCGTGCGGTAAAATTGATAACGCGTTTTTATTCTTCGGGTCAGTACTGTTACAGCGATACTTCATTTAGGTCGTTTTTTATGTTTTGTCGGTTTTTTGCAATGAAAACAATTTTATATAAAAAATAATTATTTTTGTATCGCTTTATTCTGCGAGCTATAACTTTTTTATTTTTTTGCGGATGATGCTGTATGGTGGCTCGTTTTTTGCGGGACAAGATGACGTTTTCAGCGGTACCATGCATATTTATATGCGTCTTTTTGATCGCGCGTTATTGCACTTTTTGTTCGGTGGTATGATAATAAATCATTATTTTTTGCTTCGTTTTTTATTTTTATTTTTTAAGGGGTTTGCTAAAGGGGTTAACTAATGGGACAGTTTTATAGGGCAGGTCATTACGGACGCGGCGATACCAAATATGTGTACTTTTATTGTTTTTGGTTTTTTTTATTTTGAAAAAATGGATTTATTGGGGAATATTTTTTTTTTTTTTTTTACTAATTTATTTAGCGATTTTTTTTTAATTATTTTTAACACTATTTTTTTTTTTACTTTATTACCTTGTCCCAGGTGGGACATCACTGTCCTGTGACAGATCGCTGATCTGTCACATCACAGATCACTGTGACAGATCAGCGATCTGACACAGGCACTGCTGAAGGCTTCCTCATGCCTGCGCTTTGCAGGCACTGAGGAAGCCAGCTTCCTCAGGCCCCCGAAGGCCCCCGTCGCCATCTTGGATTCGGGGGCCTGGAGGAAAGGAGCCCCCCGCAGCAGCTCTGCACATTGCGCTGCCGTGGGGGGCTCAGGGAAGCACGGAGGGAGCCCCCTCCCTGCCGATGCTTCCCTTTAACCCCCGGTACACCGCGATCGCGTTTGATCGCGGTGTGCAAGGGGTTAACGTGTCGGGGGCGGTCCGTGACCGCCCCTGACACATTGTGCCGGGTGTCAGCTATGATAATTAGCTGACACTCGGCCGTGATCAGCGGCGCTCACCACGTGGGCGCCGCTGATCGCGATGACGTAATATTCCGTCCATGGTAATTAGGTCCATGGTCACATGGACGGAATATTACGTCAATTGTAGGTAAGGGGTTAAGTATCAAATTGGCTATGTCACTAAGGGATTAAATAAACTGTGCATGGGGAATGTTATTGTCTGAAAAACGACTGTCATGATCCAGGACGGGATTTCGCTTTGACCCGTCCTGGTTAGACTATGGGTTAATTGTGCTGCCTCTCTCTGGCAGCAGGATGCTATTTAGTGCTCACTGGACCTGGGTCCGGTGTCAGTTATACTCCTGCCCTCGGCTGAGTTAAGTGACCTCTTGTATACGTGTGCCTTGTGCCTGATATCTTGCTTGCTTGTTCGGTTGTGATCTGGTTCTGTCCCTGTTACGAGTTCTGCCTGACCCTCTTGTACTGCGCTACCTCTCGTGTATGACTCTCTGCTTGTGACCCGACTTCTCTCTGCTCATCCCCTTGGTACCACATCGCCCTCTTGTGTATGACCTTTGGCTCTGTCTGACTACCCGTCTGTTTGTCCCTCTGTACCTCGTTTGCCCGTACTGCTGTGACCTCTGTTTTGCCTGACTCTGAGTTGTTGTATGGTGTCCTGTCCTCTCTGAATACAGGACGCTAAGCCCCGCCCCCTTGCAGTCACATGACCATAGGTCCCGTGCAGACTATTCAGTTTCAGTGTCCGCAGGTCCTATGCCTCTTTACTTTCCAGCGCTGACTGGACCCTGACACTATTAGCCTGAAGCACGCATGGTCACCTCTGCTGCCCGTCTCCACAGGTATCTTTTAGCACTGCTTCTGTGCTCAGGACACACGAACTGGCTCTATAAGCAAGTGCAGTGCGGTGTCTCTGACATTATAACTGACCCATACCATTTTTTTTTCTCTGCTCCCATTCACCTGTGTGTGTGATGGATCCTGTGCACACTCTTTCTGAGCAGGTGAGGCACCTTACTCAGATGTCTCAGAAACTCTTTGGAGAACAAAGAGTCCTGGCTCAGTCTCAGCAGCTGATCGCCGACACTGTGCAGGGGGTTCTTTCATGGGGGGCTCGGGATGTTACATTAATTTCCCCTGAGTCTCCAGTGAAGTTACCAGATACCTTTTCTGGAGATAAAAATGACTTCAGAGTTTTCAAGGAGGGCTGTAAGCTTTTTTTTTTCCTTAAGACCACACTCTTCTGGGGATGAAAGTCAGAGAGTGGGGGTCATTATGTCTCTGTTAAGGGGAGCCCCCCAAGCTTGGTCTTTCTCTCTTCCTACCACGGCCCCTGAGCGTTTGACTGTGGATGCATTTTTTGAGGCCCTGGGGCATATTTATGATGAGCCTGATCGGGTGCGTATGGCTGAGGACAGGCTGATGAATGTTTGCCAGGGGAAACACTCAGCCGAGTGGTTTTGCTCAGAGTTCAGACGCTGGGCTGCTGAGGTCTGCTGGAACGACGTTGCTCTCCGGGGATTGTTCCGTAGAGGCCTGTCTGAGCATCTGAAAGACGCCTTGGCTCTCCACCCCCCACCTGATGCCCTGGAGGAAGCTATGACACAGGCCGTCCGAATGGATCGCAGGTTACGGGCAAGGGGAGTGATACAAACCGAGACATCATTATTCTCCCAAGGAAGGGGAGCCAGTTCTTCACTGAAAATCACGGCGATGGGAACCATCAACCTTAAGGAGGAAGAAAGGAGACAACGGCACGTGAGAAAATGCTGTGTTCACAGTGGCGAGTCTGGACATGGGAAAAAGGATTGCCCCTCCCGGCCACTAACCAACAAGCGACTGAGCCCGGGTGATTATCGTGGAGGTCACCCAGGCTCTCAGGTACCCTTTTCTGCATTTTCTAAAATGTCATTTCAAGTGGAACTTTGTTGTGGGGGTGTCTCCACATCCACAACTGCCTTCGTGGATTGCGGTTCATCATTGAACTTTATTGACTCTGACTTGGTGGAAAGGTGTAAGTTAGGGACAGTTAGGTTGGAAACTCCGATTCACCTTGTTGCTATTGACAAAACACCACTGGTTAAGAATGACATTGTGTTTTGTACTGAAGAGTTTCTCCTTAAAATGAGTTCCTTACACCAGGAACGTATTTCATGTTTTGTAATGAACAACCTGCCTGCGGGACTGGTGTTGGGGTTCCCCTGGTTACAGCTGCATAATCCTGTGATTAATTGGGAATCTTGGGATATTGTTAAATGGGGTCCCTATTGCTCTGAGAAATGTCTTGTTTCTGTGTCTGTGTCGTCCTTGGGTCTAGAAGGCATTCCGGAGTGCCTGATAGATTATACTGACGTTTTCTCCGAAAAAGAGGCTGAGGTTTTACCACCACACCGCCCATTTGATTGTGCCATTGACCTGGTTCCAGGTGCTAAATTGCCCAAAGCCCGCCTGTATAACCTCTCGGGTCCGGAACGGGCTGCGATGAAGGAATATATTTCTGAGAGCCTCCGTAAGGGACATATTCGTCCTTCTGTTTCTCCTGTGGCGGCAGGGTTCTTTTTTGTAAAAAAAAAAGACGGTGGTTTGCGCCCATGCCTCGATTTTCGTGAGTTAAATAAAATAACTGTGAGGAATACTTATCCCCTTCCACTTATTCCTGATTTATACAATCAGTTGTCCGGAGCTAAGTGGTTTTCGAAATTAGATCTACGGGGAGCGTATAACCTTATCCGAGTCCGGGACGGAGATGAATGGAAGACCGCCTTTCTCACTACTGAAGGGTTGTTTGAAAATTTGGTCATGCCCTTCGGCCTGACCAACGCTCCAGCGGTCTTCCAAAATTTCATAAATCATGTGTTCTCCGATTTGATTGGACGTTTTATGGTGGTGTATTTGGATGACATTTTAATCTACTCGCCTGATAAACAGACTCACATTGGTCATGTTCGGGCAGTTCTCCAAAGGCTCAGGGAGAACTGTCTGTTTGCTAAACTTGAAAAATGTTTATTTTTTGTTCAGGAACTGTCCTTTCTGGGGTTCATCGTGTCTGCTGAAGGGTATCGCATGGATCCTAATAAGGTGCAGGCCATTCTCGAGTGGGTTCAACCGTGTGATTTGAAGGGTCTGCAACGTTTCCTAGGGTTCGCTAATTATTAGCGGAAATTTATAAGGGGGTTCTCACAGGTGGTTAAACCCCTCACAGACATGACTCAAAAGGGGGCCGATATCAAGAATTGGTCAACCGCAGCGGTAGCGGCATTTCAGTTTTTGAAAAAAATGTTTCATGTCGGCCCCGGTTCTTATCCAACCGGACCCCTCTGAACCATTTATTGTTGAGGTAGACGCCTCAGAGGTGGGGCTGGGGGCGGTATTGTCCCAGGGACCCGCCACTTTGACCAATTTAAGACCTTGCGCCTTTTTCTCAAAGAAGTTCTCTCCGGCGGAGAGAAACTATGATGTGGGGAATCGGGAACTTCTGGCCGTAAAATTGGCTTTTGCAGAATGGAGGCATTTTTTGGAGGGGGCTGTTCATCCTATAACGGTAATCACGGACCACAAAAACCTAGCTTACATTGAGTCAGCTAAAAGGTTGACTCCCAGACAGGCTAGATGGTCACTTTTTTTTTCCCGATTCAACTTCTCGATCACTTTTCGACCAGGATCCAAGAATATCAGAGCGGATGCATTGTCACGCAGTCTTGATCCGGTATCCCCCCCGGAACCTCCATCCTCCATTCTTCAGCCTGGGGTGGTGGTGGCAGAGGTTTCTAATGTGTTGGAACGGGAGATTCGAGAAGCCCAGGCTCTTGCACCTCCAGCTAAGCCGGTGGATAAACTTTTTGTGCCAGCTCAGTTTCGTCTCAAGGTCCTCCAGGAGTTCCATGACTCAGTTCTGGGTGGACATCCAGGGATCTCAGCGACCCGGAAGGCCATTGCTAGAATATTCTGGTGGTCTTCTTTAGCCTCTGATGTTGGGGAGTATGTGTCTGCGTGTGAGGTTTGTGCCCGTGCGAAAACTCCCCATAACCGGCCGGCCGGGGAATTGGTACCACTGCCAATTCCTGAGAGACCATGGACTCATCTGTCCATGGATTTCATCACCAACCTTCCCCCTTCCAAGGGTAATACCGTGGTCTGGGTCGTAGTGGACAGGTTTAGTAAGCAGGCACATTTTGTACCTTTGGCAGCTCTACCTAATGCGGAAACATTGTCCAGATTGTTTGTGGAGCATGTGGTGCGGTTGCATGGGGTACCCCTGAATGTGGTGTCTGATAGGGGAGTGCAATTTGTGTCCAGATTTTGGAGAGCTTTTTGTAGGAGGTTGGGTATTGGTCTGTCCTTTTCATCCGCCTACCATCCAGAGACTAATGGGCAGACTGAGCGGACCAATCAGTCTCTGGAGCAAATTCTGCGTTGTTTAACCTCAGCCCGACAGGATGATTGGTGTTCTGTGTTACCATTGGCTGAGTTTGCTTTTAACAACCGCACTAACCAGTCTACGAGTACATCTCCTTTTTTTTTGCAATTATGTGTTTCATCCTCATTTTGGAGAATTTTCCCGCTTGAATTCTGGGTGTCCTGGGGCGGACGAGACGATCCAGCGGTTGGGGGAGGTATGGCGGGAGGTCCAGAATAACATTACGAAGGCCCAGGACAAATTTAAATTTTTTGCGGACAAAAAACGATCCATGGGTCCAGTGTTTCAGGTCGGAGATAAGGTATGGTTATCCACCAAAAATATAAGGCTCAAGGTCCCCTCTGCGAAGCTTGGACCCAAGTTTATAGGTCCCTATGTAATTACCGAAGCAGTTAACCCGGTGGCTTTTCGGTTGAGTCTTCCGCCATCTCTAAGGATCCCTAATGTTTTCCATAAGGCCCTTTTGAAACCTGTGAGGTCCAGTGGGGAGGGATCATCATCTTCCCCGACACCGGTTCTGGTAGATGGGCAGGCTGAGTATGAGGTGGAACGAATTGTCGACTCCAGGTTGGTCCGTCGCGCCCTTCAGTATCTGATACATTGGAAGGGCTACGGTCCTGAGGAACGCTCGTGGGTTCCTGCTCGATCAGTTCATGCGGATCGGTTGATCCGAGCCTTTCACGCCAAGTACCCTGAGAGACCTGGGGGTCCGGTGGCCCCCCATTGTGAGGAGGGTACTGTCATGATCCAGGACGGGATTTCGCTTTGATCCATCCTGGTTAGACTATGGGTTAATTGTGCTGCCTCTCTCTGGCAGCAGGAGGCTATTTAGTGCTCACTGGACCTGGGTCCGGTGTCAGTTATACTCCTGCCCTCGGCTGAGTTAAGTGACCTCTTGTATACGTGTGCCTTGTGCCTGATATCTTGCTTGCTTGTTCGGTTGTGATCTGGTTCTGTCCCTGTTACGAGTTCTGCCTGACCCTCTTGTACTGCGCTACCTCTCGTGTATGACTCTCTGCTTGTCACCCGACTTCTCTCTGCTCGTCCCCTTGGTACCACGTCGCCCTCTTGTGTATGACCTTTGGCTCTGTCTGACTACCCGTCTGTTTGTCCCTCTGTACCTCGTTTGCCCGTACTGCTGTGACCTCTGTTTTGCCTGACTCTGAGTTGTTGTATGGTGTCCTGTCCTATCTGAATACAGGACGCTAAGCCCCGCCCCCTTGCAGTCACATGACCATAGGTCCCGTGCAGACTATTCAGTTTCAGTGTCCGCAGGTCCTATGCCTCTTTACTTTCCAGCGCTGACTGGACCCTGACACTATTAGCCTGAAGCACGCATGGTCACCTCTGCTGCCCGTCTCCACAGGTATCTTTTAGCACTGCTTCTGTGCTCAGGACACACGCACTGGCTCTATGAGCAAGTGCAGTGCGGTGTCTCTGACAACGACAACCCCTTTAACACCAGTATAAAAACTGCATTATGAGCTTTGTTATGGTTTCAGTGGCTGAGCAGCTGCATGAAAGCCATACATCACAATGCTAAGCATCGAATGGAGCGGTGTAAAACATGCTGCCACCTCGAGCAATGTAAATATGCTCTTAGAACACAGCAAGTCATGCTTCTAAATCTGGCTCATCTGATGGGCAAATCTGAGATTGGTCCACTTAGGTTAGTTCCAGTTAAGGGAAATTGTATGCTTCCAAATGAGTGGGAACAGTTTTGAGAAGATCCTTTTCTATTAAAGCATGTCTGTGCCCAGTGCACAAAACAAGGTCAATAAAGGCATGGTTTTGTGAATATGGATGATAAGACATGACTGCGCTACACACAGCCCTGATCTTAACCTATCAAACACCTTTAGGATCAATTAGAATGAAGATTGCGAACCAGAATCAGACTTCCCCTGACGAAGCTGCTGGATGCAGCGACACACGTTGGGCGGTGTGGACAGTGTGATCTCTGTTGGGTAATTATATGTGATTGTATATTGCATGTTTTTTCTTTCGATCTGAACAGCACGAGAGTAAAACTTGGGTATCATGGATTAACCCTATATACTTGAATGGGGAGCATTCCTTTATTATTAGCTGTCAGTATTTTTCAGCTTTGATACATTGCTATTTTTTTTGAGTGCACCTATTACCTGGGTATTATGGATTAACCATATTTAGTCCAATAGGGAGCACTCCTTTATTATTAGCTGCTAGTACTATTCAGCTCTGATATATTTCTATCTTTGTGAGTGCGCCCATTGCACATGTTTTCTTCTCCTGCTGAGTAGTGATTTATCACTTTCACGTATTACCCTTTATTTATTTGAGCATAAATTTGCATTTCATCATGACTATGTATCCACTAGTCTGCATGTCTTTACACTTGTTTTTAATGATGTTTCATTGTGCACATTTGCCTGTTTGGTATATGTATGTCTAATAAAAGCCTTTTTTGATACTGATTCATGCTTTGAGTGCACGTTTTTCTGTACTTCTTTTCTACTTTTGATGAACCAGAATCAACCAACATCAGTATCTGGCCTTACAAATGTTCTGGATGAGTGAGGAAAACTCCCCATAGACACACTTTAAAATCTTGTAGAGTTATCTTTCCCAGAAGAGTGGAAGTTGTTATATTGTAGCTATAAAGGGGAGACCAACTTCATATTAATTTCTAGGTATATAGAATGGGATTTCATAAAAGATACTGTAGGTGTAAAGTGTAGGTACTTTTATACATACAGTTGTGTGAAAAAGTGCTTGCCTCCTTTCTAATTTCTTATTCTTTTGCATGTTTGTCACACTTAAATGTTTCAGATCACCAAACAAATGTAACTATTAGACAAAGATAACACAAGTAAACACATAGTGCAGTTTTAAATGAAGGTCTTAATTATTAAGGTGAAAAGAAATCCAAACCTACAGGGTCCTGTGTGAAAAAGTGATTCCCCCCTAAACCTAATAACCGGTTGGGCCATCCTTTGCAGCAACAACTGCAATCAAGTGTTCACAATAACTGGCAATGAGAGTTTTACAAGGCTCTGGAGGAATTTTAACCCACTCATGCAGAATTGTGGCAATGCAGCCTCATTAGAGGGTTTCTGAGCATGAACCACCTTTATAAAGGGAATCTGTCACCCCTTTTTTGAGATATCATATAATGATATCATTCAATTGTGTGTCACATAAGGATTCTCTTTGTACTTTTGCTTCCCCCTGACAACGCACCTTTCATGCATAAATACCTTGATGATATCGGTTAAGATGTATGTAAACTGCCACTGTCCGGTCCGCTGGGCGGGGCTTTTTCACCTGCTCCCCCCTCCCTGTCTTGCTCTACACATTTCTTCTTGTGTAGAGCAAGGCAGGGAGGGGGAGCAGTTGAATAAGCCCCGCCCATCGGACTGGACCGTGGCAGTTTACATACATCTGAACCGATATAAAAAAGGTATTTATGCATGAAAGGTGCGGGGGTCAGGGGGAAGCAAAAGTACTAAGAGAATCCTTATGTGACACACAATTGAATGATATCATTATATGATATCTCAAAAAAGGGGTGACAGATTCCCTTTAAGGTCATGCCACAGCATCTCAATTGGATTAAGGTCAGGGCTTTGACTAGACCACTCCAAAGTCTTAATTTTGTTTTTTTTAAGCCATTCGGAGGTGAACTTGCTGATGTTTTTTGGCTCATTGTCCTAACAGATATTCTCCATCTTGATTTTTTGATAAACAGCAGAATTCATGGTTTCACTTACCACAACAAGTCTTCCATGTTCTGAAGCAGCAAAACAGCCCCAGACCATCATGCTACCAGCACCATATTTCACTGTTGTTATGAGGTTCCTTTTCTGAAATGCTGTTACTTCTACATCCTTCCACAAAGTTCAACTTTTGTGTCATCAGTCCACAGAGTATTTTGACAAAAGTCTTGGGGATCATCAAGATATTTTCTAACAAATCTAAGACAAGCCTTTATGTTCTTATTACTCAGCAGTGGCTTTCACCTTGAAACTCTGCTATGCAGGCCATTTTTGCCCGTCTCTTTCTTATAGTAGAGTCATGAACACTGACCTTAACTGAGGCAAGTGAGGCCTGCAGTTCTTTGGATGTTGTTGTGGGGTCTTTTATGACATCTTGGATGAGTCGCCATTGCACTTTTAGGGTAATTTTGGTTAGCCTGCCACTCCTGGGAAGATTCACCACAATTTCATGTTTTCACCATTTGTGGATAATGGCTCTCCTTGTGGTTTGCCGGAGTCCCAAAGCTTTAGATATTGCTGTATAACCTTTTCCAGAATGATAGATCTCAATTACTTTGTTTCTCATTTGTTCCATAATTTCTTTGGATCGAGGCTTGATGTCTACCTATTGAGGATCTTTTGGTCTACTTCACTTTGTCAGGCAGGTCCTATTAAGTGATTGCTTGATTGAGAACAGGTGTGGCAGTAATGAAACCTGTGTGTGCCTTAGGAATTTGAATTCAGGTTCCCAAAGACTCTTTGAGAAGCTTTGCACAGGGCCCTGTA
Source organism: Dendrobates tinctorius (assembly GCF_039654945.1). NCBI lineage: Eukaryota > Metazoa > Chordata > Amphibia > Anura > Dendrobatidae > Dendrobates > Dendrobates tinctorius. The sequence goes on from NW_027361708.1 coordinate 2,284,540, forward strand.
GGTTTGAATTTTGTTTTCCCTTAATAATAAAGACCTTCATTTAAAAACTGTAATATTTAATTTTGTTTGGAGACCTGAAACATTTAAGTGTGACAATCAGGCAAACACTTCTTCAAACAGCTCTACAGGGCTCGATTAATCATTTGCATCGTTTTTTAAGTCACTCCTTTGCTGTCTTGTGATATTAGTTACCATTTTTGGTGCCAAATTCCTAAAAATAGTGAATGCGATTCATGAATTTGGCACATAGTCAAAAATTGGCTTTCTTCCTGCCTTGAACTATTTTTTTGCAACTTTTTTCTCCAAAAGTCACATGTAACAATATTTGCGCCAAAATACTGGCTTACTCAAAAATACACTAGAGGGGACTGGAGTGAAATTGCCCCATAAATTATAAAATAATATTCATTTAGAATAATGAATTGAGTGCAAACAAAAAAGGCGCATAACATACAAAACTGGAGCTAAAACAGGCACAAAGGTAATAATGAACTGGGGCCACAATGCATTTCAGGTTTAAGGCAAGTGGTGTGAACTGTCCAGTCCTGAATCTCACTGATCAGTGCTGCACTTCATGTGCTGGCCTAAAGCCCCCGTTACACACTGCGATATCGCTAGCAATATCGCTGTAAAGTCACCGATTTTGTGATGTTGCAGCGATATTGTTAGCGATATCGCTGCATATGATACTTACCTCCGACCGACTCCCCCGCTGCTCATCGTTGATCGCACGAGAAGCTGCTGGACCATTCCTCGTCAGCCGCTTCCTGTGGCGCCGACGAGCGACGCATGGAGCCAGGCGGGAGGACGCAGGATCGCCACATCTGACAGGTAAGTAGTGATCCCCGTCCCCAGCGATGTCGCTGGTGAGATCTGCCTGTGTGGCAGCTCACTAGCGACCACCTAGCGATGCACCAGCGATCCTGACTGCGTCATATCGCTGGTCGGGATTGCTTGTGCATCGCTAGGTGTAACGGTACCCTTACATCATACTAATAATGATTTATGATTTCCTTTGATAAAACTAGTTTACTATGTTGAGGAATTGCTATTTAAGATATCAACTTTTCTATATGACAAGGCGAGATCTGTGGATCTTGTGAAATCTCTAGAGCAATCACTGAATGAGCGTCCAGTAAAATATCTCCCCATCCACTCAAGAGCACAAGAGTGCACTCTCTGTGAAATAAATGTGGGTCCTACCGTGCCATAATCTCTATTGATTTTCAGCATGAGGTGGGAGGGAAAAAGAGTAAATCAGACTAAACAGAGCATTTAAAGCAGAGACGGGGAAGGAAGTAATAGGGTGAAGTTCTTTGTAATCCCTGATATTTCACATTAATACTGTTATCTTGAAAATTAATTTTTTTATTCTTTGGAATGTTATCTTTTCTTTATTAACTTAAAACTGTCTTTACGCCGTTTATATCTTAGGGTGAATGATAATTCTGCTGCTAGATTCACTATACTATATTTAAATAGAAAAAAAATTGTACCAGTAAAAAGACGATTATTGGGCCACACACAAATATTCAGTAATAGTCAAAGGGTGGCTTTAATGGGCTTGTTCCACGAACACAGTACATTTTAATTAATAGATCTTGGAGTGTTAGTAATTTCGATAATTGGATGTATTTTAAAAAATATTCCAGTGCTGAGAATCTTATAAATGTTCATCTGCTATGTGTTGTTCGCTGTGTCCAACCATGTAGAGCTGTTGCAGCTCGTGGTTGCACATAGCTCCTGGCCAGGAGAGGAAGCATAAGAGAATATTTTGGTGACATGGCAGGTCACCATGGCAGCCGTTCGCTTGTGTGACGGAACACATTTCCTTGCCTCTCTGTTTTATCACAGGAACAAGTGTTTCTGCCTTGTCACCAGTTCTAATTACTCATTACAAATCAAGCCAGTGACATAAGAGCATCTATGGTGGGAGGAAGCCTACACATCCATCCTGACTATGGCCATTGTCAGGCACACACCTCGTGAGCATATACACCCAACAATGGGCTTAAACACAGTATGGCTGATTCATCAAGAATGACATAGCACAAGCTTGCACTATGGCAGTCTTGATGAATTAGTCTTGATGGAGTAGAAGAGGTACCAAATTCATTAAGCGGTGTACCCAACTTAATGAATCCAGTGATTTTTCTGAGCGGCATGCGTTTCTCTGCGCCACGCTAGAAATGCCACTTCGGTCATGGACTGAAGTAGCATTTATCAAAAAAAGTACCAGCACTTTTAACAAATAGGGCAGCTGTACTTGGCTATGCCCTACCACACCCTATTTGGGCAGAGCTGATCCAAAGTGTTGTGAAAATGAAAAAAGTTGCAAAATATTTGCGCAGCTCACGCAAAAATATTACGACTCTTCAAAGCATTTACACCACTTTTGTGGGGTAAAAGCTTAGATGAATCAACCCCATTATGTATCTATAAATCCTACAAAACAGAAGTAAATACCAAAAATTAACAATAAGTCCAAAATACTAAAATTCAAAGCTACACCCAAACAAATGGTATTGAAGAGGACAAAATCAACTTTTGTAAATATATTTTTTTAATTAATTAAAATAAATCTAATATAAAACCAACACAAAACAAAGACATAATAAAATGAAAAAGATTGTAAAAATAATAAGTAGTCTATGAGGGGGGAGGAGTATGTCCACACCAAAAAAGTGTCCCTCCTGCAAGGAAATAAGTATGCTTTTATCAAATAAGAGCAATTATATCATAGTTCGTCTATATACCGTATATCTGCTTCTATATTATTGTTATATCATTCTTATTGATTAATCAAATATATGATTAATACTACAAAAAATTAATGGTTAAATCCACACTTTTTTGGTGTGGACATACCCCTCCCCCCTCATGAGCTACTTTTTATTTTTACAATCTTTTGTATTTTATTATGTCCTTGTTTTGTGTTGGTTTTAAATTAGATTTAATTAATTAATAAAATATATACAAAAATTGATTTTGTCCTCGATACCATTTATTTGGGTGCACCATTATGCATCTAACCTGAGGACTTTTTTTAGACCTTGAGTAGTAACAATTATTTTTAGATCTTTAACTGGATAAATTATAAAGCACTTTATTCACAATGTGATTTTGTCAGACTTTTTTTAGTTGGCCATAACCAAAAATTAGTAGTATCAATTGAAAATTTAGTCATAACTGAAATAAAATGTTCCCATACATCTTTTACACAATTTGATAATTAATCACCTATTCAGCCCACACTTTGCCCAGTGTAACCATGTCCAGTGATCAAACAATATCTCACTCACTTGTCGTTAATTGTGAGATTTCTGTCTGAATAAAAGAATAACAGATATATATACCCATCCTTCAATAAAAAATTATTCTTGTGTGTTGATAAAAGTAAGTAAAAACTGATTGACTCATTACCTGCTAGCGCGTGATATGAAGCCCTTCACTGGATCATTGACATTGACCTTGGACACAATATACATAAGTACACCGTCTACTGGATGTGGATGACGAGATAAGAAATTCTGCATGTTCACTATTGCATTTCACTATTTCTACTTTCCTTTTCAACTTTCCTATATAGCAGGAGTGGAGAATCTTTTTTCTGCCAAGCATCATTTGAATATTTATACCATTAGTCAAGGGCTGTACAAAATTATCAACTTGAAATGTAACCTGCTATATTTGGTCAAACATATAATTGACTCACCCCTAAGTGATGGCCAAGTCAATCACCAGATCTCAACTCTATTGAGCATACATTACACATGCTTAAGACAAAACTTAAGGCAGAAACACCCACAAACAAACAACACCTAAAGTCAGCTGCAGTAAAGGCCTGGCAAAGCATCACAAAGGAGGAAACCCAGAGTTTGGTGTCGTCCATGGCTTTCAGACTTCAGGCAGTCATTGCCTGCAAAAGATTCTCTATAAAGTATTAAAAATGAACATTTTATATATGGTAAAGTTAATTTGTCCAATTACTTTTGAGCCCCTGAAATGAAGAGGCTTTGTAGAAAAATGGTTGCCACTCCTAAACGTTTCACAGGATATTTTTATTAAATCCCTGTAATTAAGCCTGAAAGTCTACACTAAAGTAGAGCCGTGAAAATAAAAAAATCCTTTTTTTTTCCACAAAAATGATCTTTTTGCCCACAAATTTTTATTTTCACAAGGGTAACAGGAGAAATAGGACCCCAAAAGTTGTTGTGAAATTTGTTCTGAGTACGCTGATACCCCATATGTGGGGTGGAACCACTGTTTGAGCGCATGGCAGAGCTCAGAAGGGAAGGAGCGCCGTTTTGGAATGCAGACTTTGATGGAATGGACTGTGGGCGTCATGCTGTGTTTCAAGAGCCCCTGATGTGCCTAAACAGTGGAAACCCCCAACAAGTGACCCTATTTTGGAAACTAGACCCCCCCAAGGAGCTTATCTAGATGTGCAGTGAGCACTTTCAACCCACAAGTGCTTCACAGAAGTTTATAACGTAGAGCCGTGAAAATAAAAAAATCATATTTTTTGCCACAAAAATGATCTTTTTGCCCCCAAATTTTTATTTTCACTAGGGTAACAGGAGAAATTAGACCCCAGAAGTTGTTGTACAATTTGTCCTGATTACGCTGATAGCCCATATGTGGGGGGGAACTACTGTGATCGCCTTGCTGCGATCCTTGGGAGGCAGAATGCACAAATCCACAAAAGGTGAAGAATTGGTTTTATTTCTTATGCTGTTCCTCTTGTGGTATTAGTGATATTGCGACTTTATTCCTTGAGTCGGTACGATTACAGCGATTCCTGATTTATATCCTTTTTTCATGTTTAGCTGGGCCCTCATTCCTCTTGGTATTTGTTATAATCTATGTGATTATTGTTATGCTGTAATGTCTATTGTCTGTACAAGTCCCCTCTGAAATGTAAAGTGCTGCGGAATATGTCAGCGCTACAGAAATAAAATTTATTATTATTATATAATATCTGTCAGACACTAAAAGATGCTTATTTTTGGAAGAATTTTTTGGAAGAAATTTTTGCATCGCCATATTTTGAAAGCTATAATTTTTCCGTATTCCGGCCGACAGAGTCATGTGCGGGCTTGTTTTTTTGCGGGACAAGCTGACCTTTTTATTGGTACCATTTTCAGGCACATAGCAGTTTTTGATCGCTTTCTATTCTGATTTTTGTGGAGGCAGAATGGACAAAAACTTAAAAATTCAGGAATTGTTTTTTTTTTTTTCCTCCGTTCCGCGTGTGGTAAAATTAGTATTGATTTCAAAAACTGACCGTCACATTCACATCCAAGCATAAGCATAGTGTGAACAGGTGCTTAACCTAGAGTCACCAACTCATATACATTCAAACAAAAAAGGAAGCACACTGTAGCGCCATAACATGCAAACATGAAATATGAAAAATGAATTGCATTACTGCATTAGAAGTATGAAAAATTGAGAAAATTTAGCGCATAAAATGGCCAATTTTATGTGTACCTGGAAGCCACGGAAGGCTACTTTCACACATCAGTCTTTTTAAATCCGGCACGATGCGGCGAAAAGTGTGAAAACCGGATCCGGAATCACATTGAACGTAATGATCACCGCATCGTGCCGGATGGACATGCGGCGCTTCATTTTTTTGTCGGATACGACAAACATGAGCCGTCCGATGTCAGCAAAAAACGTTCCCTGCAACGTTTTTTTTGTAGCGCCGGAACGGCTTTTTACACAGCGCATGCCCGGACCCTGTGAATGCTAACCCCACAAGTGCCCGGCGAGAGAGAGAAATCTTCCTGCCTGTTTACACACAGTGACCGTTCAAAGGGATGAAGTGCACGTCCATAGACATTAAGGGGTTAATCACAGAAATCCAATGGACAATTTGTTACAATGAATCTGTTACTGCATATCAAGACATTTAGCAAATCAAACGTGGTTGTGGTGTCGAATCGCAGCCTTTCTATTCCTTTTGTACAACAGTGATTCTTCACCTTCATCATTTTTACCCTATTAGGCCTCATTTCCACATCCGGGTTTAAATAGGTATGTGAAAAAATGGTACCGGTGTCATCAGTGTTTTGGATCTGTGAGTCAGCAGTGTTTGGATCAGTGAGTCATCAGTGGATTTTCCGTGTGTCTGTTTTTACAATGCGTTGCCATCAGTGTTACTCACAGATGGATAAAGAAATAAATTACAGATATCCTCTCCTTTGCAATGTTAAATAAGGACAGCATACAGATGCGACCTGTGTGCTCTACGTGTTTTTTCACCAACCAATGGACTTGTATTGGCACTTGATGCTGGAAAAGCCGGACATGTTTCTGAGTTTTGGAAGGACACATGGTCCATGTAGAAACATGGACATGTGAACAGCACCATTGACTATGATGGGTATGTGTTGTATCCATGAAAAAAGCGGATAGAATATGTACGTGCAACATGGACGTGTTGATGATGCCTTAGGTAGATATTCTATTCTTTCCATTTACGATGGCCCTATAGAAGACCTAACCGATGCAAATATAGTAGATTCCTTCATATTTGGTTAGAAGAAACAATAGGAGAGATCCTCTTAGAAAAGACTTTCCATTTGGTGTCTCCTACCTGGTGTTTGTTCATGGCGATTACCACTGAAATGCATTAAACCTAGCAGCAGTATAAGTCCTTGTAATCTGAAGTCCTCAGCTGCAGTATGGAGCCGGTGTCTGTAGTGAGTGGAATATATTGTTAGGAGAGCGTCTTTTGTGGTTAGGAAATAGGCTGTTAGCAAACTGATGAAATGAGTTTATCAAGGTAAAAACAAATGTCCTGTGAACGATATGGATGCATATTCTTCCTTAACTAAATTGTTCAGTAAATTGAGTGGCAATTTTTAATTCCATTTATTAATTAAGGAACTGTCTGGTAGATCACCTTCTTTCCATGGGGTTTCTCCTGCGCCGAATGACTCACCATGATGTCACTGTTTTCTTACTCACTGACTGTGTAGCACCAACATTAACCTTTTTACATTTGATAGGCTCCTTACATTTCATCTATCACACAAGAAAAAAAGATGAAATTTTGCATTACTGGTCAACACAGATAATGTGTGAAGAATAATTTATACAATGAAAATCCAATAAAAATATTCTAGGCAGAAACCTAATTTATGCAAAATTGTAAATTATTTTAGATGAATATTTTGTATTTTTATTTCTTTTAGGATGTACAGTACAGGACACTGAGGGAATAGAACAGCACAGTGGCTCAGAATTAATGTTGTTGCTTTGTTACTGTCATCCTGACTTCAAACGCAACCATAACAATATCTACATATGTTATTCTTGTGTTTTGGGGTACCGTAGGAAACCAACTGATTGCAATAAAGTGTGGGCCTGATTTGGAAGCTACGGTATATTGAAAGCCCCAGGTGGAATAGAGACTGATGACCTGCTTCATTATTTCATTTGCGTTTTTTTCTTATTGTTGAGTGTTGTAGAAAAAAATTTAAACCCATTAAGACATCTCCGGAGAGGGGACATATAACGCTAACACTGAACATATGGGATTAATTATAACTGGGGAAGTGGGAAAAAGCTTACACTTCAACCTCAATTGAGGTAGAGACCTCCTGCAGTGACCAGGTAATTACCACAGGAGATTTGCTCTGAGAGACACTAAGGCTGGAGTAACACCAGCGTATGCATGCGATATGAGAGGGAGCCTAGTATCATGCTACTGTGCTATGATCCTATGAGTGCGAGAGTATCGCAGCACAGCTGCGGAGGTGAAGAAATTAATTTCTCCATCTCCTCTGCTGCTGGCATCGGCATATATCGCACCGATATCCGAGTGCTGTGCGTTGTGTCACTCGCACCCATAGACTTATATGGGTGCGAGTGAGCCGAGTCTCCCTGCCAATTGTTCTTGCAAACTGATTCGGCATGAGAAAATAATCGCATATCTGAGCTGCCCCATCGTAGGGAGGGGACAAATATAATGCCTTCACTCACAATACTATAGGGCCATTCTACCCCATTCTACCCCCTCCAACGCCATTTCTTGTCAGTCAATTGCATAATTGTCACAAATGTACTCCAGTCACACCCTGGAATGATTTTTATGTACACTTGAAACTTTGGTGTAATTTTCGTGACATTTTGACAAACTAGTTGGTCTTCAGCACTCCAATAGGAATGAATGGTGTTGCAGTGTGCATGATCGATTTCAGCTCCATTCATATGTGGCTCTTCAGAGACTTGGTTCTCAAGATCTTTGGAGGTCTAAGCAGTCATACCCAAAGTGATTACCGTAAGTAATTAACACTATAAAAAAATCAAAACTTGGAGTGGGAAGGAACCCTTCTTTGTAGTTACTGAAAGTCCATTAGTGTATTAAACTGGACTATTTCCTGCTAGGGCGTTGTTAGTCAAGTAGTTGGCTAGTTCAAATGCAAGTCAAAGTGCAGTGATTGTTTAGAAACATACAATTTGGTAGCAGAAGTTCACGATCACGCTGCAGATTCACAACATGAAATGCGGGGTAGTGATTCTGTGGTACCCCAGAGTCCGGTTGCCATAGTGACATTGTTTCCTTCTAAGGGGCGATGTCATGCCTGAAGGCAGTAGGGGGGTCCCCATGCCAGGTAAACAGTGTACATGACAATTCCTGCTGCAGGCCAGAAAGGGGAGCTTCCTCATAAATTCTGGCCAGCAGATGGGCTTAATGAGTCAGTAAGAAGACAGCTGAAAGAGTAAACGAGAGTTGTCATGGAAACGGGAGCAGTTGGAGCTCATGACAAGACAGTGGGAGTTTGTCTGTGGAGAGGGAAGGGACAGGAGCAGAGACAAGGGGCTCTGGGGGAACTAAAATTGCATATAGCTGACCCCAGAGCGAAGCACTGATAAAAGGGTTGCCAGAGTCCTTGGCTGGGCAGGAGCTTATGCCCTGACAGCCGAATCTGGAGTGCAGGGGACTGCAAGTTCCTTGGCCACACTGAACACCTGAAGACAAGGAAGCAGACCAAGAGCCTGGGGCTGACAGTGAAAAGGACAGTGCCCGTGATATAGGCTCACGCTGTCAGCCATACAGATTAGCAATCATAATGCAGGAGAGGGCCGCAGCTTAGCTATAAGCAGCAGGGACCCAAAAACAGCGCAGAAGGAAGGTCCCCAAGCCCACCTTGCAGGGTGGATCCCCTGAATGCCTGCAGGCGAGCCGAACTCAATACAACATCTGTATGTGGTACCCCAGATTGCATTTACGTTCAAGTAAAAGGTAAAGAAAACCGCACCTCTCTGTGTCTTTCAATTTTCCTCTGCACTCCAACGTTCACCACCATCTGAACATTCAAATATATTTGTCCTAGGGACCTGCTCTACCCGTGGGGAGCTGAACCATCTTTTCCGCGTCACCAACAGCCCCAGTGGACCAAAACTGCAGCGTCAGCCACCCATTGACGAACACCACTGGTGGCATCATGACCAAACACCACATAATTATCCTCTATTTTTTATTACTGGACGCCCAGGGCCACGGACCAGGTCACTGCCACCGTGACATCCCCTTTAAAGAGCCTGACGAGCCCGATACCGAGTAACCTAAGGCCGTGTGGGACGCTCCAAACTTGGCATCACGAACAGGATTATCGAGCCTAGCAAAGCTGGGTACTAGTTTGGAGCTCGGCAAAGCTGTGTACTAGGAGCCCAGCAAAGCTGGGTACTGTGTGCCAGAGACTTTATTAAATTGTGTGCTAGAGACTTTAATGAGCTTTCAAATCACCGCCATAACTGCGTCACACAGTGCGAGCAGAGAGGGGCGTGCCATCATGGGCGGAGCCAGAAAGAGCACAACGCGAAGCCTTGCCCGCGCTCTGACGTCAGTGGGTGAAGTGAAGCTGTGCTCTATTGTGAGCGAGTGAAAAGCAGGAAGATCTGATTTGGAGACAAGGAGGAGCTCAATCCAGCCCATCAGAGAGCAGCTGTTGACAACCGTAAAGGCAAACGGAGCTTGGATGAGGTTCACTGAGGAAGGAAGAAAATGCCCAACTCAGGTGGAGATTCAACGGTGGTCGCAGCCTCCATAATGCCGCTATCAATGCCATATAGGAGCGGCCTGGTTACCACAGTACTCAGGGGAGTCACACACCCTGAGCGATTTTAAGGAAAGACTATGTAGTTTGTTCAAAGGGTACCCCCTGTCTGAGAGTCAAAAAGTCAGTATCCTCATTGGCCAGTTAACTGGTGCGGCCCTGAGGGAAGTAAAGTCCTGGCTGGACACTGATAAAGGAACTGTCAAACAAATCTTGGCCAGACTGAATGACACTTTTGACACTCGCACTGCAGCAGAGATAAAAATGAGATTCTTTGGGTGCAAACAAAGGGTGCAGGACAGTATATGGGACTATGCTCTTAAAGCCCCCTTCACACATAGCGAGATTATGGGTGAAAGAGATTACACATTTTTTTAATGTATTATAAGGTAAAAATATTAAAAATATATTTGAAAAAAATTAAAATAAAAAAGGAAAAAAGTGTTAAAACATTTTTGAATACATGGGACCCCCCACAAACATTTGGAAGCAGGCGCCACACGTGGTACAGTTGTGGCCAAAAGTATTGACACCCCTGCAATTTTGTCAGATAATACTCAGTTTCTTCCTGAAAATTATTGCAAACACAAATTCTTTGTTGTTATTATTATCTTCATTTAATTTGTCTTAAGTGAAAAAACACAAAAAGAATTGTCCTAAGGCCAAATTGGATATAATTCCACACCAAACATAAAAAAGAGGGTGGACAAAAGTATTGGCACCGTTCGAAAAATCATGTGATGCTTCTCTAATTTGTGTAATTAACAGCACCTGTATCTTACCTGTGGCACCTAACAGGTGTTGGCAATAACTAAATCACACTTGCAGCCAGTTGACATGGATTAAAGTTGACTCAACCTCTGTCCTGTGTCCTTGTGTGTACCACATTGAGCATGGAGAAAAGAAAGAAGACCAAAGAACTGTCTGAGGACTTGAGAAACCAAATTGTGAGGAAGCATGAGCAATCTCAAGGCTACAAGTCCATCTCCAAAGACCTGAATATTCCTGTGTCTACCGTGCGCAGTGTCATCAAGAAGTTTAAAGCCCATGGCACTGTGGCTAACCTCCCTAGATGTGGACGGAAAAGAAAAATTGACAAGAGATTTCATCGCAAGATTGTGCGGATGTTGAATAAAGAACCTCAACTAACATCCAGACAAGTTCAAGCTGCCCTGCAGTCCGAGGGTACAAAAGTGTCAACCCCTACTATCCGTCGGCATCTGAATGAAACGGGACTGTATGGTAGGAGACCCAGGAAGACCCCACTTCTAACCCCGAGACATAAAAAAGCCAGGCTAGAGTTTGCCAAAACTTACCTGAAAAAGCCTAAAACGCTTTGGAAGAATGTTCTCTGGTCAGATGAGACAAAAGTAGAGCTTTTTGGGCAAAGGCATCAACATAGAGTTTACAGGTGAAAAAAGAGGCAAAGAAAAAAACACGGTCCCTACAGTCAAACATGGCGGAGGTTCCCTGATGTTTTGGGGTTGCTTTGCTGCCTCTGGCACTGGACTGCTTGACCGTGTGCATGGCATTATGAAGTCTGAAGACTACCAGCAAATTTTGCAGCATAATGTAGGGCCCAGTGTGAGAAAGCTGGGTCTCCCTCAGAGGTCATGGGTCTTCCAGCAGGACAATGACCCAAAACACACTTCAAAAAAGCACTAGAAAATGGTTTGAGAGAAAGCACTGGAGACTTCTAAGGTGGCCAGCAATGAGTCCAGACCTGAATCCCATAGAACACCTGTGGAGAGATCTAAAAATGGCAGTTTGGAGAAGGCACCCTTCTAATATCAGGGACCTGGAGCAGTTTGCCAAAGAAGAATGGTCTAAAATTCCAGCAGAGCATTGTAAGAAACTCATTGATGGTTACCGGAAGCGGTTGGTCGCAGTTATTTTGGCTAAAGGTTGTGCAACCAAGTATTAGGCTCAGGGTGCCAATACTTTTGTCTGGCCCATTTTTGGAGTTTTGTGTGAAATGATCAATGTTTTGCTTTTTTGCTTCATTCTCTTTTGTGTTTTTTCATTTAAGACAAATTAAATGAAGATAATACCAAAGAATTTGTGATTTCAATCATTTTCAGGAAGAAACTGAGTATTATCTGACAAAATTGCAGGGGTGTCAATACTTTTGGCCACAACTGTATAATTAAACAGTGTAGTACAGGGTTCTATAGAGAAAAAAAGACCAAAAAAGGTTTTGTTGTATGCCTGGCCCCAGAGAATGAGGTGCAAATAAACATTGATGTAATAGAAAATACAGGATAGACCACATTATTTGATCCATTGGCAATTTTGTGCCACCAATAGTTGAATATTGAATGAACACTTTCAACATAAAATATACTGCTCAAAAAAATAAAGGGAGCACTTAAACAGCAAAATGTAACTCTAAGGCCGGTTTCACATTAGCGCATTTTCAGCGCGCGCACGGCCGGGGGTAGCTCCGCCCCCGATCCGGCTCTCTGCCCGGCGTGTCCGCCCCTTCCTTGTAGCGCCGCCTCCTAGCGGACAGCGGCGCCTGCGATCGGCGCACCCTATCTTTAGCATAGGGTGCGCAGATCGTGCGCAGGCCGTGCGCTAGTTGCGCTTTGACCTGCGCTGCGCACTTTTGACGGTGCGCCGTGCGCGCCAAAATCCGAAAAGTTTGATTTTGGCGCGCACGGCGCACCGTCAAAAGTGCGCAGCGCAGGTCAAAGCGCAACTAGCGCACGGCCTGCGCACGATCTGCGCACCCTATGCTAAAGATAGGGTGCGCCGATCGCAGGCGCCGCTGTCCGCTAGGAGGCGGCGCTACAAGGAAGGGGCGGGCACGCCGGGCAGAGAGCCGGCTCGGGGGCGGAGCTACCCCCGGCCGTGCGCGCGCTGAAAATGCGCTAATGTGAAACCAGCCTAAGTCAGTCACACTTCTGTGATATCAACACTGATTGTGATTCAATGACTTCTGCTGTTGTGCCAATGGAATAAACAGGTAGAAATGATAGGAAGGTCACTAACATCCATGAGTCTGCTCAGTAAGAGTGTCTAGTGTTCTCTTTATTTTTTTTTGAGCAGTATATATAATATACCGTACTGTAAATTTACTTCCTGAATAGGGTGTGTATATATGGGTGCTGTAGACTAGAACAGTTTAGTATATACCTCGGTAGTGTAGAGATCTATTCTAGGTACATTTAAATCAGCTCTGCTCATGACTCACTGTTCTGTAGGCTGTCCAAAGGTTTGGGGAGCTTCAGGAGGGTTTGTATTCCAGACAAGGCTTAAAAAGCGTATGGTTCTATATCATAGTTTAGGCCCTTTGGTGCCAGGCTATTTAGCAAAAAAAATCCATCTCAACGCTAATCTTGACACCTGGCTCATGTAATCACCTCCCCTCCAGTGTTTGGGGACTGTCTGGATACCATAAAATGTGTGTCCTTTATATGTTGGTCTCCTTAAAGTGTCGTGAGAGTGGACGTACTTTGAGTCCTTTCTTGATGTTGTTTAGAATTTTTTTATCCTCTTGGACAGCCTATGTAGATTTTTTACACGGACATTCTATAATATAGATAAAAACAGAAAACGGTCATGGCGTGAAGAAGTTAAGGAAAAACAATGTAGGACAGTGACTCTTGACTGTTTCTGTAGCTCACTTTACAATGGTTGAAGCCTAGACAAAGTTTTTCCTGCTTCTGGTACAAAATGCTGAGATGAAAATAATCCTTTAAACTTTTTTTTATTGCAAATTAGAATGCTAAGTCCCAGGGGAATATGAGCCCTGATTACACGATGGTGTAATGCCAACTTCTGCTCCTACTGAAATACAGTGGGGAAAAAAGTATTTATTCAGCCACCAATTGTGCAAGTTCTCCCACTTAAAAAGATGAGAGAGGCCTGTAATTGACATCATAGGTAGACCACAACTATGAGAGTGAAAATGAGAAGACAAATCCAGAAAATCAACTTTTCTGATTTGGCAAGATTTATTTTTCAAATTATGGTGTAAAATACGGTAAGTATTTGGTCACCTAAAAACATGCAAGATTTCTGGCTCTCACAGTCCTGTAATTTCTTCTTTAAGAGGCTCCTCTGTCCTCCACTCATTTCCTGTAGTAATGACACCTTTTTGAACTTGCTCTCAGTATAAAAGACACCTGTCCACAACCTCAAACAGTCACACTCCAAACTCCACTATGGTGAAGACCAAATAACTGTCGAAGGACACCAGAAACAAAATTCTAGCCCTGCACCAGGCTGGGAAGACTGAATAGGCAATAGGCAAGCAGCTTGGAGTGATGAAATCAACTGTGGGAGCTATAATAAGAAAATGGAAGACATACAAGACCACTGATAATCTCCCTCGATCTGGGGATCCATGCAAGATCTCACCCTGTAGGGTCAAAATGATCATAAGAGCGGTGAGCAAAAATCCCAGAACCACACGGGGGACCTAGTGAATGACCTGCCTAGAACTGGGACCACAGTAACAAAGGCTACCATCAGTAACACACTACGCCGCCAGGGACTCAGATCCTGCAGTAACAGACCTGTCCCCCTGCTTTAGCCAGGACAAGTCCTGGCCCGTCTGAAGTTTGTTAGAGAGCATTTGGATTATCCAGAAGAGTACTGGGAGAATGTCATATGGTCTGTTGAAACCAAAGTAGAACTACTTGGTAGAAACAAAACTTGTCGTGTTTGGAAGAGACAGAACGCTGAATTGCATCCAAAGAACACCATACCTACTGTGAAGCATGGGCGTGGCAACATCATGCGTTGGGGCTGTTTCTCTGCAAAGGGACCAGGATGACTGATCCGTTGTACATGAAAGAAAGAATGGGGCCATGTATCGTGAAATTTTGAGTGCAAACCTCCTTCCATAAGCAAGGGCATTGAAGATGAAACGTGGATGGGTCTTTCAGCATGATAATGATCCCACGGACGCCGCCAGGACAATGAAGGAGTGGCCTTGTTAGAAGCATATGAATGTCCTGGAGTGGCCTACCCAGTCTCCAGATCTCAACCCCATAGAAAACCTTTGGAGGGATTTGAAAGAATGTGTTTCCCAATGACAGGCCCAAAACATCATTGCTCTAGAGGAGATCGGCATGGAGGAAAGGGCCCACATACACCAATAGTGTGTTCCAACCTTGTGAAGACTTACAGAAAACGTTTGACCTCTGTCATTGCCAACAAAGGATATATAGCAAAATACTGAGATGAACTTTTGTTAATGACCAAATACTTATTTTCCACCATAATTTGCAAAATAAATCTTGCCAAATCAGACAAGGTGATTTTCTGGATTTGTTTTCTCATTTTGATTCTCATAGTTGTGGTCTACCTCATCTTTTTAAGTAGGGGAGAACTTGCACAATTGGTAGCTGACTAAATACTTTTTTACCCCACTATAGGTATCAAACCCAAGCTAAATCAAAAAGAAGATACCGCACTACAGGGTATATGATCTAAATGTCGCTGATCACTGTTTCTTTGATGTGCATACAATGATATAATCATATAGCATTATTAATAAATCACATCTGAATATTTGCCTTTAATTTGAATGTAGGCAGTCTGTTTATACAGTTCCTTGTTTGTAGGTAAAAAAAACCATATTCAGATGTTATTAATAATGCTATATGATATCACTGTATGCACATCAAAGAAACAGTGACCAGCTACATTTAGATCACATACCCTGTAGCGCGGTATCTTCTTCTTGATTTATCTTGCCTTTTTGCTTAAGTGACATATCAAGCCCAGAATCTGTCTAGATACTAGCTGCTTCTATCCTTGGAGTTCCATTGTGTTCTACCCTCCTTTATTTATCAAATCCAAGTAGTTTACAATCAATACAAATTTTTTTATTCCAGTTTATTGATGCATAAGATGTAGTTAATCCAATGTAAGGCTGGGTTCACACTGCGTCTCGGCAGTCCGTTAGACGGACTGCGTTACACCGTGGCAAAACGTGGTGTAACGCAGTCCGTTAACGCTGCCATTGCCCTCCATTGTCAGGCGCATCGCGACGCATGCCGTAAAGCGGCACGCATTTGCAATGTGCCGTCATTCGGTGACGGAGCCTCAGACGTGGGCTGCAGCGTCTGAGGCTCCGTCACCGTTAGCGCAGATGGAGCATCTGTGCTAGCGGTATAGCATAATGCATATCGCGTTATGCTATAGCGTTAACGCAACCCGCCGACGCTATGCATTGAACGGGCTGTGTTAACGCAATGTGAACCTGGCCTAAGGGTTTTCTCATTGCTCTGTTACCTGGTTCCATGGTTGCAATCAGAAACCTTGTTATCTTTCGTCTGTCAATGACCCCCTTTAGCCATTTGTTCTTTCATTCATCTTCACTGAAGCCAATTTCTTGCATCCTCTCTTATCACTGAGAGCTCATTTCCTCTTGTGGTTTACCACTTTCTTAATTTTCCTTCTCCTCTCATTAGCCATTTTTCTTCATATCTTACAACTGGAGGTTCAAAATGTAGGTTGAAAAGTAATGTACAGTAAAATGATAGCCTTAATCCAACATTTACACATTTGGAATCTCAATACCTTCCTTCATTAGCTGCATTTGTATCATGGAACCCCTTGGGCAAGTGGGGGGACTATAACATTAAAAGCACAACAAAATTCCTTCCAACTGTCTACTCATTAGGTAACGGGCTGCTCTAATATTCTCCAAGGCTCATACAAAAGCATTGTATGGTCTGAGTATCATAGCCCAAATAACTCATGGACCCTTCTGTACATGCATGGGCTTCATTCTTCCTTCATACAGATAGTGTTGGAAAAAGCATCGTCCATCAAAGGCTGCCTTATATACCATATCTATGGATGCATGTAGCAGTAGACTGAGAAATCATGCATGTGAAATGTCGGCCATGTTCTTCTCATTTGCATACCTTTGCTATTTTGTTGTTCCCTCCATTTTATATACCTCCAAATATGATTTCTATTGTGGTAGATTGGATCACTCGGCTGCACAAAGAGGTAGACACAGGAACACTGTCTCTTTAAATCTTCCGCTGGTTTATTAAGAGTATTGCATAAACCAGGGCAACGTTAGCAAAACAAACACATCCTTTCCAGCCTAACAGGAAAAAATAAAACATAACGTACAGTATGGCACAGTCCTTGTTGCCACAGGAAACTGCCCACTTCAGGAACAAACAGCACAAGTTTGTTTATATTACTGGAGCTAACAATTTCAGTGCTACATATCTCCCCTCTAATACTTTGCCAGTGGGCACCTTCAGTCACCATTTACGGAAGTCTGAACAGGGCATCTGAGTGTAAGGATTCCAGACTTTACTTTGTGCCTTCTTGCCCTGATCCAAGATGGAGTCTTGTATCACACCCTGTCATGAAACTTCCTGTCATAGAATCATAGAATCATAGAGTTGGAAGGGACCTCCTGGGCCATCTGGTCCAACCCCCTGCTCAAAGCAGGATTCGCTAAATCATCCCAGTCAGATGTCTGTCCAGCCTCTGTTTGAAGACTTCCATTGAAGGAGAACTCACCACTTCTCGTGGCAGCCTGTTCCACTCATTGATCACTCTAACTGTCAAAAAGTTTTTTCTAATATCTAATCTGTGTCTCTTCCCATTCAGTTTCATCCCATTGCTTCTAGTCTTTCCTTGTGCAAATGAGAATAAAGTTGATCCTTCTACAATGTGACAGCCCTTTAGATATTTGTAGACAGCTATTAAGTCTCCTCTCAGTCTTCTCTTTTGCAAACTAAACATTCCCAAATCCTGCAACCTTTCCTCATAAGACAGGGTTTGCAGACCGGTCACCATTCTGGTCGCTCTTTTCTGAACTTGCTCCAGTTTGTTGATGTCTTTTTTAAAATGTGGTGCCCAAAACTGGACACAATATTCCAGATGAGGTCTGACCAAAGAGGAGTAGAGGGAAATAATGACTTCACGTGATCTAGACTGTATGCTTCTGTTAATACATCCTAGAATTGCATTTGCCTTTTTTGCTGCTGCATCACACTGTTGACTCATATTCAGTCTGTGATCTATTAGTATACCCAAGTCTTTTTCACATGTGCTGTCACTTAGCCCTATTCCTCCCATTCTATATATGCTTTTTTCATTTTTATTGCCCAGATGTAGTACTTTGCATTTCTCCCTGTTAAAAACCATTCTGTTAGTTGCTGCCCACTTCTCCAGTTTATTTAAATCTTTTTGAATCCTCTCTCTCTCTTCTCTAGTATTAGCTATCCCTCCTAGCTTTGTGTCATCAGCAAATTTAACCAGTTTACCCTCAATTCCTTCATCTAAATCGTTGATAAAGATGTTGAACAATACAGGGCCCAGGACAGAGCCCTGTGGTACCCCACTTGAGACATTCTTCCAACTGGATGTGCAGCCATTTACGACCACTCTTTGGGTCCGATCACTAAGCCAGTTATGAATCCACCTAACAGTTGCCTTGTCCATTCCATACTTAGTCATTTTTTCAATAAGGATTGTATGAGAGACTTTGTCAAATGCTTTGCTGAAGTCAAGATATACTATATCTACAGCATTTCCTTGATCCACCCAATCAGTGATACCGTCATAGAAGGAAATTAAGTTAGTCTGACATGACTTATTAGTTAGAAACCCATGCTGACTCTGTTTAATCACTTCATTCTTATCCAGGTATTGACATACATGTTGTTTAATAATTTGTTCAAAGATCTTTCCTGGTATAGAAGTCAGACTCACCGGCCTATAGTTGCCTGGGTCCACCTTCTTCCCCTTTTTGAAGATAGGAACAACATTTGCTCTTCTCCAGTCTTCTGGCACTTCTCCTGTTCTCCAAGAATTTTCAAAGATTATGGAGAGGGGTTCAAAAATTTCTTCTGCTATCTCCTTCAGTACTCTGGGGTGTAATTCATCTGGACCTGGAGACTTGAATTCATTTAGGTTAGCTAAGTGTTTCCTCACTATCTTTCTGTTTATAGATATCCTGGATTCTTCTATTCCCTTAATAGGACAGTGAATAACAGTTGATGTTGCATTTCCTTTCTGAGAGAAAACAGATGCAAAATAGGAATTTAAAAGTTCAGCCTTCTCAACATCCTGTCTTACCATTTCATCATTTTCATCCTGTAAAAATCCTGTCTGTCCTGATTATTTAAGTCCAGGTCATGTGCTGCTCTGTGCCTGAGTATTTTGTTGCTGTTGGCTCCAGAGCACCTGCCTGGCTGCTGGTGGACTCCCTGCTGCTGCTGCTGCTCTTTACTCTGTGTTCTGCCTTTCCACGTTCTGCCGCCTCTGTGTGTCTCCCTGATGCTATCTGTGCTTAACCATGGTCTGGACTCCTAGTGTGGAACTATTCACCCCTGGAACTGCTGTGGCTAGTAAGGAACTCTGATATCTCCATTTCCTCTAGGTCTGTGTTTGTCTGGGCTGCAGTGCTTGACTCCAAATCTCCCCACACATTAAATCCCCCCATCCCCACTCCAAATCTCTCCACACATTAAATAACCCCCCATCCCCACTCCAAATCCCCCACACATAAAGTACCCCCTCATCCCCACTCCAAATCTCCCCACACGTTAAATAACCCCCATACCCACTCTAAATTCCTCCCACACATTAAATAACCCCCATCCCTACTCCAAATCCCCACACACAATAAACCCCATCCCCACTCCAAATCTCCCCACACAATAACAACCATCCCCACTCCAAATCCCCCCACTCATTAAATCCCCCCATCCCCATGCCAAATCCCCCACACACATTAATTACCCCCATTCCCACTCCAAATCCCCCCACACATTAAATAACCCCCATCCCCACTCCATATCTCTCCACACATTAAATAACCACCCATCCCCACTCTAAATCCCCCAACACATAAAGTACCCCTCATCCCTACTCCAAATCCCCCCACATATTACATAACCTACATCCCCACTCCAAATCTCCCCACACATTAAATAATCCCCATCCCCACTCTAAATCCCCCCACACATAAAGTACCCCTCATCCCTACTCCAAATCCCCCCACACATTAAATAACCCACTCCAAATCCCCCCATACATTAAGTATCCCCCCATCCTCACTCCAAATCTCCCCACACATTAAATAACCCCCATCCCCACTCCAAATCCCCCCACACATTATGTACACTGCCGACTCCAAATCCTCCCACACATTATGTACACCCCCACTCCAAATCCCCACACACATTATGTACACCCCCCACTCCAAATTCCCACACACGAGAGCCATGACTGGGCGGTTAATTTACAGGGCTATAGTCTGTTCAGAAATGACCATACAAATAAGCGAGGGGAAGGCGTGTGTTTATATGTAAAATCATCCTTAAAACCCATCCTTCGTGATATGTATGAATCTAATGAAAATGTAGAGTCCCTGTGGGTAGAGATAAGGGGAGGGGGGAAAAATAATAAATTACTGATAGGGGTTTGTTATAAGTCTCCAAAAATAATGGAAGCAACAGAGAATATCCTCATAAAGCAAATAGATGAAGCGGCGACTCAAGGAGAAGTCATTATTATGGGGGACTTCAACTACCCTGAAATACATTGGGGAACCGAAACCTGCAGTTCCAGCAAAGGTAATGGGTTTTTGACAACTATGAGAGACAATTACCTTTCACAACTGGTTCAGGACCCAACAAGAGGGAGGGCACTGCTAGACCTAATATTAACCAAGAGGCCAGACCGCATATGAAATATAAGGGTCGTGATCACAAATTAATAAGTTTTCATGTGTCCTTTAATAAGATGTATAGTTGAGGGGTTACAAGGACACTAAACTTCAGGAAAGCAAATTTCCAACGGATGAGAGATGATCTTGGTGCAATTAACTGGGACGATATCCTGAGACCTAAAAATACACAAAGAAAATGGGAGACGTTTATTAGCATCCTGAATTGGACCTGTGCACAAAATATATTCCCGTATGGGAATAAACATGTTAGAAATAGGAGGAAATCACTATGGTTAAATAGAGCTGTAAGGGGTGCAATAAGTGACAAAAAGAAAGCATTTAGAGAATTAAAGCAAGTAGGTAGTGATGAGTCATTAAATAAATACAGAAAATTAAATAAATTATGTAAAAAGCAAATCAAGGTAGCAAAGATTGAGACAGAGAGACTCATTGCCAGAGAAAGTAAAAATAATCCCAAAATATTCTTTAACTACATAAATAGTAAGAAACTAAAAAATGATTGTGTTGGTCCCCTTACAAATAGTCTGGGTGAAATGGTGGAGGAGGATGAGGAAAAAGCCAATATGCTAAATGACTTTTTTCAACAGTATTTACACAAGAAAATCCCATGACGGATAACATGATCAGGGATAAAAATTCTCCATTAAATGTCACCTGCTTAACCCAGCAAGAAGTACGGCGGTGTCTAAAAATCACTAAAATTGACAAATCCCCCGGGCCCAGATGGGATACACCCCCGAGTACTGCAGAAATTAAGCACAGTCATAGATAGACCATTATTTTTAATCTTTAAAGATTCCATAATAACAGGGTCTGTACCACAGGACTGGCGTATAGCGAATGTGGTGCCAATATTCAAAAAGGGGACAAAAACTGAACTTGGAAATTATAGGCCAGTAAGTTTAACCTCAACTGTGGGTAAAATCCTGGAGGGTTTTCTAAGAGATACTATACTGGAGTATCTGGAGAAGAATAACCTTATGACCCAATATCAACATGGGTTTACAAGGGACCGTTCCTGTCAGACTAATCTGATAAGCTTTTATGAAGAGGTAAGTTCCGGACTGGACCAAGGGAATGCAGTGGACGTGGTGTGCTTTTGATACCATGCCACACAAAAGGTTGATACATAAAATGAGAACAATGGGGATAGGGGAAAATACAGTATGTGTAAGTGGGTTAAGAGCTGGCTCAGGGATAGGAAACAAAGGGTGGTTATTAATGGAGCACACTCGGACTGAGTCATGATTAGCAGCGAGGTACCACAGGGGTCAGTTTTGGGCCCGCTTCTTTTTAACATATTTATTAATGACCTTGTAGGGGGCATAGAGAGTGGAATTTCAATATTTGCAGATGACACTAAACTCTGCAGGGTAATCAATTCAGAGGAGGACAATTTTATATTACAGGAGGATTTATGTAAACTAGAAGCTTGGGCTGATAAATGGCAAATGATCTTTAATGGGGATAAATGTAAGGTCATGCACTTGGGTAGAACAAACAACATGTATAATTATGTGCTTAATTGTAAAACACTGGGCAAAACTGTCACTGAAAAAGACCTGGGTGTATGGGTGGACGACAAACTCACATTTAGTGGCCAGTGTCAGGCAGCTGCTGCAAAGGCAAATAAAATAATGGGATGCATTAAAAGAGGCATAGATGCTCATGAGGAGAACATAATTTTACCTCTATATAAGTCACTAGTGCGACCACACTTAGAATACTGTGTACAGTTCTGGTCTCCGGTGTATAAGACAGACATAGCTGAACTGGAGCGGGTGCAGAGAAGAGCGACCAAGGTTATTAGGGAACTAGGGGGTCTGCAATACCAAGACAGGTTATTACACTTGGGGTTATTTAGTTTGGAAAATTGAAGGCTTAGGGGTGATCTTATTACAATGTATAAATATATGCGGGGACAATACAAAGACCTTTCTAATGATCTTTTTACTCTTAGACCTGTGACGGGGACAAGGGGGCATCCTCTACGTCTGGAGGAAAGAAGGTTTAAGCATACTCACAGACGTGGATTCTTTACAGTACGAGCAGTGAGACTATGGAACTCTCTGCCATATGATGTTGTAATGAGTGATTCCCTACTAAAATTTGAGAAGGGACTGGATGCCTTTCTTGAAAAGTATAATATTACAGGGTATATACACTAGTTTCCTTAATATTACGTTGATCCAGGGAGCTAGTCTGATTGCCGTATGTGGAGTCGGGAAGGAATTTTTTTCCCCAATGTGAAGCTTACTGTTTGCCACATGGGGTTTTTTGCCTTCCTCTGGATCAACATAATAGGGCAAGTTAGGATAGGATATGGGTTGAACTAGATGGACTTAAAGTCTTCCTTCAACCTTAATAACTATGTTACTATGTTACTATTATGTACTTCCCCCACTCCAAATCCCCCCACACATTATGTACCCCCCCCCCCCATCTCCTATCTTCGGTGGTTTCTTCAGCTCCACAGTGGAGCACTGACTTACCACTAGTGTTCGCTCTGGGCGCCGGCGAGTGACGTCAGCAGTGTGATCACATGACCTGATCACGCTGCTGTCGTCGCTCTGACCCGGCGGTCAGAGCTTCAATTATACTGGCATTTGTATAGACGCCAGTACAATTGATCCCTGGGAGCCGGCGCGCGGCAGCTTCTGTGTGCCGGCTGTCAGTTTGACAACCAGCACAGAGAACGGCCAACTCCCAGTTCGGGGGGCGGCATAATACAGCCGACAGGGGAGACACTGCGGACCGTCGCATTAAGCGGCCCGACTGTGCCCCCCCCGCTGGCTGAGCCTGGAGCACATACCCCGGCTGCCCCCCTAGATACATCTCTGAACCCACCTATTTAGTACAATCTACATCAGGCAGCTCAGCGGTTAGCATGGTACTGTATAGAGTGTAGCATGGTGGCTCCAGTGGTTAGCACTGTACTATATACAGGGTAGCACGGTGGCTCAGTGATTAGCACTGTGCTATATACAGGGTAGCACGGTGGCTCAGTGATTAGCATTGTACTATATACAGGGTAGCACAGTGGCTCAGTGATTAGCATTGTACTATATACAGGGTAGCACAGTGGCTCAGTGATTAGCATTGTACTATATACAGGGTAGCACGGTGGCTCAGTGATTAGCATTGTACTATATACAGGGTAGCACAGTGGCTCAGTGATTAGCATTGTACTATATACAGGGTAGCACAGTGGTTCAGTGATTAGCATTGTACTATATACAGGGTAGCACTGTGGCTCAGTGATTAGCATTGTACTATATACAGGATAGCACGGTGGCTCAGTGAATAGTATTGTGCTGTATACAGGGTAGCACAGTGGCTCAGTGATTAGCACTGTAATATATACAGGGTAGCACGGTGTCTCAGTGATTAACACTGTGCTATATACAGGGTAGCACAGTGGCTCAGTGATTAGCATTGTACTATATACAGGGTAGCACGGTGGCTCAGTGATTAGTATTGTGCTGTATACAGGGTAGCACAGTGGCTCAGTGATTAGCACTGTAATATATACAGGGTAGCACGGTGTCTCAGTGATTAGCATTGTACTATATACAGGGTAGCACGGTGGCTCAGTGATTAGCATTGTACTATATACAGGGTAGCACGGTGGCTCAGTGATTAGCATTGTACTATATACAGGGTAGCACGGTGGCTCAGTGATTAGTATTGTGCTGTATACAGGGTAGCACAGTGGCTCAGTGATTAGCACTGTAATATATACAGGGTAGCACGGTGTCTCAGTGATTAGCACTGTGCTATATACAGGGTAGCACAGTGGCTCAGTGATTGGCATTGTACTATATACAGGGTAGCACAGTGGCTCAGTGATTAGCACTGTAATATATACAGGGTAGCACGGTGTCTCAGTGATTAGCACTGTGCTATATACAGGGTAGCACAGTGGCTCAGTGATTAGCATTGTACTATATACAGGGTAGCACGGTGGCTCAGTGATTAGTATTGTGCTGTATACAGGGTAGCACAGTGGCTCAGTGATTAGCACTGTAATATATACAGGGTAGCACGGTGTCTCAGTGATTAGCATTGTACTATATACAGGGTAGCACAGTGGCTCAGTGATTAGCATTGTACTATATACAGGGTAGCACGGTGGCTCAGTGATTAGTATTGTGCTGTATACAGGGTAGCACAGTGGCTCAGTGATTAGCACTGTAATATATACAGGGTAGCACGGTGTCTCAGTGATTAGCATTGTACTATATACAGGGTAGCACGGTGGCTCAGTGATTAGTATTGTGCTGTATACAGGGTAGCACAGTGGCTCAGTGATTAGCACTGTAATATATACAGGGTAGCACGGTGTCTCAGTGATTAGCATTGTACTATATACAGGGTAGCACAGTGGCTCAGTGATTAGCACTGTGCTATATACAGGGTAGCACAGTGGCTCAGTGATTGGCATTGTACTATATACAGGGTAGCACAGTGGCTCAGTGATTAGCACTGTAATATATACAGGGTAGCACGGTGTCTCAGTGATTAGCACTGTGCTATATACAGGGTAGCACAGTGGCTCAGTGATTAGCATTGTACTATATACAGGATAGCACGGTGGCTCAGTGATTAGTATTGTGCTGTATACAGGGTAGCACAGTGGCTCAGTGATTAGCACTGTAATATATACAGGGTAGCACGGTGGCTCAGTGATTAGTACTGTGCTATATACAGGGTAGCACGGTGGCTCAGTGGTTAGCACTGTAATATATACAGGGTAGCACGGTGGCTTAGTGGTTAGCACTGTACTATATACAGGGTAACACGGTGGCTCAGTGATTAACACTGTACTATATACAGGGTAGCACGGTGGCTCAGTGATTAGTACTGTGCTATATACAGGGTAGCACGGTGGCTCAGTGGTTAGCACTGTAATATATACAGGGTAGCACGGTGGCTTAGTGGTTAGCACTGTACTATATACAGGGTAACACGGTGGCTCAGTGATTAACACTGTACTATATACAGGGTAGCACGGTGGCTCAGTGATTAGTACTGTGCTATATACAGGGTAGCACGGTGGCTCAGTGGTTAGCACTGTAATATATACAGGGTAGCACGGTGGCTTAGTGGTTAGCACTGTACCATATACAGGGTAACACGGTGGCTCAGTGATTAACACTGTACTATATACAGGGTAGCACGGTGGCTCAGTGGGTAGCACTACTGTATACAGGGTAGCATGGTGGCTCAGTGGGTAGCATTGCAGCGCTGGGGTCCTGGGTTCAAATCCCATCAAAGACAACATCTGCAAGGAGATTGTATGTTCTCCCCGTGTTTCTGATGGGGAATCTAGATTGTGAGCCCCAATGGGGGGGGCAGTGATGATATAAGTATCTGTACAGCAATGTGGAAACTGATGGTGCTATATAAGCAAAAGCATGATAATAAAAAAAAAGTGGTGACAAATACTTTCTCCCTTCCATCGAATCTCTGTGAAGAGGAAATAGATAGTACCCAAATGTGCCCCAATTCCCAGCCTGGGCCACTCTTTCCGGACAGGTGCTCCTAGCCTGGGGGTCGCACACAGCACTCCGGCGGGGTGCAGGGCATTTTCCGGCTGATTGGTTAGGATGATCGCTTTGTCTGTTCCTTCCTTTTGCCTTCATCCCAGCACACGAGTGCTCTTCTCCCCGGCGCCTGCCCCTCCTGGCTGCAGTTTATTAATTAGGCTGGGTGTAGCTGAGGGCCCATTTGCTCCTGCCTTCATTAGTGCTCGGCTTGGCTGGGAGAGCAGGATCCACCCAGAGGCATCACTTGTGAATCCCTGGCCCTCCATCCTCATCTGCACTGACACATTGCTCCGGAGCTGGGACTCCATAGCCTGGCACAGTGCCAGGGCTGGGAAGGGTTAAGGTGACATTGCCACCCTCAGTCTGTGCTGGAGACGGTGACTGAGCAGAGGAGTGCTCCTCGTCTCCAACTTTTCCTGCTGTGGATGCCATTGTCTGGTGAGCAGTGCTGGAGGAGTTCTCTCTCCCAGACAGGAGCATGCGGCGGGCTCGGTGCCCAGTGCTGAGCACACACACCGGGAGCAGCACCGCGATGGGGCAGTCTGGCTGAGGACCCCAATCACTGAGGCCGACCCTCTCCTGCAGACACGCCCTGGGGACACAGAAGTGGATTATTGCAGAGGGCAACTTTCTCCCTCCAGCATTGCCCCCACAGCATGGCATCAGCCAGGTGGGCACTGTGCGTCCTGTGCCTCAGCCAAGGTAAGTTGTGCTGCCTGCTCCTGATGCCCACCGCCAATAAGCCGTCATCTCCCTGGATCAGAATTCTGAATTTTGATATTAATGGTCCCTTTGCTGCAGTGCGCATCATCGGCTTTTTTCTCAATAGATCCCATTCACACATGGCGACTTAACCCCTTTATTGCCATCAAACCCTATGACTGGCGTCTTCTTCAAGGGTCGTTTACTCAAAAGTCATTTATAGGTAATAGCGTTCACCTTGGAATTGGCAAAGTTTCCTGTTGTAAATTGTCTCCGACCTAAAAGTTTCTATGCGCCCTATAAACCAGCTCATAGAAGGTATACACTGGGCTCCCGACACTAGTACCTGGGTTTAATGATTGAAATGTAAATGTACTGTGCCAATGCCCAATAATCAAGCCTCCTGCATTAATGATGTCCATGAGATCTCCCAGCGCAGGTGAGCTGGGGTCTGGAAGGTGATAAAGATCCCAGCAGCTGCTGCTTGTGCAATGTACACAGACCTGTCATATATTCTTATCGCCATATGTCAGTGTTTGCTCATAAAGTCTGGGGCAGGGCCGCAAATCTGAGCCAGGGACTGGGGGCAGAGCAGGATTTGGCAATGTATGGGGGGCTGCTGGTAAACCCCTCTACCTCTCCAAGTGACCAGAACAAGAAGGTTTTCTTCTAAAGACCACAGATGGCCGATGACAAACTCAGCTCTGCTGTATCGCTACTGAAACCTTAGGCTTCACGCACTCCTCAGTATTGTAGAACTAGAATAGATCCTGTTCCCATAGACTTGTATATGTATTTTTACTACATGGGGGCTGCTGGTAAACCCCTCTACCTCTCCAAGTCACCAGAACAAGACCACAGATAGCCGATGACAAACTCAGCTCTGCTGTATCGCTACTCGAACCTTAGGCTTCACACACTCCTCAGTATTGTAGAACTAGAATAGATCTTGTTCCCATAGACTTGCATATGTATTTTTACTACATCGGAATACAACACAAGTTATGAAATAGTTGTTTTTGGCTCCGTTACCTTCTCGCTCAAGCAACGTGACAGATTTATGAGCCGAGGAGCAGTGAAAGATAATTCGAAGCGGTGATGGATGGGAAGACTGATTAAAAATCGCAGCTATAAAGGTTTCGTCATTTATAGCTATGAAAAACAATTTTTGAAAGGCTGTATTTAAGGTTAAATCTTTAGTTGTAATTATGTGGCAATCATGGATACGGGTTATCTGACTTAAAAAAAAAGTGTGTGTGTAAAATATATATATATTATATGCAAGCGTGAAACACGGCTGACCGTTATGTATAATGACCACATAATGCCTGACACCCCTTTAACAATGTCAAACTCTTAAACTGCCTATGGCGAGAGCTGTGGCTATAGGGGGTGCAGAGGTGCAGCTCACCTGGGCCCCGCAGCCCCGCTGCATGATGGGGCTCATGGCCTCTCATATAACCCCAGTATTTGTCATTAAGTAATATTTAGTGGCCCATGAAATCCTTCCAATCTCAGCGTTTCTGTGATCTGACTTTCATATTACCCTGCATCATTAGGAGTGATTTTACGGTTCAAAATTAATTTTCTGTTCCCTGGAAAGAGACTTGTGTCTTCTTCCTGCTGCAAATGTTCATTACACCAGTGATTTCATTATAGAAGCTCTTTCTTGTTTCTGCAGCCAATTTAGTGACCACTGTCATAGCGGCCAGCACCAGAAAATGCGCAGTGGTCTGTTGTCATTCAATAAAAAAATGAAGAAAAACGATCTACATCGCACGCTGCAGGTCAGTAACAAACTTCTTCCCGTCATCATCAGCAAAGCCCAACAATCCCTTGGATTATACAGTGCGTAATCTGACAATAGTCTAAGAAAAAAATAATATCACCAGGAAAATAGCCGAAAATCAAATATTCCAGATAATCACGCAAACAAAAGTTACTCTTTGGGCAGACAAGATCCCAGAATGTCGCTGCGAGATTAGATTTATCAAGCTATTTCCCGCCTTGAGCAGATTGTCATACACACAATCATACCACATATATATATATATATATATATATATATATTTACTAATATTTGGTCATCCTGTTTTCTTGTATTGGACACAAAATGTATACTATAAACCTGCTGAACCAGTAGACTGATGAGCGCATTTGGATCTTTTCATTTGTGCATAGATATAGTGCCAGCATCCCCTTACTCCTCTAGGTGACACACACAGGTCTGCGCCATATGAATCATTTACGGGCACAAGGAGATAAGTTATTGTTTGACAGTAAACGCCCGCACTCGGAGACCGATCAGCTGTTCTGGACACCCAAGAAATGTGTCCCACATATATTATCATCATGATGGGGATGATTGGTAATACAACAAAATCTTAGGGACATGTTAGTTATGTTCGGTGAAGAGTAAAAGAAGCAGCAATATCTGGTGCAGGTCAACACAACCACACCCCTCACTATGTGGGATGGGAGTAGGATGACCTTGTATTTTTTGTTTTTCCCTTTAGCTTTGGTCATTTTCTCCAAATCCTTGTTTGTATGACATAAAAAGTAGACCTCTCTGCGCACATTCTTACCACACATTGAATTAAGGGATGTCCTTTCTATTCAGGAGGACCCCTGTACAAGAGTCCGGTAGTAGTCACACTGACAGCGCCCTCTACCTGTCTGTATTTGTTATATCCAGACTGGCCCACAGGAGAGCAGGAGAATCCTCCAGTGGGTCCCAGTACTCTTATAGGAGCAGTGCTTGGCACAATATTCTAGAATCACTATGTATAAAGGTGACATCGTACTTAACAATCTACACAGTTTATTGCTATAGAAATTTGTGATTGAGGATAATGTCACATTTGCATGAAGTTGAAAAGTGGGGCCCTGGAGTTGATTACTGGTGGGTCCTTGGCACTCCAGTCCAACACTGGATACCTAATATAAATCTGTTAGACGATTATAGACTGTTGGTTTAAATGAATGAGCAGCTTCAGTGTCAGATCAAATGATTGGTCAAAAGGTGAGAGTGGCTCAGTGGATAAAATTTAATGCTCAAAAGGGCTTTCTTTATAGGACACCCTTGCTTTTGGTTTAGGCGCTCCATCGCTCAGCCATGCAATGTTAAACTAAGTTGCAGTACTTACAAAAAAAGGAAGAAAAAGATCCACATGGCCATATGGATAAAAAATATGTAACTTTATTTCACATGTTTAAAAGACGTTGTCCAATTAAAAAAAAAACATTGCCCATTCTGACGTACGTTTCTGACCGAAGCCCTTAGTCATAGAAATGTACGTAAGAATGGGCAATGTTTTTTTCATTGTCCGGACAACTTCTTTTAACCATGTACATTTACCACACGGCGGGGCTTTTCCCATATTTACTTTTTTTTGCTTCTTTTATGTTTACGTTGCAGTACTATGATCATTGTATATGCTGTAAATTTTGTTTAGATGCGAGCCACATCCATTGGGCTCCCACCATTTGCACAATTTTGCTGTAAAATTTTAGGCAACCAACTGCAGCTGAAAATAGGAATAAAAAAAAAAAAAAAAAAACAGGAATGGATAGTTGATTTCTAGACGGTAACCTTCATAGACCTCAATGGAGAAATTGGGTCTTACAATCTAAATTCCCCATCAGTATGTCTTTGGAGAATGGGAGGAAATCGGGACAAGTCAGAGGAAACCCACACAAACACGGACAGGTCATACTACTAACTCCCGATGTTGTCCTTAGTGGGATGTGACCCCATAGCTGCAAAGTAACAGTGCTAACCACTGAGCCACCGTGCTGTTCTGATACATGTCATTATGTGTGCTCATATTTCCATTATTGGGAGATTTGGTAAAAATTTTACTCCATATTGTTAGTTGGCTGATTTATTACTGACTCTTCAGCTCTGTGGCTATCACTGCGTCTGGTCACTAGACCAATTAGCATCTAAACTTCAGGAAATCTGACTCCAATGGGCAGAGACATATCAACAAAGCAAATAATAATTTTAAAAAAGCCCAGTATGGGGTAATTAGCCCCTTGAGTTCAGAAACTGCTAGTACTGAATGACTTACAGATTTCTTGTTGCTATCATCTAGTTGGAACTTATGATGTTCTCTTAGCATGAGGAAATGAACAGCGCAGAATTGTAAAAATAAAAAACAAGTTAAACACAGAAAGGTAACATATAAAGCCATGTTTTCTTTTACCATGCCACACTTCTATAGAGCAGCACTTTTTCAGTTGTTGTGTTAAATATCGTGATTTGCAATAATTTAATAAGAGTACTTTTCTTAATAAAAGGAAAATTAGGGAGATTTTCACTCAAATTATTTTCTTTTGTAACCTACAGAATCTGCAGGTGATAAGATACTGTATGTCGCCTTCACTGTCAGCATGGGGCATGATGTGCCCTATAATCTGTACCTGGACATTATCCCTCTACATGGATAACAATAGAGTCAGAACAAAATACATGTACAAATATAGCCAAAATGAGGGGTCCACAGTCTTGTTACTGGGACCAGGGAAATCCCCATTGGACACTCTTAACTAATCTAGAAACACCTAGCATTACAGAATGCTGTAGATAAGACCCTGATGGCAGTGGCCCCAGCTTACGGGGCAAAAATGGGGTGACAGATTGCATACATATTCTAGAATACCCAATGCGTTAGAATCGGGCCACCATCTAGCATTATATAGTCTCCAGTATTTTTCCAAATACAAAGTATGGGTGACACCCCTGAATGATAAGGATGTCCGGAATACCCAAGTCCTTCTCATCTTCAACAATTATATTCACCCCAAGAATCAACTTATATTTAGTATTGTGGTTGTTTTTCTATGTTCTGTACATAATAGTACTGTATTTATATTATATTATATATATATATATATATATATATATATATTGTATGTATTATGCGTCCTTATGGATTGAGCACTGTCACTTTTTTATGCATATTGCACTTTCAATCTAATTCTAAGTAGTACCTTTATATCTCTTATTATATGTGTGTTGCTCTTGGGATAGTCCCTATCTCTATATATTCAGAGATCATGTGTTTTTTATATTTGCCCTTACTTTTGCCCATACGTAATATGGAGTATGTGGACTGGAGACTGTGATAACATGATGTGGTGGGTGCGCGCGTCTCCCGCTGTCTCATTGGCGATGCGTCACTTCCGGCTTCATATTATGACGTTTGCGGGTCATTGACATCATCGGGGATTTCCCCATGACCCGCACTGTCTGTGACTGCTGGGGATGACACGAGTTCCGGCATGAGGGACGGAAGATGCGCGCCGTGATCCACGGCACCTGTGCTCACACGCATCCTGGTCTATATAAGACCAGGTTGGCCACATTGTAAACACGGCCCCCCCGAAGAAGCCAACGCGAAACACACGTTGGGGCTGCGCTACTGTGTGTTCCTGACTGAGGCACTATGGGTAAGAGCAAGATTTCATTTGAATTATGATTGTCTGATTGTATATGAGTCGCTTGTTTTAACTACAAGAAAGGATATTTGGATCCTCAATAGTGATTGAATCTATCCAGTGGTTGTGACCGGGTTAATAAGCACCAAAGGCATTTCACAATATATGATATGTGGTTGTTAATTGCTGCCCCACCTCTTACTATTATGTCTGGACACACTGGACTCTGTGTGTAACCTTTCTGTCTCTAATATAAAGGCCCTTTGTCGGATATTGATTATTTTTATTATATACTGAATTGTCTTGTAACTAATAAAATTTGCATATGTTTTTCATACAAATTTTGTGGACTTTATCTCTGTGTATCAGGTGTTTCTATTAACCCTCTACATGTAGTAAGGGGAGTATTTCTATACATAGCAGGGTAAGACTAGAACAATAGCTCTGAGGATCCGGGACTTGTACCCGGGCTCTTCTGCCACATTAGAAAACATCATTAATCTTGATAGTTGAGACGTCCGACTAGAAATTTTGCACTGGGCCAACAGCTTTGTTTCACCTATGAGTTTCTGGAGAAAGCAGACAGAGGATGCCCTCCTTCTCCCCAGGACTTGCAGCACCTGATATTACAGTAAGGCCGGAGTCACACTAGAGAGAAATACGGACGATTGAGAGGCGTTAAAAACCACGCATTGCACACGGACCAAAGATTCTCTACGCGGTAGCTCCCATCAGCTGTATATTTCTGGCGTATATTTTACGGGCCGAGACAATTGCAGCATGCTGCGATTGTCAGCGTACTACGCCCGTAGTACGCCAATGCAAGTCTATGGGTGTGCAAAAAAAACGCATTACACACGGACCAGATGTGTGACTTGCGAGAAATACGCACCCGGTGTTCTTTAGAAAAGCCAGTAATTCAGTGCGAGATACAGTAAACTCACACTGACAGGTTTAATAAAGAAACGAAAGAATAGATATATACACATAGAATACATATATACTGTATATATATATATATATATATATATATATGTATTCTATGTGTCTATATCTAGTCTTTCGTTTGTGTTTGAAAACCTGTCATAGGGCTCCATTATATGTCCATTTAGCAAGCCTTCGAGAAAATCTCGGCATACGGATGCTATACGGATTACATACGGATGCTTACATGGGAAAAATACGCGGCCACACCCTGACAACAGATGACATACGGATCATTATTTAGGGACCATTTATGCGTATTACGGCCGTACAATACGGTCCGTGTTTTTATACGTTGCGTGTGACGCTGGCCTAAAGTGTGTAGTAAAGTTGCATTCAGATGCGTTGATCTCGGCCTGTTAATTACCATTGATTACCGTACACAAGTCAGTTAGCACTGGTTTACGAGCCTCTTTAGGCTATGTGCACACGTTGCGGATTCTGCTGTGGATCCACAGCGGATTTGGCCCTGCGGATCTGCAGCAGATTCTGCTGCGTTGTATAGTACCTTTAAAGTAAATGGAAAACAAAAAACGCAGTGCACAAGTTTCGGATTTTTCCGCGCGGATTAGCTGCGGATTGAAATCCACAGCTTGTCAATTCTTTGTGCAGAATCCGCAGCGGTTTGATAACTGCTCCATTATAGAAATCCGCAGGTGTCAAAATGCAGGGGAAATCCGCAGGCTAATCCGCAGGTAAAACGCAGGTCATTTTACCTGCGGATTTACCTGAAGATTTAGCAAAATCCGCAGGACAATCTGCAACATGTGCACATACCCTAAGGCTACGTGCACACACAGTTTTAGGTCCTGCGGATTTTTCCGCTTGGATTTGGAAAAATTCCCATGTAAATTCTCAGGTCAAAAGACCTGCGACTTACCTGCGGATTAGCCTGCAGTTTAGCCCTGCGGTTTCACAACTCTACAATGGAGAAGGTGTGAAACCGCAGCAGATTCCGCACAAAGAATTGACATGCTGCGGATTTGAACCCGCAGCAAATCCGCGCGGAAAAATCCTCAGCATGTGCACAGCGTTTTTCAGATTACCAATGAAAACAATGGTACTGTACAATGCACCTAAATCTGCTGTGGACCCGCAGAGTCTGAAACGCAGACTCCGCAACGTGTGCACATGGCCTAAGGCGGCATTCATACACAGGGGTCATGCTGCGTTTCAAACTGCGATTTACAGTGAACATAGCCATATACAGGTTTATGAGAACTGATCCGAACAGGATTACCTTTAACATGATCATTCTGTCCCCATACATCAAATTCTCGGCAGCACATCCCCTATTTAATAGAGGTGACATGCTGAAAAATAATAGTTGTTATGCTACCATAAGTGTGTTTTGTTTTTTTTTTAAAGCTATGCAACGCTATAGTCGCCTTCCATGGGTCCACCATCACGGAGTCTCTACCGGTATCTGGCACTGTCTGCCGAGATGTAGGCGTGGGTCAGGACCACAGCCAATGCCAATCGGTAAGCTCATAAGCTGAGCTCACTTATTGGCTGCCATGTTGTCAAGGTCATGTCAGATCCGCTGTCAATGCCACCTATCAGGAGCAGTGGAACCAGGATAGGAGAGTATAGCGTGGCTTGTTTTTGAGAAACAAAACCACATGCAGCAAGGGATGAAATGTCTTAGGCGTTGTTCATTTTCAAATACAACTACAAAATTCTGAGAGATTCTCGTTTGGAACAGGTTAGATTTGATTAGGAGACTTCTCATGATGGTAGACCTTAACTGATTAAGGACCTAGATTTCAGCTCCATAAACTTTATTCTCTAGAGTGGAATAGATACAAGTGCACAGTTTTGTTTTTTTGGGGGGTGATGGTTGTGCGGTGTTCCTGTTTTTATGAAACAAAATGTTTCCTAAATAAATGGAAGGTAAGTAGGATAAGGAGTTGATTGGTCACATCACTATCAGATCAGTGATGGTCTGACATCAGCCACCCCGTACCCATCAGCTATTACAAGCTCTTTCGGCCACCAGATGTGAACATTTTAAATAGAGCATGGCCCAGCACAGCTCCACTCACAGAGTAACAGCAGCTGCCAGGTACTGCAGAACAACTTCTATACCAGCTTCTTTCAAAGCATTTACACCTGGTGGTGTCTGTCACTTCTAGCAGCTGATTGCTGTCATTTTGGGTTGATAAAGTCAGTTTAATGTGGCATATACATTAAAGAGAAAATTCAGTTAGCTAGTCTCAATATACTGGACAGTTGAAAACCTCCTGTAATCTTCCATTTAAAATTGGATGGAAAGGCTGACTGAAATGTCTTTTAATGCCATTAACCTGTCTAATAGATGTCTACTTCAGTGGAGTATATATACCATGAAGATTTTATGGCATATCCTCTGGATATGCCAAGTGTTTCTCATAGACTGTGGTCAAAGAGGTGGGACCCCAATCTGGCACCACTGAAAATGGAATAGCAGCCATACGAATGAAGAAGATCTTGTCTGTGTATGGTTCCTACATTAATGAAGTGCATGTATGAGACATTTACACAGGATTTCTCACATCTGTTTGTCATGGCATACATTTAGAAGTGTGGCTAGAACTATGCAGGCACCAAAACATCATGTCCAGGTGAACATGATGAGCATTTTATCCTATGTATAAGGACAAAATTATGACATACGTCTCCACATCGAAGTTTAAGACAATAATATTTTAGCTGCAGGAGTGTTTGTGAGGTCAGACACTGGGGTTGGTTGATGGTGTCTGGTTCGTACTTGGTGTACCAATGAAATGCCTAAAGTTATTGGTTGAGTCCAGTTGTCCTCTTCTTCCGCATAGAATTCAACAAAATGTGTCTGACTTTTGCCTGAAGCACAGTGGACTGAACTGCTAAAATAAGCTTAGGTCTTCCTCCAACCTGTTCTATCATAAGTTGAATGTCTGTCTGATAGTGTAGAGTGTAATTGTACTGTTACAACAACCCTCTAAACACATGGCATTTTGTCTGGAGATCTTGAGGTTGGGTGTGGGGGTTGCATTATCATGAAAACCTATTACAAGATGGCACATTAAATTACAGTACATTGTAGCCTAAGAGGATCCAGGCAAAATATTGGACATTTTTCTTTACAGCTATAACAAGGTGGCACGGGGTGGTACGTCCTGGGCGAGTCCACTAGATCAGTCAGTGAGCATCCCGGCCCCTTGCACATGAAAAGACAGTTCAAGTCCCAGCTCTATGGCACAATTGGTTACCTCTGACATACGGTTGCTCTCCATATGGGAACGGCGTCCTCTGAATGCACCACACGTTACACTGCGGTTCCAACAGTGGCAAACTTGTTTAATAACGGTGAAGTAAATGAGATTACAATTCCTGAGCTGTCCCTATTCAAAGATGCTGCTCCTTCGGCAACAGCAGAAGCATCAGCTCCCAATCTGCTCCATAGAATATACAATGACATGGAATATATAAAACATTATACATAACATATTAGACATGACACATTAATACACTTAAACATACAGGAACCATTGGGCGCAGTGCATAGGAGAGAGAAGGCAAATGCCACCTAAGCGTAAAAGCTTTAGGTAATGCACTGACAGTAAGGGCTCAACCAAGAGCGGACACAGACAGAAGAGAATCCTGTGCAACAACAGTATATGGACGCTCTGCAGTCCAATAGCTCATCATAATGCACAATTCCACCTGCTTTGGCGGTCATAGTGGTCCCCTTACCTCTAAGGCAGCTGTGCGGCTGCCCAGGTCACACCAATGGTATGTCCACCCCTGGACTACACCTGTTATCTCACAACGAATGGCATTGAGATGCATAATATTGCCATGAATTATGTCACTGAGAGGTTAATGGAGATGTTTTTTTTCCTGCAACCTAATAGTTTAGTAATTTATGTAAGTTTTGTGATAGTAAAACTATACAGACTGCAGTGTCTCAGCGTGTGCAACATCTGTCAACACCGAATCGAGGCTGTTTGAATAAAAGAAAAGCCACTTTTTGCATCAGAAACTTGAGTTCCTGCCTCTTATTGGGTAAAGTATTAAAGCCGTGCAGTGGTGATGGAGGAGGTCAGTAATGAATAGTGAGAAGCCCTTAATTCTTCTGTTGCCGCTACTCTCTTCAGTGTGGCATGTGTAGGTCAGGGACAGAAAATCTCTTTTTAATAGGCAAACTTCCAGGAAAAGCAAACCTTTCATTGTCGGGCACAAAGCAGGCAGGTGGGAAGCAGGTGCAGTTGGTCCAGAATAAACAGAGCTCTGTAAAGCGTGTGGAGTAGGTAATGGAGGGATGGATCCGTGCACACGGCCTGTAGTCAATGCTTATGTTACATACGGTATTCCTTAATCGGCCTGATACAGCCATGTTACTATGTATTCACTGAAGACCTCTCATGTTAATGTATGGTACTAGCGCGGTCCTAGTGTCATCTGTGACCTTGAGGAAGAAAACTCTACCCTGGAAGCCTCTTTAGATGGAAATGCTCATTAACCTCGTATGTGCAATTGCAGAGAGGGAAATGGTTAACTATAAGTGACAACACGTGAGTAATTGATGACTGTCTATAGAAAAGCAGTGATTCACTGTCGTTTCTCCATATTAGTCACTTTCGCTCATATAAAATAGTGCAGACCTCTTACGGTGAGTATCAGACTGCATAATCAATAATACAGGAGATGGACTAGGAATCCAAAACTTCCTATATATCAGAGTAGATGAGGACATGGTGATGGACTCCTACAGGACTACACCTAGTCAATATTCTATGCAGACAATACAGTACGTAGCGTCATCAGTCCCTGAAAAACATAACTTGTACTTAGACTAAAGTATTCAACAAAAAAATGTAGGTCACGATATTTCAGTACTGGCCACTCTTGTCCCCTAATGGAGCACTAGGCACAAGGACTATGAGGACACTTATAGAAGGCTAAATGTTAATTTATGGCACTCGCCAATATTAAGTCAGCTTCTGTCTGTAACCCCTACTAAATGGGCAGCCATCATGGTATCACAGTGTGAATCTCCAGTCCCCACTGATTAAAATTAAACCTTATCCTTCTGCAAGTGTCCTCCCTGTCCTGCCACCCTATCAGGGCTGCCACCAGGAATTTCAGGGCCCCATACTGAAAAAAATGTTGGGGCCCCTTGATATTCCATCCAGGCTCCACCCCAAGCCCCGCCTCCACCTCCAACCCTCGAATCTTCCACAGTTCCACCACCCACTCTTGGAAAAACTCCACTTCTGTATCATGTCCTCACCAATCACACATTAACTGTTCCCAGATCTCCCACAGCCATCAGTTTTTTGATTTTGATTATTTTTAAAGTCACCACCACGACAAGTTAGACTTTTTGGTAGGTAAGTCTCATCTCAAGTTGAGTGCCAAAAATTTATTTTATATATTCTCTGATGTGGGAACCTTTTTTGTGCACCATTTCAGCTGTGCCACGGTATACATATCGATAGACTTTTTGGTAGGGTCCTACTATACTCTAAGCTATTAAACATTTCTTAACCCCTTAATGACCGGAGCTTTTTCCGGTTTTGCATTTGTTTTTTGCTGCCCTTCTTCTCGGAGCCATAACTTTTTTATTTTTCCGTCAATATGGCCGTGTGAGGGCTTGTTTTTTGCGGGACAAGTTGTACTTTTGAACGACACTATTAGTTTTATCATGTTGTGTAATAGAAAATGGGAAAAAAATCCAAGTGCGGTGAAATTGCAAAAAAAAGTGCAATCCCACACTGGTTTTTTGTTTGGCTTTTTTGCTAGGTTCACT
The DNA here is from genome assembly GCF_039654945.1 of Dendrobates tinctorius. Taxonomy (NCBI): domain Eukaryota; kingdom Metazoa; phylum Chordata; class Amphibia; order Anura; family Dendrobatidae; genus Dendrobates; species Dendrobates tinctorius. Next base: position 2,323,750 of record NW_027361708.1, read on the forward strand.
AAATGCTAAAACTGCCATTATGTTTCTCCAGGTCATTATGAGTTCATAAGCACCAAATATGTCTAGGTTATTTTTTTTATCTAAGTGGTGAGAGAAAATTCCAAACTTTGTTAAAAAAAAAAAATGGCACCATTTTCCGAGACCCATAGCGTCTCCATTTTTCGTGATCTCGGGTTGGGTGAGGACTGATTTTTTTGCACGCCGAGTTAATGTTTTTAATGATACCATTTTGGTTCAGATAAGATCTTTTGACTGCAGCAACAAAAAAATGCTTAATTCCGCTTAGCAATCAGGTTAATCCTTTTTTTTATTGATAGATCGGGCGTTTCTGAACGCGGCAATGCCAAATATGTGTATGTTTGTTTTTTTATTGTTTTATTTTAAATGGGGCGAAAGGGGGGTGATTTGAACTTTTATATTTTATTTTTTTTTATATCTCTAAAATCTATTTTTTAACATTTTGGCATGCTTCAATAGTCTTCATGGGAGACTAGAAGCTGCCACAACCCGATCGGCTCTGCTACATAGAGGCGATGATCAGACCGCCTCTGTATAGCAGAATTACTCACTTGTTATAAGCACCGACCTCCAGGAGACTTCTGGTTGTTATACCAACTAACCAGTGACCAGCGATCATGTGACGGGGGTCACCGGTGGGTGGATTCCTGGCCTGATGGCTGGAGGCGCGAGTTAAATGCCGCTGTCAGCTTTTGACAGCGGTATTTAATGGGTTAATAGCCACAGGTGGATCACGATCCCATCCGCGGCTATTCCGGGCACATGTCCGCTGTTCAAAACAGCTGACATGTCTCGGGAAAGATGTGGGCTCACAGCCAAAGGGAAGAAGTCTGACATCTACGTACTATTACGCCTAACGTCGGAAATGGGTTAAAATGCCCAATATCCTTTTATGGGTATATTTTTATTTATTTTTCTTTAAGGAAGTGAGTCATACATTTTTTTAAAACTAATTGAGACCAGATTGGGTTAATCTTTTTATAATCTGTATTTCTGATTGCAGATTATTGTATTCTGTTTTCTGTACATTTATGGAAGTTGCTCTCTTGCCTGTTTGTAGATATGGACATTGCTCACAAGAACAGAGCAGCTGATTGGGCATGCATGCAGCGCTCGATTGCAATGGCCAGCTCACATGGTAGATTTTCAAGCAGAATTTTGGTGCAGACCGGTCCTTTCTCGGCATGTTTAAAATTCGCCATTCCACAATCCTCATCACAGCCTGCCATAGAGATGATTGGGAGGCATGAAGGAAACCGCTGGTGTGGATATTTAGCAAGATCCCGGCCAAACTTCTGCTTGAAGAGCCGCCATGTGAACTGACCCTAATAATTATCCCATATGTTGTGTATAAAGGAGAAGTATTATATTACTAGAATATCCTCTTTAAGACAGGCAACTGTACCTTATTGCAGACAGGCCACATTAAGTAGGGTTATACTTAGTAGTTTGCAGGCAGCAGAGAGAAACGGCCTCCCTGCACGAGCAGGGAAGGGGACACAAGACGAGTAGCGGGTGGGTGGGGGAATGGGAGGTCGGACGGACAGGAGGGTGCACCTCATCACTTTTGGGCCCTCAACTCCTGCATATAATGTGCCACAAGGGCTGGGGCGTGCGGTCAGTGTCTGACATCACTGATGTCAATTGTGGCCAACCCCCTCTGCTGCGGACATATAATTAAAGTAGCTATGGGTGTGAGTGATTGGGGCTTAATAAAGCAAAAAAAAAGTAATTGGGCCAGGCCAGCATACTTGGGGGACGGTTCCATCATACCCCAGCTCAAGGTAAGCTTCTAAACAAAAAAAATGTAAGTGACTCCCAAGGATGGACTCAAATCTCTATAATCTCAGTTATTTATCCTTCGCAAACCTTTTTCCGCATGTAGGCAGAGACCTGTTAATCCTGTGCAGCCGGCAAGGAGTAGCCAATGGGGACCCGCCTTTCCCTTTAGTCTCCAGTATGGCTTGCCTCCTGGCCGCTTGTAAAGTATGGTTTTATCAAACATAGCCGGCTAAGATCATACAGTCATGGTCTCATACATGCTTCCTGAGGTTCAGGCAGTATGCATTAGCTGTCAGGTTCACTTTAAGAAAAATCTGCATTTACCTGGTGTTAGAATCTGTTTTGTTTGTGACTATTTGCCATTTTCTTGTGGTGTTCTGGCTGCTGGTCTTTTTCCTCTGGTGCTGGGTTTGTCTTGGGTCAGGTGATTGTATCACTTTATTAACCAGCACCTGCCTCCCAATCCTGCTGGACAACAGTGTTAATCTGCTTGAGTTCTGGCTTGGTGCTTTGCTTTCTGTGTGTGTAATTTGTGGAGTGCTAGGACCTCTGGTTCCGCTAGTCTATGTTTCTGTATCCTGTTGGTTTCTGCAGACTTCTCTGTGTTTTTCGAATAGGAGGTGACCTATTTTTGTACCCAGTCCTTAGAACTTTCAGGGACCCCCCTCCCCCTATCTATAGGTCTTTGCTTGAGATTAACCTAGGATCGTCGGTGGGTCTATTCGCAAGGAATGGGTCGCCCCCTCAATCGTAGGGCATCAGCCTAGTCATAGTGCAGGGTCAGTTTTCCCCCTTCTACCCTAGTCCTGTGTTGCAGATCTGTAACACTTGGAAATTAGTCATAGCTCCAAACAATTTAATCAGGTTATGACTGAAAGAAAGGAGGAAGAAATCAAAAGTGAAGGAAACTGGGAATACTAGGGTATAAAAAGATGGGTAGGGTAAATTAACTAAAATCTTAGTATTTTGATGTCCATATGAGTAGGCTGACTCCAGACCTCATAGGGCTGTGATGACCCGTCAGGGTCTGGAGTCACAGTGGCTAAGGCTGTCGTGTCATGGATCATTATTTTTTCTGCTTTTTGCAGTAAAGCCCCCGTTACACACTGCGATATCGCTAGCAATATCGCTGCAAAGTCCCCGATTTTGTGACGTTGCAGCGATATTGCTTGCGATATCGCTGCATGTGATACTTACCTCCGACCGACTCCCCCGCTGGTAATCGCTGATCGCGCGAGAAGCTGCTGGACCATTCCTCGTCGGTCACTTCCTGCGGCGCTTCCTGCTGTGACGACGAGCGACGCGTGGACGCGGGATCGCCGCGTCTGACAGGTAAGTAGCGATCCCTGTCCCCAGCGATGTCGCTAGTGAGATCTGCCTGAGTGGCAGCTCACTAGCGACCACCTAGCGATGTACCAGCGATCCTGACTGCATCATATCGCTAGTCGGGATCGCTGGTGCATCGCTAGGTGTAACGGTACCCTTAGGTATAGATGAGGCAAGATCGTTTTTAGTCTTCTACTCCAGTTCTTGTAATTGGTATAGTCAGTTTCACTAATCCTGTTTAAGATCCCAAAAGTCAGGATGAGCTGATTACTGAGGGAATCCAGCTGTTGTGCTAATTAGTGGAAGTGGGGGAGCCTTTGTTTTCTAGTTGACTACTATAAGGTATGTCCCCACATTGTGGAGTGAATCCACACGTCGCTGGTAAATCAAATGTAAAATGCTGCAATTTTTTTTTATGCAGTGGGAAAAGAAAAAGGTGTATTAATATCCCACTTAACTAATCAATAAAGTCACATTTCCTTTTTTGCATTTTTCATGTCCTAGAATTGCAAGCAAAATTATTTTAAAACTGTTGTACATGAAAGTGCAGGCGTTTGTGCCATGGTTTTCTGATGCAGTAGTTTATCTATACAGTGGGTAGGGCACAACGCCTGGGACCCCATAGGCAGTGAATTTAGTTACCCTTGGGTAACTTTACCCATTCATAATGTTTTATGGCTATGCTGCAGTGAGGTATATACAGTCATATGTTAAAGTTTGGGCACCCCAATTAATGTTAACCTTTTTTCTTTATGACAATTTTGGTTTTTGCAACAGCTATTTCAGTTTCATATATCTAATAACTGATGGACTCAGTTATATTTCTGGATTCAAATGAGGTTTACTGTACTAACAGAAAATGTGCAATCTGCATTTAAACAAAATTTGACCGGTGCAAAATTGTGGGCACCCTTATCATTTTCTTGATTTGAACACTCCTAAATACTTTTTACTGACTTCCTGAAGCACTAAATTGGTTTTGTAACCTCATTGAGCTTTGAACTTCATAGCCAGGTGTATCAAATCATGAGAAAAGGTATTTAAGGTGGCCACTTGCACGTTGTTCTCCTATTAGATTCTCCTATGAAGAGTGGCATCATGGGCTCCTCAAAACAACTCTCAAATGATCTGAAAACAAAGATTATTCAACATAGCTTTTCAGGGGAAGGATACAAAAAGTTGTCTCAGAGATTTAACCTGTCAATTTCCACTGTGAGGAACATAGTAAGGAAATGGAAGAACACAGGTACAGTTCTTGTTAAGCCCAGAAGTGGCAGGCCAAGAAAAATATCAGAAAGGCAGAGAAGAAGAATGGTGAGAACAGTCAAGGACAATCCACACACCACCTCCAAAGACCTGCAGCATCATATTGCTGCAGATGGTGTCACTGTGCATCGGTCAACAATACAACGCACTTTGCACAAGGAGAAGCTGTATGGGAGAGTGATGCGAAAGAAGCCATTTCTGCAAGCACGCCACAAACAGTCGCCTGAGGTATGCAAAAGCACATTTGGACAAGCCAGTTACATTTTGGAAGAAGGTCCTGTGGACTGATGAAACAAAGATTGAGTTGTTTAGTCATGCAAAAAGGCGTTATGCATGGAGGCTAAAAAACACAGCATTCCAAGAAAAACACTTGCTACCCTCAGTAAAATTTGGTGGAGGTTCCATCATGCTTTGGGGCTGTGTGGCCAATACCAGCACCGGGAATCTTGTTAAAGTTAAGGTTCGCATGGATTCAACTCAGTATCAGCAGATTCTTGACAATAATGTGCGAGAATCAGTAACGAAGTTGAAGTTACGCAGGGGATGGATATTTCAGCAAGACAATGATCCAAAACACCGCTCCAAATCTACTCAGGCATTCATGCAGAGGAACAATTACAATGTTCTGGAATGGCCATCCCAGTCCCCAGACCTGAATATCCTTGAACATCTTTGGGATGATTTGAAGCGGGCTGTCCATGCTCGTCGACCATCAAGCTTAACTGAACTGGAATTGTTTTGCAAACAGGAATGGTCACAAATACCTTCATCCAGGATCCAGGAACTCATTAATAGCTACAGGAAGCGACTAGAGGCTGTTATTTTTGTATAAGGAGGATCTACGAAATATTAATGTCACTTTTATGTTGAGGTGCCCATACTTTTGCACCGGTCAAATTTTGGTTAAATGCAGATTGCACATTTTCTGTTAGTACAATAAACCTCATTTGAATCCAGAAATATAACTGAGTCCATCAGTTATTAGATATATGAAACTGAAATAGCTGTTGCAAAAACCAAAATTGTTATAAAGAAAAAAGGTTAACATTAATAGGGGTGCCCAAACTTTAACATATGAATGTAGGAACCTGGGGATCAAAGTGGTATAGTCGTAAGAGTAGCAATAGGTGTTCACCTTCTTACTGTTAGCACTTGCACTTTATTGCTTTGTACCCCAGGCTACTTTGTTCTCACCCTCATAGTACGCCTTAGGTTTTATTAGGCTGATTAGGTGTCCCTTTCATGAGGTCTTCCCTGTCATGTTATGGTTTTATTAAAATTATAACATTTATTAAGAATTGCTGCGTGTTCCTCCTCTTATCCTGGGATTATACACCTTTTTCCCAGGTTGTGGGTATTTTGTTATTCTTTAATAAAGTGTTATACATTGATTTAAAGTACACCTGTGCAGGAGCCTCGGCAGTAATAAGAAGGAGGACGTCATCGCTAGAAGATGGGAGGCGCCGGACCGCGACACCCATTGGACCGGACCGGACCCCCGGGTGAGTATAATCTAACTTGTTTTTCTTATCTTTCAGATTACATCGGGGGTTTATTTACAACATTACAAAATGCTGTAACTAAGCCCCTGATGGCGGTGGCCGCATCTCATAGGCCAAAAATGAGGTGACAGATTCCCTTTAAGAATTTTGGAACTGTTTAGATTGATCTCAGTTTGAGATGGGGCTGCTTTCCTTGCCGGCTCACACAGGGTTACTATGGGTAAGATTGTTTGACCCCTTATTTCCCATTCAGGTGACTTATATCATTTTTCATTAGATTTAGTCTTGTCTATTTACTTAGTGCATTGTGCTGAGTACATAGGACTTTTGTTGTTACGATTTTACCAGTGTCTGGTTGAATTTATCTATATCAGGTTATGTTATTTGTTCATTCATTAATACAGTTTTTGGTGTCATTGATAGTTAGTCACGGGGTATCATACAATCTTTTTCTTTGCCCATGCTCTCTAAATTTTTCTGTGAGTTGAAAGCTTGCTTGTGTGCACTTTGTGCCATTATTTTCTTTCTGTTTTACTATTTATAGTATGAATTTGTATAATATGTTTTTGTATGTATTTTAATGGGAAATAAAATTGTTACTTTTTTACGTATCCTTTTTCTGGGTTTTATTTGCTCCTTGTCGCTTGTAGGATTTATGTTCAGTGGAGTGCCCGTTATTGCTGATTAAATTTGTTTTTTTTTTTTAGTAATAAAATTATTTTTTACTATGGTTTTGTTTGGACATCTTTGATTATAATTAGTTTGATATGTTTTTGTAACCACACCTCAAAGCTATCGTCACATCTCCTCCGGGACCTGCTCCTGCATTGTCTGCTTCTTTTGCCATATTCACACTGTGGGTGACAAGGTTCATGGAGGAGATTTAGGTACCAGAAGCTCTGGGCAGTGCAGGCTCTGTTCAGCCTTTGACACCAGGCTGGCTGGGACCAGAGGTGCTGTCCAGTCTGGCAGTGTGGGTGTGTGATCGCTGGTCAGCTGGAGTAATCAGCTCTCTGCATAAGTCAATGGGACAGTAGCCCAGATAGCATGTGCTATTCTTGGCCTGTTTTCCTGACTATTACGGGGGTTTTACACAAAGTGTCACCGATTTTGTGAAGCAGCAACGATATTGCTAGCGATATCGCTATGTGTGATACTTACCTCCGACCGGCTCCCCTGCTGTCTGTCGCTGATCGCGCAAGATCGTGCAGGTCCATTTCTCGTCGTCAGCTTCCTGCTGGCGCCGACGAGCGACGCGTGGACGCGGACAGAGGACGTCATGGTCGCCGAGTCTGAAAGGTAAATGTCCGCTGCTGCGTCGCAAGTGAAATCTGCCTGTGTGGCAGCTCACTGGCGACCATTTAGCGATGCACCAGCGATCCTGACCAGGTCATATCTTGGTCGGGATCGCTGGTTCATCGCTAAATATAAAGGGGCCTTTAAGGTGGAGTTCACACGTGGCGTTTTTTTCGCGTTTCCGCGGCGGTTTTAACCGCGCAATTTTGCCGCGAAAACGCAAAAAATAAGCATCCCATGCATTCCTATGGGATTCCGCAATGCTGTACTAATGCTGCGGTTTTTACCGCGGCGGAATCGCTTCGCGGTAAAAACCGCAGCATGCTCATTAATTTGCGGAATCGCGGCGATCCTGCACCCATAGGAATGCATTGTTCCGCTTATTTCCCGCATGTGGCTGTGCACGCCATGCGGAAAGTAAACAGAACAATTGCGGATGGTACCCACGGTCCGGAGGAGAGGAGACTGTCCTCCGGGCTCTGGGTACCATATCCCTGTAAAAAATAGAATTTAAAATAAAAAATATTGTTATTCTCACCCTCCGACGTCCCGCGCAGCCTTCCCGCTTCTCTTCACGCTCTCGTTCCCAGTAGTCCTTTGCGAAAATGCCCGCGATGGCGTCCGTTCTCGCGGGATCGCGAAGTCTCGCGGTCATTCGCGAGACGTCGCGATCCCGCGAGAACTGACGTCATCACGGGCATTTTCGCAAAGGACTACTGGGAACGGATGCGCGGGACGTCGGAGGGTGAGAATAACACCGTTTTTTATTTTTTTTTACATTCTATCTTTTACTACTGATGCTGCATAGGCGGCCTCAGTAGTAAAAAGTTGGTCACACTCGTCAAACACTGTTTGACGAGTGTGACCAACCTGTCAATCAGTTCTCCAAGCGATGCTACTGATCGCTTGGAAAACGCTAGCATTCTGCAAGCTAATTACGCTTGCAAAATGCTAGTTTTTCCGCGGGAATTTAAAATGCGATTTTCCCGCGGACTGGAATTCCGGAATTCTCGCGGTAATTTCCGCGAGAGTTCCGGTACGTGTGCACTTAGCCTAAAAGTGAAGGACATTTTCATAAATTAGGCAGTTTTAGCCATTCCCCCATTCAACCCATGCTTTGCCCATGTAGGCAAAGCTGGCCAGGCTTATCGTGAAAATGTGAAAAATCTTTCCACAACTTCTGAGTTCAGCAAAAAAAATTGTGACTTTTTAAGGTGTATAAGAATCTGGCATAAACGGCTAAATGAATTTGTCCCATGGTGTAATAAATAGACAAGCGCAAAAAAAACAAAAACAATCCACTTTGAGCAAATCCTTAATTGGTATAGATATCAATCAGACAAGATATAAAAGAAAGTTAGGAAGAGTATTAAAAGCTTGCTTTGTACCATCAGTTATCTTTTTTTTTTTTTCTTATCCATTAAAAATATTCATAACCACAACATTATTTTGTCTTATGTGCACACTAAGTATTTTTAGCAGATTTTTCTTCAGCAAAAAAGTGTTGGGAGGAAAAACACCCTGTAAAATTTGTGCGTTTTGATGCGTTTTTATTTGCATTTCTTCTCATTCATCTGGGTGAAAAACACTGAAAGGCTATGTTCACGCATAGAGCTTTTACAGCATTTTTTCCTGTAGGCAAAACCATCACTCTTGGCAGTAAACATACTGCATACAGAACGCAGGTATTTTCTGGGTTTTTATTTTTTCCCGCATGGATTACATGTGTAATTGTCAACATTACAAGTTAGTTGTATTCCCCAAAATGATGTAAAAAAGTAACAGTTAACCAGTGTGCCCACAATTTTCAACTGTGTCAAAAACGCAGACTCTTACAGTTCCAACAAAGTGGATGGGATTTAAAGGGACATCATGCCCACTGTGGTTTTTTTTTTTTTCTCCATTTAAATTGACCTGCGTTGTGTGTTTCAAATCCACAATATGAACATTTCTGCAAAATACAAAGTGAGCAAAAACCCTGCTATAACTAAATAAGTAAAAGCAAAAGAGCATCTAAATAATACAGAGTTTTTAGTAATACTGTTTTTGATCAAAAGTAGCATGAAAGCCATCCCACCACGACAAGGTAACTCTGTTCGGGATACACTGTCTAATATTAAAAACCTTGCTTTGTGTCAAAGTTTACCTCAATGTGTGAACAAGGGCAGACAAAAGGACTGGGTCTGAAACAGTAGACACCAGTCTGGGGAAGCCTTATATACAATTTCCAGCTCAGGAGAGGGAGGCCACACCCCAGCTTGCACAGAATGCAAAAAATACAAAGACAAAACACAAAAATTGAGCTTGGTTTGAGTTGATACACATGCAGCATATAAAAGCATGTTGACATGGGCCATAAAACCTGCAAAAGACAAAATGAGCAAAAACCCTGCTGTAACTAAATAAGTAATAAAAAAAGCAATACAGAGTTTTTAGTAATACTGTTTTTGATCAAAAGTAGCATGAAAGCCATCCCACCACGACACGGTAACTCTGTTCGGGATACACTGTCTAATATTAAAAACCTTGCTTTGTGTCAAAGTTTACCTCAATGTGTGAACAAGGGCAGACAAAAGGACTGGGTCCCAAACAGTAGACACCAGTCTGGGGAAGCCTTATATACAATTTCCAGCTCAGGAGAGGGAGGCCACACCCCAGCTTGCACAGAATGCAAAAAATACAAAGACAAAACACAAAAATTGAGCTTGGTTTGAGTTGATACACATGCAGCATATAAAAGCATGTTGACATGGGCCATAAAACCTGCAAAAGACAAAATGAGCAAAAACCCTGCTGTAACTAAATAAGTAATAAAAAAAGCAATACAGAGTTTTTAGTAATACTGTTTTTGATCAAAAGTAGCATGAAAGCCATCCCACCACGACACGGTAACTCTGGTCGGGATAGTCCTACACTGTCTAATATTATTTAGATGCACTTTTGCTTTTACTTATTTAGTTACAGCAGGGTTTTTTTGCACACTTTGTCTTTTGCAGGTTTTATGTTTTATGTCCAATATCAACAAGCAAGGTTTTTAATATTAGACAGTGTAGGACTATCCCGAACAGAGTTACCGTGTCGTGGTGGGATGGCTTTCATACTACTTTTGATCAAAAGCAGTATTACTAAAAACTCTGTATTATTTAGATGCACTTTTGCTTTTACTTATTTAGTTACAGCAGGGTTTTTGCTCACTTTGTCTTTTGCAGGTTTTATGTTTTTTGGCCAATGTCAACAAGCATATATGCTGCATGTGTATCAACTCAAACCAAGCTCAATTTTTGTGTTTTTTCTTAACATGAACATTTCTTTAAGGCCGGGGTCACACTAGCAACTGCAAAGCGAGAAACTCGCGCCTCAACACCCGGCACCAGAGTGTGCAGCTGCATAGAAATACATGCAGCCACACACGCCGATCCCGAGTGCCGGCGGCAGGCGGCAGTGCCGGGTATTGAGGCGAGAGACTCGCATTGCAGTTGCAAGTGTGACCCCGGCCTTACGGGTATGCTCAGTTTTCTGTGTGGATTTTCCCCATAGTCTTACATTAGATGCAGAAAATCTACAGGTAAAAAATACACATTCACTTTTAGCTCGCTTCCGTTGCGGAAACTCATCAAACATGCATGTAATCCGCCCCTAAGTATTTCAATATTTTTGTCAAAACCAAATACTAGGAAGTATCAAAAATAAAGCTGCTTTATTTCAAACATGACATACCAACAAGACACAAAACGCAGCATCAAAAACGTGATAAAAATGCATGTAAAAAAAAATACTCAAAACGCATGAAAAATGCAAGGAATGCAATTAACTTAATAGGTGCAGAAATTTTGCAATATCAATAACTCACCGAAAGGTCAATGTGGGAACTTAATCCTTAGACTGTGCTGCTATACGTTTCTGCCACAAAAGCACCAAAATTTGATATGTTGCCGAATTTTTAAAAATGCTGTAGTGCTTAAACTCAGTATTTAAAGAGTATATTCGTGCTGATAAATCCTTTTATTATTAAAAAGAAGTGCTCGATAGGTAATGTTGCAAAAAACAGTGGTATAATATGATCGTACCACCCAAAGATATGGAGTTATAGAGGTGTAGATATTAAACCGGTTTAACATATGCAATTACACCAAGTGGAGTCCTCACAAATGATCACTAGGCAATTCGAGCAGTAGTATGGTGGTATTGCCCAATTTAGTGCTTAAATTCAGTCAGGGGGAAAAAAGGCTGTGCTGCTACTGTAAGGCTATGTGCACACGCTGCGGATTCTGCTGAGGATTTGGCCTCTGCGGATCCACAGCAGTTCTGCAGACAGTGTACAGTACAATGTAAGTCTATGTGACTTACAATCTGCTGTGCACACGCTGCGGTTTTTTCACTGCGGAAAAGCTGCGGTTTTGAATCCGCAGAAAGAAATGACATGTCAATTCTTCCTGCGGATTCCGCTGCAGTTTGCCACCTATTCCATTGTCCAGGTGGCAAACCGCAGAGGAAAACCGCAGGCCAATCCGCAGGTCATTTTACCTGCGGATTCGCAGATACAAATCCGCGGGTGAATCTGCAGCGTGTGCACATAGCCTAAAACACAACTTCTTTTCTGCAAAAAAAAAAGGTATGTAACGCTGAAAAATATGTGAACATACGCAAAGAATTGACATGTGGTTGAGTTAGGCTGGAGTCACACTAACCTGCGCAAAATACGGTCAGTATTTTACATGCGTAATACGGATGACAGACCCTTAAATAGTGCTCCGTATGTCATCCGTAATCAAGGTGTGGTCGCGTATTTTGCGCATGTCAGCATCCGTATGTAATCCGTATGGCATCCGTATGGTGAGATTTTCTCGCAGGCTTGCAAAATGGACATATAATGGAGCCCTATGACAGTTTTAATAAAGAAATGAAAGAATAGATATAGACACATAGAATGCATATATATATATATATATATATATATATATATATATATATATGTATTCTATGTGTGTATATCTATTCTTTCATTTCTTTATTAAAACTGTCAGTGTGAGTTTACTGTATAGCGCACTGAATTGCCGGCTTTGCTAAAAGACACCTGGTGCGTATTTCTCGCAAGTCACACGTGTGGTCCGTGTGTAATTCGTATTTTTTGCGCACCCATAGACTTGCATTGGCATACTACGGGCGTAGTACGCTGACAATCGCAGCATGCTGCGAGTGGCACGGAGCATAGAATACGGATGAGAAATATACGCCTGGTGCAAGTGACCCCATAGAAAATCATTTGTCCGTGTCTAATGCGTGCTTTTTGCGCCTCTCACTCTCCCGTATTCCTCGCCAGTGTGACCCCGGCCTTAAACAAAAACTAGGATGGTTCAAATCCGCAAGGAAAAAATAAGCTGCATGTGCGTGAGACTCCAGAAATCTCATTCACCTTGCTGTTACTGTAAGGGTATGTGCACACGTTGCAGATTAGCCTGCAGAATTTTCTGCAGAGAATCTGCATCTCTTAGGAGAAACCGCAGGGCAAAACACTTACAGAATTGATGTGGACTTCTTGCGGATTGTAATGGGTTTTTGCTGTGCAGATTTGTTAGGTGGTACTGGGAATGGATCTGTCGGTCTGTGAACTCTCTCCCTTGTGCTGAGAAAGAGAGAGGATAAATATATGCCAGACTAAAAAACGTTGCTGCGGATCTGCAAAAAGAATTGTCATGCTGAAGAAAAAAACTGCTGCAAATCTGCGCGGATTTTTCCGCTGCATGTGCACAGCAATTCTTAATTTACCATTGGCCAACATTGGCTGTGCCCTACACTGTGGATTTGATGCAATTCCGCACATACAAAAGCGCTGCGGATCCGCATCAAAATCCGCAACGTGTGCACATAGCCTAAAACTCTGCTTTTTTTTATGCAGCAAATATATTGGGGGGGAAGATGCAAAAATGCAGTGTTTGACCAAGCCCTTACAGAGAGCAATTATTCTCTGTGCCCATCATATACTCTCAGAATGTTTTCTCTATAAAACAGATGAAAATAGCACATGTTGCGCTTTTGAAAAACGAATGTGAAAAAACTTCATTGAGAATAGCTGGCACCATTTTTCAAGCCGCATAAAACTAATGAAATATGGATGACAAATGCACTTGTGTGAAAGAGGAGCAGTCATTAGTAGGACACGGTGGATGTGATCAATCCTGTTTAGCAATGGCCAAATAGCAGAAAATTAGATAACTCAATTTGTTAACCTTTTGACCTCCTAAAATGTAACTGCTCTTGGAAAAAAAACCTTAATTGGTGTCAGTAACCAGTTGCTCACAGCTGGAGAATGATGATGATGTATGACTTTAGACTTTATATGTTGCCCGACCTCACAGTTTTCCGGTGATGCCGATAGTGTAGATTATTTTCACAAATGGCAATGTAGCTCTAGATTTATTCTGTGTTTTACTGATCAGAGTATATGGACATGATATTACCCGACAGTCATGGTCACTGGATGCGCTGCCTTATTATGGCATGCCATGGAACACGTTTTCTCAATTACCGTATATACTCGAGTATAAGTCGATCCGAGTATAAGCCGACCCCCCTAATTTTGCCTCAAAAACCTGTGAAAACTTATTGACTCGAGTATAAGCCTAGGGTGGGAATTGCCGAAGATACTGGTAAATTTCAAAACTAAAAATAGATAAGAATAAAAGTAATGCTGCACAGTGAATAATGGTGGCCCAAATACCATAATGCTGCACAACCAGTGGCGTAGCGTGGGGGGGGCGGGGGGGGCGGTCCGCCCTAGGCGGCAAGTATGTGGGGGCGGCGCCGCGTGGCAGCAGCAGTTCCTCTTCTCTCCTCTGCTGTGGAAGAAGCGCGGACTCCGCGGAGGCACAGTGCAGGCGCAGCTCAGCCTCAGGCGCTTTCTACCTTGCTCTGCTGAACTCGGACTCGGAGCCCCGGCTGCTGTCCGCTCCTGAGCCGGTGCTGGGCGCACTCAGGTGAACGCCCATCCGCTCCTGGAGCCTGGACGTCGGAGGAGGTGTTGGCCGCGGGTCGGAGCTGCCCGAAGAACACATGGCTGCTGAGCTGAGGTGACGCAGGTGCAGATCCCGGGACACAGGAGCCGGTGAGTGAGGGGGACGGCGGGAAGCGCTGCCCAGCCTGCCCGGGATATCTGTGAGGGCCCTGAGGGGAGACACTCAGACTGTGACACCTGCTGTGAGGGCCCTGAGGGGAGACACTCAGACTGTGACACCTGCTGTGGGGGCCCTGAGGGGAGACACTCAGACTGTCTGTGACACCTACTGTGAGGGCCCTGAGGGGAGACACTCAAGACTGTCTGTGACACCTACTGTGAGGGCCCTGAGGGGAGACACTCAGACTCTCTGTAACACCTGCTGTGGGGGCCCTGAGGGGAGACACTCAGACTGTGACACCTGCTGTGGGGGCCCTGAGGGGAGACACTCAGACTGTCTGTAACACCTGCTGTGAGGGCCCTGAGGGGAGACACTCAGACTGTGACACCTGCTGTGGGGGCCCTGAGGGGAGACACTCAGACTGTGACACCTGCTGTGGGGGCCCTGAGGGGAGACACTCAGACTGTCTGTAACACCTGCTGTGGGGGCCCTGAGGGGAGATACTCAGACTGTGACACCTGCTGTGAGGGCCCTGAGGGGAGACACTCAGACTGTGACACCTGCTGTGAGGGCCCTGAGGGGAGACACTCAGACTGTCTGTAACACCTGCTGTGGGGCCCTGAGGGGAGACACTCAGACTGTGACACCTGCTGTGAGGGCCCTGAGGGGAGACACTCAGACTGTCTGTAACACCTGCTGTGGGGCCCTGAGGGGAGACACTCAGACTGTGACACCTGCTGTGAGGGCCCTGAGGGGAGACACTCAGACTGTGACACCTGCTGTGAGGGCCCTGAGGGGAGACACTCAGACTGTGACACCTGCTGTGAGGGCCCTGAGGGGAGACACTCAGACTGTCTGTAACACCTGCTGTGGGGCCCTGAGGGGAGACACTCAGACTGTGACACCTGCTGTGAGGGCCCTGAGGGGAGACACTCAGACTGTGACACCTGCTGTGGGGGCCCTGAGGGGAGACACTCAGACTGTGACACCTGCTGTGAGGGCCCTGAGGGGAGACACTCAGACTGTGACACCTGCCACACCGGCTGTATTATACACCGGGGTCCATCAACCCCAAATGTTCTGCTTTGTGTGGTCGGATCAGTTACTCATTTTCCTTTTTCTGGTTGCTCCAATGCTGACACTAAGGCCTTGAGTCCTGGAGATTGGCGTCTTCTACTCCAGCTGTAATGTAGTCAGCGCTGGATACAAACGCCTCGAGAGCAGATATCAGCGTCCTAAAAAAATGCCACAACTTTTCAACTGCTCTGGACTCCACCGGTCACGTACGCGGCACGCCTGTCATATTCGCCAGTCATGTACGCCAGTCATGTACGCCAGTCATGTACGCCAGTCAAGTATGCCAGTCATGTAGGCCCATCATGAAAGACAGTCATGAATGCCAGTCATGTACACCTGTCATTTATGCCAGTCATGTGCACAATGTATGTACGCCAGTCATATACGCCAGTCATGTAAGCCAGTCAGGTAAGGTAAGCCAGTCATTTACGCAAGTCATGTATGCCAATCATTTATGTCAGTCTTGTAAGCCAGTTATGTAACCCAGTCATGTACGCGAGTCATGTATGCAAGTCATGGAGGGCAGTCATTTACGCCATTCATGTACGGCACCAGTGAGCCTTTTATAGAAGCTATGTACACCTGTATACACCTCTGGAAGCCACCTATCGAAGCTATATACAAGTATACACCCCTGGGAACACCTATATATGCTATATACCCATACTGTATATAAGTCTAGAAATTTAGAAATAATAACAGAAGAGTTAGTAGCCGACTAAAAATTAGATCTTTGAGTGTAGTGTGGGCTCTTCGGATGCTTCCGGATTATCAACGACCAAAGGGGCGGCAAATTTTTCGACCGCCCCGGGCGCCACAAACAGTTGCTACGCCACTGTGCACAACATATGCCCCCATAAATGCTGCACAGTGAATAATGGTGGCCCAAATACCATAATGCTGCACAACATATGCCCCCATAAATGCTGGACAGTGAATAATGGTAGCCCAAATACCGGTACCGTAATGCTGCACAACATATGCCCCCATAAATGCTGCACAGTGAGTACCGTAATAGTGGCCCCAATGCATGATAATTTATTGGCCAAGTGATAGGATTACCGGTAATCCTATCATGTTGCTGCTGCCCCTGCTGGAATTTAAAAAAAAAACAACAAAAAAAACCACTATATACCGTACTCACCTCCGTTGCTGACAGCTGCTCCTGAGCGTTGCCGGCTCTTCAGTGACTCAGGCAGAGGGCGCGTGCTATCCACGTCATCGCGCCCCCTGTACGTCACTGCCAGAAGGCGGGAAAGAGCGGCGCGCAGCGACTAGTAACGCCGCCGCCGCGGCCCTATCATCACCCGCCGCCGGGACACTGACAGGCTGCAGGGGACCACAGACACATACCGGGGACCGCGGAGATGACTGGGACCAGGTAAGTTTGAACCGTGACCTGAATATAAGTCGAGGGGGGCCTTTTTCAGCCCAAAAAGGGGGCTGGAAAAACTCGACTTATATTCGAGTATATACGGTATTTTCCACATGGTTTCTACCTCAACACAAGTGTGCTGCCTGAATGGGATGCTTGGGGCTACCAGTGCATATGCCAATCTGGGTGTTTCTAACAAGTCACATTACCTTGACCAGTGTATTAAAACAGTCCATGTATGAATTACGGAACAAGACTGGCAGGGTGCATGTTTTCTCTACACCAGTGTTGATGGAGTACAAGAGACTCCAAATTAATTAGGAGGTGGGTGCCACTTAATGAATTTGGCGCTTATGAGTGGCCTGTGTCCCGACATAAATGCTGCCCCAATAGTGGACCACAGTAGCATTTCTGCAATGCAAAACACCGGGAGTTTTGATGAATTGGACAGGCGGGCTTGGCCACATCCCATCACGCCTCCTCCTCTCACTTAGCAAAATTCAATCTAGCATGAAAACGCCAAAAATTGCAAAATGCTTGTACAACTCGACTTCGCACAAAAAGTTTGTGACTTCTCAAAGCTTTTACCCAATTTTGGTGGCATAAAAGCTTTCATGAGTACAGTAGGTCACATTGTCTGCTTAAGCTTTAGATGCATCCCAAAAATGTTCATGGTTTATTGAATTCTTTTAGCTTATAGCTTGTAATAAGTGTACCTCCCATTTTCTTTTATTAGTCTTGAGCTCGATTTCTGCAGTTATTCTATTCCACTACAGATTGTCAAGTCCTGACAGTGTGTGTTACACACACACACACACGCACACACACGCACACTTTTAGAAATGCCTTCAATTGCCAGATCGACCATTTAGAAAAGGGGAGTAAAATCCAATTAGCAATTGACTGACAATGTGCAGAGTCTATATAACACCACCAAATTATTGTGCAAATGCTATTTTTCTATGATTTTCCTAAATATCCATGCAGATGAGTCAGTGTAGTGTTCAAATCATCAACCATTAGAGTAGAAATCAAATTTTATTGGGCAAAACACCTAATGATAGCAGTACTTTTTTTCAAAACAAAAAAACCTCAAAATGCTTTGTTCTAAATTATGCACAACAGAGTTTCCAAACATTTTATATATAGCTTGCAAAGAACTGAAAATGGTCATTTGTTGAATTTGCAGCAATAAGGTCACATTTACTGAAATCTAAAGCTTTTTCAATCAAAAACATCTTAACAGACCAAGTTACATGTAAACATAGGACCCCATCTTTGATATCTCCTTCACAATTCTTGATCAGTTGACCTTGAGTCTTTGGATTGTTTCTGCTTGAATTTTTTTCAGAATATCAGTATAGCCTCCCAGAACTGCTGTTTTGATGTGAACTGACTGCCATGCTCATAGATCTTTTGCTTGAGGATACTCAAAGTACTAAATAGAATTGAGATCAGGGGAGGGTGGTAGCCACACCATGAGTTTCTTTCCTTTTATGCCCATAGCAGTTAATGTATTATTTGGAGCATGAGATGGAGCATTGTCCTACATGAAAATGACAATTTTTCTATGGATGGCACTGTTCTTTTTGTACTGTAAGGGAGTGAACAGGAATAGTGTCAATGGACAGAAAGGCGCTCTGAAGCCGGAACTATCGGGGCCGTCACCGCTGTTGCAGGGGGGTGACTTGCCTGACTTGCCTGGGTGGGAAGAGCCAAAGCACCTGACCGAAGGGGGCGTGGGGGACTTAAAAGGAGCCGAGTGCGGGAAGGAGAGGAACTTGGCGGGAAGGCGACTGCAGAGCAAGATGAAGGTTGACTCCCTCTCCTCAACTACCGCCACTAACGTCCCCCTCTCATATACTGTACCCAATGCCTCCCCACGAGCGATATCCGTAATGGCAGCAGACTTACCGACCTTTCCTGGACGTTGTGATTCTGTATGAGACCTTGTTATCCCTGCAGCCTGTATGACATCGTGCTCCCGGCATGTCGCGTCATGCTGCAACAATCCACAGCAGGAACTTTATCCCAAGTTCAGCAAACCCAAGTTCAGCGAACTCAAGTTCAACGACCCCAAGACCAACGGATCGGGATACTTCGGCACAGTCAGGAGACAGTGCATCTCGTTTTTACGCCACAGAGCCAAAGACTCTGTTCACGGACTGCGACGCCGTTGGGAACTGTTCCAACCGTTCTCCAATAAGATTTTCAATCGATAAGTCCTTATCTTCACTTTTACTCTTTTGTTGTATTTTAGTGTATATTTCACTGTCTGTCTCAACACCTCCCTGCGCGGAAGGTTTCTTTGAATTCATATTCATTAATAGCTTAAGTAAACTTTGTTAACCCCTTCTCTGCCTCCTGCTGTTCACTGCATCTGATGAACCTTTACAGTACCATGGAAGAAAGTGGTCTGTCAGAAGCTGTATATAGTTTGCTGAGGTCATTTCACACTTTCAAGGTCGTTAAGGGGACCTACCAGCTCTCGTCCCATGTTTCCAACCCAAAACCTGACTCTCCCACCTACTTGCTGACTTTGCAGCCTTGTTGGAACATGGTGGCTATCCACTACTCCATCTGGACCATCCAGGGTGCACGGCACTCATAAGTAAACAAGACTGTTTAAAATGTAGGGTCCTGTTTCACTTAGCGACGCACCAGCGATCCCGACAACGATACGACCTGGATCGCTAGTAAGCTGCCAAACAGGCAGATCTCTTCAGTGACGCAGCAACGATCCAGCGATAAAACTCAGCGATGCGTGTTGGCCAGCGGGTCACCAACAACGAAAAAATGGCCCAGGACATTCCTGCACGATCAGCGATATCCAGCAGGGGGGCCGGTTGCTGCTGCGTGTCACATGTGGCGAGATCGCTGTTGCATCACAAAATCGGTGACGCGCTAGCGATCTCGCTATGTGTGAAGTACCCTATAATTTTCATGTATGTCTGGGCCCAATGCAGCTGTTTGTGAGCACTGTTTAGGGAAGACTAAATAGTAGTTTTATGAACAACTGCAAACCTCTGGAGGATCCTACAACTTGAAGTTCGTAGGACTACAGAGACACCAGCACCTTAAAATACATGTTTGCTACTTTGTAATGGTATCTTAATCCTATAAATTGAACAAAGGAGCATCCAGCTCAACAGTGAATATAATGTATAAAGATGATAGAGTCAAATTTAAAAATATACAAAAATCTTTATTGATCAATCACCAAATACAAATTATTGTCATAAATAGCCACCAATAGCAAACACAAAACAAGAAAGTAGAGGGGAAGGAAACTAGGTGGTAATGGTCATAATGGGCCTCTCTGAATCCGTTAAACATAGCTATATGCCCTGAGCACCTCCATAGAAAAGGTCAGCCTCAGATACCAGGGTACAATTAAATCAATGTTTATATCAATGCCCATGGGTAACAACAAGTGTCATACTAAATAATGTCCCTAGTGACCAAAGACTAAAGTGCCACTTATAGTGCATTAGCAGGATACATGCTCACCCAAGTGGGAGTGAGAGAGCCCAAGTACACCATGCACACCGCCGAAGCCCCGATGCACATTTCGAGTGATCTTGCTTCCTCTTTTAATCTGATGAATTTGTCTGGCAGAAACCTTCCTCATTATGCCTCTAGCTGCACGATCCCGTCTGTGCTCTGTATCAGCCACAAATCTTCTCCCACTATGATGATCACACTTAAGTTTTAGTGAAATATCTAATGTTTTTATAGCTTGTCCAAGGCATTGCACTATTTGATACTTTCTGGCAACGGAGATCCTTTTTCATTCCCATATTGCTTGAAACCTGTGGCCTGCTTAATAATGTAGAACATCCTTCTTAAGTAGTTTTACTCTAATTGGGCTCACCTGGCAATCTAATTATCATAAGTGTTGTAATTGATTTCAGTGATCCAAAGAGCCCCGATACATATGGCCATCCATGAATTTATTTGAAAAACAAATAATTACTTCTTTATGACACTTAAATCCAATTTGCATAATAGTTGTCATGATCCCACTGCTTGCTGTGGATGGCAGGGATGTGTTTGGGTTTCAGCCAGGTTTTTTCCTTTCCGGATAATTGCCAGGCTATTTAACTGGCTGGCATTATTAGGTCATTGCCAATTGTAGCTTCAGCTCAGAGGTGTGTTTACTCTGTGCTCTGTATTCTGATCTCTCCTTGCTGAACCTTTGGTTTTCCTTTTCTGACTATGTGTTTGTATTACTAGACACTGGACTTTGCCCCTATCCATTTGACTTATCCCTTTGTCTTTAACATACCTTCCTGGCTTTTGACATTGGACCTCTTGACTACTCTGACTCACTGCTAGTACATGAGTAGTGACTAGCATCATAGTAATTGGGAACACTATGTAGTTGTCACATGACTGTGTGCTCAGTCTGGCAATTGAGGGGAATCCTGACAGTGTCCAGTGTGTTTTCTGAGATTCAATTCAGAAATTTAGATCAATCCCAGAAAACACATTTAATTATGCTACATGAAACAAAAATTGCAATGTGCACTGTGGTCCCACCTCTAGATCTCTGAATATAAAGGTTATCAAATATTCCACTAAAAAGCCTAATAGTCTGGAGTTCCAAATGTCCAAAAAGTGAGTGAATGCGTATCTGAACACACTTACTGGCAATCCTGCTGTAGATTGCTGGTGTCCGTGTAAATGGTCTGAAATTAATAGGGAGATTGGAATAGAACCGACATCCACTCCCTGTAGAGATCTTACAGTGTAGCTTGAAAAGCAGTCTATGGAACTTAAAAATATAGTCCTATAGCTCCAGGTATCTGAGCAGCGATTCAAAGAATAAATGGAAACCAGTGATCCTACGCATTATGAAGGTATCTTCGTTCTTCCTCAGAAATTGGGCTTCCTCCATGTCAGTGTGAGCAGGTTGCGGGATGCAGTGACGCAAGAGGCAGAGCAAGGGTTAACTATTTAATTTAACAATGGGATACTCCTCGCAGGGACACAAACAGTTAAATGAAAGAATAAACAGTTCAGTTGTAAAGGATATACGGAGTTAATGAACACTGAACGAGGTAACGGCAGTTCTTTCAAACACTTATTGTGTCAGAGGTTTCTCAGGCTGTAGCTGACGCTTGGAAGTCAGTAACGCCAATAATGACTGCCGTGGTGCTTGTCCAATGAGGTCCTGCAGGCAACGGTGGTCCGTCTTCTGGCGACAGTGGATGGTCTCCGGTACCTTCCACTGGGCAAGGCCGCAGTACTGTCAAAGTCCTGGTGGGGCGGTGTGGCAATGTTAGGTTCGGAGGACAGCAGCGAACAGTCCTGCACCCTGCCCTGGCTCTTAAGCTGACCTGCGGCGCTCAGCTGAACAGGGCTCCCGGCTCTTTCCCTGTTACTGAGGTGTGCTCCGGCAGCGTCCTGGCATCGTATCGGCTGCGTGTCGTTACGGCCCGGCTGCAAACCCCGCAGAGCACGCTGCGCACCCACCTTGCCCCTGTCACTGCTGGTGGGAAACTGCCTGACACTGCGCTCGCTTTCACTTTTAACCGCGCCCCCAGCTTCCGGGTCAGAGCATCTGGCCTTTTTTCTCTTCCCCCGGACAACATGCCTTGACAGTTCCGGACTCGGTTTAGTACAGGTACCCATGTTTCGGTCTTCCTCCGTACATCAGGTAAGTATATGTAGATTGCAGTTCACTCAGACTAATTGTTAACACTTAATCGGCCATTTTTGATCTACTGCAAAAAGGCAAATAATTTTATTTCGCTTTTAAGTCCAGTGGGTTTCATAAAATTCAGTCGAAATATTCATGGGCTGTCAGCTATAGATAGACACTTCATACAGAGATTTCCCACCTCTCCTTCAATGATGTTTTACTGATTCAATTCCCCAAAAGGGAGTGCCCTTCATTTTACTATTATAGACCTCGATAAAATGTTTAGCTAGGGGATGATCTGTAAAACCTTTTTTGATGTCATTAGTATGTTCTGAAGTTTCACTTGCAGTTCTCTTTTTGTCCATCCCACATACAATTTTGCACAAGGGCACTGCATACAATATTAAAACGGGAGAAAATCCAGCTCCACAAACTTGTGAACAAACTTCTTTTTTTATTCACTAAAAGTGCTCAGTGGAGGATAAAACAGAATCTGCAATGTAAGTTACATGATATGCGACATCGACGCGTTTCAGGTGACTGCGCACCCTTAATCCTGATGATGCAATATATATTTCCTTTACAATAACATGTAAGATGACCTTTAATTTGAAATACAGGATTTCTCCTAAAGAAGTAAATGTATCTGGTATTTTGTAGCGGTACACATGACATGGGTAGAAACTATATTTAACCCCTTAATGACCGGAGCTTTTTTCAGTTTTGCGTTTTTGTTTTTTGCTCCCCTTCTTTCCAGAGCCATAACTTTTTCATTTTTCTGTCAATATGGCCATGTGAGGGCTTATTTTTTGTGGGATGAGTTGTACTTTTGAACAACATCATTGGTTTTAGCATATCTTGTACTCGAAAATGGGAAAAAAATTCCAAGTGCAGTGAAACTGCAAAAAAAGTTCAATCATGTCTAGGTTCTTTTTTATCTAAGTGGTGAAAAAAAAATCCAAAGTTTGCTAAAAAAAAAAAAATTGCACAATTTTCCAAGACCCGTAGCGTCTCCATTTTTTGTGATTTCGGGCTGGGTGAGGGTTTATTTCTTGCGCACCGAGATGAAGTTTTTAATGCCACTTTTGTGCAGATACATTCTTTTGATTGCCTGTTATTGCACTTTAAATGCAATGTCACAGCGACCAAAAAAAAAA
Organism: Dendrobates tinctorius; assembly: GCF_039654945.1. Classification (NCBI taxonomy): domain Eukaryota; kingdom Metazoa; phylum Chordata; class Amphibia; order Anura; family Dendrobatidae; genus Dendrobates; species Dendrobates tinctorius. Next base: position 2,347,308 of record NW_027361708.1, read on the forward strand.
CATAATTCTGGCGTTTTAATTTTTTTTTTCTCGCTACGATCATGTGACGGGGGGTCAGCGGTGCGTGAATTTCCAGCCTGAAGGCCGGAAACCCACGTTGAATGCTGTCAGTTTGACAGCAGCATTTAAATAGTTAATAGGTGCGGGTAGATCGCGATTCCACTAGCCCCTATTGCGGGCACATGTCAGCTGTTCAAAACAGCTGACATGTCCCGGCTTTGATGCAGGCTCACCGCTGGAGCCCACATCTAAGCGGGGGATACTGCCATCAGACGTACTATTCCGTCCGATGGCAGTAAAGGGTTAATATTCATATTAACCTCTTTAATGCTAGGATTTTTCACTACTGCAGGTGCAGTGAAATTTGCCTTCTTTTTGGCCTTTCTGCACGCAAAACTGGGATTTTTTCGACTCTAATTCCCCATAGTTTTATCCTCCTATAGAAGTAAGTGACCAATGCGTTTTAATATTTTTTTTTAACTTGTGATCCTTTTGTGTATTGCATAATGAATTGAATGTTAATACTTTGGTTGAGACTATTGTCTTTCAAAAATTCAGTTTACATGGCAAGAAAGCCAAACCTGTGACTCCAAAGCATTGCGTTGATATGTTTTAAAGACAAAAAATTTTGATGGAACCACAAGCAGTCTGGAGGTGTCCTTTCAACTGTCCATAACAGTCAGTAGACGGGTTCCTCATTATTCTTCATATTGTACTTGCTTGTCATTAAATGGAACCTGTCAACACATTGATGCTGCACAATCTGAGAACAGCATGAATGTGAGACTGGAAGCATGATTTCAGTCAGGTATGTACTCTGAAACTTTCCCGGACCGCTCTATTTGAATGCCAGGTCTTTCCCATGTATGTACACCTGGTGAGACCTGTCAATCACCTGGAGTGCGTATGGGGAAAACATACATGGCTGCAATCATTCTCCCAGGCTGATTCCTGCTGCCTGCAGTTTGTGCAGGAATTAGCTGATGAGTTCAGTTTTAAGTTCATGAGATAAATGGTTATTGTGAAACAATTTTGCCCCACTACAACCGGCAATCGATTTTAATATTTTTTTACTTTTCCACTAAAAAATTGTACTTTTCGAGGATTTTAGTTGAGCGTAATTAAATTGTACTGCTCATTTAGTTCCGACACATCTTTATCGCTGTGTGCGACTCAAAATTTATTCCATCATAGACATAATCATTACATTAGTTTAAAATGAGGAAGTGCCAAATCCTTCATGATGTATAACTGAGAAGCTTTCTGTATGACTTCTAAATTTTATGTCTGTTACCGCTGTTATCATTAATGATCTCTTTTGAGGAGACCAGCAGCAAGTGTTAAATTCCCCGATAAATGGGTATTCGGCTCATCTGGCTAGCCAAATGCACAGGATCAAGATCCTCCGAAGATAGAGTTCCAAAAGATGGTCTTATGGTCATCTGGTGTGTCCGCCATACTGCACCTTATTGATTATTTCAATCTTAATCCATACAATTTGGGTTTTACTTTTAGGGCTCACTCACACGAGCAAAATAATCGGACAAGTGCTATGTGATAAAAAATCAGATAGCACTCGGCCCGGTGTTAGGGTCCCGTTACACTAAACGACGCACCGGCGATCCCGACATCGATACGACCTGGTCAGGATCGCTGGTGCGTCGCTACATGATCGCTGGTGAGCTCTCAAACAGGCAGACTCACCAGCGATCAGGACCAGCGAGGACGCTGGTATCCAAGGTAAATAGCGGGTAACTAAGCAACGTCGACGTCGCTTTGTTCGGACGATAAAAATAGCTCGATGGGAGCTCATGCAAGGTGGCTACGTTGGTATCAGCCACAGTATTTGGGCCAGTGGCCCTTTTATTACCCTTGTGCACCCATCTATAGGCTCGTCTGTTCTTAAAGTCAGTTTGATTTAAATTTTTGTTTTTTTCCCCCAATAACTTGTTTTTCAAATTCATCAATGGTAGATTTGAGTTGGATTTGAAAAGGCTCTACCAGTGATTTTTTGTCAAACTTATCTAGCCGCCCTTCAATTGCCTTGATTTTGTCCTTAATTGTAACCAAAATACCCTGATCATGCTCAATGAGCATGTCAATGATGATATTAGAACATTTCAACAAACCACTCTCCCAAGTTTTCTGAAAGTCAATATCTGCTTCACAAGCTGGGAAGATTTGAATCCTAAGCCCCCAAGGGACCAATCCCAGCCTTTTATATTCTTCTAAAGTTTTGATGTTCCACCACGTTTTAGTTAGCGATTTGTGTAAACCAATCGACTCTCTCGACAGGCTTTGGAAATCACCATCGCCTGTATTGTTGGTAACTAATGCCACTAAACCATCCTCAAAAATTCCACTAGCCTGGTTGCTCCACGCAGCTTCCCTGGCCGCTAAATCCATGCCGTAATATAAAGCAATATAGTAAATGACAAATTGTATGATTCAAAAATTCTAAAAAACCACCTCTGTGCCAACACTCAGAAGAGGTGGGAGAACAAGCAGCCACATATGAAATTGTGCACAAAAAATATTTCGGGGTAACCACAGGGAGATATATAGGGATCCAACCAAAGCCTGTGATAACAATGTCACACAAAACAAAGAAAAAAGACACAGGCCATGAACGGGGATCACCAAAGCCAGGAAAATAGCGTACAAATATTGAAGTTTATTGGACACAAAAAACATGCACAAAAAACATTTAAAAACATTAAAATTGGTCACACATGTGACACAACACCAATTTACAAAAAGCTCATAATAGGGCCAACCTAGAACAAAACTTCACAGTAATAGAATATAAATAAAGACCTAGTGGTCATATAAACAGCATACCATTTAAAATAAACCTGTGCACAACATTTGTTTGTATATGCAACACTTGTGCAGGATGGAAGCAGCTACATAATAGTTGGTATATGCGCCTCTGGGCCTCAATACAATGGACCGCATGTGACCACACCATGCAGAATACCTGAATATGAAAAAATACATACAAGTGCATATAACTATGATAACCTAGGTGGCTTACCTAAAAAAAGTGTAGCACTGTGCCAAGGATATAAGCCCATAAAGCAAGGCACAGGTGGTGTAATATATGGGTGCGCAAGGGTTAATGGTAAAAGCTGAGAAACAACACTCGTGTAAAATGACACAGGGTGGTGATCATCTGTTGGAAAGACCCATGTGGAGTGAAGTTAGGTGGAGCAGAGTAACCTGTGCCCATATATACCTTTATTGATTATTAATGAAGCGCAGCTGTGCTGCTTACCAGGCTAGCGTGGGGGGCGGAGTACCAGACATGTCCATGGAAAGCAAGTGGCCAATAGTGACGGCGCATGAGTCATGAAGGGTGTATTTACCAATGATGACAGCACATAAGTCAGAGAATCAGATGGGCGCCTAGCCCACCGCACATGCGCCAACGAATGCAGAGCAGGAAGTACGTAATCGCAACCAGATTGGTTGCCACGGCGACCAATACACAAACAGGCATCACCTAAATCAAGGGAAGGCAGAGCTCTTAACTTACTACCCAAGCGCCTGGCACGATAGAACCAGTATGAAGTTAGATTTACCGGCGCACGAGTCAGACAATAAACGTTAATATTTGTACTCGTCTGAGTTTCTCGCATGTGTGATCCCGGCCTTAAGGTCCCGTTACATTTAGCGATGCACCAGCGATCCCGACAATGATACGATCCGGTCAGGATCACTGGTGCATTGCTAAATGGTCGCTAGTGAGCTGCCAAACAGGCAGATCTCACCAGCGATGCAGCAGCAGTCGGTGGTCGATACCTGTCACACGCAGCGAGGGTGACGTCTTCCGCCCGCGTCCATGGAGTTGCTCGTCAGCGCCAGCAGGAAGCCCACGATGAGAAATGGACCATCCCGTTCTCGCGCGATCAGCGATATCCAGCGGGGAGCCGGGTCGGAGGTAAGCGTCACATGTAGAGAGATCGCTACCGATATCGCTGTTGCGTCACAAAATCGGTGACGCTTTAGCGATATCGCTAGCGATCTTGCTATGTGTGAAAGGGTCTTTAGACAGAGGATAAATGGGCATGTTAGAGACTCCATTACTGGTGAAGCATAACGTGCCGGCTTTTTTTTTTTTTTTTTTTTCATAGGGGCAATCTTAAGGGATTGGAATATTTTGGTTTAGAAAGGTTTAATCCCTTACCTAGAGGTGGAGATCGCAGGCGAGGCCTTCTTAATAGAGAAGTGGGTCGCCCTCCCAGGACTGTGGGGTACTCGGTACCGGGCCGGTGTCAGTGGGATGTGTCACAGCGGCGGTGACCCGGTCCGTGGCCCTGGGCGCCCAAGTAATGGGGAGATTGGTGGAATATAGTTAATTGAATGAATAGTTCATGATGCCACCTGTGGTGTTTGACAATTGAGGTGATAAGCTGACGCTGCATGCAGATCCACTGGGACTGATGGTATGGTGCAGCAAAGATGTAAAAGCTCCCCACAGGTGAAGCTGTAGTCCCAGGGCAGTGTAGATGGAGATGATAGTTGGGAGACATGGATGGTGCAGAAATGTAGCAGTGCTAAGGGTGTTGGCGCCGAAATGAGTGGCGGACACCAGGCTTGTAGTTCCAAAGCTTTACTCACAGTCTGTAGTACACACAGGTGCCTGCCTCCGTGCTGTGTCCTCCGGGTCAGGGACTCAGTCAACCTCCAGGCCAGATGGAATACTCCCTTCCAACACTCCGCCAACATGTGCCTTTCTGAATGTCTCCTCTAAAGCGCCTTTAAGTGAAGTACTCCTAGTACTGAGTTACACTGGAGTTCCTCCTAACAGATGTTCCCAAGAACTATTACTATCTTTACGGCAGACAGCTGTAGCCTGCTTCAGGGACTCCTTGCTCCTAAGTCCCGGCTCACTATCAATGTTGCTGTTGTGCCCTTAAGTCTTAGATGGGAGTAGTGCATTTACAGCCCACTACTCCACCGGTGTCTGCTGCAGGATCATTAGTATCCATACAACCTCGGGGACCGGGCCCCAGCCTTGCGCTTAGAACTTCTAGGTAGGGTTCTTCCTCTAACCCACGTTCTCTGTTCCCTTTTACTCCTACATTCCGTACTAGTCTTCCCTTCTTATAGAAGATCAGGTTTCTGTTCAATGTCTTTCTCCTTCTTTCCTTTCCCGTGCCAGCAGACCCAGATCACTGTGATCTGCTGCAGCACCTCCTTCCTCCATCCCTCTATCAGGGATCTTCTTTCCTCACTCACTCACTCACTCACTCACTCTCTGACTGACTGACTGACTGAAATCCTAAACCTTCCCGCTCTTTTATGTATTCTAACTCCACCTGCCTCACAGCACGTTTCGTGTTCCAAGCAGGGAGCCACCAAAGGTGCTCTACTACACTCCAAGCAGGGAGCCGCAACGTGGCTTTGCTGAACTACTGTGTTGTGTGGGATGCAAGTGTTTGAGCGTGGTTAGGAGCCTCCAACTTACCTGGACGGTGGGGCACCACACCTCAGGAGGAGGTGCAGTACCTCTGTGGCAACTGAACCCTCAGGGGCGCTACAGAAGCATATTGTATCCTCATGTTGGATACATTTTGCCCACGAGGTCTAAATTAATTTTGCATTACTGATTTCTAGATGTTATGTATTTCTCTATATATTCTACATACTTATGTTTTAATTTGTTTATCAAGATACATTTTGCCTTTAACCTTTTTCATTCACTGACCATGTGGTTGTGGGGGTGAATCTTAGGTGTGTTTTTTTTAAAATCACTTGGTCACGGTGTTTCCCTCAGGTTAATAGTAAGGCTGGGGTCACACTTGTGAGTGTAATGCGAGAAACTAGCACGAGTCTCTCGCCTCAATACCTGGCACTGCCGCCGGCACTCGGGATCGGAGCGTGCGGCTGAATGTCTTTCTTTTCAGCTGAATGCTCTGGTCCGAACCGCTGGCGGTAGTGCCAGGTATTGAGGCGCGAGTTTCTCGCATTGCACTCGCAATTGTGACCCCGGCATAAGAGAGGTTATGAATAAGAGACGTATGCCTCGAAAAGCGTCAACTATAATGTGCGTACGTACAGGTGCTTATGGGACTTTCTATTTACTATGGACAGATCTTTTGGCTAAGCATTTAACTGTGATGAAATAAAGCCTATAGTTTTCAGATGTGCTGGATCTCTTTCATTTGGATCTCTTTATGCTCAATTCCCCTGCAGCATTACTATGGAATTCATAAAGCATCAAAATAAATGGCGTGTCCATGTAATAGATGGGAAGGTTAGGTCCTCCTTGACTGTTCACCACTCTGTTTTATTGCTGAAGGTTTAAAGAGGTTGTATAATGTTCCATCTTCAGGAGAACACCACTTCTCATCCTTCCATGTTGGTTACAGGGGGTGGTACACTCCTGATTGACAGTACAAATCCACAGTATTGTTGTATCATAGGTCTGACCTCTGTACTTTCTTGTGCTGCAAGCAGGGGCATCTTTGATTCTCTACAGCTTTGGATTAGTGTATAGGCACTGATGCCCGTCAGGGCCAGCTTCAGAGCAGCGCTTACAAGCTGTGTTAAAAAACTTGTAATGTATGCAAGTTATGCTATAGATACTTGGGCAATGATCAGTGAACAATATACGGTATTTTTCGGACTATAAGACGCATCCCAAATTTTTAGACAGAAAATAGGGAAAAAATGAATGTGTCAAATGGGGTCCTACATTCCAAATTCAGCTTACCCGGGGGGGGTGGTGGGGATCTGCAGTGTCAGTGGAGTGGAGTCACAGGAGGTGTCCGGTGGTCCGCAAAAGATGTGACTGCCATCCCAGGCTGGTGCCGCTGGTTCAGTGGTGTGGGAGCTCCGTCGACATTTTGTGAAAGCCAGGATCCCCCGCACTTCCAATGCTGCGGTGGCCTCCGAGAAAATGGCCACCAGAGGCGGCGCATGCGCAGATGAAAATCTCGGGAGACTGGCTCTGGGATTTCACAATATGTCGGTGGAGCCCCCGCACCATCGAGCACCGCCGAACCAGCCTGGGATGGGAGTCAGATCATCACCCTGCAGCGTCAGACCACCGAACACCCCCCTCTTCCCAGCCCAGGGCCAGCAGAATTGCCCGACTCCTGCTACCGCCACACTCCTGGTAAGTACATTCGGACTATAATATGCACCCTTATTTCCCCAAAAATTTTGGGGAAAAAATTGTCTTGTAGTCCAAAAAATACTGTAAATAAAAATCTTAATTCAGTTCCAAACGGAAAGGATTGTTAATAACAAATAAACTGCAACATTGTTTAATTTTACAATCCCTTTGCAATTTTAATTATTTATGATTTTGAGAAAAGCACATTTTAAATGAGGGTCCTGCGATGAGTAGTTGATGAGTTTTTGATGTTGCAGATTTTCTGCAGCATTTCTGCATCTATTAGGTTACTTTTGTTTCTTTTTTTAATGCATTTTTTACATGCCTTTTAAAGCATTTTTCGGCAGTTTGTCTCTTTTTTTTACTATGTCATGTTTTAAATTAAGTATCCTTGTTGATGAAACTTCTTGGTATTTGGCTTTGATAAAACTTTATTGATAAACTCATGGTGGATGACATATAGTGTGTTTTTTTTTTTTTTTTTTACCATGAATTTTCCACATCTAATGCAATTATATTGTGAAACCGAACATAAACACATACAACTCAGAGTACCCAAAAGAGAAATGAACATGTTGCAGATTTATAAACTCGGCTATTAGCATATATATATACGGTATATATTTTTTATAGGTAATCTTACCATTAAATCAAAAGGATTGTCTATATTACCAGGAATAATACCAGATATATTACACACTAAGATATATATTTATTATATATAGATATAATACCAGGAAGGATCTTATATCAGTAGTTATCCCTTATGTCTACCAAATTTTCAGGGTATATATTTTGTGTATGATAGGAGGTGCCAAAGTTTAGTAACGTCTTTGACTTAGACGTGAGTACCGGGATTATTATTTATGAAAGATCTGCCTTCTGTGAAAAGGTTAATGTTCTTGCTATTAATATGCACATTTTATCTTTATTATTTGGGGAAGCAAAAACCCACAATTGATTTACTGAAATATGAGGCTTGGATGCAAATGGTGTAACAGTAATATCTTTCTGTAATATTGCCTGCATGTCATTAGCTCCTTCTGCTAACGAATGCTCCTGGTCTCCAGAAGAAAGTGAGAGGTATATAATTACATTAATAACATGCAGGTCATATTTTTGTTTTTTTCTTCATTTCCGCCTTCTTCCAGTAATGCACACTGCTAATTATGTGCAATGGCTTTTATTCCACATCCCGGTAACATTATCCCTGGACTCTAATTGCTAGGATCTCAGAAGGACGTTTTTGTTTGGAAAACATCATAATCCCAGTTAAAGAAGGAGCTACATTTGCAAAATGGTAACAAGTAGAGTATCTCCCCAAACAATCCTTATGGCAGTACTTCGCTAAAGTACCGTACATCAAATCTTACACACTGCACATAACTATAAGCTCAGGAAAATCATTGGCACAATCAGGGAGCAAAACTGAACATTTAATTTCCTGGTGCTCATGTACAATAGAACCAAAATATTCCATCGCGCTGTACACTGATTGCCTCAGTCCATGCCCCCAACAGTTAGCAATGATGCCTTGCAATGCTGAAGTCAACCTTGGTGGTGTGCTTGTGAAGAACATCTCTTCTGTAAATCATAGGCATTAGACTGCATATGAATGGCACTTTTTCAGTCATCAAACATATTAAGAGGACAATCCAAGTTTATTTTGTGATTGTTTGTTCATCAGGAGTGCGCTCCTCCTGTCTCCCAGCTTCCTGATTCCTGGGTGGTGGTGTGCTTCTGATGGTTGGCAAGTGCTATAGCAAGCGGGAGCTGCTTGTATATGAAACCAACCACAGGAGAGTGCCCGATATCCTAGGCAATGCACTGCAAACCATGAAGTGAGAAACTCCTTCAATAATTTAAATGGAAGGATTTTTAGTCCGAAGTAAATGACCAAGCTGTTTGTTTTTACAAGATCTTTGCAATTTTAACAACTGGCGTAGCAAAGACAACCACTTTAAAAAGGATAAAAGCAGGATTTACATCTTCCCCTGATGCTGTGTTTTTACTCTAGCTCACAGGTAAGATGTATATCTTTGTACCGTGTTAGCCAGTAGATAGAAGAATATTCAGAATTGAGAGTCCTCAGAGGTTGATACCTTTTAATGGCTAACTGAAAAGATGGTAACAAATTGCAAGCTTTCGAGACTACTCAGGTCTCTTCATCAGGCTTAACTAATACAACATCTGAAGAGTCACATATTTATACACAAAAGAGCACAGAAATAATGCAATAGATAAGACAAGTGACATGAAGCAGAATTATCATTATGGGAGAGGGATAAATATTACAGTTCATTGGAACAGTTCATAGATAAGGAGTGTGAAAGTTATATTGTCCTCTGATTGGTGTCTGGTTCTGTGTTGTGATGCCCCCAGAAGGTCTGAAGAGCAAATTCCTTAATTGATGTAAAAAGACATAAATCCATGAGACACATTCATTCCTGCACTGAGTGTGTCAAAGGTTGTCATAAATTTATACTCCCAAACCCTCCTGTCTCTCTGAGACTTGAAGTTACCTTTTAATACAAGTAATTTAAAAAATGTTTTGCCACAGTTAGATCCATTATTTTTTCTCTTATTGTGTGATGATGAGAATTCATCCTTGTTCTCAGTTTTTGCCATGTTCCCCCACATGCAGACCCCCAGTTGGACAGTTAGTACAAATCATTAGGTACACCACATTAGATGTGATGCAGCTGAAAGTACCTGGGATCTTGTAGTCCTGATGTGAGTTGGGGATCTTTATCTTGCTTGTGGTCATTATAAATGGACAGGTTTTACATTTTTTTTTCTGGTTAAAAGGAAAGGTTCCTGCAGCTGTTGGGGAAGACAGAGAGCTTCTGACAATGATGCTTCTTAAATTTGGGGGCTGCCTACAACACAGCAGTGGGGGGTCTGGAAATCTGGATTGTAATCGGGCATCTTTTTGTAGTAAAGGTTGTAATTTCCGTGCAGCTCCCCTTAGCACCTCCAGATTTAGATTGTAGGTGACCACTAGAGGCACACGGTTATTTTCATCTTTAGCTTTGTATTGTAGCAGGTGATTCCTTGATATTCTTGTGGCTCTTGTAATTTGGTTTTCAATTGTTCTTGGATGGTAGCCCTGAATCAAAAAGGTCATTGAGGCGACTAAGGTGTTTGTCTCTATCCATGTGGTTGGAACATATACAATTGTATCTGATGGCTTGGCTGTAGACAATAGAGGTTTTTTATGTGTTTTGGATGGAAGCTGTCCCATTTAAGGTATGTTGGATGGTCGATTGGATTCTGATACAGGGTTGTCTCTATTTCATTGTTCTTTAGCTTGATGATGGTGTCTAAAAAGTTAATTTCAGTGCTGGAGTAGTTGAGTGTTAAGTTGATGGTGGGATGAAATTGATTAAACTGTTCGTGGAACGTCTTTAGCTGTTGCTCAGACTCCATCCCAATGATTAAAATATCATCAATGTAGCGGTAGTAGGCCAGAGACCTGATGGGACATGAGGACAAAAAGTCGCTTTCAAGTTTGGCCATGAAAAGATTTGCATACTATGGAGCCATTTTACTTCCCATAGCTGTGCCAGTCTCCTGTAGATAGATCTTGTTGTCAAATTCAAAGTAATTGTGGGTGAGGATGAATTTTGTGAGTTTCACCACAAAATCCGCATCATTCCCGGTGTTTTCCATGAAGACTTTGCAGGCATTTAATCTATCCTGGTGTGGGATATTAGAGTACAAAGATTCCATATCCATTGTGTAGCTCAAGCATTCTACTTTAATGGGTTGTCCGGTCTTAAACTACAAGTCTGAAGACTTATGAATCAGCCAGGACTATGCATATGTCATGCCGCCGCTGTATACTCACCCTGCCTCCGCTCCCGCGCTGCTGCCCCTCGCCACCCGGCAGCTGCAGAATCCTCTTCTGACAGGTCCGCAGCTGACAGCGTCTCTGCATGCTATGCGCATGCGCCGTAGGCCGTGGCCGTGCCTCCCTCCTGTCTCTTGTGCTCCAGCGGTGCCCTGACCCGGAAGCACCGCCAGACCAATAGGAGACCAGGCAGGGATATATCAGGCCGCCCTCCTGTAATGGAGGCGCCTGATCTTTGTGTTACACCGCACATTAGGCCCTCTGTTCTGCTGTCAGTGCGTCTCAACTTTCCACGCTTGTCTCCCACAGTCCTACTTCGGTCCTGTCTTCTGTGTCCCTGCTCCGTTCTGCTGTCTGTGGTCCAGTCCTGAAGTCCTACTCCAGTCCTGTCTTCCGTGTCCCTGCTCCGTCCTGCTGTCCGTGGTCCAGTTCCGCAGTCCTATTTCGGTCTTGTCTTCCGTGTCCCTGTTCTGTCCTGCTGTCCGTGGTCCCGTCCTGCAGACCTACTCCGGTCCTGTCTTCCGAACCCTGCTCCGTCCTGCTGTCCGTGTTCCCATCCTGCAGTCCCACTCCAGCCCTGCCGTCTGTAGTACCGTGGTCTTACTCCAGTCGGTTCTGAGCCGCCCCTCTCGGTATCGGCTATCGTGGTACTCGAACCTCTGGGCCTGCTCCTAACGATCCTTGCATAGGGGTCGGCTCCACCTGGTGGCTCGCCCGGGGCCCCTCGGTGCCACGATCCAGAGGGTCCACTCCTGGAGACTTGCCTCACCTGACCACCCCGCTAACAGCATATAGCAAGCTTGCGATCAAATGACTGCTGTTCCTGGTTTTAACACAGGAGAATCCTCACAGCATGCAGTGACTGCAGACTTGTAGTTTAAGATCGGACAGCTCTTTTTAAAGCTTTGCCAGCTTTTATATTACATTGATAACCAAGAGTACTCTCATCATTGTCATTGTGCCACAATTCCGATAATACTCCTTTATAGTACTCCTCATATCTGCTGGGCCATTGTGGGCAAAATGTTTGTTTTATGTTTATACAAATGTGACTGCAAGTGCATTATTGGGCATATCTGTGTACTTGCAGTCCATGTCTATTTTGCTGTTTTTTTTTTACATAAGAGGCTTCAATTTTCCCCAAAAATTCGTCCGTTCTACAGGTGAGAGGACCTCACTGACCATAAGTGCTATTATGGGAGTTAGTTACAGCATGCACTCGGTCTTTTTTTTAATTTTATAACGAGGTGCTGATGTAAAGGACTTGGCAGTCCCAATATAAAGTAATTTGTAATTCACCGCACACTCATATGGATTATTATGCAAAACTGAATTTTTATTGACACACAATCTGGGAGCGTAACAGAATGATACAGTGCAAGCGACGTAAAATAAACGTTTTGGCTCCACCGGAGCCTTTATCATATAATCGCTTGTTCCTGTGCCAAAAAAAGGAAGGGTGCAAAGATAAGGGATGAAGATCCCTGTAAAGTCACATAAAGACTAGTTAAATGGTAATGTCCATGGAAAGGTGCCGAATCACCATCAATAACTGGTGGGGATCTGGAGGGGTGGATGTGTACTGTACTACAGTAAAGAGAAACTTACCCAGTGACTCTAAAGCTGGAAAATGCTGTACAAACACTGCTCCACTGGGAACTGCTAATATAACACGGCCCAGGTACTGACCACCACTGTACAAGGTGTGATAATCCATAGCTACAGGGCATTATGGGATGGAAAAGCAAAATGATTTCAGCTGTGTGGGAATTGGTCCTGGGCTACTTTTTTTTGCAAACCTCGATTTGAATCTGAAAATGTTTGAATTTGAGTGAGGCTGCAAATTTCAGGAAATTCAACTCAAACTCAATCCTCTACGAATTGATTCACTCGTCTTTACATATCACATAGCAGGGCCTATTTCTGCTACGGTATTATGGGAATTGCGCACACTGATTTATGCAGTGGTACATTGGGGTGACCGTGGAAATTGTTTCTGACAAGTTCCTTTTAAGCACTATCACCAGAATTCATGCTAGTAAAAATATTCTTTATTACTATATGTAGCATGTTGCCTTGAGATTAGTTTTAGTAATTTTAATTAAATGTATTCCAAATCAGAATTTGCATTTATTAACCCTGCACATGCTGTAATCCTCAGTTCGTTCACCATTAGTGTTAGTCTACTGGTATATGTCTAATTCCTGGGTAAGGATATGGGCCTTGCCCATTTTTCAGTCCTCCAGGTTTACAAACCAACATGTGGAGCAAACTGCTCTAAATTGTGTCACAAATGTATCTCACAGCAGACTAGATATTATTTTGGAGCAAAATCAGCAATAAAAGGCTCCAACAACTTTATAAATCTTTAGATGAACCACCATAGAGCCTTTCCTATAAGTCAAATAGAAATCCTCTCACTGGATCATAAGCCTTGTAGTCTTCTTATTTTTGTGTTTCTGAACTATCATGTCACCAACAAGAAATGAAATCTAGCAAATAAGCAAAACAAATGCATAGTTACACTTCAGTGTCATAAATCTTCCACATCTGGCCTCCATTGGGAAATAACCTTGTATCACCCAGCTGTCAGGATGTGTAACAAATGAAATCCTCTTTCTTGGTCAAGTACCATGTCACTTGTGGGGATCGAGACCTAGTAAACTATCCAGCGCCTCATTTTACCCTGCTTTTCTCCAGCCTGAGTGATGCGTTACACCCAGGTGTAATCCGAGGACTAACGCAACACGTCAGAAAAATAGAGTATATACGTGAGCCTATCATGCTCGGTTTAAATCTCCGGTGTCATTTTTATTAGGATGGTTTTAGAGGTGAACAAAATGGGCTAAAATAGGTAAAATAGAGGGTTAATTGTATCCAAAATTGACCTTTTAATTACTATTATTCTTATCAGGTTGCAGATGCAGAAAATGATGAATAGACTAATTCCCCTTTGTTCCTTCCTCCAGCGCCACAACTGCAGGCCCAGTGTTGGACTGGGGTGCCAAGCGCCCACCAGTAACCAACTCCAGGGCCCCTTTTTTAAACTTTATGCAAATGTGACATTATCCTCAGTCACAAATGTATATAACAATGACCTTGGTAGAAGGTAAATTAATAAGATGCTATGTCTGTGCATAGTGATTCAAATATATTGTGGCTAACATAGAACACAATTTCAAAAAAAATCACAGAAAAAAACAGCTTTACCAACACCAGGTCAGATTGCCAATGCACCAGCATGTTGCAGAAGACCCCATGGTAAAGGCGGGGGCAGCACATGGGCAAATTACTGATGCAAACAGCCACTCACAAGCCTACCAATTCATGGCGGGGTGGCTGCGTAGTATTAAAAGTAATACTCTGCTCATATAAGAGGCTGGGGGCCCACTCTTGCACAGTGGCCCATCATAGGATTCTCCTGTTCTCCTGTGGGCCAGTCCCAAGCCTGGCTGCAGCCAATCAATGGGCTTAGCAGCTCTTGCTGCCTACATCAGATGAGCAGCAATGTTGGACCTGGGGAAGGCGAATATTGGTGTTTGCCATTGCCTATGTCCTACACCCCTATAATAAAAATTCTCAGACATCCCCTTTAACTTCAGATCATGGGGCTGCAATCCTTAATTGATCAGCAATATACTTTATTTATATGTAATTTATATTTAGTTTTATCTTCTAAAACAGGAAATCTTCTGTCCTAATATAGTTGTCATGATCCATGCTGGATTATGACAGGTTTTGAATAAGTAACCTTTTTTTTCAATTGAGCTGGTTGCTTGGAGCTGGTTTTGCCCCCGGTGGCCATTGGGGTTATTGCACGGTGGTGTCTTTTGTTCTAGTTTGCCCCAGGTGGTGGTTAGTGTTATTGCACATGATAATGAAGCAGGTGTGATTCCTTGGGTCCTGCCTATAAGGTGTAGCAGGTGGTTTCACTCACTGTTAGTGATATTGCTCATTTCCAACCAAGACTGGTGAAGGAAGGAACTACAGAGAGCAGCTCAGGGGAGCTCTGGTGTAAAGTCTGGTGAAAGGAGGAATTACAGAGAGGTGTTCCTTGCAGCTCTGACAAAGCTTGGAGAAGTAGCAGCTATTCTGGAGGAAAGCTGCATTCTGGTGGTGGACTCTGTTGCTGGGAGTAATAGCAACAGAGCAAAGCTAAGCGGTGTTTCCTTGTTTGTATTTTTCCCTGGTGTGTATTAGTACAGCGGTGGGGCCAGTGCCTGCACCACCCAGCTCCCTAGCAAGGGATAGGTGTAGGGTGTGCTAGGGTGACAGGTTCCGGCTCGGCGACAGGTGAGGAGCCTGTATAGGGAACGTTAGGAGTGTGAGGGACACTGACTCAGGGGAGTGCAGGAGGTCTCCACGTCCCTGTTCCCTATCGCAGGGCCCACCGTTGTAACTGTTTCCCCTTCCCCCGTGTCTTGTTGTTTTAGTTACCGGCCTGCGGGTCGTGTCACACAGGACAGTTACACGTGCCGTGTCTTGTTGTTTTAGTTACCGGCCTGCGGGTCGTGTCACACAGGATGGGTCTACGTGACAATAGTGCATAGATGTCATTTAACAAAAAAATGGTACATTTATAATCCAAGACGGAAGCTACAGTATTCAGATAGTGCTTGCTCTGAGAAGCAAGCAATGTCAATGAGAAGGGGAGAAAGGGCCCCAACATGCAACTGAGGAGGTATAGTGATGCACAAAAGCCTTGGCCCCCCCGACTCACCGAGCGTGCACTGACGGTTCCTCATGTGCATATGAATTATTTTCTCAGGCTCTACATGCCAGTAACATGTGCAGTGCTAGAATGGATGTGATAGGGATCAGGTCCCCATACAGCACTGTATAGCACATTTAAAATGCAATATTGGGCTGACAGACTCCCTTCATCACCTCTGGCAGACCTAGTGCATCCATTTATTATATGGTCAGCCAGTTGATTGGCCGCTATGTATTACTAGTGTTCCCTTTCAGTCGTTATTGCAGGTAAATTGCAGCAAACACCCTTGCTGATAGCTGAGCTCATGGTTATTAGCGATCGTTGCCTTCATTCACTCATCACAAACCCTTTTTTTAGAAGCTAACCATTTTGATGAAGTCATTGAACCCAAATAATGTCTGATTGTGATGAATTTTACCCTGTGTGTATTGCTCATCTCTACCAGTAAGAGACTGACCATATTTGTTGGTGAGGGTATTTTTCGTGCCTAATCTTTTCTCCACGGATGTATTTCAGCATTTAAACTACAATTCCCATCATTTGCAGTTAGATTCAAGTTGCTTAAAGTTGTGCTTTCTCAGCAGCTGCATCAGGCTCGGGAGTCCAGGGTCCTGCGTCCCTGCTTTGCATGCGAACACCTGCATTGTGGACAGTGAAGCTTGGTGGGTTTCCAGTCAGGGGTACTTGAGGACTGAAGTCGAAAATATTTGACCTAGGTCATGGGACATTTTTGAGGAAATATCTCATCGTAGGATATCTCCACATCTGTTGTCCTACACTGCAGCCTTCTGACTCTCAGGCCTCTTGGGGACGTGGTATTTGCTCATTTTTGGTTATGACATCACTTGGAAGATGCAAACTGATGGTTGTGTTTTTCTGTCAAAATAATAGTTTTAGCTTTGCAAGTCAATGAATTAGAATGACTGATGCAGAGTTCCAGTGCTCCGGGCCCTAGGGCTTTGCCAATACTCCATCCAAACACTATATTACAAGCCAATTCCATGTTTGACAAAAATGTAAAAAGTGCTAAATGGAACCTGTCAGCAGCTTTATGATACCCCATCTGAGAGCATCTTAAGGTAGGAGCAGAAACCCTGATCCCAGCAATCACTTACTGGGCTACCTGCTGCAGTTTTGATACAAGCACTGTTTTCTCGGCAGCAGATCTACCAGTTCTCTGACTATAGAACTCCACCCCAGCACTGATTTGGCAGCTCTGCCCATGTACAGTGTACACAGAAAGCTGCCAATCAATTGTGGAGGCGGGGTGGTTATACAGAGCGGCATTATATGCCTCTGTTTCCTATCACATGTTACACTGTTATCTGATCGGATGCCAGTAAATGCTAAACTGGATAAAAAGTAAAAAACACATTAAAATGGTATTAATGAAGCACAAGGGAATATGTGGATTTTCAGTTATATTGTATTTTTTGTAATTCTGCTCAGAAATGCACTCATCTTCATTCTTATAGTAATGGACATAATAGGACATAATATAATTCTGAATAGGAAAACTAACTGCAACACATGAAATGTCATGTATCTAATGTTGTGTGAGGTGTGCACAGTACAAAGAGAGTTTTACCACAGGCACTTTTGAAAAACGCCTCCCTAGGTAAATGTCCGATGCCGCTAATCCAGCTGCGGTTAATATTTCCGCAGTATCCTGACACTTTTCCAGTGTGCACAAAGGCAACACTTCTGCCCTGAAATTTGCTGGCATTGAGAGAGTGTCTAGACCTATTAGGGGAGCTGATCGGAAAAGGAAATTCCTTAATGGAGAATCCTAATGGATCTTTATGTTGGAACAAACTTCCTTTAGGATTAATCATCAGACATGATCTGATGTAACTGAAAATCCACATATTCCCTTGTGCTTCATTAATACCATTTTAATGTGTTTTTACTTTTTATCCAGTTTATTATTTACATTACCTGACAGGATGCCAGTAACATGTAATGGGAAATAGAGGGCATATGTGTCCATTTCTCTATGACCATGGTTAAGGTTGTATACCGAATCTAGTTGATCATTGCTTCATTTCTCTGTAGTCTGGTCTGAGCCATCATTCTGTCAGGGATGGTAGCTCCATACCTGTGCAGGCCCCTTGCGCTCCTTGGCGGGCTTCGGCTCTCCCCTGGGTCACCCATCTCCCTTCACTGGCCATGAGAAGTGGGGGTGTCACCTCCCGGGGTGCTCTCTCAGTCCGGATATAGCATTCTAGGAGATGCACGCCTAGCATTGCTGGGAGGCGGGATGCCCCTGCTCTTGGCAATTATGCTGTGCAGGGACCCCGGGACACCGGGCCCCGTGGAGTTAGCTGTTGCCAGTGGGTGTGGGATGCCACATACCTGCTGGGGCAGTCAGAAGGTGGGATGTTCCCTCCAGTCTTCTCTACCCTCCTCCGGTGTCTCTGTGGTCCGGGAGTGGAGATTGGGCAGTGCCCCAGCATGGTTGGGTGACTGCTGGGAGGCACATTAATACCTGCCATTCTCTCCATTTAAGGTTGGTGTTGCTGAGCTTTTGAGGAGGTCCATGCTAGGCCTGTACTTGGTTTGCCATCGTTCACCTTAGTTTATGCAGTTGCACTGCAGTTTTTTGGTTCTGGTGTGTTTGCCGTGTCTGCTGTTTGTGTGTTCGGTCACAAGCTGCCGAGCTGCTCGCCGCCTGGGAAGGGCTCTGCTAAAGTTCCCCCTTGCCAGGACCGGCAGGCGGGTGAAGAGTATACTCGGCCCTCAAGGGTGCGTGGCAGTGCAACGACCAGTGCTAAGTGTGACTGACACACTGCTCTTGCTGGATCACAGTAGGTCAATTCACAATCACCCAGCATAACACATACCTGGTTTTAATGTTTTTGTGAAATAAACTTCGTAACCTGAGAACGTTTTGTTGGAGAATCCACTTTTCACAATTGGAATCAGGGTCTCTGTCTCTACATCATGTTGCTCTCATATTAGATGACAAAAGCCTGGTGACAGATTCCTTTTAGTTTGAAAGGCTTTAAAAAGCCTATGAGACTGTGCAGAAGGTTAAATATATTCAGGCCATTTATAAGGTTAGCTTAAATGTAGTCCGCCCGGTGGTCAGCTTTTTGCAGTGGGTCTGTCTTCTGAAACCCTTGGCAATTCGCTTTTACTACCAGTGAATGTTGCAGCCAGCCATGCATACAATACTGGTCAATGTAAAACTTGTAGGCACCCCAAACAGAGGAACAACACTGAGGTTGATTCATTAAGACTGGCGAGGCACATGGAGCACTCGCTGGATTACACAGATCTGTCTCCACAATGTCCCACCCATGCTAAGCCCACCCATGCTAAGCCAAAAGCTGAGTTGCGCAAAATTGTAACTTATTAAAGTGTTTATTCCAGATGTCTGGGTAAGTATCTCAATGCCTTGGGCCCTTACTCTACATAATCCTATAAGACATGTGGAAAGCCATTGCCTACTTTTTCATTCTGAGACTGAATGCCACTGCCAGCCGCTCCATGTTACTGTAGGTCCATTTCACACTTCTGATTTTCTCTTTTCACAGAGAGAACATGTTCCCTTGTTCAGAGAGAAAAAAAACGAAGACCTGTTTGACTTATATCTGAGTTGCAAAGCAAACTTGCCTGTGCAATTTTAATTGATAATTGAAAAACCCTGGAGAGCACTGTATTGGCATCGTAGGACTGTCTGAGAGTTTGCTGCGGGATGCTTGGGGAAACTAGAGAAACTGAAGACACGCTGCTTGTAAGGCTGTGTGCCCACGAAGCGTTTTTTAAGTGTTTCTGCAGCGCTTTTTGACAAGCGATTCGGCTGCAGAAACGCTTAAGAAAAGCATCCAATTGATTTTTAATGAAAAACGCACATGTTAATCCAATGGTGCGTTTTTTACCGCTGCGGAAACGTTTAGCGATTAAAAACGCAGCATGTTCATTAATTTAGCAGATTCGCACGCGATTCCGCATACCATCAATTATATGGGCAAAAACGCTTAGGAAAACGCAAGCAAAAACGCTTGACAAACGCTTACAAAAGCGCATCAAAAAACGCATGCGTTTTCCCGGGAGCAGGGTGTGCAATTCTGCTCAGGTTTATTCTGCTTCAGAATCGTTACGTGGGCACATAGCCTAAAACCTGACACCAAGCCAAATCTGATCCAGAACATTGATCAAAATTGGTCTGGTTTCCACATACACAAAAAATTCTAGTCCAGACTACAATAGACCATTTTGTACCTACGGGGGCCATTGGGCGGGACAGGAGAGAGCTTTCTGGAGGAAAGTTCATATCATTCAGTACATGCCTTCTTAGCAGTCTACCTGCAGCCCCGGACGGGGAAATCTCAGAATGTATCCAAAGCCGGAACCTCTGTGATGAGACAATACCATTTGAGGAAGGTATCGCGGTCTAGAAATATTTTCAAGGAAATAGTTATTATATACGAAGAAAATTTTTATTTTTTATATTTTTATACAAAATATAACTTTGACTTTGTTTCTCTTAATGAAGACAAGTGAGAAAACTTTATTGTTCTAAGCGCTTTATTGCTACTTTGCCAAAACTGCAAAGCTTGTCCTAAAGTGTGGAATCATTAATCCTATGTCCTCTCACATGTCAGTGTAAGTTTCCATGCCTAGCCAGATAATTCTATTCGCAATCAATCTACTCCCACAGGGTATGTTGCTTATTGATATTATGCCAGATCTCATCCATATATGCTGACGAGACACAATTGCAGAAATGTCCGAGTCGGCCATGACCCTGCGGCGGTTTTCATCACTCCTTCTTTCTTCTCCAACTAATAGGAGGGGCTGTCATAAATACAAACCAAGCAGCTGACAATTAATAAGTGGAAGTGTATGTATTGATTGATACTTTATACAAGATGGACATAGACAGGTCTAGAGTTTCGCTGTCCTTGGAATTTTTTTCAGGGATTTATGTTGCATTTAAGGCTAGTGTAAAAAATACATTAATATACACTCCTCAACATTGAAATTGCAACATGAAGGAAAAGTCATAGTATGACAAAAATTACAGGATTTAATTATGTGCAAGTTATGCAAAAATTGGGACCAATATCCCCGCACTTACAGCATTGTCTGCTATCACTGAGGTTATTAATGGTTGTTTGAGGAATGCACTTGGGGAAATCATCAAGATCCGTTGCTGGCAGTTCCTTTTTGCAATTGGTCACCATTAACGTCCCAGATGTGCTCGATGGGAGATAAGTCTGGGAACCAATGGAATCAAGTCTTAAATCAATTTCTCCAAAGTGCTCATCTTACTGTTAGCACCCTAAACATGCTACCATGTCCTGCAGCGTCTCAAGACTTGTCTTTCATCAAGCATATCTATGATGTAATTATTCAGCAATTAGAAAGGGAGCTGCCAGCAGTGGATCTTGATGATTTGCTTACCTATCTGAATTCTGCATGGAGTAACATTCTTCCGACAACCATTAATAGTCTCATTGATAGCAGTCAAGATGTGTAAGTGCAGAAATTTCTGTGTGTGGCACTCACTATATACTGATTACATCAAGATCTTTTTAAAAGTGTTTCAATTTTTCATCATTTGCTTATCATTTAACATGTCTATCCATCCTGTGATTTCCATAATTCCATAACTTTTTTTCTTCTTGGTGTTACAATATCCATATTGAGGAGTGTTTTATTGTCTTGTAGGTGATCTGAATTTCAGATGTAATTTAGGTGTAGCTCAGTTTGTAATTTAACAGAAAAATTGACTAATGAGAAATTTTCACTTGCTAAATTATTATTTTTTTTAATACAGGATTGAAATAAAATCTTTTTTAGTTATTTACATATTCTGTAAGATTCCACCTGACATAACTGATCAAAGCTTAAAATTCACTTAAAATGTAATTGAACCCTATCACAACTGTATCAGGAGCAAATTTTCCCTGTCTCCTTAGCTTCTCTGTTCTTCTAGGTTCTCCTCTTTTTAGGTACAGCAGGTGTCATTTGATCACTCACTGCAGATGGATTTGCAGACAAATTTGAGCAGTTTTAATGAATGATCAGTGCATGAGGAAAACAAAGTTTATAAGTGAGGAAAGATTTTTTTCTTTAAGATATTGTATAGAGTTTCCTACCTTCACTTGGACTGATAATTTAAGAGCAAAAAATAAGTGTAGTTACCATTTAAATGGAGTTCTGTCTGACAATTCCAAATACTGCACTTATCATCGCTTCATATGCTGATCACTACTTTTTCTCTCAGGTTGTGTAGGATCAAGTTGAACTTCCAGGTGGGCCCCTTTTGTCATGAGCAGAGATGCTTCTGGTGGCAGTCTATAAACTGTGTTTCAGGGGTGGCAAGATGCTGTCTCTCCTATTTCAGATTGGGATACTGCGCCCTGACTGGCCGGCAGTGGCCAGATGCAGCAATCCAGACAACTGTGTGATAATTATGGGCCTGGTCCGAGCCTGTCGGTGCCATCTGTATTTCAAATGGATGTGTGTCATTTAATGCACATCCAGTTGAAAAATTATGTGGAGAAGAGAACCACTAGCTCACCGGCTTATCAGAGGCCAGCAACTAGTGATGTCAGCGTATCTATACAGGCGATGCAGTGACGTCACTGCTGTGCACTGCCTGCTCTGATAGATGGAAGGGGAAAATGGAGATTTTCATTGTGGGAGCAGGGACAGGTGAGCTGAAAGAAAAATCATGTGATTAACAAAGAGCTCCTGCCGGAGGTTCGCGAGCCCATGTATCTGCATCCCCTATTTAATGGGAAGATCAGAGGGATCATTCTTATTCTCAGTTGCACATGGAGACGCAAAAAGCAATGGAATGAAACTGAAAGGGAGAAGATACAGATTAGAAATTATAAAAAAAACTTTTTGGACACTGAGGGTGATCAAAGAGTGGACCAGGCTGCCACGTGAGGTGGTGAGTTCTCCTTCAATGGAAGTCTTCAAACAGAGGCTGATGGTTTAGTGACTCCTGCATTGAGCAGAGGGTTGGAGACATGACCTTGAAGGTCCCTTCCAACTCTAACACTCTATGATAAGTGAGAATGGGCATGTTCTCCTCCCCAAAAGCCTTACCTATGCTGTGCGGTACAATCGTTCTTACACTATATTCTTCGAGGTTTTGTTTCTTGGCATTACTAGGATTTATTATTATGGTGCCTAGAACACATTCTTGTATGGTAAAGTGTAAACATGGAATGTGGACTTTTACTTGAATTATACTCTTTATTTCCAGACACTTAGTCACTGATGCATAGCTGCTGCTTTCTTTATTGCACTGAATTAATTTCTATGGGTGTTAGTGAAAGATTCATGTGCAAATCCCAATCTCAACCTTGGAGTGCCGGTCACACCAGCAATTAGTAGAGTTATGGCATCTTATCTTTCAATATATTTGGGAACCAATGTAAGTGTTTTTTCTATTTTCCTAAATCACTCAGGTTCTTAGAGGTAGATAAGTGCCATAATGTAAGTGTATTATATAATATACTGTGGGCTGCACTGGCAGCTTTGGCAAACGCCAGATAGGCCGGTCTGGCAGTGGGCGGCATTGGCCCCCAACTCTTTTAGTAGCATCTGTGTCCTTTGGACCATCGGCTTCCTGCTCCACCGCTTACTCTAATAGACTGCCTCCGGCTGCGGCCTTGAAGGGAGCTGGTGTAACACAAACGTCAGACAGCGCAATTTTTCTTTTTGGGAAAATCCTGTTTCAGAATCTTGTCCGTGACAAATTGATGAGAAGCCTACAAGTAAAACCAGACCAACCCACAGGCCCCATTCAGTTGATAGGAAAAATTAACACCCACTTACTTTCTGATGTCTAGATTACAAATGTATGATATATAAAAGAAATGTGTCCAAGAACATTAAACCATGCTGCAGATTGTCTGCTCTGGCTTCTGTTAACATGGAATCGGAATGTTCATTGTGGTAAGTGCAATTTATATGGACATGGGGACCTCTTGTGGTCATTTTTGGTAAGTGCATGTGCTTATTTATTATTATTATTAATATTTATTTATATAGCGCCATTGATTCCATGGTGCTGTACATGAGAAGGGGTTACATACAAATTACAGATATCACAGTAAACAAACTAACAATGACAGACTGATATTGAGGGGAGAGAGGACCCTGCCCTTTCGGGCTTACATTCTATTTATGAAACCAAGTTCAAAGAATTCTGAAGGGAAACATTAAGGCCAAGGTCCCACATAGCTTAAACATGCGTTTTTTTTCTGCAGGTAATCTCACGAAAATTCAGAATAGCAATCTGCTCTTGCATTTTTGCTGTGTTTATTTTATTTTTTTTATCACCTTTTTTATGCAGTATCTGAGCAGATTGGACACCGCATTTTTTCTGAGTTATTTTAGTGCAGAAATGCTCAGATTCTGCATTTAAAAACAGTTACATTACATTTTTTTCAGGCTCCCAATAAAAGCCTAACAGGAGAAACCATGCCAAAAAAATGCACAGTACAACAACTTTTGGCAGGAGTTTTCATTAAATCATATTATTTGAGCTTTTACTGCATGAAAAACAGCAGAAATAAATGTACCGTAGCTTTACCCGTACGTGGGAACACAGCCTTAGCCAAACAACAACAAAAACGATCTGAAAAGTGGCACCATAATTGCTGATGTAAAAAAATATATATTAAAACAATAAAACCAAGAAAACTTTGATTTTCCAAAAACTGGTGTGGTTAATCCAAGTGTTTTATAAGAAACTATTTGTTTTTATTTTAGACAAAACTAAAACTTAGAAAAGATTTAATGCTAAAATTACAAGCCCATAATATGTTATTCCAGGAGCGGGGTGGTAGTAGGATGAACAATAAAGTGTATACTTTGTCTTTACAGCTACTTCAGGACTGTATTTTCCTAAAAAACAATTCACTGGAAGTTTATACCTAGACCATCCTGCGGGTTCGATGCTCTTACAAGTCCATGCACTGGGTGACCACCCGGGAGAGGTCCCACACTTCAGCCTGTGCAGGACCCTTCAAAATCCAAAGTACATTCACTTTTTCCATGTGGATGGGCAGACAGGAATCCTCTATCTCAATGAGACCTTAACCAGTGAAGTCTTCAGCGAACTCAGTAAGTGTAAATTGTAGCCAGGCTTGGCTGATTCTTCTCCCAACGTAGTGAACCATGCAATGTGTTCTCCTTCCACTGCAGTTCCATAGACGGTGATAGAGCCAGTGTCCAGAATGTGCCCCGTTCATTTTGGAGTGTCCAGAGCTCCAGAGTCCCTTGATCCAGAAAATGTTTCCCAGCAGTCAGACCCCCAGTGGATAGGGGATAACTGACTATTTTGGGAATGACCCTTTAATGTAACTTGTATATTAGAAGTGTTATCGAATATCTATGTTATTATGTGGATGTGTGCTGCCATGCTGTTTGTTTTGGATTGGTTAAATTCCTGATTACACCATTCCAATCACATGGCCATAGTTTTCATATCATGTACATTAAAGAAAACTTTCTGAAGTGGTATTGGGGAAAAACAAAATCACTAAAATTATTTATTTATTTTTTTAATAAAGTGCTGGTCTTCGAGTCAATAAGAGTCCAGCGATAATCATTTATTCTTTGTTTTTTTTTGTTCTGCTACTTTTAAACTTGAAAAATGGTGTATGGTTGCCATATTCTGAGAGCCATAGCGTCTTTATTTTCCCGTCGGTGGCGCTGTTTGAGGGCTTGTCTTTTGCTGGATAAGCTGTGGTCTTTATCAGCACAAGTATGGGCACCATTAGTTTTTGATTGCTATTTTTTTTTTAAAGGGAGAAAAGGTGACTGAAAAAAACAGCAATTCTGACCCTTTTTTCCAATGCTCATGTGGGAAAAATAATATTCCTATTGCAGCAGCCAGGTCCCTAAATTGCCACAACTGCTGCCATCTGAGCTAGCTCCAATTACAGGTCGTGTCCGCTGTATAGTTCTGCCTCTGAGCCCTCACCATTAGCTACCATATGATGTACATCATTGGCTGGTAAGGGAATTAATGTTTTTAGCACTCTCCTTGCTGGATTATTTTACACGTACGTGTGTGTCCTTGGAGGCTGTAAATCCCCTGCACTTGCTAAATTGAGCTAACTGACCTGCAACCTTAGGACTTTTCTAGTCCTCACAACATACTTTTTTCAGATATGTCCTTTGACAATAAAAGTCAAGGGATTTTCAGCGAAAAACAAAAGACCCTTTAAAGACCTTCATCCAGTGCCTCTCACTGCCACAGCGGAGATGCCCATCATGCCTGGCTGTCACATATTGGGTACATGTTGTATTAATTGGACTGTCTGCCAATATCTGGCAAGAAGCCGCCAGACCCCATGTCAGTAGCGCCTCTCAAGTTAAAGGTGCTGGATAACCTCTTTGGCATTAGAGAATTCATTAAGCCAGCAAGGCGGGTAGCTTTATAAATCTTTAAGCTTTTGCTTTGTTAGAACAGTTTGTGATAGATGGGAATATTCACTTTCATTGCTGTCCTCATTTATTTATTTATTTTTATAGGAAGCCTATCAATATACATATTACGATTCAAAGTAATGGTGTCTACTGCTGAAGATCAGGTCTGCGACAAGCCCCTGACATTTACTGACATTAGCCTGTCACTTAAAGACTACAGAATCCCCAACTGCTCCGCGCTGCAACCCAAGGACTTGTGCTTCGGGGACCCTCAACTTTCTTTCCACATCAAAGAGAACCGACCACCGGGCAGATTCTTCCAGTTCTATCCACACGTCCATGCTCATCAGTGTCCAAATGTCAGTGTCAGCTACACCTTAATATTGGGTAATGACCATACCTCCATTCATGACAAGTGTGAAGTCTTGACGTTTACAGAAGGACATAATCCTGTTTTAGGATGGCCAGTGCCCTATACGGTATTAATGATTGGTGCCAGGAGATTAGATGCGTCACTTTTCTCTTGTTGATCAGTTGCTGACATACAAAAAAGATATAATATACATTTTGATAGTTGATAACCCCCTTATTATTTAATACAAAGGAGATCTAGTGTGAAAACTAAAAAAGCCCTAGAACCTCACCCACCTGAGAACCAGATCATTCACTGCAGATTTAAGTCAGGGATCAGGATTCAAGGATATTGACACCTTTTATGAAATTAAGTCTGCAATCTTCAAACCTTGATTAATTTTCAGACTCTGAAATGCGTTGTTTTTTTTTGTCATCAGAATTTTGTGCTTTTCAGCGTTTTTTGACACAGAGCATGTCACTTCTTTTCAGCGTTTTTTCAGCGTTTTTCACCCATTGACTTGAATGGATGGTGAAAAAAATCTTCAAATACGCAAGTTGACTTTTTTTGCAGCGTATTTGCTGCAAAAAAGTCAAGGACAACACTATGTGACCTCACAGTGAGCTCCGCTACATCTAGAAGGTAGGCTGCAAGGTTGCATGATGTGACCATACACCCTTTCATCCAGCAGAGCGGACCCGAACCTCATTCACTTGAATTGGGGGCCCAACAATATAGTGTTTGCTATGCTGTCACCGCATCTGACTGGCGATTAAACCATCCACGCGGGTCAGAGAGCTGCGGTTCCCACACTGTCAAAAGACAGCGTGAGTGCTCAGCTGTTATCGGAGGTATAAAGTTTACCTCCGGTCACTGGTGTCAGCTGATGGGACTACCTCTCCCATCATCCAACACCTGCTGCTGCTAATGACAGTAAGAGTAGGAGCGGCTGATGAGAGTATTCATCAGCCTCTCCTGCGCTATAAATAAATAATTTAAAAAAAAAACTCTGCGTAGGTTCCTCCCTATTTTTATAACCAGTCAGGCAAAATTCACAGCTGGGGACTGTAACCCTCAGCTGTTAGCGTTAGCACAGCTGGTTGTCAAGAATAGAGGGGTCCCCACGCTCTTTTTTCTAAATTATCATTTAAATGAACTATTTAAATTATTTAAATAAATGTTAAAAAAAACAGTGTGGGGTTCCCTCCTCCCTAATTTTTGGCAACCAGACTTGCTAAAGCAGACAGCTGGGGGCTGGTATTCTCAGGCTGGTGATATTGCCCCCCCCAGCCTAAAAATAGCAGCCCGCAGCGCCCAGAAAAGGCACATGTATTAGATGATCCAATTCTTGCACTTTGCCTGGCTTTTGCCACATGCCCTGTAGCAGTGGCAAGTGGGATTAATATTTATGGGGTTGATGTCATCTTTGTATTGTCAGGTGACATCAAGCCCACAGCTTAGCAATGGAGAGGCTTCTATAAGACACACATCCATTACTAATCCTATAGTTACATGTTAAATTAAGACACAACCAGAATAAATTATTTTATTAGAAATAACACAAAACAGTTTTCCATTTTTATTTAAAAATAGCAAACACAGTTATACTCGCCTAACACCTATTCTTCCGAAGCCCTTGTTCTCCTGTAATAAAACAGAAATAAAAAACAAAAATATCCCTCACCTGTCTGTCGTTCTGTCCCATGCTGTAATCCATGTCTGGGGGATAATTTGTTTTCAACCTGGACGGTGCAAAGATGCGACCGTCCATGCTGAGAACCACTGGCGAATGAGCTGCTGCGAGCGCAGCGTCAGTGACAGGCGGTGACGTCCTCAAGGTTACCTCCGGTCACTGAGGCTGTGTTCCCAGCCGAGCTGAACTGCCATGACCTCGATGAGATCTCCGCTAGCACCGTGAGAAAGTCACACGGTACAGAGGCGAGTTCACCGGGAGAATTTCACTGCGTTACATACAGATCAATGGACTATAGTAATATAGCAGTTAGGGGTGGTGACTTTAGTTCATATTGGGGAAAATGTGACCGTTCCCTTTAATCTGCGGTGCACAGGCCCCTCTGCCTCCCCACTCCTATCTCTAAAACTAAACTGAGAAACTAGGGGGAGTCTAGAGAGCTGGCAGAGCTCTGATAGATTTTGCAGAACAGTCAGCTTGATGAAGCAACCATGTACTGGTAAATTTGTAATGCAGTCCAAATAGTTGTACCTGAATTGCCTTTTTAATAATAAGGTGTACTATTGTAGACTCTACTAATTTGGCCTTTTAGATACCCTAGCCCCATGCATATTCTGGTGCCCAAGCAGATCAAGCATAGTCAATTACTTAAATTATTAAATATCAATCTTTGATCCGGCCATAGGTTTTATGTGAAAATTAGCTAGGTGTCATGTTCATTCAAGGCTAATCTTCAAAGATCAGGAAGAAGGCATGGAAGGCACTGTGCTCCTGATATACAAGGTTATTGTGGGGCTTGGATTTAGGAGTAGGTAACGTCTAGACTTGTTGATTGTTGGAATGTGGAAGGTCCTTTGCCAAGATTGTTCTCTTACGGGATCTTGAAAATGAAACTCTATAGATTTAAATCAAGAAATTTAATGGAAAAAAAACAACGTATAATTACTTTGCCTTTCCTACACAGACCAACACCTCCCTTTCCAGTACACACCTGTCACATCTGAAGTTGTCCTGCTTCATCCCTTGGACAGAGAAGAGAGGGAGCAGTATGATCTCGTAGTTGAATGCATGGTAAGGAACAACACCACAGCGGTGGAGGTCATGGAATCATTCCGGATCCAGGTTTATGATGAAGATGACAGCCCTCCTTTCCTACCAGATGGAATGGATACTGCAAATGTTACAGTAGAATATGAAAGAAAGAAAGTAAGTGATTGAAAATCCTTTAAAGAAAAGCTCCCGTTGTGGCAGTGCATGATTCAGGGGCTCAAGTACTGTTATGTCTGGTGCGAGGCCAGCAGGGACGGAGCATTACTTCTCTATATAAACTAGATTGTTTCTTTCTCTGTTTGCATATTACAAATATTAAAATCTGATGTAGCTGTATTGTGATGTGTTCTGCAGATTTCACATTTTAAAATCTCCAAGTAAATATTTCACTACATTTTAAAGAGTGCTTATCACCAGGACAAAAGTTGCCACTTTTTGCTCATATTTTACTTGCGCTATTCCTTGAGTAATCAGGTTGTTTTTTTTTTTTTAATCCACCTTAATGGCCTTTCTGTTTGGTGCTAATTTCTATGGTCTTTACCAAGGGGACGTTTCTTTAGGCTGCTTTGCATTATTGCCCTATGAGCAACATCTCATTGGTAACAACCATAAAAATTAGCCCTAAGTAAAAAGCCCCATACCTCTGGGGCTGTACCACAGATATAAAGGGAATCTGGCACCAGGTTTGTGTTACTTCGTTTGAGCTCAGCATAATAAGGACAAAGAGACCCTTATTCCAGTGATTTGTCACTTTACTGGGTGCAGAAGTTTGCAATAGATGTAGCAGAGCTCAGAATGCTGATCCCGCCTACACCACAGCTTTCTGTGCACATTGTACAGTTAGGTCCATATATATTTGGACAGAGACAACATTTTTCTAATTTTGGTTCTAGACATTACCAAAAACAATTCAGATGCAGTTGAAGTTCAGACTTTTAGCTTTCATTTGAGGGTATCCACACTAAAATTGGATGAAGGGTTTAGTAGTTTCAGCTCCTTAACATGTGCCAACTTGTTTTTAAAGGGACCAAAATTAATTGGACGGATTAAATAATCGTAAATAAAATGTTCATTTCTAGTACTTGTTTGAAAACCCTTTGTTGGCAATGACTGCCTGAAGTCTTGAACTCATGGACATCACCAGACGCTGTGTTTCCTCCTTTTTGATGCTCTGCCAGGCCTTCACTGCGGTGGTTTTCAGTTGCTGTTTGTTTGTGGGCCTTTCTGTCTGAAGTCTAGTCTTTAACAAGTGAAATGCATGCTCAATTGGGTTGAGATCAGGTGACTGACTTGGCCATTCAAGAATGTTCCACTTCTTTGCTTTAATAAACTCCTGGGTTGCTTTGGCTTTATGTTTTGGGTCATTGTCCATTTGTAGTATGAAACAACGACCAATCAGTTTGGCTGCATTTGGCTGGATCTGAGCACACAGTATGGCTCTGAATACCTCAGAATTCATTCAACTGCTTCTGTCCTGTGTCACATCATCAATAAACAGTAGTGACCCAGTGCCACTGGAAGCCATGCATGCCCAAGCCATCACACTGCTTCCGCCGTGTTTTACAGATGATCTGGTATGCTTTGGATCATGAGCAGTACCACGCCTTCGCCATACTTTTCTCTTTCCATCATTCTGGTAGAGATTGATCTTGATTTCATCTGTCCAAAGAATGTTCTTCCAGAACTGTGCTGGCTTTTTTAGATGCTTTATTAGCAAAGTCCAGTCTAGCCTTTTGATTCTTGATGCTTTTGAGTGGCTTGCACCGTGCAGTGAACCCTCTGTATTTACTTTCATGCAGTCTTCTCTTTATGGTAGATTTGGATATTGTTACGCCTACCTCCTGGAGAGTGTTGTTCACTTGGTTGGCTGTTGTGGAGGGGTTTCTCTTCACCATGGAGATTATTCTGCAATCATCCACCACTGTTGTCTTCCTTGGGCGCCCAGGTCTTTTTGCTTTGATGAGTTCACCAGTGCTTTCTTTCTTTCTCAGGATGTACCAAACTGTAGATTTTGCCACTCCTAATGTTGTAGCAATTTCTCGGATGGCTTTTTTCTGTTTTTGCAGCTTAAGGTTGGCTTGTTTCACCTGCATGGAGAGCTCCTTTGACCGCATGTTTCCTTCAAAGCAAAACCTTCCAAATGCAAGCACCACACCTCAAATCAACTCCAGGTCTTTTATCTGCTTAATTGAGAATGACTTAACAAAGGGATTGCCCACACCTGTCCATGAAATAGCCTTGGAGTCAATTGTCCAATTACTTTTGGTCCCTTTAAAAACAGGGTGGCACATGTTAAGGAGCTGAAACTCCTAAACCCTTCATCCAATTTTAATGTGGATACCCTCAAATGAAAGTTGAAAGTCTGAACTTCAACTGCATCTGAATTGTTTTGTTTAAAATTCATTGTGGTAATGTCTAGAACCAAAATTAGAAAAATGTTGTCTCTGTCCAAATATATATGGACCTAACTGTATATTTGACCATAAGCTTCTATCCATTGTGGGGGGCATGTTTGGACCAGGAGTGACAAGGGGCAGCTAGTCCAGCAGGGATAAACACTTTATCTAGTGCTGAAATCAGAGTCTCAGTCCCTATATTTATTATTTATTATTATTATTATTATTATTATTATTATTATTATTATTTATTTATTTATTCATTTATATAGCGCCATTAATTCCATGGTGCTGTACATGGGAAGGGGGGTTACATCCAAAGTTATAGATATCGTTACATACAAAGTTATAGATATCGTTAACAGTAAACAAATTTACAATGACGGACTGGTACAGAGGGGAGAGGACCCTGTCCTTGCGGGCTTACATTCTACAGGATAGTGGGGAAGAGACAGAAGGTCGGGGGTGCAGCAGCTCAGGCGGTGGTGAGGCAGCAGAATGGTTATTGCAGGCTGTAAGCTTTCCTGAAAAGATGGGTTTTCAGGTTCCATTTGAAGGATCCGAGGGTGGGGGATAATCGGACGTGTTGAGGCATGGTATTCCAGAGGATAGGGGATATTCGGGAGAATTCTTGGAGGCGGTTGTGTGAGGAACGAATAAGTGTGGAGGAGAGTAGGAGGTCTTGGGAGGATCGAAGATTACATGAGGGAAGATATTGGGAGACTAGCTCAGAGATATAGGGGGGGAAAGGTTGTGGATGGCTTTGTAGGTCAGTGCTAGTAGCTTGAACTGTATTCATTGGGGAATTGGGAGCCAATGGAAGTATTTGCAGAGGGGAGAGACAGGGGAGTAGCGGGAAGAGAGGTGGATTAGTCGGGCAGCAGAATTGAGGACAGACTGGAGTGGTGCAAGAGAGTTGGCAGGGAGGCCACAGAGGAGAGTGTTGCAGTAGTCAAGGCAGGAGATGATGAGCGCATGTACAAGAGTTTTAGTAGATTGAGGACTGAGGAAGGGACGGATTCTGGAAATATTTTTGAGTTGGAGGCGACAGGAGGTGGCAAGAGTTTGCACGTGTGATTTGAAGGACAGGGCAGAGTCGAGAGTTACTCTGAGTCAGCGGATTTCAGGTGCGGGAGAGAGCGTGATGCCGTTTACCATAATAGATAGATCAGGTAGGGAAGATATGTGAGATGGAGGAAAGATAATGAGTTCAGTTTTGTCTGCGTTGAGTATTAGGAAGCGAGAGGTGAAAAAGGAGGATATGGCTGATAGACACTCTGGGATTCTAGACAGCAGAGAGGTGACATCTGGGCCAGAGAGGTAAATCTGAGTGTCATCTGCATACAGGTGGTACTGGAAGCCATGGGACTTTATGAGTTGCCCTAGGCCAAGTGTATAGGTGGAAAAAAGTAGGGGCCCCAGGACAGAGCCTTGGGGGACTCCAACAGAGAGGGGGCGGGATGATGAGGTAGTGTGGGTGTAGGGAAGGTGGACTGACGGGCAGACCTGTCTGTAGTGGGAAGGCGGAGGTGTAGCGCAGTGTAGGTCTGAAACTGCTGAGATAATGAGAAAGGGTGCAGTATTGTAGTTTGAGCATTAGAGGGTAGCGGAGAGTGTAAGAGTGGGACTGAACAACTTCCATTGGTCAGAGAAACTGTCAGGTCATGGTGGGCGGAGTTACTAGAACTGGAAGTATAAAAGGCTGAGGGAAGGTTCTGGAAGGGTTAGTCAGCGATAGGAGCACAGTAGAGAGGAAGCTCTGCTGAGGAGAAAGAGACAGTAGAAAGGCTCCGGAGGGTACTGACAGTTGAGGCGGTCACGGGGGGTGGCCCAGAGGACAGTAGCCGCAGACGAAGACAGCCTGGGGGTACCAAACGGACGGCGTTCTCAGACGGGTGAAGCACTGTGGTGGATGGGCCTAGGGCAGCCACCGTGAAAAGAGCCACGAGAGACGCCACGACTACAGTAAAAAAGAAGTGAAGGTACCCGGGCCTGTGTACGGATAAGTGTGAAGCTGCTGTGGTGAATTGCTGTGGTCGTCAGAAGGACGGCCAATAAAAACGGACCTGTTGAATACAAATTCTGTCTCAGTATCGTGTTTGTCTGTGGCAAAAAGTGGGTCACCCCTCCCAGTCGGTTACCCTACCTACATTTGGCGTAGTCGGCAGGATTATTGCCGCAAATACAACACCTTTAGCGGCAAGCCTGCCTCAAAGTACCAAAGGACCCCAAGCTGTACGGGGTGAAGATTTTATTTTTTCCCTGTGGATTACAAATTGGGACTGTGCTTATGATTGCTGGCTGCCATTAAGTGGATCCGGAGCAGAAAAGTGTTCTGTCAAAATGGCTGTGGCATTTCAGCATCAAAAAGAAACACAGGAGTTTGCAGCCATATTGGACATTCTGGGACTATGTCGCATCCGCCCCTGGGGGGCACGGCCTACATCAGGAGACAGCTGCCCTCCCACTCTGGACCTTGGAAGATGGGTGGAGAGGCCGATCAGCGCCCCACCCACGAGAGGGAGTGGCCCAGGTGAAGAGACTGGGTGCGGCTGCTTGGCGCCATTGAGCTTCGGGAACTCGAGCGAGATGCGATGCTGCAGCTGCCGTAGCCTCAAGCGTCTGAAATGGAAATGGCGTCAGGAGATCGAATCCCGTCGGGAGACCTGCCCCTGGGAGCCATTCTCGATACCGCGGACCTTGTTGGAACAGCCGTTGGAAGAATCTGCACGAGTTCCCCCCACGGAGCCATTGGGCCTGGAGGCCGGCCATGCCAGATGGCAGGGTGAAGATCCACGGCTATTGAAGGAGCTGCGGGAAAGTCTGCTGGGAGCCGTGACACCAGGGAAAGTGAACGTTCCCCCGGCCCAGCCGGTGGCATCGCAAGCAGATCCCGCCCCCATGCCCAGTGCACAAGACAGGCCCCCGGGCCCTGACACCGGCCCTCGACCTCCCCGGCCGACCTCCCGCTCTCCAGCGACTACGGCCCTGAATGACTTGGTACCTGGGGGTACCAAACGGATGGCATACTCAGACTGGTGAAGCCCTGTGGTGGATGGGCCTAGGGCAGCCACCGTGAAAAGAGCCACGAGAGACGCCACTACTACAGGAAAAAAGAAGTGAAGGTACCCGGGCCTGTGTACGGAGAAGTGTGAAGCTGCTGTGGTGAATTGCTGTGGTCGTCAGAAGGACGGCCAATAAAAACGGAACTGTTGTATACGAATTCTGTCTGTCTCGTGTTTGTGGCAAAAAGTGGGTCACCCCCCCAGTCGGTTATCCTACCTACATGGGAGTGGGAAACGCTGAATGTGCGGTCAGAAAGGTATGAGGAAATCCAGGACAGGGCAAGGTCTTTTATCATGGAGTCAGATTACATAGCAGACAACTGCTGACAGATTCCCTTTAATAAAAACAAAACAAAGTAAATCTCAGGGGAGCAGCGAGAATAAAATAGGAGTAAAAACAGGTCACTTTTGACATGATGATAGGTCCTCTATAAAGGGAAGCTATCATCAGAAAATGACTTCATGTATTATAGTTTATCAGTTTTAATGTTAAAGAAGACTCATGTACATGGAGCATAACCTAAAATGTTGATCCAGAGGAAGGCAAAAACCCCATGGCAGATGCTATTTGCCCATATTAGGGGAAAAATGTATACTCAACTCCACATACGGCAGTCAGACTAGTTCCTTGGATCAATTCCCCATCACAGAATCTAGTGCCCATGCCCTGTAATATTATATTTTTCAACAAAGGCATCCAGGCCTCCTTGTACTTCTGTAGTGAATCAACCATTACAACATTATGTGGCAGAGAGTTCTATAGTCGCACCGAAAATAATCCATAGTCTCAATGCTCACACTGTAAAGGATCGTGTGATCAAGATTAAACCTTTTTGACCTTTATCAAAGGTGGCAGATAATTTTCCAGAGGAGCCACAACCATGACTGTTGTGGAGGGCCGATCCAGAATCATTGTTCTGAAATGATTCTGAACAATATTAATATTAATTACAATTAATATGAATAATTATCATTTAATATTGACCAGAACTAAGTATGCTGACACCCCCTGTGTACCATGTGAGCCCTTTATATACCATAAGAGCCCACACACAGCTCCTATATACAATATGAGGCCCCACATGGCCTCCGTGTATACGGCGCCCATACACATAAAAAAAAAATAAAAACATACCCACCACGCTCCGGTTCCCCCAGCTCTCTGCTCCTGTCTCCTGTGCATGGAGTCTCAGGAACAGCTCGATGAAATTAAATCTTTGCATTTGCTATCTCACCCGCTGATTGGTGGAAGATGGAATTGGCGGTCCCGTCTTCCACCAATATGTTCACCGCTGTTGGTGGCAGAGGATGGACAGCGGGTAAAGGAGGGCATGGTCTGGCCTGTGGACTACCGTTTGATCCCTTTGGCTTTCTCGGTCCGAGAGCCGGACTGAAACAGCCAGATGACCGGATATGGCCCACGGGCCTCAGTTTGCCCAGGTCCACTCTAAATGTAGAGGATGCCACCTTGCCATCATTGCAGGCCTAAGAATAAAATGATCATTCTATATCTTTGTGCTGTCTCCTCATATATATGTACATTGTAATAAGATCATCCATAAGCCTTCGTTTTCCCAAACTGATTAAGTATAATCTGTATTCTGCAGTCCACCCATTCCTTTAACAACCTTGGTTGCTCTTCTCAGCACCTTCTCTAATTCAGCTATGTCCTTCTTATACACCGTAGATCAAAATTGTACCCAGTATTCCAAGTGTGACTACATTAGTAACTAACTTGTATAGAGGCAAAACTATGTTCTTGTGATAAGCATCTATGCCTCCTTTAATGCATCTCGTGATTTTATTTGCTTTGGCAGTAGCTGCCTAGCACTGGTCAATAAACTAGAGTTTGCCGCCCACCCATACACTCAAGTCTTTTTCAGTGACAGTTTTATCCAGTGCTTTACAATTAAGCACATAATTATACATTTTAATTTCTCAGCCCAAGTGCATGACCTTACATTTATTTACATTAAACTTCAATTGCCGTTTCTAAGCCAAAGCCTCCAGCTTATATCAATCCATTTTGTAATATTTAATTATTCTCCTCTATATTGATTACCTTGCAGAGCTTATTATCATATGCAAATTTTGAAATTGTACTCTGTCCTTTACAAGGTCTTTAATAAATATATTCATGGAAGAAGGCCCAATACTGACCCCTGTGTTACCCCACTGTTATCTGTGGCACCACATTTTTTATTTGGCAGTCCTTTGTGTAGACACTGTAATTATGGAACATTTAAATATTAGAAATAGTCTTTCTATTACTGTACTTCCTGCAGTTCTTGGGGGTGTGGTGGGTATATGCCATTGGGACCTGTTAGTTTGTCTACTTTAGTGTTTGAGGAGGCGCAATATTGTTGGGTTAACAGGTGATAGATAAAATGGAGATTTTATAGTTTACCAGATAATGTCATTTTTTATTAATACAGATTGCGATATAGAAAAATAATTGTTTTATTTAAAAAATGAAACCTAAAAACCCATTTTCATTTGTCATTTGCTTGTGATAGCTTCCATTTAGCACTTGAATAAATCCTCCTTGGGTAGAAAATGGGAAAGCCTGCAAACATGTTTTATACTGATTCTGCCTTTATTATTCCAATTGAAGAGCTTAAAACTATAGTAATGTAACAGTGGGTGTACAATGGGTGACCACCCTTACTTTATTTTTGTTGACTCATTGAAGATCATTGATGTCTAAGTGATGTTGAATTTTCTGATCTTGACATATGAAATACCAACATTTTGTGTCCTGGAAATGGCCTACATCAATGACTGAGAGTAAAATGTTTAATTTACTGTTTACTGCTTCCACAGGGCACCGTTCTTGGGTCACTGTTGGTCAATGATCTTGACACAACACCCGTCTATTCAATAGACAGTAGTCACAACAGATACACAGAAACTATCATCAACAATGAAACCTTTGTACTTGAGAAATTCCAAATCAAGCACAGCCTCAAGGAGATTCAATTCAGGAGAAATGTCAGCACGATTCGAGGAACAGTCCATGAATTTAGTAAGAAAATAAATGTATACTATGTCAATCTGTTCAGTTGCCAAATGAAGATCTTAGGTGCTGACTCTCTGTAGACGATGTGTTAAACGTCAGAGTACTCCACATGGCTGATTCTGTGGATGAGCAGTGCACAGAGAAATCAGGGTTATCGTCCATACAAATTACTTCAGTGGTGAGCTTGTGTAATGGAGTGCAAACAATATGGCCACTATTGTAGCTTCCTAATGAGAGATTTTTAATACTGATTGATAAGTCTGTTCAGTCGCCATATTGTGGCATAAATAGGCACTCTGGGATGTAGAGTGTAGACTGGAGTTAATACATCCTGTTAATTGATGAGCAGCTTATGGGGATGTGAATCTGCGCATGCACACTGTCCATATGGGGATAAAAATCTCTGCATGCACACTGTCCATATGGGGATGTGAATCTCTGCACGCACACTGTCCATATGGGGATAAAAATCTCTGTACGCACACTGTCCATATGGGGATATACATCTCTGCATGCACACTGTCCATATGGGGTTATGAATCTATTCATGCCCACTGTCCATATGGGAATATACAGTGGGGAAAAAACGTATTTAGTCAGCCACCAATTGTGCAAGTTCGCCCACTTTAACCCCTTAACCCCCAAGGGTGGTTTGCACGTTCATGACAGGGCCAATTTTTACAATTCTGACCACTGTCCCTTTATGAGGTAATAACTCTGAAACGCTTCCATGGATCCTGGTGATTCTCACACTGTTTTCTCGTGACATATTGTACTTCAAGTTAGTGGTCAAATTTCACTCAAATAACTTGCGTTTATTTGTGAAAAAAATGGAAATTTGGCGAAAATTTAGAAAATTTCGCAATTTTCCAACTTTGAATTTTTATGCCCTTAAATCACAGAGATATGGCACACAAAAAACTTGATAAATAACATTTCACATATGTTTACTTTACATCAGCACAATTTTGGAACCAAACTTTTTTTTTGTTAGGAAGTTATAAGGGTTAAAAGTTGACCAGCGATTTCTCATTTTTGCAACACCATTTTATTTTTACGGACCACATCACATTTGAAGTCACTTTGAGGGGTCTATATAATAGAAAATATCCAAAAGTGACACCATTCTAAAAACTGCACCCCTCAAGGTGCTCAAAACCAGATTCAAGAAGTTTATTAATCCTTCAGGTTCTTCAAAAGAATTTTTTGAATGTTTAAAAAAAAAAATGAACATTTAACTTTTTTTCACAAAAAAATTACTTCAGGTCCAATTTCTTTTATTTTACCAAGGGTAACAGGAGAAATTGGACTGCAAAAGTTATTGTGCAATTTGTCCTGAGTATGCTGATACCCCATATGTGGGAGAAAACTACTGTATGGGCACACGTCGGGGCTCAGAAGGGAAGTAGTGACGTTTTGGAATGCAGACTTTGATGGAATGGTCTGCGGATGTGGGGGGAATCACTGTTTCGGCGCATGGCAGAGCTCAGAAGGGAAGGAGCGCCATTTGACTTTTTCAATGCAAAATTGGCTGGAATTCAGATCGGACGCCATGTCACGTTTGGAGAGCCCCTGATGTACCTAAACAGTGGAAACCCCCCACAAGTGACCCCATTTTGGAAACTAGACCCACCAAGGAACTTATCTAGATATGTGGTGAGAACTTTGAACCCACAAGGGCTTCACAGAAGTTTATAACGTACAGCCGTACAAGTAAAAAATCATATTTTTTCCACAAAAATAATCTTTTCACCCCTAATTTTTATTTTCCCAAGGGTAACAGGACCCTAAAAGTTATTGTGCAATTTGTCCTAAGTACGCTAATACCCCATATGTGGGTGTAAACAACTATTTGGGCGCATGGCAGAGCTCAAAAGGGAAGCAGCGCCATTTGACTTTTTTTGGCTGGAATTGAGATCGGACACCATGTCGCATTTGGAAAGCCCCTGATGTACCAAAACAGTGGAAACCTCCCCACAAATGACACCATTTTGGAAACTAGACCCCCCAAGGAACTTATCTAGATATGTGGTGAGAACTTTGAACCCCCAAGGGCTTCACAGAAGTTTATAACGTATAGCCGTACAATTAAAAAATCATATTTTTTCCACAAAAATGATCTTTTCACCCTCAATTTTTATTTTTCCAAGGGTAGCAGGACCCCAAAAGTTATTGCGCAATTTGTCCTGAGTACGCCGATACCCCATATGTGGGGGTAAACCACTATTTGAGCGCATGGCAGAATTGGGATTGGAACTTATCTAGATGTGTGGTGAGCACTTTGAACCCCCCAGTGCTTCACAGTTTATAACGCCCGGGCGTGAAAATTAGTCCCCAATTTTTTTATTTTTCCAAGGGTAACAGGAGAAATTGGACTGCAAAAGTTGTTGTCCAATTTGTCTTGAGTATGCTGATACCCCATATGTGGGAGAAAACTACTGTATGGGGACACGTCGGGGCTCGGAAGGGAAGTAGTGACGTTTTGGAATGCAGACTTTGATGGAATGGTCTGTGGGTGTCATGTCGCGTTTGGAGAGCCTCTGATGTGCCTAAACTGTTGAAATTCCCCACAAGTGACCCCATTTTGGAAACTAGACCCCCCACAGAACTTATCTAGATGTGTGGTGAGCACTTTGAACCCCCCCTGGGCTTCACAGAAGTTTATAACGCCCCGGCGTGAAAATAAAAAAATCATATTTTTTTCCACAAAAATGATATTTTTGCCCCCAATTTTTTATTTTCCTAAAGGTAACAGGAGATATTGGACCCCAAAAGTTGTTTTGCAATTTGTCCTGAGTAGGCTGATACCCCATATGTGGTGGTAAAACACTCTTTGAGCAAATGGCAGTGCTTGGAAGGGATGGAGCACCATTTGACTTTTTCAACATAGAATTGGCTGGAATTGAGATCAGACGCCATGTTGCGTTTGGAGAGCACCTGATGTGCCCAAACAGTGGAAACCCCCCAATTCTAACTCCAACCCTAACCCCAACACACCTCTAACCCTAATCTCAGCCCTAGCCCTAACCCTAATGGGAAAATGAAAATACATTTTTTTAATTTTATTATTTTTCCCTAACTAAGGGGGTGATAAAGGGGGGTTTGATTTACTATTTATATCGGGTTTTTATGTTTGGCAGCTGTCATCGCTAAAAGACGCTTTTTATTGTAAAAATAGTTTTTGCATCACCACATTTTGAGAGCTATAATTTTTCTATATTTTGACCCACTGAGTCATGTGAGGTCTTATTTTTTGCAGGACGAGTTGACGTTTTTATTGGTACCATTTTCAGGCACGTGACATTTTTTGATCGCTTTTTATTCCGATTTTTGGGACGCAGAATGAACAAAAACCAGTATTTCAAGAATTTCTTTTGGGAGGTGCGTTTACACCGTTTCGTGTGCAGTAAAATTGATAAGGCGGTTTTATTCTTCGGGTCAGTACGATTACAGCGATACCTCATTTATGTCTTTTTTAATGCTTTGGCGATTTTATGCACTGAAAACAATTTTATATAAAAAATAATTATTTTTGCATCGCTTTATTCTGCGAGCTATAACTTTTTTATTTTTTTGCTGATGACACTGTGTGGCAGCTCGTTTTTTGTGTGACAAGATGACGTTTTCAGAGGTACCATAGTTATTTATATCCGTCTTTTTGATCGCGCGTTATTGCACTTTTTGCTCGGCGGTATGATAATAAAGCATTATTTTTTGCTTTGTTTTTTAAGGGGTTCGCTAAAGGGGTTAACTAATTGGACAGTTTTATAGAGTTTTATAGGGCTGGTCGTTATGGACGCGGCGATACCAAATATGTGTACTTTTATTGTTTTTTTTGTTTTTTTTATTTCCAAAAAATGAATTTATTAGGGAATATTTTTTTACTTTTTTTTTATTTATATAGCGATTTTTTTTTTTTTTTTTATAAATTATTTTTACACTTTTTTTTTTAACTTTATTATACTGGGCCAGGGGGGAAATCACTGTCATGTGACAGATCGCTGATCTGTCACATCACAGATCGATGTGACAGATCAGCGATTTGAAGCAGTAGTGACGAAGCCGGCTCCCTGCAGGCCCCCGTAGGTCCCCGCTGCCATATTGGATCCGGGGACCTGCAGGGAAGGAGGCCCCCGGAGCAGCGCAGCACATCGCGCTGCTTCGGGGGGCTCAGGGAAGCACGGAGGGAGCCCCCTCCCTGCCAATGCTTCCCTAAACCCCCTGTACACTGCGATCGTGTTTGATCGCAGTGTGCCAGGGGCTAATGTGTCGGGGGCGGTCCGTGACCGCCCCTGACACATAGTGCCCGGTGTCAGCTGTGATAATCAGCTGACACCCGGCCACTGATCACCATGACGTTCTAAATCGTCCTTGGGAATTTAGTCCCAGGGCACATGGACTGGATAGTACGTCATATGGCAGAAAGGGGTTAAAGATGAAAAATGCCTGTAATTGACATCATAGGTAGAACACAACTATGAGAGTCAAAATGAGAAAACAAATCCAGAAAATCATCTTGTCTGATTTGGCAAGATTTATTTTTCAACCTATGGTGGAAAATAAGTATTTGGTCATTTACAAAAGTTCATCTCAATATTTTGTTATATATCCTTTGTTGGCAATGACAGAGGTCAAACGTTTTCTGTAAGTCTTCACAAGGTTGGCACACACTGCTGATGGTATGTTGGCCCATTCCTCCATGCAGATCTCCTCTAGAGCAGTGATGTTTTGGGCCTGTTGATGGACAACACAGATTTTCAACTCCCTCCAAAGGTTTTCTATGGGGTTGAGATCTGGAGACTGTCTAGGCCACTCCAGGTCCTTCATATGCTTCTTACGAAGTCACTCCTTCACACTGTCCATATGGGGATAGGAATCTTTGCATGCACCCTGTCCATATGGGGTTATGAATCTCTGTCTGCACACTATCCATATGGGGTTATGAATCTCTGTATGCACACTGTCCATATGGAAGAGAACAGTGGGTAAAATTGCTGCTCTGGATGGTCCCACACTGGATTTTATCCATTTTAGAACATTTGAAGCCATTTTATACATTTTGCTAATTAGCTACTTTCTTCTTGACCCACTTTGTGGTCCCCTCATTGCATTCCCGGTTTGGGATTGTTGTCCTTGCAGTTTTGCATAGTTCCCAGTACATGGCATTTCTGGCACAATATAATGTCCTTGTTTCTTCTGTGGCAGAGCTCCTGCTGAACCAGAGTATTTCCATAAACAGAAATGCATCATATCAAGTGGTGGTTTTGGTGAGAGATGTTGAATACCCTCATCCTGGTGGAGAGCTCAGGCTGTACTTCAATGTCACAATCAAGCCTGTTACAATTCGATTCCCTAATATAACGTACCAGTTCACGGTCAACTGTAATGCCAACCGCTATGCCCAGGTAATATTATTTCCCACTTTGTTTATGAATACATTATTGCACAGTCTGTATAATGTGGACAAGCGAACGACCCTCTATCGCTTGAGCCATAACTG
The DNA here is from genome assembly GCF_039654945.1 of Dendrobates tinctorius. Taxonomy (NCBI): domain Eukaryota; kingdom Metazoa; phylum Chordata; class Amphibia; order Anura; family Dendrobatidae; genus Dendrobates; species Dendrobates tinctorius. The sequence continues at coordinate 2,390,486 of NW_027361708.1, forward strand.
GGTCTAGCTGTTTGGCAAGGTGTCCATAGCCCAGATGTTACCGGACTCCCAAAACCTACATTAGCTCTGTGCTAACAAAAGTGCAGCCATTCCTGTCACTGCTGTTATGCAGATTAATAATTATACTGATCATATTTCTAAAAAGTATCCCTTTTTGATGAATAACCACTTTAAGGGGTTATCCACCCTTTGGGGAATATTTGTTTGTTTGTTTTTTAACTTAAATGCTTGTAATTTTGGCTAAATATTTTTGGATTGGATTCAATTAAAAATGTTCTTGCCTTCTATAGATGCTGTGTTGCACTGTATGGGTGGCTGCAGAATGAGTTAACTGAGAATCCATCAGTCATGCCACTATGACTGTCTGACACATTTCCTAACTCCTTGTCTGTGGTTTTGTGAGCTCCTCATAGCTGAGTTGTGATCACAGACTACATCCAAATTGAATGTGTAGAGAAACTAAGAACCTATGACAGCCACATGATGCAACATTTGTAATAAAACCCAATCGCATAAATGATTTTTAGCCTGGTTTACATGAATTTAAATGGAAACTGTCATATGAATCTTCCTGCCCATGTGTGTATATCGGAAGAAACCTGACAATCAACTAGAGAGGTGTGAAGAATAGCCCTCGGGGGGCAGCGCAGCCCTATTCTCCTCTATTCCTATGGTCCCTGGCTATCTCTGCAAACATTGAACTATTTCAGATAGAAACATACTTGGCTGCAATCGTACAGATAGGGTCTGATTCATGGTGCCAGTGGCTTGGGCGTCATGAATCATCTGACGGGTAACCTTCTAAGGAAGGAAAAAAAATTCTCCCCAAAGGTGGAAAAGACCTTTAAAACATACCCACCATTTGTACAATACACAGATCATTTTTCATGTCTCTGTCCCATTTGAGCACTTAAACTGTAATAGATGTGAGTCATTCCATGTTCTGAAGTTATTGTAACCTAATGTCTTTTTTGTGATCCAGATTGGAAGAGTATGCATTGAAAACTGCTCACTGTTTAAAGGTGTCAACGTGATTTACACGCTTCAGGCTCCAAATACCACCCATGCCATTGACATTCTGAAGGAACCGGGGGAAATGTTTGCCACTCTATTTGTTAATGATTCTAGAGCTTTGGCCAACCATGATAGCCGGGTGATCGTTTATACACTTTTAGCCTCCAATGCACCAATCAAGGAGCCCTCCAAGACACAAGGCAACGAGACCTCAAAGACACAAGTAACTGTCATCATTGAAGGAACTTGTAAGTGCCGCTATTCATTAAATGTAATGTGCTGAACAATAATGTGCTCTAAAAGTACTAGTGCTCACCATTTTGCATATACACTGCCCAAAATTGTGTTGAGCGCCTGAATCAAGATAAGCAAGAAAAGGGTTAATAAGGGTATCACCCATTTATATGGGCAACATATATATGAAGGACATTGCTTGTTGGAATTACCCTGTTCATTGAAATGCCTCTGTCAAACAGTTCTCTTTTACCCCTTGAAAATTGAAAGTGTTAGCAATACGTGTGCTCGGTTATTCCAGCCTTCTTTTCTATAGATTCTATTAGATAAATAACTTCTACCTCAAAAAAAATATAAAATGTCTTGTCATGAAAGACCATACATATCCATGATAAGAAGCCATATTAGGCTTTACAAAGCCCTGGTTATTAAACAAATCGACTTCTCCAGCATAAAGTGTAATCCTGTGTATGCCAAAAAAGCAGGTTCAGCTCACCAATTTGGTCTTAACAGACTTGATTTACAAGAAGATTGAGTGATGCCATTTTTAATGCTGGTGGGTGTGAGCCCACTGAGCCACAGGCCGGGCCTACCCTGGAGGGGTGCAGTGATGTGTCTATAGGGTATGCACTAGAGCCTCCCATGGCGAGGGTAGGCTAGGCCACCGATGGACACCAGGCACCAATCCAGGGCAGTCCCTAGGACTGCATCAGCTGTCTGGAGGGTCAGAGACTTGGATATATAGTACAGGTGGGTGAGACAAAAGTGTAGTGAGACGTCCGAGGTCAGGGCATGCAGCACAGGTTCAAAATTCGTAGCAGAGGTCAGGGGCGGAAAGATCATGATAAACAAAAAGGTAAGTCTGGTCGATAACAGGTGAGACATAAAAGGAATACAGCAATACAGGAAGTTAGAGACTGAGCTACTAGGAACCTAGGTTTGGGTGAGGAACGGAGGGTGGAATCGCCTGATATCCCCTACTGCAAGCAGATCTCTGCAGGACAAAGTGGATAAAATTCCTGCAGAGTTCAGCCGTGCCCCCATATGACTCTCAAACCGCAGACCTGGAAAAGAAGCACAAGGCAACTCCGAGCGATGGTCGGCTACTGAGTGGAGCAGAGTGAAACACACGGTTAGTGGGGCGGTGCTTAGAAGGTGTACGTGTGGCCGGTGTAACAGTTCTCTGCATTAAGAATATTAATAAGCCACATAAAACACAGCTAGCTGACACATTTCAGGTGGAAGCCAATGGTACATATATTTTCATCATTTTCCTCTATCCTTGTTTTCTTTCAGCTATAAAGGATGAAGAAAATTGTCCACTGTCATGTTCAGAAAACAAAAACAGACGGGATTGTGAAGAATGCAGTGGATTTGGGTCCCTTACTGGAAGATGCCAATGGAGACAGGGATTTGGTGGAGGTAAGATAACAAATCTCAATCTCATAAGGTCTGCAGTATGGTGGTAACACTGGGGTCCTGGGTTCAAATCTCACCAAGTGCAACATCTGCAAGGAGTTTGTATGTTCTCCCCGTGTGTGCGTTGGTTTCCTCCGGGTTCTACGGTTTACTCGCACACTCCAAAGACATACTGATGGGGAAATTAGCTTGTAGGCCCAATGTGGTTTTCCAGACTACAGCAATGTACACCTTCGGCTAGGGTCACAAGATAGAATTAAAAAAATCAGTCCGATTTTCATTTAGAATTGTGGTATCCTATTTTTTTCTCACTTTTCATCCATGAGCTGTCTGTGTACAATCTGTTTTCTTACTCAGCAGCTATTAATCTTTTCTTGGACCATTTACCATTTCCTACGCTACAGAATTGTAATGTATCTGTAAAAATTGGATGATACACTCTGACTCCATATGGTATTCGCTATTTTTTTTTCTGACACCCATCCTATTTCAGAGTGAATTGGTTCATGCTTCGATTTTTTGGTTTGTCTGTTTTTTTTCACAGACACATTGTCAATGGAAAAAACCCATCATCACTGAATAACATTGGTCAGTGCGCAGTTCGATTAAAACCTCAAATAGCACTCGTCTGATTTATACAGTGGCATGAGCGAGTCCTAAGGATTGCTCTCCATATAGAGCTACCTACCTCTTGTGTTTGCAAGCAAAGAATACAGACCACTATGTCCTCCCATTGCATGCCCACCCCACTCTCTCCGACCAGTTTGTTATCAGTCATTATCAATGCACAAACCTTTTCAGATGCACAGCTGATAACATATGGGTTTCCAATAATATTTATACAATGTGAAATAACACTTAATTACGTACAATCCCCTTCTTATAACCCGCTTCCTTGCGCTGTGCACAATCTTGGATTAAGGAATGCTTGTCTATTCTTCACTAATATTGTCCTTTTCTTTGTTTTAAAGGGATCACTAAAAATTATTCTACTTGTACACCAAGTATCCTTACGTGCCCTGACGGGATTTGTGATGCTGTGGAGAAGAAAGACTCTAAAATCTGTCCCCAAGATTGCACAAGTGCGTGTTTTATTATTTTACATACTTTAGTTTTCTCTCAATTTGACAAAATAGTAAACTGGGCCTAGAATAACTTTTAGTATCAGCTAAAAATCTCATTCGCCTCGCCTCTGTCATGGTGGCTCCTCTTCAGGATTTAAATGAAGCAGCCAGAAAAATGCTGGTTAGTGTGGCCATAGGTTGTGCCCAACTAATCTATAATAGACCTATACTGCCCTCCATTTCCACCATCAGTCTAAGACTACTGCTTCTGCCCATCTCACTACAGGAAAGAAACGGTTGTCTGAACGTCTACCCGATCAGAAGGAGAGAAGAATACAACCATTCAGCCTAACATTTATAGCAGAAGTGACTGTCATATGTCTTAAAAACTATGTGCCATATGAAGTTATATTGCCGTGAAATGTAACATTTTTCATTAACATTGCATGTGCCTTCTCAGGGGAACACAAACTTCCCTTTCAAAGACAATTTCATGGGGCAGAAATACCCATATCTTCTGTTTTTATTTATTTTAGTTAATAAAAATTGCATGTTAAGTCTGGCTTAATAGATTCCCTGGAAATCGGGGTACTTCAGCCATAATATGGATCACAGATATCTAGAACAGATCTTATGTGGAACATTAGCGTTACAACTAAAGATGAATGGATTGCTTTGCGCAACCCCAGACCATGGTCCAGTGCCAGGTCTTTCTGTGGACTGAAGTTGCACAAATTATTATCCTTGGGAACCCTGATTCGGCTTATGACTAGCTGGGCTGGCAAGACATGACTTGTGCGCCATACAGGTGATGGCATGCCAGGTTGACGAATCAAATGCTGTATCAGGAAACTTGGAAGCTCAGTAAAATTGCACAGTTCCTGTCCCTATCGGAGAGTATGGACCTGCATCATGGACCAGGGTTGCACGAAGCAATCCATTTATCTATTCATCTTTAGTTCCTACTCTAGACATTACCATTTAAAGTGTCTTTATTGTACTAGAATTTCCACTTATTGAGCATTTTTACTCTTTACATAAATTAACTAAGACTTTCACCTTTACGGCTCAGTCATGTCTCCCTCCATTATCAATCATATATGGAAAATCCAATGGAGCTGTCTAACCTGAGGGTTTTGTTTCTCTTTGGGATTCAGAGTTAGCAATCATAGGCGGACATGATCCAGGAGTTCCGGGAATAAAAGCAGGTCATGGCACCTGTTACTGCATCCTCCCTGAAAAATGCTACTGTGAAAAGGATATTGAAGAGGGTAAGAAACTTTCTCTAAATGTACAACATGAATGAAAGTTTGGGTATTGATCCTGTATTGCACACTATTGGAACAGAGTTGCATTCTATGCAAATTTCATATCTGAAATTTTCCAGTGTTCTTCCTGGCTCAATTTGCTTGATTAGAATTATAAAATTACAGATAAATATTTTTTTCACAATACATATGTGGTAAAAAAAAGAACCTTGGAAAATTGTTTTACAAATATATCTGGTTTCTTTTACAGTTCAGTTGTGTGATGACGCCTGCAAGACAGTGATCGCTTGTGGAGTATTTCTGTCCTTTATCATCTCTGTGCTGTTGTCCTCATACTTTATTCACCGATACCACAAAAACTCACCAAAGCCCCCTATAGCTTCTGCTGAGATGACCTTCCGCCGGCCAGCTCAATCTTACCCAATCAGCTACTCCTCGACAAATGCCCGACGACCATCTCTAGATTCAATGGAGAATCAAGTCTCAGTGGATACATTTAAAATACCAGTAGGTTTCTTAGCCCAATATTACATAGCCACCAGAGTTTTAGATAGTCATGAATAGCTTGTTTAAAGGGTTATTGTCCGAAACAAAAGGATCAGAGGTCGCGCATTCACACCTCTGCATCATTAAAGACTGGGAGTTCCTGGGATCTAGAGCTCAATTCTCAAGATCACTGGTCATGAGTCAAAGCCTCAGGGATCAGTAATTTATCCTCTATCTCATGACTTTTGATTCAGGGAATAACCCTATTAGTAAAATTTTTATTTTCATGATTTCTCTGGGACTGTGAAGTGGTTATTTCAGGTGTAAAGTGTAGATCATTTGTTTTAAGTAGTAGAATCTGAGTCCTGATGATCAAGGTAGTCTTCAGTATGTAGGGTGTTGTAGAAGGCCTTGGTCCCAGACGTTCTGAAATGTAAAGACAGATAAAGGATTTTTCAACCGTTTTCTTATAATTAACAATGGCCCATGTATGCTACTAAAAAAAATGCACCATTGGCATACTTATAATGGCAGCAAACCATTCTGAGAGTTGGGGAAAGCTGAACATTGCCTCCTCCCACTCAGCTACTCAATTTTCCGTTTGCATCCTCAGAATGCAGCTGTAGTGAAACAAGATGTTGTTTTTTTTATTTCGGTCAGTACTTCTGGGGGGCATCATAATGGAGGAAGTATGTGGGTATTATACTATGTAGTGGGGTGTGCAGCAATATATTGAGTGGTAGGTTGTATACACATTATACACTGTGAATGGGCTGTGGGGACATCATACAAATGTGTGTGGGGGAACTGTAGAGGCATCAAACTGTATTGAGGGGGAACTGTGGGACATTATACCATGTTTGTTGCTTGGAGGATTTTGAAGTCATCATACTGTGTGAAAGGGCTGTGTGGGAACATCATACTGTCTGTGTGGGAGGGGACTGTAGGGACCTCATACTGTGTATGTAGGGGAGGAAAGGATAGGAACACAATGTGTGTGTGAGGGAGTAGATGAGGGGCATCATACTGTGAATGTTGGGGGAGGACCTTGGGAGTATCATACTGTCTGTGTTGGCGGTAGGACTTTGAGGGCATCATATGGTGTGTGAGAGTGGACTGGGGACATCACACTGTTTATGTTAAGGGGGACATCAGGGATATCTTACTATGTCGACACCATATTATCTGTTTTGGGGGAGTACATTTGGAGCATCATACAGTATGTGAGTTGTGGGCAGTGTGTATAATACTGTATGTGAGAGGAGACTTCTTACTGTGTGCAATCTTCAACTTACTGCATGAGTCACTGGCAGTCTTTACTTTTATTTTTCTGGTCAGTGTCTGATTGCTGCCGCAAAACAGTGCCGCAGTGATGAATGCACCAAGGCATCACTCCTTTGATTACTGATTGACTGCAGCAGGCAGAATCTGACAAGTATGGAAGAGCAGGAGAAGAAATTGGTGGTAAACTTGGCCAGCAGGATGAAGGACAGGGAGAACATTCATGCATGAACACAGGGCCATATGTTAATTAAAATGAAGCTGAAGAAACGGTTACGCCCAACGGTGGCGCATGTGGAATTGTAGACACACTGTGCCACAGCCTTTTGTTAGGAGCATAGCTAAGCGGCTACCAGGTATTCACTGTGGCTCCTGATGGTGGAGACAGGCTGGGCTGCAGTGGCCTCAGGAACCACTCCTAGGCAGATCCCGGGACTGCAGTTGCTGACCCCAGGGGTCAGGTTTGCTGAGACTGTTTAGGGCCATGACACACCGGTCTAGGATATTGAACCAGTGACACGGGACAGGGGACAATGTTCAGGCACTTGCCACACTAGGACCAGGGAACTTCATGAGCCGGATTAGCCACACCAGAACCAGGGGATTTCGGAAACAGGACTGGCCACATCAGTACCAGGGTACTATTGACTCAGGACTGGCCACTCCAAGACTAGGCGATAATGTTCAAGAACTGGCCACACCAAGACCAGGAATTAGGGTTCATAACTTTGGCCGCACCATGACTAGAGGACCTCACAACTATACTGGTAAAACACCACACTACCTAACGATTTTACTCGTTGCTTGGTGACTCCCTAAAGAAGAGGGTCCTTTAATACAGGATGACTCCCAGCAATTAGTGCTCACATTATACTAAATGCCTCTCCACTACAAGCTGAGGGCATTTACTATATGCGTACTCTGCCCTTCTAAGAACAGGGGAACATGCACATGTGGCGCTGTGTCGGGAACTACAGTGCACACACCAGGAGGTAGCAGGAGCATGCTGGGGAACTGTGCCGAGGACCAGGACGATGAGAAAAGCTGGTGTCCCTGCATGGACACTATTAAGAGGCGCTGGCCAACCTCTTTAAATTAAAGACCAAATGTATATTTTGACTATAATATTTTGAATGGACCTTTGGAGGACGTTCAGAAAAGTTGTGTGATGCTGAGTCACTTCTCATGACAAGCCATGAGTCAGGGTAGTCAAGGAGTCCGAGGACAAGAGCCAGGTGGGTGCATCATAAATAGAGGGAAGAGACAAAGGCCTAATGGGTACAGGTCCGAGGTCGGAATACCAGGAGGATAACGGATCAGAGCAAAGGGACTAGGCAAAATGGATGGTTAGAACGAAGTCCATAGTCAGGCAGCAAAAAGATCCACAAGCAAAGCACAGAGATAAACCAGTCATCTGAATCCACATATGGCAGAGATCTGGGACTGGGAACACCTGAAGGCAGCCCAGCACCTCCCAGTCTCAATTTTGATGGCCGAGCTGTCAGTCAAAACACTGACAGATCAGCACGCCCCTGCACCAGATTGGACGGCTGAGCGGTCGGCAACTGCATCCCAGACGCTAACCCTAAGGTGGGATCGTGACAGGTTGAAAATCTGGAAGTCATCATTAAGATATTTATATTATAAAATTTAGTGGTATATTTATTTACATATGGATTTTTTTTTAATTTTGTTTACATGTCCACAAAGTTCAAACAAAGGATAATAATAATAATCTTTATTTTTATATAGCACTAACATATTCCGCAGCGCTTTACAATTTGCACACATTATCATCACTGTCCCCGATGGGGCTCACCATCTAAATTCCCTATCAGTATGTCTTTGGAATGTGGGAGGAAACCCACGCAAATACGGGGAGAACATACAAACTCCTTGCAGATGTTGTCCTTGGTGGGATTCGAACCCAGGACTCCAGCGCTGCAAGGCTGCCATGCTATCCACTGAGCCTCCGTGCTGCCCTATGGATGAAAGAGGATAATTAAATCTCCCTCTTCTAATTTTCTATTTCTAGTTTTGCTGCTTTACAAATAAGCATCAATGTGCCACATTTTGTGGATTATCAGAAGCACCAAACCATATGGACGTACCCCAAATTGTGATGAAGTAAATTGGGAAAACATATTTTTAATAAAATGATGGCGTGTCTTATGGTCCGCTTTTACAGTACCTGTGTTGGAGTGTCGTCCCAGGGATGCATTGTCACTACTGCACAAAGCTGGCAGTGGCTGCAGGAGTGGCGCAATGCTGTGTGCCTGGGCTGGGAGGAGGGGGTGTTCGGCAGTGCAAGGATGTGGCGGGCTCCGGGCTTTCAGAAAATGACAGCAGAGTCCCCGCACTTTTCATCGTTTTCACTGGGGTGGACTTTGGGAAAATGACCGCCAGAGGCGGAGATTGAGCCAAGATCTCAATCTGCGCATGCGCTGCCTCTGGTGTCCATTTTCCCGAAGTCCACCACAGTGAAAACAATGGGAAGTGTGGGGACTCTGCCGACATTTGTGAAAGTACAGGACCCGCTGCAGCCTCACACCACCGAAAATCGTCCATTTCCTACCCGGGGCCCGCAGCATAGCCCTATTCCTGCCACCACCACAAGCTTCCTGCATCAGCGAGCTTGCTGCCTGGGACCTCGCTGCACCTCAGTCGCCTGCTGTAAGCTACAGTTAGGTCCATATATATTTGGACAGAGACAACATTTTTCTAATTTTGGTTCTAGACATTACCACAATGAATTTTAAACAAAACATTTCAGATGCAGTTGAAGTTCAGACTTTCAGCTTTCATTTGCGGGTATCCACATTAAAACTGGATGAAGGGTTTAGGAGTTTCAGCTCCTCAACATGTGCCACCCTGTTTTTAAAGGGACCAAAAGTAATTGAACAATTGACTCCAAGGCTATTTCATGGACAGATGTGGGCAATCCCTTTGTTATGTCATTCTCAATTAAGCAGATAAAAGGCCTGGAGATGATTTGAGGTGTGGTGCTTGCATTTGGAAGGTTTTGCTGTGAAGGAAACATGCGGTCAAAGGAGCTCTCCATGCAGGTGCAACAAGCCATCCTTAAGCTGCAAAAACAGAAAAAACCCATCCGAGAAATTGCTACAACATTAGGAGTGGCAAAATCTACAGTTTGGTACATCCTGAGAAAGCACTGGTGAACTCATCAATGCAGAAAGACCTGGGCGCCCACGGAAGACAACAGTGGTGGATGATTGCAGAATAATCTCCATGGTGAAGAGAAAGCCCTTCACAACAGCCAACCTAGTGAACAACACTCTCCAGGAGGTAGGCGTATCAATATCCAAATCTACCATAAAGAGAAAACTGCATGAAATTAAATACAGAGGGTTCACTGCATGGTGCAAGCCTCTCATAAGCATCAAGAATCAAAAGGCTAGACTGGCCTTTGCTAAAAAAAAATCTAAAAAAGCCAGCACAGTTCTGGAAGAACATTCTTTGGACAGATGAAACCAAGATCAACCTCTACCAGAATGGTGGAAAGAGAAAAGTATGGCGAAGGCGTGGTACTGCTCATGATCCAAAGCATACCACATCATCTGTAAAACACGGCGGAAGCAGTGTGATGGCTTGGGCATGCATGGCTGCCAGTGGCACTGGGTCACTAGTGTTTATTGATGATGTGACACAGGACAGAAGCAGCCGAATGAATTCTGAGGTATTCAGAGCCATACTGTGTGCTCAGATCCAGCCAAATGCAGCCAAACTGATTGGTCGTCGTTTCATACTACAGATGGACAATGACCCAAAACATAAAGCCAAAGCAACCCAGGAGTTTATTAAAGCAAAGAAGTGGAATATTCTTGAATGACCAAGTCAGTCACCTGATCTCAACCCAATTGAGCATGCATTTCACTTGTTAAAGACTAAACTTCAGACAGAAAGGCCCACAAACAAACAGCAACTGAAAACCACCGCAGTGAAGGCCTGGCAGAGCATCAAAAAGGAGGAAACACAGCGTCTGGTGATGTCCATGAGTTCAAGACTTCAGGCAGTCATTGCCAACAAAGGGTTTTCAAACAAGTACTAGAAATGAACATTATATTTACAATTATTTAATCTGTCCACTTACTTTTGGTCCCTTTAAAAACAAGTTGGCATATGTTAAGGAGCTGTAACTCCTAAACCCTTCATCCAATTTTAATGTGGATACCCTCAAATGAAAGCTGAAAGTCTGAACTTCAACTGCATCTGAATTGTTTTGTTTAAAATTCATTGTGGTAATGTCTAGAACCAAAATTAGAAAAATGTTGTCTCTGTCCAAATATATATGGACCTAACTGTACATTCCGATTATAAAAACGCACCCTCCATTTTTCCCCAAAAAATTTGAGGAAAAAATTGTCTTATAATTTGAAAAATATGTTATTTAGTAAACCTAAATAATTTCCAAATTGATTTACTTTGCTCTTTTCATCTAAAGGAAGATCCAAAGTGGGAATTTCCAAGGAAAAACTTGGTTCTAGGTAAAACTCTTGGTGAAGGAGAGTTTGGTAAAGTGGTTAAGGCAACAGCATTTCGGTTGAAAGGGAAAGCTGGTTACACTACAGTGGCTGTCAAAATGTTAAAAGGTAAGAATAAAAAATTATCACATTTTTGTACTTTAAAAAAATGACACACTCGGTCCCCACAAAAAACATTTTTTCCTCTTGCAATATCAAATGCCAGGGATTTTGACATATTGTTTGTACAATATTGATTTTGGCCAATGGTACAATGGTGGCCATGATGCCAAGTGATCTTGTCAACCTGTTAAACTTGAAGCCAAACTTAGTGAGTTATACCTACTGAGGCCATATGCTGCTTAAAGGGAATCTGTCACCCTTTTTTTTCGGCTTGCGGCTGCCGGCAGAGACATCAGGGGCTTATCTACAGCAGTCTGTAATGCTGTAGATAAGCCTCCGATGTAACCTGAAAGAGAAGAAAAACACGTTATATTATACTCACCGGGGTGGGCGGTCCGGTTCGGTGGGCGTTGCGGTCCGGTCCGACGCCTCTTCATGCGATGACGTCCTCTTCTCCCGTCCTGTAATGGCTGCGGCGCAAGCGCACTGCTCTGCCCTGTTGAGGGCAGAGCAGAGTCCTGCAGTGCGCAGGCGTCAGGAGAGGCCCGGCGCCTGCGCACTGAATGTGACTCACGACCCTCTCTCTAAGCTGAATGTGGCTCTCGAGATCAGAAAGGTTGGGAACCACTGATCTAGCACATCAAAGAAGACAGAAATGGGGTCCCCCGAGTCCTCCAGTACTTCCGGTGTCCGTCAAGCTGTGTTCCCCGGCCCTTGGCGTCTTCTTCCAGGAAGAAAATAGTGGGCACATGCGCAGTGCGCCCGCCGAGATCTACCAGCCGGCTACAATAGGAGATTTCTCCTATTGGTTCATTTTGATCACTGTGATAGACCCTATCACACTGATCAAAATAAAAAAAATAAAGTAAAAAAAAAATAGTAAATCAAACCCCTCTTTATCACCCTTTTAGTTAGGTAAAAATAATGAAATAAAAAAAATGTATTTTTTTTCTGTAAGGGTTAGGACTCGGGTTATAGTTGGGGTTAGGGCTAGGGTTAGGGCTGGGGTTAGAGCTAGGGTTAGGGTTGGGCTAGGGTTAGGGTTGCTGCTAGGGCTAGGGTTGGGGTTAGAGCTAAGGCTAGGGTTGAGGCTAGGGCTGTGGTTAGGGTTGTGTTGGGGCTAGGGTTGTGTTTGGGTTGTGGTTAGGGTTATGGTTGTGATTAGGGTTAGGGGTGTGTTGGGGTTAGGGCTGTGTTAGGGTTGCAGTTAGAATTGGGGGGTTTCCACTCCTCAGGGGGTCTCCAAACACGATATGGTGCCGCCATTGATTCCAGCCAGTTTTGCATGCAAAAAGTCAAACGGTACTCCCTCCCTTCTGAACCCTGCCATGCGCCCAAACAGTGGCTTTCCCCCACATACGGGGTATCGGCATACTCAGGAGAAAATGGACCACAAAACTTGTTGTGCAATTTCTCCTGATACCCTTGTGAAAATAAAAAAAATTGGTTCCAATATAAATTTTTTGGGAAAAAAAGTAAAATGTTCATTTTTTCCTTCCACATTGCTTTAGTTCTCATGAAGCACCTGAAGGGTTAATAAACTTCTTGAATGTGGTTTTGAGCACCTTTAGGGATGCAGTTTATACTGTTTTTAGAATGGTATCACTTTTGGGTATTTTTTGTTATATTGAACCCCCCTCCAAAAAAAAAGACTTTAAATATGGTTCCTAAAAAAAAAAATGGTTTTGTAAATTTTGTTGAAAAATGAGAAATAGCTGTTCAACTTTTAACTCATAACTTTTTTTGTTTCCAAAATTGTGCTGATGTAAGGATACTTTCACATTAGCGTTTTTTATCACTGCGCTTCCTGCGCAATAGAAACGCATGCAAAAGCGCATCATGCGTTTTGCATGCGTTTGCTTTTTATAGGCGCATGCATTTTAACCAGTTTCTAGCCATGTTAACTCTTAAAACGCATGCGATTTTTAAATTCCCATAGACTGTAATGTGTTATTTTGGTGCATTCCGTGCGCATGCGTTTTTTTGACACAGGTTGGACGGACCAAAAATGCAACAGGTTGTGTCCGGCGCGCCTAGGCGCACACTACAAAAACCGCATGCGCACGAAAACGCATACAAACACGTGCAAACGTTAGACCATGCGCCCCCATGTTAAACATAGGGGTGCATGGCGCATGCGCATGGACGCGCACGATGCGCTGCACTAAAAAACACTAATGTGAAACCAGCCTAAAGTAGACATTTTGGAAATGTTATTTATTAACTATTTTGTGCAATATGACTCTAATTTAAGGGCAACATTTTTTCAAAATTTGAAAATTGCCAAATTTTTGCCAAATTTACATTTTTTTCATAAGTAAATGTAAGTTTTATCGAAGAAATTTTACCACTAACATGAAGTACAATATGTCACGAAAAAACATTCTCAGAATCATTGGGATACATTGAAGTGTTCCAGAGTTATAACCTCATAAAGTGACAGTGGTCAGAATTGTAAAAATTGGCCTGGTCATTAAGTACCAAATTGGCTCTGTCACTCTGGGGTTAAATGACTTTCCTTACATTGCCAAGACTCACGAAGCCCTGATTGGAACACTCTTCTTAAGTGTTTGGAGGTCTCATGATTCTCTCTTAATGTCAAATTTTATGTGGAAAAAAATTGGGAATTTTGGATTTTAACATTCCCTGATCTAAGGAAAATCCACTATCCCATTATGGGAACCTTTTTGCATTATAGTACATGTAAATTCTCCCTCGATGGTAGGAGCTATGGTTACTGAAATCTAGAGGAGTCCAGGTGGGAAATTTTGGTCAGACATTCCCATCCTATCATGTTTTTTATTTTCATTAGAGGAGGAGGGAATTGATCCTCATCCAAGAAAAAATTGTAAAAAAAAAAAAAAAAGAATTAAAAATAAATTTGGTCCTCATGTCTTTTCACAGAAAGTGCCTCCCAAAGTGAATTACGGGATCTTCTTTCTGAATTTAACCTCTTGAAGCAGGTCAATCATCCACATGTCATCAAATTGTATGGGGCTTGTACACAAGATGGTAAGTACATCTCATCATATATATATCCCAGGATATCATTCTTCAGTTGGATAGATCAGTCTAATGTCCTCATATTACAGTAGTTATGTACAGGGCCGGACTGGCCATCTGGCAACTCTGGCAAGTGGGCCGCCTTGTCTGCTTTACGTTGTTAACAGAATCAGTGTTCTCAAGACTCCCATACTGTTAAGAGTTTGACGTCACTTACTCCAGCAGGGCACGAGTATCATTAGAAATATTGGTCTTGTAGTAAAACTTGTTTTCCTCCATCCAGAGTATTATTAGTAATATATCCTATCTGGTGCTTGGGGACGGGGACAGCACGGGCCTGTGTGATTTCAAATGCCAGGGCTGAATTTTAGCCCCAGGCCATACCTGGCTATTAGAGATGAGCGACTTTGCCTTTTTTCGGGTCGAGTCGGGTTTCATGAAACTTGACTTTCGCAAAAGTCGGGTCGAACGCAATCAGCCGATTATCGTGAAAAGTCGAAGGCCGATTGGAACACGAAACCAAATGCAAGTCGATGGGGAAGAAAAGTCGGCAGTGAGTGGAGGACAGGAAACACACCTACAGTGCCCATTTTAATGCCAAAAACATCAATTCTTATTACTTAAGCTTGTCAACCTTAATTTACTTTATAATAATAGTTAGACATTGAAAACTGGGGGTTATTTGGCTAAAGTTGTGGGGGGGGGTAGGGCTGGCTCCAGATTTTCATGGGCCCAGGGCCAAAGAGTGTCACTGGCTCCTTTAACACATGCCACAATTCATGATCCTCTGATATAGCAGAGAAATAGCGGTATAGTACAATGAAAAATACTTCACTTCTTACATCACATAACTGATATCCATTTTAAATTCTTCAATAGCTCCAAAAACGGACAGTATATTACTCCATACAGTATTATGGCCACTGCATAGTGCGCCATACAGAGTAATGAGGCCCATATATTTCTCCATACAGAATCATTGGTCCCATATAATATTCAATACAGTATATGATGAGCTCCACATAATGCTACAGTATATGTTGGTCCCCATGGATGAAGCTCCACTGTCTTATGGGCCCAAATAATGCTCCATATATAATGGGCCCCATTTCTAATGCTCCAGTGTATAATGGGCCCCGTAAATGCTGCTCCAGTGTCTGATGTCACCCGTTTGGAAAGCTCCAGCATATGATGGGCCTCACGAATTATGCTCTAGTGTACGATTGGTCCAAATAATGCTCCATATATAATCTGCCCCATTTACAATGCTCCAGTATATGATGGGCCCCATGGATGCTCCAGTGTATAATGGGCCCTGTAAATGCTGCTCCAGTGTCTGATTTCCACCTTTGGAATGCTCCAGTGTATGGTGGGCCCCATTTATCATTCTCCAGAGTATAGTGCTCCCCAAAAATTGCTCCTAACCTTTAAAACAATTAAATAAGTCTCCTCGCTAGGGAATCCCTGTACTTTGGACTCCTCATCGTCCCCATCTTCCATTTCTCTGCACTTGGACTGTTTAGGCAGAGGGCGTACAGACGTGATGTCATCGCGCTCTCTGACCAGAATGTCACTGTCAGGAAACGCGGAAGATATCACAGCGGTGGAGCAGGGAGAGGTAAGTATTTCAACTTTGCAAGTGCTGTGATCCTGAGCAAGCAGGGGGGGCCCACTCATTGGCGAAGGCACTGACACAGGGCCCCTCATAGTACAATACAGTGTAGACACTTTTGCGTACTATGAGGGGCCCTGTGCCAGTGCCGTCGCCCATGAGTATGCCCCCCCCACCTGCTCAAGGAACCAGCACTTTCATCTGCACCTTCCTCTTTGTCACTGTGTAAGGTGGTATAGTATGCGGGAAGGGGACCTGAGTTTCATCAGGGTCAGATTCTGGCTGTGTAAAGTGTGAGGGGAAAGTAGTGGTCTGGGTCAATGTACCAGCAGAATCATCTAGCAGTGGCTGGGCATCAGTGCACTTGTGGCACCCCCAGTACGGTCGCCACAGTGGCATTACCTTCCTCCTAGGGATTGTGATGTCATGCTTGGGAGCAACGAAGGATCTCTCTAGCAGTTAAACCAACACACAACACAGTTCCCACTCCAGGCCAGCAGGGAGAGCTCTGAACCTGACTGCTGAGGAGCTGCTCTCTGTGGTCGGGAGGAGGGAAGTTAGGGCAGTCTGTGAAGGGAAGGGGAAGTGTGTGGACGTGAGAAGGGGAGCTGGAGGATGAGCAGAGTTAAGGCTCACTCCTAGCTGGAGCGCATGGTCCGGATTCCGGTCTCCGAGTTTGTAGGGACACTGACGGTCCTGCAGCAGAAACCGGAGGAAGTAGCAGCTGTAAATGCTCTGTTCTCAACTAAGGCTCGGAGGCCCCAGCAGCGACGTGTGTGAGCCAGAAGGAAAAGGCTACGGCTGCCTGCCATATGAGAAAGTTCCAAAAGAGAGTCAACAGGGGGAACTTCAGTGAACTCAGTACTGCGAGTACCTCAGATAAGCGCTAGAACGGAGGCCACCCTACCTATCTGCAGAGAGAGAATTCCTAATTTGCTTCCAGGCTGACCAACTCCTTCTCCATCTTTACACTGGGTCCTGGACGGCACTTACCAAGCACAGGTAAAGGAACTGCACGACTGTGTCTGTCATCTTTCTCCTGCGCCTGACGCACGGCTCTGCTACATCCTGCACTTCACACCATCTACCAACTCTTTCATCTGCCCTGCGACTACGGCCCTACCTGTGCAGGGCTTCTACATCTTAGCTGCACCACAACATCTGTCCCAGAGAAGTGACACTGCAGCGCTGGTCAATCTGATCAGAAACCACAGGTGGCGTCATGTATCATTCACCTATAAATATTATTCACCCCTTCTTCATGGATGCCCAGGGCCACTGACCGGGTCACCACCACCGTGACACATCCCTCTGAGACACCGGCCCGGTACCGATTAACCCCACTGCCCCGGCTGGCGATCCACACTCCATGTCAGATTCATCTTGAACTGGAAAATTCACGATTTGACTTGATAACCCAGGCATGGTATGTGAAAAGAGCTCCATGGAGTAATTTGTAGTGTGGCCTGCCGCATCCTTCACTTTTGGTAGGGGTGAAGGACACAAGGAAAGGTGTTGTTCCTGACTAGGAGCCTCCACTGATGACTCAGTGCTTATATTTCTTGAAACTTCAGAAGAGGAGGCTATAGAGCTGGAGGCTGTGTCAGCAATGTAAGCCAAAACTTGTTCCTGAAGCTCCGGCTTTAAAAGCGGTTTACCTACTCCCAGAAAAGGGAGCCTTCGAGGCCTTGTGGAGCCAGACGATGACGCAGGCTCAACACCTCCTGCCTTAGGTGCTATTGTGCATTGTGCCTTTGCCACTACCAGCAGATGCACCACCACCAACAGTACCAGCTGGCAACCCCCGCCCACTTCCACAGCCTTTTCCACCATACTTCCTCATTTTTGGGAAAATGTACCCAAAATACCACCAGCTTTATGGTACTGTAAAACAAGGTACAAGGTGTATATAGTATTGGGGAGAATTTGAATCTCCTTAGAGATTTTAGGAGGCTGACAATGATGCTCTCAGTCCAAGTATGGCAGCAGGCAGCCTAATAAGCAGGACTGCTGCACACAAAAGTGTGGAAAAATGAACTCTTGGTAACTGTGCAGAAAAGAGGAAGAAAAGTATTTTTGCTTTTAAAAAAGCAGTTTGCACAGCAGTGTGCAAACAGCAATGCAGCTATCAGGGAGCCTTATAAAGGCAGCCTAATAACCAACAGAGCTGATGCACAAAAATATATCCTCCCCTGTCACTGCACACAAAGTGTTGTGTTGTACAGTGAAAATCGCTACCAGCAGAAGCAGTTTTTTTTGTTCTTCTTCCCTGCCTAACGCTCTCCCTTATTCAGAATCAGCAGCAGCAACCTCTCCCTATGCTAAGATCGGCAGAAGTAAGATGGCAATCGGCGTGCACGCCCTTTTATAGCCCCTGTGACGCCACACAAAGCAAGCCAATCACTTGCATGTCCTTCTCAAAGATGGTGGTGACCGATGCCCATGTCATCGCGTTGCCCACAGTGTGCGTCCTCCATCATTGGCTGAAAAAGGGTGCTGGAAGCATCATTTGAAACGCGACTTTGGCGCTCTGGTCGCCGACCTCATGGCCGACCTCACGCTATCGTCTGGTTTCGTTTCATGAAACCCGACTTTAGCGAAAGTCGACGACTTATGAATTTGACCAACCCGTTTTGCTCAACTCTACTGGCTATGTATTAAAATTCTCTACATTACAGATCCTCAACAAGTTTAGTTACCCTTTATGTGCTGCTTATTACAAAAAATAGAAATGTTAAAAGTATTTTTATGGTAGAATAAAATAGGCAGAGGATGGTAGAATAAATTAGGCAGAGGATTGCAGAACTACCGTATAGTTGTTTTATTTTCTCTAATATATTCTTCTTGTTTTTTCCCTATGTTTGATTCAGGCCCCCTCTATCTCATAGTGGAATATGCGAAGTACGGTTCATTACGTAGCTTCCTAAGGGAAAGTCGCAAAGTGGGACCAAGTTCTGTAGGCGGTGACTCCAATCGGAATTCCAGCTACTTGGAAAATCCCGATGAAAGAGCCCTGACCATGGGAGACCTCATTTCCTTTGCATGGCAAATATCCAGAGGAATGCAGTATTTGGCAGAAATGAAGGTATGTAAAACTGTTGTACATTATGTATATGTAACGATTATATATTATGTCACCTCGTTACTGTCTAATTTGAATGTTTTCTAGAGGTAAATTAATAATCTACCACAGAATATATTTAATCAAACTGTTTATGCCAGCTTTCTGGTTTTAATCTTTTTTTTTAAATTTCACAATCTTTTTCCGCATTATTGCGACATTGTATGTTCTTATTAGAGTCCACCAGGAGCAGTGTGGCTGAGCTTTCCCAACAAATTTTAGGGAATGCCACAAAAATTTTGTGCAATGATGCTTGACAGCTGAAAGATGCACCAAATTCACAAAACTGGTGTACAGTCAGGCCACAGTGTTTTCTTTTAAAAACACACTTTTATACCTTCCTTTATCCTGTATCACACATCCTTATGCACTGTGAACCAAAGATCAAAAGTACTTAATACTTCCAACAGGAATACTCATTTGTAATCCTAAAAAATATTTTACTACTTTATTCTCAATCTGATCGGTTTCCAACAAAAACCTCACATTTGGATTATGTAGATTAAATAGATACATTCTGACCTTTAAAAGGATTTTCTGGGATTTCACAAAATCTGCCGATGAATAGGAAAAAATAAAATTTTAAAATAAATAATCACTTGGCATTAAATAACCCCTGGTGCTCCAGGATCACAACTTTGGTAGATAGTCCCAACAGGTTTGGCTCTGAGCAAAGGTCCCAGCTCTGTCACCTGACCACTGTGGCAAATTACTAGCCTAACATCTAAAAATCACTGTAGAGGCCAGTGATTGGCTGCAGTGCTCAGGTGACTAACGGACAGGACGTGAGCCATACAGGACTTAAAAATAACACAGAAGCAGCAGTGCTGGAGTGACACTGGATTCAAGAAGTAATTGTCATTTATATTGTTTTTTATACATATACTTACTTTTTTTCAGATTTGGTTAAATCCCAGAAAACTGTATAGAGGAGAGTATAGTGCATGGAATGGAAGTAAACATGATAAATACCATGAATGTCCAGCTGAAAAAGTGAAAGCAAGGTCACAAATCAATCTGGTATAAAGTTATATGAGCTTCAGTCTCAGGGCTCTTTCAAAAGTCAGTGTCTCCGATACGTGTGGTGACTTACACACGTAGACCCATTCAAGTGAATGGGTCTGTGCACATGTCAGCGTGTTTCCACAGACCATGTGTCTGTGGGCAAAATACACTGACATGATCGTTTTTTAACAGCACCACGGGATGCATAAGTCCCGCATAGGTGCACACTGATGGCATGTGGATGACATCCGCGTGTCATCAGTGTGACACATACCAGCGCCTGGAAGCAGCAGTACTGTTAGCGCTTTTCCTCGGCACCGGGTGCTGAAGACGGCTCTTATCATTCTCCCCTGCTTGCGCTGCAATCAGCGCTATCTGGGGAAAATGTTGAAGTTGTATTCAACTGATAACAGGGCGGCTGATGGGACTAAAGCCCCCCGTTACACACTGCGATATCGCTAGCAATATCGCTGCAAAGTCACCGATTTTGTGACGTAGCAGCGATATTGCTAGCGATATCGCTGCATGTGATACTTACCTCCGACCGGCTCCCCCGCTGGTAATCGCTGATCGCGCGAGAAGCTGCTGGACCATTCCTCGTCGGTCACTTCCTGCGGCGCTTCCTGCTGTGACGACGAGCGACGCGTGGAGCCGGGCGGGAGGACGCAGGATCGCTGCGTCTGACAGGTAAGTAGTGACCCCCGTCCCCAGCGATGTCGCTGGTGAGATCTGCCTGTGTGGCAGCTCACTAGCGACCACCTAGCGATGCACCAGCGATCCTGACTGCGTCATATCGCCAGTCGGGATCGCTGGTGCATCGCTAGGTGTAACGGTACCCTAATAGTCCCATCAGCCTGCGTGGGATCCACCCATTTTTTTGACAACCAGCCTTGCTAAGGCAGACAGCTGGGTGCTGGTATTCTCAGGCTGGTAAGGTGTAATGGATATTGGCCCCTCCAGCGTAAACATAGCTGCCTGCAGTCATCCAGAAAAGGCACATCTATTAGATGTGCCAATTCTGGTACTTTGCCCGGCTCTTCCCACTTGCCCTGTGGCGGTGGCAAATTGGGGTTCATATTTGTGGGGTTGATGTCACGATTGTATTATCCAATGACATCAAGCCCTTATAGCTGTATTGTAAAAAAAAGCACAGCCAGAATATAGTCTTTTATTAGAAATTAAAAACAAGACACTCTTTTCCTTTTTTATTTATTTATTTAAAAATAACAAACACAGTTATGCTCACCTAACAACCATGACATTGAAGCCCTTGTCTCCTGTAATAAAACAAAAAAACAACCATATCCCTCACATGTTCGATCAGTCACATGCCGTAATCCATGTATAGGGATAAATGGTTTTCAATCTGAATGGTGCTAAGATGCGACCATCCAGGCTAAGAACCACTGAGGAATGAGCTGCTGCGAGCTCAACCTTAGGGACTAGCGGTGACATCATCGAAGTTACCTCCAGTCAGGGGACAATGATGCAAACTGTCTTCAGCACCCGTTGCTGGGAACAGCTCGAACAGTACCTCTGATTGCCAGGCGCCGGTACGTGTGATATTGATGCGGCATATGGTTGCCACAATTATTAGACACATGGACACTGTTATCTCCGGTACTGGTTTTTCCAGTACCGGAAATATCAGGAAGTGTGAAAGAGCCCTTAGTTACATTCTATCTTACCTTGTTGCAGTGTAGTTTGACATGGCTGCAGGGTTAATCAGCATATTCTGTGAAGATGCAAGATTTAGGCAACTGCTCCAAACATTTCCAATTTTGGGGCACAACATTTTTAAACCCTGGATGAGGTGGTGCACTAAAAATTGCATTCATATTAGAAACTTGTGGTTTACATAAGGGGGAAAAGGCTTTAGGGATGTAAGGAATAGATAGTGTTGGTAGAATACAGAAGGGAAGCACTATCATGTATGCAACATTCTAACCACTCCGCTTCTCCAGCATGTGTAGAAGTCCTGTAGGGTACTAACAATGGAAGTGCGGGTGTAATTCATATTATATCCTGGTATTAGAAAATGTCTCCTGTGCTCTTGTGGCATAACAGACTTGTGGGGAAAAGTAAAGCTTTTCGCTCATTTAGAAGTCAAAGGTTTTGTACATTTTCTGTTCCTATGTGGCACAAAAGGAAAGACAGGAGAATCAGTCTCCCTTTCCTGTATATACCTACCGTGCAGGAGGGGGAAGCCAAGCATTTGGTACCATGTTGAATGGTTATCTAAACAAATGCATTTGTTTTTACTTTTATCACAATCTTGTGAAATATTTTATCTAGTAAATCTAGCTAAATACCTCTTATTTTACCAGCTTGTTCACCGAGATCTGGCAGCCCGAAATGTCCTTGTGGCAGAAGGTCGTAAAATGAAAATCTCTGACTTTGGTCTCTCTCGTGATGTTTATGAAGAGGATTCGTATGTAAAGAGAAGCAAGGTAATCGCATTACCACTTCTACAATAATTCACTTTTTGGGCTACAAATAAAGGGTCTTTTCAGACAGTAGTCCAGGACTATGTACAAAATGATTACAGACCAGAATTTTATGCCCTGATGACCCAATTACAGACTGGTCAACAAATAACGGCCTACAAAGTGGAATGGTTGTGATTTTGGTGTTTTCCTCTATATCACCTGGTATTCTGGTTATCTTAATGAATCACTACCTAATAACTTTGTCCACACTTATGGCTGAGTAGTTATTCTAGTTGCATTTATTGGATTTTTCATATTTGTCTGTTGTAATTCTTGCATGTATTATATCTGCAATGCATGTGTATTCGAAAGATAGGGTAACAAGTTATCTACAAAATATAGAATGCTGATACTGTCTATACTGCATAACACGGTGTGAGATAATAAGTCCTGAATTGAAGTTTTCACCAATATAAAATATAAGTTAAATAATCTAATATATAAAGCTTAATGTGGGTGTGTATGTATGTACAGTATGTATGTATGCATGTCCGGGATTGGCATCCGCACCGTCGCAGCTACAAATTTGGCACAGTCACACATCTGGACCCCGAGAGCGTCATAGGCTATGTTGTGAGTCGAAATTTTAACCCTGCACAATCCAATTCACCAAACAATTTTGCCCCTATCTACATAATGTGGCAAAAGTGTATGTATGTATTGGCATCTGCACCGTCGCAGCTACAGCCACAAAATTTTGCACAGTCACACGTCTGGACCCCAAGAGCATCATAGACTATGTTGTGAGGCGAAATTTTAACCCCGTGTGTTCCAGTTCACCAAACAATTTTGCCCCTATCTACATAATGTGGAAAAAGTGAAAGGAAAAGTGTTGGAGGCAAATTGACAGCTGCCAGATATGAACAAGGGGGACTTAAAGAATGAGAGCGATGGCGCCAAAGAGTATATACCGTACAGTTGCTAAGGTGGGGCCCTGACATGGGATACTCACCACACACGGGGATATGAGCACACACTACCACGTGCTTCAACACATATACCACCCTCAGCACACATTTCACCACACATACACCAACCTCGCCACATAAAAGTCAAAACACAAAAGTCGCCACTCAAAACTCGCCATGCTGTCCCAGAGCTGTTTAAAAGATGAAAAATGAGCTGTGATTGGCTGCTATCAGCAACAGTTTTCTTTGTAGACAGTTGTGGTAACTGAGGCCTATTATTCTTATCATTTCTATGGTGCTATCGTCCTTCTGTAAAGCTGGAAATAACACAATTTATTACCGTGCCAACACAGACCACCCTCTGACACACAGGGGGAGCCCAGTATCACACAGGATAGGATTAGATACATGGCTCAGCAGTCAGTATCACACAGGATAGGATTAGATACATGGCTCAGCAGTCAGTGTCACACAGGATAGGATTAGATGCACCTTTTTTATGTGCAATATAATCATTATAATTTGTTATAACTAACCACAGTTGGTTACTATGCCCAGGCAACGCCGGGCTCTTCAGCTAGTGTGAAATAAAATAGAAATGACCCTATTGGCATATTGACTGTAGGAAATGTTTTACATTATGCAAAGTAAAATATTTTTTCTTCTCCTTACAAAAGTTGATAGATTCTGTTATTTTATTTAATTTAAGAAAATGCAAATGTTTAATAACTTCCCTCTAATTTTCAGGGAAGAATACCAGTGAAGTGGATGGCTATAGAATCCTTATTTGATCATATATACACCACACAAAGTGATGTGTAAGTCTTTGATTTTTGGTTTTATTATTTAGTCTGAATAAAATAACAAAACATCCTAAATAGTAGATGATCGTACAAATGTCTGGGCTATTTTCATTCTACCAAGTAAGGCTTCATTCAGACTGCTTTGATGCAGCCACATTTTAGCAAACCTTAATAGTTTTACACTTTCTAGCTTGACCACAAATCTAATGACCCAATTAGCCAAATATCAGTTAATTACATTTTTTTACATGCCTTTCTGACACTACGGTTTCTGTCTCCTTTTGGTATGTCACGTACAATTGTGGCCAAAAGTATTGACACCCCTGCAATTCTGTCAGATAATACTCAGTTTCTTCCTGAAAATGATTGCAAACACAAATTCTTTGGTATTATTATCTTCATTTAATTTGTCTTAAATGAAAAAACACAAAAAGAATTGTCCTAAAGCCAAATTGGATATAATTCCACACCAAACATAAAAAAGAGGGTGGACAAAAGTATTGGCACTGTTCGAAAAATCATGTGATGCTTCTCTAATTTGTGTAATTAACAGCACCTGTAACTTACCTGTGGCACCTAACAGGTGTTGGCAATAACTAAATCACACTTGCAGCCAGTTGACATGGATTAAAGTTGACTCAACCTCTGTCCTGTGTCCTTGTGTGTACCACATTGAGCATGGAGAAAAGAACGAAGACCAAAGAACTGTCTGAGGACTTGAGAACCCAAATTGTGAGGAAGCATGAGCAATCTCAAGGCTACAAGTCCATCTCCAAAGACCTGAATGTTCCTGTGTCTACCGTGCACAGTGTCATCAAGAAGTTTAAAGCCCATGGCACTGTGGCTAACCTCCCTAGATGTGGACGGAAAAGAAAAATTGACAAGAGATTTCAACGCAAGATTGTGCGGATGTTGGATAAAGAACCTCGACTAACATCCAAACAAGTTCAAGCTGCCCTGCAGTCCGAGGATACAACAGTGTCAACCTGTACTATCCGTCGGCGTCTGAATGAAAAGGGACTGTATGGTTGGAGACCCAGGAAGACCCCACTTCTTACCCCGAGACATAAAAAAGCCAGGCTGGAGTTTGCCAAAACTTACCTGAAAAAGCCTAAAACGTTTTGGAAGAACGTTCTCTGGTCAGATGAGACAAAAGTAGAGCTTTTTGGGCAAAGGCATCAACATAGAATTTACAGGAGAAAAAAAGAGGCATTCAAAGAAAAGAACACGGTCCCTACAGTCAATCATGGCGGAGGTTCCCTGATGTTTTGGGGTTGCTTTGCTGCCTCTGGCACTGGACTGCTTGACCATGTGCATGGCATTATGAAGTCTGAAGACTACCAACAAATTTTGCAGCATAATGTAGGGCTCAGTGTGAGAAAGCTGGGTCTCCCTCAGAGGTCATGGGTCTTCCAGCAGGACAGTGACCCAAAACACACTTCAAAAAGCACTAGAAAATGGTTTGAGAGAAAGCACTGGAGACTTCTAAGGTGGCCAGCAATGAGTCCAGACCTGAATCCCATAGAACACCTGTGGAGAGATATAAAAATGGCAGTTTGGAGAAGGCACCCTTCAAATATCAGGGATCTGGAGCAGTTTGCCAAAGAAAAATGGTCTAAAATTCCAGCAGAGCATTGTAAGAAACTCATTGGTGGTTACCGGAAGCGGTTGGTCGCAGTTATTTTGGCTAAAGGTTGTGCAACCAAGTATTAGGCTGAGGGTGCCAATACTTTTGTCTGGCCCATTTTTGGAGTTTTGTGTGAAATGATCAATGTTTTGCTTCATTCTCTTTTGTGTTTTTTCATTTAAGACAAATTAAATGAAGATAATAATACCAAAGAATTTGTGTTTGCAGTCATTTTCAGGAAGAAACTGAGTATTATCTGACAGAATTGCAGGGGTGTCAATACTTTTGGCCACAACTGTAAATGCTTTGGTTTTTGATTCTTCCTGACATTTGGATTTGATAAAACTTTATTGATAAAGTCTTGTCAAACACCTATTTATTCCAAACTAAATTTACATTTTGCAGATTTCAAAAATGCACCGCAGGTCGGTTTATGCTACACAAAAAAAAGCACAGTGGGCATGAGATTTCTATAAATCCCATCCACTTTTAGGGAACTGTAAAGGTACTGTCACACTAAGCGATATCGCTAGCAATATCGCTATAACTTGTGACATTATAGCGATATTGCTAGCGACATCGCTGTGTCTGATACTTACCAACGACCGGCTCCCCCGCTGGTTATCGCTGATCGCGCGAGAACGTCCAGGACTGTTTCTCGTCGTCAGCTTCCTGCGGCGCTTCCAGTGGAGAGACGAGCGACGAGCGTGGAGCCGGGCGGGTGGACGCAGGACTGCCTAGTGTGACAGGTAAGTAGTGACCCCCGTCCCCAGCGATGTCGCTGGTGAGATCTGCCTGTGTGGCAGCTCACTAGCGACCACTTAGCGATGTACCAGCGATCCTGACCGCGTCATATCGCTGGTCGGGATCGCTGGTACATCGCTAAGTGTGACAGTACCTTAAGACATTTTTTTTTATTTCTTCACTTAGTGCAAATAGCCAGAATCAAAAACTCACCAAAAACGCATCGTGGGAACTTATGTACGCATGACGTCTTTTTTCAGGTGGATTGTGAGGTGGAAACAACCTGAAAAACCTATAACAAAATATCCAAAAGAATATACATTTCTTACAACTTGCTCTGCACATGTTCAGGCTTTTGAACGCCTTTTAACAACTTCAGCTGTCTATAAAACCAAGCTGTTAAAATAAGTGACTTGACCATTCTTCTGGCATTTTCCACTCAGATGACACTCTGAACTTTACAACAGAAATCAAGGGGACAGCTGGAACGATAGGAAATTGGAGTGCTTTGCCATCGTCTTTGCTTAAAAATCACAGCAATTTCTTCTTTTCAGTGGAGTAGAAAAAAAAAGCAGTGGAAAACGTTAAAAAAAGACTTTAGTAAAACATTGGGCAAGCCCCACCCGAAATAACCGGTGCATAAAACCATTGACACGTCGACTGGTTCCGCCAATAATGTAATGTGTATGGGGGTGCCGAGTGACTGATGGTCAGGAGAGATGTCAATCACCTCAGATTTCGGATGGCTGATTGCATTGTTCTCCCAGAGATAAGCCATAATCAGTAGTTTTATCACAGAGAACACAGCAGCATGCTCAGCCGAATGAGTACTCCTGTGTCTGGGAGGGACCAGACAAAGCATTGTTCAGCCATTAGTCTAATGTGTATGGGGCGAGTGTGGTTTCCTACTAGGTTTTTTAGTGTCAGTCTGCCTTGTGTGCCAGGAAAGCTTCTGACACATATACTAAACATACTAAACCCTTTCAACCTACAGAGGCCCAAATAGTGTATTTTCCGTTCATCCAGTTGTTGAATGTCAGTTTACCATTCGTCTGCAGTATGGAATGGGACAATTTCATCCTGAAAAATAAATATTCAAGAATCTATTTATTTTTTAATACAATGGGAACCTATAGGTAACAAATCTATCTATACAGTAGCTTCCATAGGTGGTTACCATGGGAAATCATTGACATATACCGTGAATGCAAATTGAGATTCTAGTTTGGCTTTTATCCTAAAGGCCCTGTCCCACTAAAGGGCCTGTCACACTAAGCGATATCGCTAGCAATATCGCTGTAACTTGTGACGTTATAGCGATATTGCTAGCGACATCGCTGTGTCTGATACTTACCTACGACCGGCTCCCCTGCTGGTTATCGCTGATCGCGCGAGAACGTCCAGGACTGTTTCTCGTCGTCAGCTTCCTGTGGAGAGACGAGCGTGGAGCCGGGCGGGAGGACGTCAGGATCGCCTAGTGTGACAGGTAAGTAGCGACCCCCGTACCCAGCGATGTCGCTGGTGAGATCTGCCTGTGTGGCAGCTCACTAGCGACCACTTAGCGATGTACCAGCAATCCTGACCGCGTCATATCGCTGGTCGGGATCGCTGGTACATCGCTAAGTGCGACAGTACCTTAAGCGATCGCACCAGCGATCACGACAACGATACGACCTGGCAGCGATTGTTTGTGCATTGCTACATGGTCGCTAGTTAGCTGTCAAACAGGCAGATCTCATAAACGACACACCAGCGATCTGTATAACGACCTCGGCGGTCGTTGGGACCTGTCACACAGCATGTATTGTAAAAGACCCAGACCTCGATAGGCGTGATTGAGCGCAACCTTTTCCACGCCTTTTCCAAACAATATGTACCTTGCAAGGGAAAATCAAAAATCCAGAAGTATAAATTCCAAGAAGTGCAGTAGCGACTCTGACAGGATCGCAGTGAAAATCACACAAGATATAGTATCCTCGTACAACGCACAAAGGACTAGCACCAGAACGTTGGAGTAATCCACAAAGCACGCAGGAACAATGGATGGGGGCGCAGTTTTACTCGTCGTTCATAAAGGGTGTCAAACTCAGCGATTCTGGCTCACCAGCGGGACGCCAACGATCAAAAAACGGGTTAGGACGTTCGAGCACGATCAGCGACATCGCAGTGGGGGCCACATCGCCGCTACATGTCACACACAGTGATATCGCTGACGATGTCACTGTTGCGTCATCAAATCGGTGTTACTTAAGCGATATTGCGAGCGATCTTGCTTAGTGTGACAGGGCCTTAAGTCATATGGCAAGTCTCGTTAAAGGGTCGATATTGACTTTAGGCTATGTTCACACGTTGCGGTTTTGCTGTGTGTGGTTTTTTTTAATGCAAATTTTAAGCTGTGTTTTACAGTACCAGCAAAAGCTATGAGATTTCAGAAATCTCATACACACGCATTGTTTTGTTTTCCTAACTGATTTGTAAACTTGCTGTGTTTTTGAAATCTCATACACACTTCTTTTTTTTTTTTCATGACTGATTTGGAAAACTGCTGTGTTTTTGGAAACTGCAGCATGTCTCTTCTTTCAGCATTTTTTCAACCATAGAAAACAAGTAAATGCAAAAATTGTAGGTATCAGGTTTTGCTGCGATTTTGGTGCACAAACCTAAGGAAGTTGCATTAAAGAAAGCAGCAAAGCCTGCTTTTTGTAAGCAGATTCTTTTATGCCAAAGAGCCCGTTTTGCCTGCAGAAAAAAATGCAGAAAAAACACAACATGTGAACAGAGCCTTAGGGTTGCTACATCCAATGGATGACACTAGAGTTCTAGTTCTCTTCCTACCTGAAGAGGCAATTTGCAGACATAAGACATAGAAAACACTGCAGAACTTCGTGTTAGGACAAGCTAATATGGTTTGCTCTTTTACAAGCATTTGAATAGCTCCATTCTAGTAAAGAGTAAAGTCTTAGAACTCAGATCCCCACCTGGAAATACTGA
Organism: Dendrobates tinctorius; assembly: GCF_039654945.1. NCBI lineage: Eukaryota > Metazoa > Chordata > Amphibia > Anura > Dendrobatidae > Dendrobates > Dendrobates tinctorius. The sequence goes on from NW_027361708.1 coordinate 2,420,159, forward strand.
CATCCTTCACTTATTAGTTATTACTTATTACTGTGCGACACTTACATTTGTGCTATTTCATGATAATAGGTGGTCTTTCGGAGTTCTTCTGTGGGAAATTGTTACTCTTGGTGGAAATCCATACCCAGGTATTGCTCCTGAGCGCCTCTTTAATCTTCTTAAAACTGGCTACAGGATGGAAAAGCCAGAGAACTGCAGTGATGAAATGTAAGTGTGGTGTCTTCTAAATTTCATCCTGTATGATCGATAAGTCTTTATTGTACAGAATAACCTCAGAAGCGAGTCTTCACGTCTGTGATATAAATGTGCTGACTGCGAAACGTCTGGAACATTACTAACTGATATGTACCTTCATGTTAAAGCATATTTATACAATTTTCAAAGACTTTTAATTTGTTGATGGGAGGGAAGAAAATGGCATTAATTTGACTTATGAATTTATAGGTATAATCTGATGCTGAAATGTTGGAAGCAGGAGCCAGACAAAAGGCCAACGTTTGGTGAGATAAGTAAAGAATTGGAGAAAATGATGGTGAAAAGCCGGGTGAGTCCCAAAGGGAGCCTGGGCCCCAGTATCTAGGCTGAAATATTTATTTCTCTAATCTGGTACTAACAAAAAGGCTGGATGGGGTACCATTTAAAATTCTTTTAAGGTATATACATTTTGTATGTAGCTATAAAAACGTTTATCTGAAAAATGCAAGAATGATGTTGAAATTCATATACCGTATATACTCGTGTATAAGCTGACCCGTGTTTAACCGACCCTCCTGATTTTGCCACGAAAAACTGGAAAAACTTATTGACTCGCGTATAAGCCTAGGGTGGAAAATGCAGCAGCTACTGGTAAATTTCAAAAATAAAAATAGATGCCAATAAAAGTAAAATTAATTGAGACATCAGTAGGTTAAATGTTTTTGAATATATTGAAGCAGGAGCCCCATATAATGCTCCATACAGTTCATGATGGCCCCATAAGATGCTCCGTACAAAATACACCCCATATAATGGCCCCATAAGTTGCTCCATAGAATATGCCCCCATAAGTTGCTCCATAGATTATGCCCCCATAAGGTGCTCCATAAAATATGCCCCCATAAGATGCTCCATACATTATGCCCATAAGATGCTCCATAGAATTGGCCCCCATAAGATGCTCCATAGAATAGGCCCCCATAAGATGCTCCACAGAATATGCCCCCATAAGATGCTCTACAGAATATGCCCCCATAAGATGCTCCACAGAAAATGCCCCATAAGATGATCCCCAGAATAGGCCCCCATATGATGATCCACAGAATAGGCCCCAATAAGATGCTCCACAGAATATGCCCCCATAAGATGCTCCACAGAATATGCCCCCATAAGATGTTCCACAAAATAGGCCCCCATAAGATGCTCCACAGAATAGGCCCCCATAAGATGCTCCACAACAGAATAGGCCCCCATATGATGCTCCATAGAATATGCCCCTCATAAGATGCTCCACAGAATATGCCCCCCATAAGATGCTCCACAGAATAGGCCCCCATAAGATGCTCCATAGAATATGCCCCCCACAAGATGCTCCACAGAATAGGCCCCCATAAGATGCTCCACAGAATAGGCCCCCATAAGATGCTCCACAGAATATGCCCCCCATAAGATGCTCCACAGAATATGCCCCCATAAGATGCTCCACAGAATAGGCCCCCATAAGATGCTCCACAGAATAGGCCCCATATGCTGCTGCAAATAAAAAAAATGACATACTCACCTCCGTCGCTGCTGGCTCAGGACCTGGCACCTGACATATTCACCTGTCCACATTCCCACGCTGCTCACTTCTGTCTGCCACGTCATCCTTCAGTGACGTTCAGGCAGCAGAGGATGCGGCACGCACTAACAACGTTACTGCACCCTCTGACCTGAACATCACAGACAGAGGACGCGACAGACAGCGATGAGCAGCGTGGGAACAGGGACAGGTGAATATTGCTATACTTACCCCCTCCTGGCACGGTCTCTGCAGCCCCATTTTCCACGGTCTCTGGCGCCTGTTTTCAGCAGTCACGTGATACCGCTCATTAAAGACATGAATATGCGCATATTCATGTATGTAATGAGCGGTACCACGTGACTGCAGAAGGCAGGCGCCAGAGACCGTGGGACAAGCAGGGGGGCTGCAGAGACCATGCCAGGAGGGGGTAAGTATGATCTCTGACACCCCCGCCCCCTCTCCCCCCGCCGACCCCCAGTATATGACTCGCATATAAGCCGAGAGGGGGACTTTCAGCCCCAAAAAATAGGCTGAAAATCTCAGCTTATACGCGAGTATATACAGTATGTGGGGCTGCCCTCAAAACACCAGGGCCTCCATAGGTTTTACTACCTGAGTGGGGTGCGAGTAGACGCATATCCAGTCAAGGCAGGGGCATGATTAGCAGATAGTCAAATCTGATGGCAATCTTCCCTTCCACATCATTTCTTGATAGTTTGAATTGACTTTAAAGGGACTCTGTCAGTACAGAATGTCACACAGCTCTTCACACAATATACTCGCTGTGACAGCTACAGTGAGGAAAATAAGTATTTGATATACTGCCAATTTTGCAAATTTTCCCACCTACAAAGAATGGAGAGGTCTGTAAATTTTCTTATAAGTATACTTCAACTGTGAGTGACGGAATCTTAAAAAGAAAATCACATTGTAGGATTATTATGTAAAGGTCAGCCAGGGCCATAGTCATGGCCAAGTTCATCTGGCCTTGTGTGCCCTGGCCTTCCAATACATAAAAACCATGCTTCTCTGTCAGCTTACTTGCCTTTCCGTCCCCTGCGCCATCAGGGCATTTTCTCCATTCCTTAAGGTCACCTCCGGCCTCTTCTGAATAAACAGAGACACAGTCCAGGTGCAACTCAAAACGTAAAACTTTACTTTCATGACTTCGCAGCACATCCAGATTCGTTACAGCATGATCGACAGCTTGTACGTTACTCGTTACTTCGTCTTTCCCTGCACTCCTCTCCCTGTCACACTGCACGTTCCTGGGTTGAACTGTTTCCAACTGCTCCTCAGCGTCCTCCCTGGCCAGACTCACTGCATACAGATGCTCCCTCGGCCATTTCACCCCAGATCTGAGGGCATCAGCCCAAGCAATGACCTGCCACATGGTGAGTGATCTCCTCTGATGTGCTGCGGTGAAATCTCCTGTAGCCCAAGTTCCTGTAGCAGCTGTAACTAAGTCAGGCTACTGATTCTGAATGGCTGGGCTTCTCCTTAAATGTTGCGGGGTGCTGAGTAGCTTGGGCATTTAGCCCACCCAAGCACTTCGAGCTACATAGCCCTGACGGACTCTAACCAGGAATTCTTCCTGTCTTACCCCTCAACTAACCCCTATGTTAACTATTTACTTTCCCTTGTACTCTTATCCTACACTATACACTATTTATCTCCCTCTAGTGGCCTAATGACATTACTACGTTTTCTCTATACAACACCTTAAAAATATATACATAGCAAATTAGCAAATTTTGTACACTTCTTTACAACATTACAAGCCAACAATATATATATATATATATATATATATATAATGTATATACATTTATACACACTAAATCGGGACGTGTTTTGAAGGTTCAAGACAGCTTCTGTGACCCCCTTACAATTACATAATTAATTTGCATTTTATTGCATGAAATAAGTATTCCATACAATAGAAAAACAGAACTTAATATTTGGTACAGAGTTTGCGATTAGAGGTCAGTTTCCTGTAGTCCTTGACCAAGTTTGCACACACTGCAGCAGGGATTTTGGCCCACTCCTCCATGCAGATTCTGGGCTGTCGCTGGGCAACATGGAGTTTCAGCTCCCTCCAAAGATTTTCTATTGGGTTAAGGTCTGAAGACTGGCTAGGCCACTCCAGGACCCCCAGGTCTCATCTGACTACATGACCTTCTCTCATTCCTCCTCTGGTCATTGGTGAACTTCAAACAGGCCTGGACATGTGGTGGCATCAGCAGGGGGATCTTGCGTGCCCTGCAGGATTTTAATCCATGACGGCGTTGTGTGTTTCTAACGGTAAAGTTTGAGACTGTGGTCCCAGCTCTCTTCATGTCATTGATCTGATTTTTGACCTTTCCCAGAATCCTCCTTAACCCATGAGGTGAGAATTAACATGGTGCTCCAGACTGAGTCATCTTGTGTTTCTTCCATTGTCTAATAATTGTAATAACAGTTGTTTTCTCACCAAGTTGTTTGCCTATTTTCCTGTAGCGTATCCCTTGCAGCCTTGTGCAGGTCTACAATTTTGTCCCTGATGTCCTTAGACAGCTTTTTGGTCTTGACCATGGTGGGGAGGTTGACGTGTGATTGATTGATTGTGTGGACAGGTGTATTTTAAACAGGTAATGAATTCAAACAGGTGCAATTAAAACAGGTAATGAGTGCAGAGTAGGAGGGCTTCTAATAAAAAAAAACTGACAGGTCTGTGAGAGCCAGAATTATTGCTGGTTGGTAGGTGATCAAATACTTATTTCATGCAATAAAATGCAATTTAATTAATTAAAAATCAAACAATGTAATTTTCTGGTTTTTATTTAAGATTCTGTCTCTCACAGTTGAAGTGTATCTATGATAAAAATTACCGACTTCTCTATTCTTTATAGGTGGGAAAATTAACAAAATTGGCAGTGTATCAAATACTTATTTACCTCACTGTATACTCTCATTGATCACTGTAATACATAGCATGGCAGCCACAAGACCCCCATTAATGACCCTGCTTACTTGCCAAGTGAGCATAAATTAGAAAGCGTACACCATCCAATTGTCATGGCTGCTTCCCTAGAAGTTTTCCACCATATCCTTGTTCAGTTGTCATTATATCATGATCCAAGTGCAGCTGCAGGTTTCCTGATCCAAACTTGACAGAGTTATACATGTGTGAGGCTGTCAAGTTCCAGGAGACCTGCAGCCAGTCCATGCATAATCGTCTGTTCTCAGACCCTCAGATGTCTCAATTCAGACTAAGGATATCCAGAATCACACGTCTGGTGCCTGAGTTTTGTAACGCCACTAGTCAGTCGCCCTTTAGTCCTTTTCGATGTGACACTTTTACTTGTCTTCATTTATACTGTATAATGCTTTGCTATTGTATGTCATTTCTTGGAAGCGTTTGTAACCTGTATTTTCTACTCTACATTCTAGGATTATTTGGATCTTGCGGCCTCCACTCCTGCAGACTCCATGCTTTATGATGATGGCCTTTCTGAAGAGGAGACACCTCTGGTGGACTGTAATAATGCCCCAATTCCTAGAACTCTGCCCTCAACATGGATTGAAAACAAACTCTATGGTAGAATATCCCATGCGTTTACTAGATTCTAGCTACGCTTTCCAGTAGGACAAATGCCATCTATCTGAACGTCTCTAGAAATCTGCTTCTCAACAACACCAGGGCTGTGTGTCTAAGAAATCAAACTCTGCTTTAAAGCCTGTTGACTTTGATTTTGAATCTTTTAAAATAATAATATATATATATATTGTTTTTAGCAGGCAAAATTTAGATGCCAATGGTTAACTAATTCTGCAGTAATGTCAAAAACAAGCATAAGAAAATATTGCAGACATTTTCCATAAAATACATGCTAAAGTATAGGCTGGGACTTTATGTACACAATTGAAGGCTGAAATCCTAACCCTTATCAGACATTTTACGGTGAAACAACAATACTTAATCTATAAATTCCATAGAATATATCCATATCTTGCTATATAGGGACTTAACTAGACAACAGCTACCCCATAAGAGCATCATCTACTATTCAGCGATCATTCCATTTATGCACCTAGGCCTTTAGAGCAGTCATAGTGTAATCTGCTAGTGCATCCAGTGAATAGTAAGGTCGAGTCTTACAGAAATAAGAGTATTATGTAGGCACAAGAAAGAAATAGTTGACACTAGAAGTTCATTTTTTTTTTACAAACTACTTTCCCTGAGCTTGAACACACCTCAGTCACATGATTGGAAAGTTTACCAAAGCTCTAGAAACACTGGGAAGATTTCTAAAAACCGTCTAAATAGAAAAATTATTGTTGTTTGCCTTGGCAACCAATCACAGAGCAGCTTTCATTTCTCAAACGTACAATCTGAAATGAAAGCTGTGCTGTGATTAGCTGCTATGGGCCACAAACACAACTTTCATAACTTTCCACACAATGGCAAAAAGTTTCACTGTGAGGCCTAAGCAACTTGGAAGAAAAAGCTAGGGCATGACTTATTAAATGTCCCAGAGAAAAACTAAATCTTATAAAAGAGACCAAACATTGAATTTCTTCTGTATAACTGCATGATATTACATAGCCACAGTAGGCCCAGTCAGGATCCCCAAAATCATGTTTTTAGCAAATCTTTCAGACTGTGAAAACGAATACCTGCTATTTACTTTAATAGTGCTCAGGTGTATGTGAAAACTGTCCTAAAGTGTCCATGGCCTTGGTGCAACTGCTACATCTGCTCCCTACAACTATGCCCTTGGTTCTTGACCCTAAATATCATGAAAACTTGCTGTATATATTTCAGTTTGCCCTTTGTTATTTCGAAGGGCGAAAGTAGTCCTTTTCAAGTATTGTGGTAATTAAAGAAACTTTTTTTAACAACTTAGTTAACTTATCATACCTTCTTGAAGTAGGAGACATAGCTATTCTCTACTTGATGATACCATATTATCGCACTAATAGTATCCTAATATAACTTAAAGACCCTAAATAAAATAATTTTATAATATGTCAAAAGTGAAGACTGTAGGTCCAGTTCATCATTTTCAGTAAGGTTTTATTCTAAACTTGGATGTATTCCTTCACGTATCAGATTCTATTCCCAGGTTTGAATGTATAGTTTAGGAAGTAGTTTTTTTTGTAAGGTGCCACTGCATTTTACGTTACATATCAATTTGATTGACTAGAATATCTTGCAGCGGATAGTATTGAAGATCATATCATAATCATGTATAGAAGAGAATACACAGAGTACAGATAGATCAGCTCCTAATTATAGCCAGAAAACCAGATTTAAAGACATGACTACTTATTAATCCTAGGAAACAGGAATTTTCAGACTGACTGTTACAGGCTAGTATGGATAAAGGGAATCTGTCAGCAGATTTTTGCTATGTAATCTGATAACAGAATGAGGTAGGGGTTAAAAACACTGAACTCAAAGATGTGTTACATGTCCGGCTGTGTGCTGTTGTTTACTTAGACTGAAGCTTTAATCACCTTTTGATTAACAACATTGCTGTGACTAGTTGGTGCATGGGCGATTGTCTAACTCCGCCCGCTCCTGTGATAAGCACCTCACTACCTAGAGACTATAGGCCTATAGGGCGTGGTTGGGGGGGAGTGGTTTTCACAGCTTTGCCGCATTGCTAAATCTAAGAACTCTGTGGCAGAACCGACGCACCCAGTAATCTAAGTGATCCATCATTGGATTCAGGGTTTCTTTGCCTACATTATGCTGTTCTCAGATGAGGTAGTAAAAACCTGCTGACGGATTCTCTTTATACACATGGCTTTGGTTTAGGATCTAAAACCTGCTAACATGTCCGTTTTTAAATATCAACATTTTAATTGGTTATAGGGAGTCTGTCACCAGGTTTTTGCAACCTAATCTGAGAGTAGCATAATATAGAGACAAAGACCCTGATTCCAGCAATGTCACTTACTAAGCTGCTTGCTGTAATTTTGATAATCTCTTGCTGATAAAACAGTGATATTCTCACTAGAGGGCTAGTAAAGTTAGCGCCAGGTAGTCCTCCTTATCAAGGTCTCTGCCTACATTATGCTTCTCTCAGATGGGGTAGAAAAAACCTGGTGTCAGATTCCCTTTAAGTGTGGAAAGAATTTGCATAGCATAACCTTACGAAATAAAAATTTAAATGTAGCATATTTCTACCAAACCTTGTCCATATATTCAACATTATCCAACCTACTTTGCACTAGTTTTAATAAAGCAAAAATAATAATTTTTATATCTATTAATTTTGGTCATTGTCTTCTGGTGGAGAGACAATACATATCATTAACAGGGTTGTATGATATTAGAAAAACATGACTGCTAATAACAGCATATCTCTTGTTAAAGAGTTAGATTTGGTTATTGCAGTTGTTCACTTTTCACGTGTTTAGGGCCTAGGTGCGACACTACACACAGCCACAGACAAAAGGGACATTATTTCCTAAACTTGTACAACTCCTTTAAATTCCACAGACTCACAAAAGTGATAAAATCTTGTTCTCTGATAATGCCGTGTACAAGTGATTTTGCGTTATGTTTTGTGAAGAATTGTTTCTTTTCTGTTGTCTCTGGTATATGTCTTGTTGTGTTGGTGACCTGAGACAGTAAGCATAGTTCTTGCCAAAACTCCTTAATTTTCTGTTTCTGATTTTCAGTAATGAACGAATCAGACTTGGGATTTTCCATTATTCTGTGTTCGATACCCATACACGATAAGGGGAAGAGTCTTACCAATGCGTGTAAGAATATTACTATTGATTGACCCTGAATTATACATACATTGGCCTCACGAAAACTCAGTCTTAATTTGCAACCTTACGTGGTGGACTTCCTCTTAGTATATTCTGGTTAAGTTAGCCTCGTGTCTCACAACCGATTCAGACATAAGCCATTGATGTTGCCTTGGAAATGCAAAAAAAGTTCATTTATTTTTAAAACTATAAAATCCAAACTGTCTACTTTCCAATGGAATCCATTACCTTGTAACGTTACTAACCTCAAAGGTCGTGATCCAGAGTTCTTTAAACTAGGTCTAGACCTTGACTTTGTGACTCTGCCCAATTATGTAGACTGTTTGATTTCATGAGGGAGATGTACCAAGTCTGGTGGGAAAGTGGAATAGTGGTCCGTGATATTTAATCCGATTTCTGCAAAATACAAAAATATGATGAACATACAGCCCATGCGCCATCTCTCAAGACTAGACGGTGACACTCCACGATAGTACAAACCATACTAATCCTATGACTGTTTGTCATATATGTCATATAACAAATATATTACAAGCAATTTCTTTATTAAATGAATAGAAACTGCGGACGGCACCGCTATTACCATATATCAGCTGATGGTATGCGTCTGGCAGCAAGCTGCCATCCAATGCTCCTGGGTGCTTGACCTCGCAACAATCAAATCATTGAATCCAAGTATAGGAAGGGTCGCACTCGACAGGATAAAATATAGCTCCTTTATTGACACATATTTACATGTCAGGTCAGAGTGGTGTGGCAAGAGTGTTCACAAGCTGACAACGGCCGTTTCGCGCTGTTCAAGCGCTTCCACGGGTCCGTGGAAGCGCTTGAACAGCGCGAAACGGCCGTTGTCAGCTTGTGAACACTCTTGCCACACCACTCTGACCTGACATGTAAATATGTGTCAATAAAGGAGCTATATTTTATCCTGTCGAGTGCGACCCTTCCTATACTTGGATTCAATTTCTTTATTAATTACACAAAATACTACACATAATACCATTTTAAAAAGGTTCCTCAAACCAATACAAGGGGGACCAAACTCGAGTACATAATTGGCAATCCTATACATATGGAAAATTGTATTCATAGATAAAAAATTGTTTTTTGGGTTTTACTGGTAAAGAATTGTAGTCACCGAATTCTGTGAAGCTAACCATCCCCTAGGTCTGGTTTACATTGGGATGTCCTAACAATTGATCATAAATTATTAAAACCGCAGTTTGTGTTAAAAAAAAAAGTGGGGCAAAGGGACCGGGCTCAGGTTCACTTATCTGTTTACTTAGCAGGTAAACATTCAATTGTTCAATTGTCATTTTTCTGGCTGTTCCCATGCATAGAAGAGCGTCATACTGGCAAGTGAGTGCAATGGTGTTTGATCAATAGTATAAATAAGTCCTTGGGTCCAGGACTGGTATATTGATTGAAAACTTAGTGATTTGAAAATTTCGGATTTACTGTATTCTGATATGAAAATTGTCTCTTCAGAGAGGAAGAGGACTAGAACTCTAGTGCCACCTATTGGAAGTAGCTATCCTAAAAGTCAATGTCGACCCTTTAAAGAGACTTGTCACATGACTTAGGATAAAAGCCAAACCAGAATCTCAATTTGCAGACACTGTTTTCGAGGTACTGCCCCTCGTCAGTCAAAGTGTGAGATCTGGTTTGGCTGTGTGAGAGGCGTCTGACCGATATCCAAGAAGTACTGTTTCCTCATCTCGACATGCTTAACGTGTCATTGTCCACAAGGAGAAACGATACTTCTTGGATCCCTGTATTGATATATATAGTAGTATATCGATTGAGGACTCAAGATTTATTGCAGACTAAGGATTCGGAATTCTTTGAATACTGATATGAATATCATATGATCATCTCGGTAAAATTGTTACAACTACGACACTTTATAAACCACCTATGTAAACTATGGTAAACCTATGGATTTCTTTATTTTTCACTAGCCATAAAATTTATATTTTTATTCATCACCAGCCAAATTTCAGTATATATAAACATACAGGCTGTGGGTTTAATAATTTGTTAGGACATCTGATTGGGTGAAGTAAACTAGTCCTAAGGTATTGCTAGCTCTGCAGAATTCTGTGACAATTCTTTACCAGTATCACTCAAGAAAACATAGATAATTTTTTTTTTTATGAATACAGTTTTCCATATGTATAGGGTTGCTAATTATCTACCCAAGTTTGGTCCTCCTTGTGTTGGTTTGCAGCATGGTATTGGTATTGGTTTCTTTAACATGGTATTGCTGTGTAGTATTTTATGTAATTAATCAAGAAAGTTTTTAAACTTTTGCAATATGACACTTCTCAATCCATATATGACAAACAGTTATGTGGTTTATATGGTTTCTACAAAAACACGAAGTAGAAAAGACATAGCACTCAAGTCATTAAAGGGAATCTGTCACCCCATTTTTCGACTATGAGCTGCTGGCACCAACATCAGGGGCTTAGCTACAGCATTCTGTAATGCTGTAGATAAGCCCCCAATGTAACCTGAAAGATCAGAAAAAAGAGTTATATTATACTCACCCCGGTGTTTGGTCCAGTCCGACGGGTGTCGCCGTCCGGTCCGGTACCTCCCATCTTCATACAATGCCGTCCTCTTCCTTCCTTCCCATTGAGGCTCCTGCGCAGGCGCACTGCTCTACCCTGTTGAGGGCAGAGCAGAGTCCTGCAGTGCGCAGGAGGCGGGAGAGGTCCGGCGCCTGCGCACTGCAGTATTCTGCTCTGCCCTCAACAGGGCAGAGCAGTGTGCCTGAGCCGGAGCCACGACAGGAAGGAAAGAAGAGGACGTCACCGTAAGAATATGGGAGGCGCCGGACCGGACGGCGACACCCATCGGACCGGACCGCCGGGGTGAGTATAATCTAACTCTTTTTTCTTCTCTTTCAGGTTACATCTGGGGCTTATCTACAGCATTACAGAATGCTGTAGATAAGCCCCTGATGTCAGTGGCGGCAGCTGATAGTCGAAAAAAAGGGTGACAGATTCCCTTTAAGACTGGCGCTTCGTACTCCAGTCTTCATGTTGATAGGGCTGGAGTAAGATGCATCTAATTGACTAAAACACCAGGGGCATCTTACAACTAGTGCCTGTCTCCATCAGAAATCTTACACCAGAATTTTACTCCAGACAATTCTAAAGTGGCGTAACTTTTGAAAAATTTGCCGATTGGGCTACAACACTCCCAATCCTGCCTGTGCTTTGCCCATTTTGGAACTGACTGGGACTGGTGTTAAAATGCCAAAAGTAGCAACATTTTTGCTCAACCTAAAAAAGACTCATTACATTTTTGTACAACTTGAAGTCTTTGCCATAAATCTGGAGTAACTTTGATGATTTGGGCCCATAATTTCCTTACTTTGCATCTGCTGAACTACTAATATATGGCCAGTTTTAAAAGGTGCAAGTGAGAGTCTGCATCATTTTCCATTACGGTTAATGGACTCCACCTTGTTCTATTGGATTCTATTTTTACAGTTGTAAAGGGTCAATAAGTGTAAATACTTTTGTTATAGCACCAGTGGTTTACTTTCATCTTAATTTATAGCCATTTTTTTGTCAATTGTGTTGTGTGTCTCTGTAGCAAAATCAATGGCTTATGGTCTTTCTCATTAAAGGGAGTTTTGCCAAGGGCCTTACTGTCTGCACGTGAAGCTATTACTATATCTTTTTGGTTCTTCAGTGCAGAACAAATTATGTCTTTTCATTTTTAGGCATGACTTATCCGAACTGGCCTGAAGAGAGCCCCGTTCCAATCCCGAGATTCGATGCCAATAAGTCTGTTTTTTCAAGATATGCCAATGACTGTGTTTATTCTAATTGGATGATTCCACCCGCAACGGCAAAATTTATGGACAAGCTTGATAGCTAAATATCAATATTATTTTTCCCTAGAAGGTAACACAATTGTGAGCGGGAAAGAATAAAAAAAAAAAGTTAAACACACCACACAAAGAATAAATGGAAAGTCCATTGGCTGGTTCTTGGTGCCAGTGAAAAGTGGTCAAACCAACGTTGCTCTCGTGTGTCAGTTGCACCAAAATTTTAGCTTGACCTACCTCTAAGGCTGCTGGAGAGGGCTGCACAAGTCACTTCAATCTAATAATTACATGTGTGTATTTGTGTATTTCATAGACATATATACACACACATACACAAGAAACATGTAAGTTCTTGTATTACTTCCCAGCAGCAAGAGTGGGCACCGTTATTCTTTCCTACAACATATCAGACCTGTAAACCAAGCTCAGTAGAACCTTTTTGTATATGCTGCTGTTGCACAAATAGTCTGTATTCAGTACACTCATGTATGTGTTGCTGTGAACACAAAATATACTTATTTTTGATCATATGTTAATTTAAAAAAAAAATATTTTTAAAGTGTAAGTTAACAATTTTATTTAATGTGTGTGGACACCTTGGTACAAGAGAACTGTTGCAGTCTCATTTACTGGTGGTTACATATAGAGGCAAAAACCCTATGTATATGTGTACATATTGATCTGCTGTATATGGAGGTACAAAATATACATTGACATAGTGTTATATGAAAAAACTGGATTTCCGACCACTTGTACCTACAATCACAATAGTTTGGACCTCTCAATTAAAATGACATATAAATTGGTTTGTACTGGGGACTAATGGGACGTTAAGACTGACTTTTTAAAGGGTCACCTATAAATGGATATATACTAAATTAGATTATATTTTGAATATTTCTCTGGAATACCATTTTATGATTTTTTTTTTTCCTGTATTTTGTCATTATACTATAGCACAGATTCACAAATCTCTGGTCACTTATAGGTACAGTCATACTACTGAGGAAGTTGCTGACAAGTATGGTGTCTTCAGAAATGATGTCAAGTCTAAACCATTAAATAAAATGGACACACAAAAAAAACACAAAAGAATAATTTGCTAGGAGAAGCCAAATAGCAGTTTACTTCTTGGTTTCCAATTTTATATTCCTTTTATATGTATTTTTTTAAGTACAGAAAATGGTATATTTTAGATATAATTTCTGTTTATTACATGATGTGTTTGAGGATTGACTGCCTATAAGGATGGCTTCAGGAAGATGAAGCAAGACATCATTTTCTGACCATGAGTCTCATCACCTGTACTGATTGATTAGCTTTGCCACAGTTGACATGTTCCGCCAAGCCTGAGCCTACCGTGTACTTCGTTTTTTGTCTTATACTTGAGGGGCCTTTAAATTGGTTCAGGTCGTCTGTCTCAAAACTCAACTGTTGTTGTCAGACTGTCGTATTAAACTGTGATTTTCAATGCTGCACAGTATGGATATATTACTATGTATCTGCTCTACCATGAACCATGTCATTGAGAAATTGTATTCTAATGGAAATAAATCATTCTGTCACTAGCGAAAAGTACCAAAGAGAGATGTTAGGTTTGATTTTACCTTTTTAATATTTTTTTTTTCTTCACTAAAACTTACTGTCATCATGAAGTTTGTGTTGTTGTGTGATTCCAGGGAAAATCAACTATTTGTAAGTATGGAAAGCGATCTAAATTACCGGTATTTCCCTATAAAATTAGCAGCCTTTGAAGACATTGTACTTTGTACAAACCTTAATATGCACTTATTTTACACCACCATTAATTGCAGGGTTCTTTACATATGAAGAAGGTTTCCGTACATATACTACATATTTCAATACAATTGCAGTAAAAAGAAAAAAAAACACACTAATACACAGGAGGTAAGGACTCTGCCGTCGTGGCTTCCCATCTACCGGTTTATCTCACACAGAAAGCAGCGGCTCATGCAGGAGGTGGGCCTGTGGACGCCAGCACTGTTTTCACCTGAAATGTACTGTGGTGCAGAGAGCCTCGCGCTGCCGGCCAATCAGACAGGCAGGTAACATCGGTGTGGACAGAAGCATGACATACCGGCCATGCGCCATCCGCCCCCTGCACTGTCTATGGATAATGAAGAAGATGCATCTCTCTGGGGGAGCGAGTAGAGGTAAGAAGAATCATTCTGGGTTGGCTTTTTTTTCTAGAAATGTTGGAAAAGAGATTGGGGAAAATTATTAGAGAAAGAGACATTATGAAAGAAAATGGCCAGGAAAGGTGACATTATAACAGAATGGGTGTCATTATTAAAGAAAAGGGCCAGAATGGGGTACATTATTACAAGATGGGGCCAACGCAGGTGACATTATTACAGTGTGAGCTTTAGGATGGGGGACATTATTACAGGAAAGGGCCATTGGTACAGGATAGGGGCCAATATTAGAGGATGGGGAACATTATCATACAATTGGGGCCAGCATGGAGGGACATGATAAGGACCAGGACAAAAGACATTATTTCAGAGGCTCGTATATCTGACCAACAAGCTGGTCAAAATTTTGCATTGGGGTCCACAGGATTTAGTTACGCCACTGACAGAAAGCCATGCGGGACTGATCTCTAGTTGTGTCGTTACCAAAGACTGCACACTAAAATACCATGCTTTCTGTCTAGTTTAGAAAGCAGAAAGGGAAGAAGAAATTATAATATGGTTTATGTAAATGAACCCTATGAAAAGTTTTGCAATAATCAATTTACAGACCTGCTTACACGTAGATAAAGACAGATTTCATAAAAATATGAAAACATTACAGTCTGTTGTAAAGTTATAAAACGTGCTTTGCTGATTACTATAAGAAAGAATAAATTCAACAAAGGTTAACGCATTTTAACTGAGGAACACCATCATAT
This sequence comes from Dendrobates tinctorius, assembly GCF_039654945.1. Classification (NCBI taxonomy): domain Eukaryota; kingdom Metazoa; phylum Chordata; class Amphibia; order Anura; family Dendrobatidae; genus Dendrobates; species Dendrobates tinctorius. The sequence continues at coordinate 2,435,450 of NW_027361708.1, forward strand.
ACAAGAGTAGGTTTGTGCCAGAAACTGTAATACAGCCATATGACAGTGTTTATATTGCAACCGTAAAAGTCAGACTCGTTTTTCACAAAGATTGAGGTGTCTAGGTGATCTGTTTGACTGGATTGAAATTTTTCCATTTCGCTCTGCTAGTAAAATTTATAGGGGTATACTGCATTATTCATTATACAATGAAAAGTGTTCTATAACTTTGCAAAATACAGGTTATTTTCACAAAATTAAATTACTTTTTCATGATATTCTATTTCAGTTCTTCAATATAAAAAGTGAATCTCGTATATTAGTCATTACAAACAGAGTGATCTATTTCAAGTGTTTGTTTCTGTTAATGTTGATGATTATGGCTTACAGCCAATGAAAAAACAAAAGTCATCTCAGTAAATTAGAATACTTTATAACACCAGCTTGAAAAATTGTTTTAAAATACGGAGTTTTGGCCTACTGAAATGTATGTTCAGTAAATGCACTCACTACTTGGTCGGGGCTCCTTTTGCATCAATTATTGCATAAATGCAGCATTGCATGGAGGCGACCAGCCTGTGGCTGAGGTGTTATGGAAGCCCAGGCTGCTTTGATAGCAGCCTTCGGCTCATCTGCATTGTTGGTTCTGGTGTCTCTTATCTTTCTCTTGACATTACCCCATAGATTCTCTATGGAGTTAAGGTCAGGCGAGTTTGCTAGTAAGGACAGTGATACTGTTGTTTTTAAACCAGGTATTGGTGTTTTTTGCGGCGTGGACAGGTGCCACGTCCTGCTGGCGAATGAAATTTCCATCTCTAAAAAGCTTGTCAGCTGAGGGAAGCATGAAGTGCTCTAAAATTTCCTGGTAGACGGGTGCGCTGACTTTGGTCTTGATAAAACACAGTGAACCTTCACCAGCAGATGACATGGCTCCCCAAATCATCACTGATTGTGGAAACTTCACACTAGACCTCAAGCAGCTTGGATTCTGTGCCTCTCCACTCTTCCTCCAGACTTTGGGACCTTGATCTCCAAATTAAATGCAAAATTTACTTTCATCTGAAAACAATACTTTGGATCACTGAGTAACAGTCCAGTTCTTTTTCTTCTTGGCCCAGGTAAAACGGTTCTGGCATTGTCTATTGGTCATGAGTGGCTTGACACAAGAAATGTGACACTTGTAGCCCATGTCCTGGATACGTCTGTGTTTGGTGGCTCTTGAAGCAATGACTCAAGCAGCAGTCCACTCCTTGTGAATCTCCCCCAAATTTTTGAACAGCCTGTTCTTAATCTTTTCAAGACTGATTATCCCGGTTGCTTGTGCACCTTTTTCTAGCACACTTTTTCCTTCCACTCAACTTTCCATTAATATGCTTGGATACAGCACACTGTGAACAGCCAGCTTCTTTAGCAATGACCTTTTGTGGCTTACCCTCCATGTGGAGAGTGTCAATGACCGTCTTTTGGACATCTGTCAAGTCAGTAGTCTTCCCCATGATTGTGGAGCATACTGAAATAGACTAAGGGACCTTTCTAGACGCTTAGGAAGACTTTGCATGTGTTTTTTGTGAATTATTCTAATTTACTGAGATAATGACTTTTGAGTTTTCATTGACTGTAAGCACCAACATTAACAGAAATAAACAAGTGAAGTTGATCACTCTGTTTGTAATTAGTATAATATGAGTTTCACTTTTTGTACTTTTGAACTGAGATGAACTTTTTGATGATATTCTAATTTTATGAGAAGCACCTGTATATACAGCTCTGGCAAAAATTAAGAGACCACTGCACAGTTTTATAAAAATCAACTTCTCTACATATCTGATCAGCCATTCCATTCCAGTGTCAGTTGAATTCCAACCAGAGTACACCTCATTCTACTTAATGTGCTTCTGTTTAGGCGATCACCTGAACCAAATCTTATTTAACAAAGGAAAGTATAAAAAACCCTGTTGTGGTGTTCACAATCCTCTTGCAATAGGACATGCTGGATGGCAAAACAAGTGCTAGTAATATCCCAAAAGTAATAGGAATGAAAAAATAACTTTTAACCATGCCAAAAAAGTTGAAAAGTCTTGAGTGAGGAAAAGAGGGATACAGTGAGCATCATGTTGCCTGCATCCTTAAAATTTCTAAGATGGCAGTTCATTACAACAAGGTCAAGGTCAAGCAGCAGACATTGGGGACAACAAAGCTACGGGTCGGCTGAGAGCAAAAACGACTCCTCTGCCCGGGATGACCATCATCTTATTCGAATGTCACTCAGCAACCGCAGGATGACATCTACACAGCCCCAATTGGACAGATCATCAGCAGATTTGGCTTTCAGTATCATCTTTATGCTGATGACACACAACTATATACGTCATTCCCCGACCTTACCCCCGCTGTATTACAGAATGCCAGTAACTGTCCGCAGTCTCCAACATCATGTCCGCTCTCTATCTGAATCTCAACCTCTCCAAAACTGAACTTCTGCTCCCGCCGTCTACTAACCTCCTTTAGGCTGGTTTCACACTTGCATTTTTTTGCGCTGTATTTTAGCGCTAAAAAACGCATGCGCTTTTTTTCCCTATATTTTGCATGGGATGCGCTTATGTGCGCATACACATGTGTTTGTATGCGTTTTTACGCGCATGCGTTTTTTTGTGGTGTGCGCTCGGGTGCACAAAATGCATCCTGTTGCATTTTTTGGGCGTCCGACTTGCCTCAAAAAAACGCATGCGCGCGCAATGCTTTTTTTACAGCAAGACACCCATTGTAAGTCTATGGGTGCGCATACGTGCGCATTGGCATGCTCATGTATGCGTTTTTTTGCCCATGCGTTTTTTTGTTGACCATTGGTTAGACAATGGAAATTAGGGGTTTGGGTTAGAGTTAGGGTTAGTTAAGGGGGTTTATGGTTAGGGTTAGTATGGTTTGGTTAAGGGTTAGGGTTTAGGGTTAATTAGGGTTTGGGTTAGGGTTAGTATGGTTTGGTTAAGGGTTAGGGTTTAGGGTTAGTTAGGGTTTGGGTTAGGATTCGTAGGGTTTGGTTAAGGGTTTGGGTTAGGGTTAGTATGGTTTGGTTAGGGTTAGTATGGTTTGGTTAGGGTTAGTAAAGTCATGGTTTGGGTTAGTGTTAATCCTAACCCTATCTTGATTTTTTTGGTGAGGCCAACAAATGTTGGAAAAAACGCAAACGCGGTAAAAATGCATACAAACGCATAAAAACGCTGCGTTTTTTTCATGCATGCGCATAAAAATGCTTGAAAAAAACGCAGCATTTGTATGCGTTTTTTCCATGCTTTTTTTGCGGGAAAAACGCGCTGCAAAAAATAGCAAGTGTGAAAGTAGCCTAAATCTGACATTTCCCTCTTTGTGGGTGGCACCACAATAACACCCCGGCAGCAGGTGCGCTGTCTGGGTGTTATGTTTGACACCAATCTCTCCACATCCCATATACAATATCTTGCCCGCTCTTGCCACTTACACCTAAAGAACATCTCTAAAATCCGCCCTTTTCTCACCATGGAAACAACAAAAACCCTCACTGTAGCTTTGATCCATCCCGACTGGATTACTGCAATGCTCTATTAATTGGCCTCCCCGTTACTCGACTATCCCCTCTCCAGTCCATACTTAAAGGGGTTGTCCGGGCTTTTCACATAATCTCAGTACATATCTGGGCTGCAGAATTATGACAATAAGTAATTTACTTTCTGTCACTAGTTTGAACGGTTTTCTAGATATTCTGAACAGAACGTCCAAGGGGGGGGGTGTTATGGCATTGAAATGAGAACTAGTCATAACCTCCTACTCTACTCCAAACATGCCCTCTATAGCAACAACCCCACCCTCCATAGCTACAGGCCCTCCCCGTCCACATGAAGAAGCCCTCATCACACAGTAACTAATTCTTCCCCTCCAGCAGCCTCAGTGCAGAGAGCTGCTCCTCCCCCAGACACACACTGAACAGTTATCTATGGAAAGTGAAACTAGTGAGGAGGGAAAATCGTCCTGTATTCTGGGACACTCCATGATACATAACTCATTATCAGTAATTCCATCCCTCATTGTCCCAGGCTGCTGGCAGCAGTGAGAACAGACTGTGTGATCGCCAGTGATGGGGGTCTGCAGCTTCTAATCTTCACAGGGGATGGCAGTCACTGATGTAATCTGTTGTGTGACAAAGCCCCTGCTTTGTGAATGAGACAGCTCTGTGTCACTGATGTCTTCACACAGCAGCAGATTTGGTGCCATGTATGTGTGAGCACTGTGTCTCTAATGACACAAATACTGATGGAGCAGCCTGTCCAATCAGCAACTGTAACAGTGTGAAGTGTTGGGGGGTGTATGTATGTATGTATGTATTGTGCTGCTTTCACAAATACAGGATCACTGCTGTGTTCTTTCCAATGCTGGAATGATGATAAAGATGAGTGCTGGTGCAGTTTACTGCCAGCCAATGAGTGGGCAGTGGGTGGTGCTGGTCACTGGAGCTTGCTGGGAGTTTGGTGGAGCTTCGCACATACACTGCACCAAATCTGCTGTGTGAAGACATCAGTGACACAGAGCTGTCTCATTCACACAGCAGAGGCTTTGTCACACAACAGATTACATCAGTGACTGCCATCCCCTGTGCAGATTAGAAGCTGCAGACCCCCATCACTGGCCATCTCACAGTCTGCTGGCAGCAGTGAGAACAGCCTGGGACAGTGAGTAATGAGTTATGTATTGTAATCATGGAGTGGCCCAGAATACAGGACGATTTTCCCTCCTCACTAGTTTCACTTTCCATAGATAACTGTTCAGTGTGTGTCGGGGGAGGAGCAGCTCTCTGCACTGAGGCTGCTGGAGGGGAAGAATTCGTTACTGTGTGTTAAGGGCTTCTTCATGAGGACGGGGAGGACCTGTAGCTATGGCGGGTGGGGTTGTTGATATAGAGGGCATGTTTGGAGTAGAGTAGGAGGTTACGACTAGTTCTCATTTCAATGCCATAACACCCCCCTTGGATGTTCTGTTCAGAATATCTAGAAAACCGTGCAAACTAGTGACAGAAAGTAAATTACTTATAGTCATAATTCTGCAGCCCAGATATGTACTGAGATTATGTGAAAAGCCCGGACAACCCCTTTAATACAGCAGCGAGGGTCAGCTATCTGGCTAATTGGTACTCGGACACGTCCGCTCTTCGCCAGTCCTTACATTGACTGCCCATTCATTATAGGATCCAATTCAAAGTACTTGTTCTCACCCACAAAGCTCTCCACAGTGCAGCACCCCCCTACATCTCCTCCCTCATGTCTGTCTATCAGCCTAACCGACCGCTGCGCTCTGCAAACAACTGTCAACTAACCTCTGCACTAATCCGTACCTCCCACTCCCGACTCCAAGACTTCTCCCGCACTGCGCCAATCCTCTGGAATGCTCTACCCCAAGAAATTAGGACTATCCACAATTTGCATAGTTTCAGGCGCTCCCTCAAAACACATTTGTGCAGAGCGGCCTATCATGTTCACTAATCAAAGTCATTCTATGTGTAAGTGTGCATGTGTAGCCCATTCACTATCTCCATCCATCCCTCCCTCACGATGGCTGAACCATCATTGTAAATACACCATTGTAAATACACACCTGTACTTTGTATCTCCCCCACCTCATTGTAGATTGTAAGCTCTCATGAGCATGGTCATCTTATTTTGCTTTAATTACTGTATTGTTAACGTTATTACTTATGAATTGTGTTATGAAACTGTTAAACTGTAAAGCACTGCGGAATATGTTGGTGCTACATAAATACAGATTATTATTATTATTATCAAGTGACCTACAAAAGGAATGGCAAATGACAGCTGGGGTGAAGTGCACGACAAGAGCAGTTCATAATAGGCTCCTAGAGGCAGGGCTCGTCATGTAAAGCTAGAAAAAATCCTTTCATCAATGAGAAGCAAAGGAGAGCCAGGCTGAAGTTTGCCAATGACCAGACCATAAGGATTGGACGATAGAGGATTGGAGTAAGGTAATCTTCTCTGATGAGTCTACTTTTCAGCTTTGCCCAACCCCTGGTCGCCAAATGGTTAGACGGAGACCTGGAGAGGCGTACAAGCCACAGTGTCTTGCACCCACTGTGAAATTTGGTGGAGGATCGGTAATGATCTGGGCATGCTTCAGCAAGGCTGGAATTAAGCAGGTTAATCTTTGCAAAGGACTCATGAATCAAACCGCATACAAGGTTATCCTGGAAAAACTGTTGATTCCTTCTGCTCAGGCAATGTTCCCCAACTCTGAGGACTGGTTTTTCCAGCAGGACAATGAGCCATATCAAACAGCTAGGTCAATGTGTGGATGAAGGACCACCACATCAAATCCCTGTCATGGCCAGCCAAATCTTGAGACCTAAACCCAATTGAAAACCTCTGGAATGTAATCAAGAGGAAGATGGATAGTCACAAGTCATCAAAGAAGAACTGCTTAAATTTTTGTACCAGGAGTGGCATAAGGTCACCCAAAAGCAGTGTGAAAGACTGGTGGAAAGCATGCCAAGACGCATGAAAGCTGTGATTAAATATCATGGTTATGCCACATAATATTGATTTCTGAACTCTTCCTGAGTTAAAACATTAGTATTGTTGTTTCTAAATGATTATGAACTTGTTTTCTTAGGCCGGGGTCACATTGCGTTATGGCAGTTCATTAGATGGACTGCGTTACACCGCGGCATAACACCGTTTAACGCAGTCCGTTAACGCTGCCATTGACCCCCATTGTCGGGCACATCGTGACGCATGCCGTAAAGCGGCATACGTTCACGATGTGCCATCATTCAGTGACGGAGCCTCGGAAGCGGGCTGCAGCATCTGAGGCTCCGTCACCGCTAGCGCAGATGAATCATCTGCACTAGCGGGTATAGCATAATGCGATCGCGTTATGCTATACAGTTAACGCAGCCCGTCAACGCTATGCGTTGAACAGGCTGGGTTAACGCAATGTGAACCTGGCCTTAGCATTATTTGAGGTCTGCAAGCACTGCATTTTTTGTTATTTTGAACATTTCTCATTTTCTGAAAATAAATACACAATTTAGTGCTTGGAAATTCGAAGACATGTCTGTAGTTTATAGAATAAAAAGCAATTTACATTTTACTCAAATATACCTATAAAGAGAAAAATCTGACAAACTGAAAATTTTGCAGTGGTCTCTTAATTTTTGCCAGAGCTGTAGTATATGAAGTCTTCACTGTTTCTGCTATTATAGTGATTCCTGGTCATGCAAAGATCAAGCATGTGCTACTTGCCAAAGTGGGTGAGAGCTCTCTTATAATGAGCCATGTAATCATCACCTGACCAGAAAAGATTTCATTGTGAAAATAGAAGCTGAAGGTCTTAAGAGAGATATAAAACAAAAAAATCACAAGACATTTTTGATGTAAGTAAAACTGAATTTGTAACCAGGGATGCATGAAAAAGACTGAGCTACTTATGGGTAACAGGATTTTCCAGACCCATGGCAGCGTGACCTGAGGGGATCCACCCATCAAGGACAGTAAAAATAGAAAATAAAATAGCGGAACCTTTCTTCCACATCAGTTGGGTTGCAAAGCATTGAGAGCACTTCCCTTAATAGTTAGACAACAGCATAAATACTGCCTCCAACATTTTTTTTATTAATCTATATCACACTTCCACTTGAGTCATTACCGTGATTGGTGGGGAGGGAGGGAATACTAAAGTTTTTTCATGGGTCTGGAAAATCCCATTACTGATAAGTAACACAGTCTTTTTCTATCCCCATGACCGCACCACCTGAGAAATTTACAGAGAATGAATTCACCTTACGGAGGGACCACCAGCTCCAGAACTTTTCTCACAAAGGATAAACCAGTGGTGGAGGATAAATCAAGCCTTTAGTGCTTATAGAATGTAGAATGAGAAGACCACATTGCTGCCTTATATATCTGGTTGATAGACACCCTTGCTATCTCCGCCTATGTGGCTGCCATGACTCTTCCTTCATGGTTCTGTAACTGCAATATATTTTAATAGACATCTCCTAACCTCCAAGAAATTTTTCCTCCCTAGAATCCTTGGTTAGTGTACAACAAAAGAAGAACTATCTCTTGATTTCTATGGAAGCAGGTAGCGATTTTGGAAAGGTATGCTTGGTCTGACTTTAGAACAGTCCTATCATCCAATACCAGTATAAAGAGAGCACTAATAGACCACGCCTGGAGGTTACTCATCAAGCGGATGATAGGGAAACAAAAAGGATTGTTTTCAAAGTGAGGTCTTTGATGCAGAATCGATCAGCTCAAATGAAGGTGGGTCAACATCTCCAGGACAAGGTTTAAATCCCAAGGTGGAATTTTTGGGATAACCACTGGTTTTACTCTATCACATGCTTTTATGAATCTGATTATTCACTTATGATCTGCTAGATTATAGTTATAAGAAGCCCCCCAAGGCTGATATCTTCACTTTATGGGTGTTAACATATAACCCCTTTTCTATCCCCTTCTGGAGAAATTCTAAGATGTCCCCAATAAGAACACTGCCCTGAAGTTTTACTCAAACTGCTGAGAAACATTTTGCATGTCCAACTGTAGATTCTGGTTGTTACCGGTTGTCTACTTTTCGGGAATGTGGACACTAGATCAGCTGAGACTCCCCGTTGCTCTAATAGTGACCTCTAGTGTTCCACATTTTAAAGTGAAGCCCAGTTGCATGGGGATGAGAAACTGGACCTTGGACGATGGAAAGATGTGGGCTCATCGCCGGAGCCCGCATCAAAGGGAGGGCGTCCAACATCGGCGTAAATTTACTTCTGATGCAGGAAAGAAGTTAAAAACGTCAGCTCGGCACACAAAAAATAAGCCCTCACCCAAGTCGAGATCACAAAAAATGGAGACACGACGGGTATCGGAACATAGCGCATTTTTTTTAACAAATTTTGGAATTTTTTCCATCACTTAAATAAGAAAGAACCTAGACACTTTTGGTAAATGACCTGGAGAATCATTATGGCAGGTCAGTTTTAGCATTTAGTGAATATAGTAAAAAAGCAAAACAAAAAACAATTGTGGAATTGCACTTTTTTTTCACAATTTCACTGCACTTGGAATTTTTTTCCTGTTTTTGAGTACATGATATGTGTTAAAATCAATGGTGTTCTTCAAAAGTACAACTTGTCTCGCAAAAAACAAGCCCTCACACGGCCATATTGACCAAAAAATAAAAAAGTTATGGCTCTGGGAAGAAGGGGAGCAAAAAACAAAAATGCAAAAACAAAAATACCTCCGGTCATGAAGAAGTTAAATTCTAAAATGTTGGCCTACTGAAATGTATGTTCAGTAAATGCACTCAATACTTGGTCGGGGCTCCTTTTGCATCAATGCGGAATGGCATGAAGGTGATCATCACTGATTGTGGAGACGTCATACTAGACCTTAAGCAGCTTGGATTGTGTGTCTCTCCACTCTTCCTCCAGACTCTGGGACATTGATTTCCAAGGTCTAGTGTAAAGAATCCACAGTCAGTGGTGGTTTGGGGAGCCATGTCATCTGCTGGTGTAGGCCCACTATGTTTTATCAAGATCAACGTCAGCGCAGCAGTCTACCAGGAAATTTTAGAGCACTTCATGCTTCCCTCTGCCGACAAGTTTATTGGAGATGGAAATTTCATTCTGCAGCAGGAATTGGCACCTGTCCACACTGCCAAAAGTACCAAGGCAACTGTTAGGTGGATTCATAACTGGCTTAGTGATCAGACCCGAAGAGAGGTCATAAATGGCTGCGCATACAGTTGGAAGAATGTCTCAAGTGGGGTACCACTGGGCTCTGCTCTGGGCCCTGTATTGTTCAACATCTTTATCAACAATTTAGATGAAGGAATTGAGGGTAAACTGATTAAATTTGCTGATGACACAAAGCTAGGAGGGATAGCTAATACTAGAGAAGAGAGAGGATTCAAAAAGATATAAATTAACTGAAGCAGTGGGCAGCAACTAACAGAATGGTTTTTAACAGGGAAAAATGCAAAGTACTTCATCTGGGCAATAAAAATGAAAAAAGCATATACAGAATGGGAGGAATAGGGCTAAGCAACAGCACATGTGAAAAAGACTTGGGTATACTAATAGATCACAGACCGAATATGAGTCAACAGTGTGATGCAGCAGCAAAAAAGGCAAATGCAATTCTAGGATGTATTAACAGAAGCATACAGTCTAGATCACATGAAGTCATTATTGCCCTCTACTCCTCTTTGGTCAGACCTCATCTTGAATACTGTGTCCAGTTTTGGGAGCCACATTTTTAAAAAGACATCAACAAACTGGAGCAAGTTCAGAAAAGAGCAACCAGAATGGTGACCGGTCTGCAAACCTGTCTTATGAGGAAAGGTTGCAGGATTTGGGAATGTTTAGCTTGCAGAAGAGAAGACTGAGAGGAGACTTAATAGCTGTCTACAAATATCTCAAGGACTGTCACATTATAGAAGGATCATCTTTATTCTCATTTGCACAAGGAAAGACTAGAAGCAATGGGATGAAACTGAATGGGAGGAGACACAGATTAGATATTAGAAAAAACTTTTTGACAGAGTGATCAATGAGTGGAGCAGGCTGCCACGAGAGGTGGTGAGTTCTCCTTCAATAGAAGTCTTCAAACAGAGGCTGGACAGACATCTGTCTGGGATGATTTAGCAAATCCTGCTTTGAGCAGGGGGTTGGACCAGATGGCCCAGGAGGTCCCTTCCAACTCTACGATTCTATGATTCTAATTCCTGGTTTAAAAACAACAGTATCTCTGTGTTTGATTAGCCAGCAAACTCGTCTGGCCTTAACCCCATAGAGAATCTATGGGGTATTGTCAAGAGGAAGATGAGAGACACCAGACCCAACAATGCAGACAACCTGAATGCTGCTATCAAAGCAACCTGGGCTTCCATAACACCTCAGCAATGCTACAGGCTGATCGTCTCTATGCCACGCTGCATTGATGCAGTAATTGATGCAAAAGGAGCCCCGACCAAGTATTGAGTGCATTTACTGAGCATACATTTCCGTAGGTCAACATTTCAGATTTTAAAATAATTGTTCAAGCTGGTGTGATAAAGTATTCTAATTTACTGAGATAATGATTTTTGGGTCTTCATTGTCTGTAAGCCATCATCATCAACATTAACAGAAAAAAACACTTGAAATAGATCACTCTGTTTGTAATGACTATGAGATTCACTTTTTGTATAGAAGAACTGAAATAAATGAACATTTTGATGATATTCTAATTTTGTGAGATACACCTGTATATCGTGAGATTTTGGCCAACTATCTCTTTTCCTCACTAAGTGTATTGAAGATGGGTTGTAGCTGAGTCTTTCAGCATGAGAAATATCTGGACAAGATCTGTTGTGAACTCATTTTCTGCTCCACCAGTTGAGAGTTCTCCTTCCGTTCTCCCTCTGGTGGTGACAGGAGGTAGTGAGGTTGGTTTAATTGGTAGTGATCTGCCACCTGATGATGAGGATAACGATTGGATCTCTGGAGTATCAGACTGGATATAAGACAGCAGACGCCCTATCCTGGTGCTGGTGATTCAGTCTACTTCTCAGGTTTTGGACTTCAGCTCTGTTCCAGTCTTCTCAAGCTAAGTTTTTTTGCTAATGTTCACACTTGCTTTTGTTGGTCTATTCAGTTTTTTGTGTGGTCAGCCAGCCTCGGCTGGGGCTGTGCTGAATTACCACTCTTATTTATCTGTATTTGCCAATTTGCCTTTTTGTCCCTTATTAGATTGGCCTCTTTTTGCTCTGTCTCAGAATATTTCAGAGTGCTGATATAGAGGGAGAAGTCTAGTGACTTCAGGGTTAATTTTACTATCAGAAGTGTTAGACATTATTTTTGTAGGGTTTTTGGCAGATTGCAGACAGTGTATTTCCTTTCCTGTCCTTTCTAGTTAGTTTGGCCCCATCGTTTGCTCAGCCTATTTTCCTGCCTCTGTTTGTGTTTTCATCTTGTTTCACCGTCAATACATGTGTGGGGGCTGTCTTTCCTTTGGGTCTGCTCTGGGGCAGTTAGTTTTCCCCTTTTCTTGCTTTAGGCTTATGCAGTCCTCCGGTTGTGACGAGGCGTCTAGATTCATTGTAGGTACGCTCCACGACTGCTGCTAGTTGTTTGGTTAGGATCAGGGATCTGCAATCTGCATAGTTACCAACCTCTCTAGTTTTCTGAGACTTAGCTTGTGTTGTTTTTTTCTCCTCGGTGACCCATTCATAACAAGATCTGTATGAAGGAGTGGGCTAAAATCCTTTCTGCAGTGTGTGAAAACTTGGTCAAGAACTACAGGAAACATCTAACCTTTGTAACTGCAAACAAAGGTTTATGTACTATATATATTGTGACAGGGTCACTGGCACAGTGTATAAAGGGAGATATGCGCATATTAGCTTCAGTGATGTGAAACCAGAATAGTTTACCTCCAGGACGCTGTGTTGAGAGGGTTAAGTTGTTATGAGGTTTTAATATGCCTTAATAGAGCGGGTGGGAGAAGGTCCACTGTATCTCCACCTGCAGATTCCTGACAGGACCTGTGTGATGTCAGGGTCATGTGATTATCACATCGGGCATTAAATACATGGTCATGAGAGTCGGGGTGGTGTGTTGGGAGAAGTGGAATATACATGTAGCTCCCAGAGTAGCTTAGGATGCTGTGCTTGTTGCCTGCAGGGCAAGGACTCTGTTTAAACTTTACCTTTGTTTTTTTGTTTTACCATTATGCCAGAAATGCTCTGTTTATTTTTCCTGAACCCTGCTGAAGTTTAAAATACTAAAATACCACATCCTAGATATTTACACTAGAGTAGTCCTATAGATAAGAATCTGGCACTTCCTGAAGACATATAATAGAGAGAATTCCGGACTTACATAATAATATTGGCCGAAAAAAATGAAGAGATCCAGAAAAATATAATAAAATCACATATTTATTAATAACACTCAAATAAAAAATATATAATGAAGAAAATGCCCAGTAGGAGGCGCTCAAAACGCCCTAACTTGTATAGTAAATATGAAGCATATATAGGTAATGAAGTCAAATATGCAAAGCATATAAAAAATTTTAATAAACTACAAACATCCTCAAAAAGTAAGACCAATCTGTTAAGTGAATAAAGTGCAACCGCAAAGTAACTGAGTATAAATACCCATATCAATAAAAGTGTATATAAAGTAAATAAGGTACAACGGAAAACATGACATCTAAGCCTAAGTCCCTATACCCCTGCAAATTATAACAAATAGCCCAGTGAACCAAATGAGGATGAATGAGCCAAAAGGTGATATTACCTAAATGCTGTGGATAAAGATAGCGGTGAGCGCAGCAGCCTCCTCCACCCCAACGCGCGTTTCGCAATAAGCTTCCGGGGGCGCGCGCGCGTTGGGGTGGAGGAGGCTGCTGCGCTCACCGCTATCTTTATCCACAGCATTTAGGTAATATCACCTTTTGGCTCATTCATCCTCATTTGGTTCACTGGGCTATTTGTTATAATTTGCAGGGGTATAGGGACTTAAGCTTAGATGTCATGTTTTCCGTTGTACCTTATTTACTTTATATACATTTTATTGATATGGGTATTTATACTCATTAGTTACTTTGCGGTTGCACTTTATTCACTTAACAGATTGGTCTTACTTTTTGAGGATGTTTGTAGTTTATTATAATTTTTTATATGCTTTGCATATTTGACTTCATTACCTATATATGCTTCATATTTACTATACAAGTTAGGGCATTTTGAGAGCCTCCTACTGGGCATTTTCTTCATTATATATTTTTTATTTGAGTGTTATTAATAAATATGTGATTTTATTATATTTTTCTGGATCTCTTCATTTTTTTCGGCCAATATTATTATGTAAGTCCGGAATTCTCTCTATTATACACATCCTAGAGATCCCTGAATGAAATATTCCAGTTGCAAATTTTTATTCATTGCATAGTGGAATGTGTTCAGAACAATAAAACATAACAATTATCAATGTAAATCAAAATGAATATCCCATGGAGGTCTGGCTTTGGAAGGATACTCAAAATCAAAGAGGAAAATCAAATTACAGGCTGATCCAACTTCAGTGGAAATGCCTCATGACAAGGAAAAGATGCTCAGTAGTCTGTGTGGCCTCTACATGCCTATATGACCTCCCTACAATGCCTGGGCATGCTGCTAATGAGGCGACAGATGGTCTCCTGAGGGATCTCCTCCCAGACCTGGATTAAAGCATCCGTCAACTCCTGGACAGTCTGTGGTGCAACGTGACATTGGTGGATGGAGCGAGACATGATGTCCCAGATGTGCTCAATCTGATTCAGGGCTGGGGAATGGGCGGGCCAGTCCATAGCTTCAATGCCTTCATCTTGCAGGAACTGCTGACACACTCCAGCCACATGAGGTCTGGCATTGTCCTGCATTAGGAGGAACCCAGGGCCAACCGTACCAGCATATGGTCTCACAAGGGGTTTGAGGATCTCATCTTGGTACCTAATGGCAGTCAGGCTACCTCTGGCGAGCACATGGAGGGTTGTGCGGCCCGCCAAAGAAATGCCACCCCACACCATTACTTACCCACTGCCAAACCAGTCATGCTGAAGGATGTTGCAGGCAGCAGATTGCTCACCACGGCGCCTCCAGACTCTGTCACATGTGCTCAGTGTGAACCTGCTTTTATCTGTGAAGAGCACACGGCGCCAGTGGCGAATTTGCCAATTCTGGTATTTTGTGGCAAATGCCAAGTGTCCTGCACGGTGTTGGGCTGTGAGCACAACCCCCATCTGTGGACGTCGGGCCCTCAGACCATCCTCATGGAGTCGGTTTCTAACTGTGCAGGCACATGCAGATTTGTGGCCTGCTGGAGGTCATTTTTGCATTTTTGCAGGGCAGTGCTCCTCCTGTTCCTCCTTGCACAAAGGCGGAGGTAGCGGTCCTGTTGCTCGGTTGTTGCCCTCCTATGGCCCCCTCCACGTCTCCTTGTGTACTGGCCTGTCTCATGGTAGTGCCTCCAGCCTCTGGACACTACTCTGACAGACACAGCAAACCTTCTTGCCACAGCTCGTATTGATGTGCCATCCTGGATGAGCTACACTACCAGACCACTTGTGTGGGTTGTAGAGTCCGTCTCATGCTACCATGAGTGTGAAAGCACAACCAACATTTAAAAGTGACCAAAACATCAGCCAGAAAGCATTGGTACTGAGATGTGGTCTGTCGTCCCCACCTGCAGAATCACTCCTTTATTGAGGGTGTCTTGATAATTGCCAATAATTTCCATCTGTTGTCTATTCCATTTGCACACCAGCATGTGAAATTGATTGTCAATCAGTGTTGCTATCTAAGTGGACAGTTTGATTTCACAGAAGATTGATTTACTTGGAGTTATATTCTGTTGTTTAAGTGCTCCCTTTATTTTTTTGAGCAGTGTACATAATAAGTGAGTACACTATATACTAAGGGACTGTGTATAGATACAGTGGCATGAAAATGTTTGGGCACCCCTGGTCAAAATCTCTATTATTTTGAACAGTTATTCAAATTGAAGAAATAGATCTCTAAAAGGCCTAAAGTTAAAAATAACACCTTTCCTTTGTATTTTAGACATTCTTTGTAGGTGGGAATACTTGCAAAATCAGCAATATATCAAATCCTTATTTTCCTCACTGTATATATATTTTTTGCATAAAACACAAAGAAAATGTGTCATCTTTAACTTTAGCCCTTTTAGAGATCATTTAATCTTCAACTTGATTAACTGTTCACTAGTGATGAGCGAGTGTGCTCGTTAGGGTACCGTTACACCTAGCGACTTCACCAGCGATCCCGACCAGCGATATGACGCGGTCAGGATCGCTGGTGCATCGCTAGGTCATCGCTAGTGAGCTGCCACACAGGCAGATCTCACTAGCGACATCGCTGGGGACGGGGATCGCTACTTACCTGTCAGACGCGGCGATCCTGGGTCCTCCCGCCCGGCTCCACGCGTCACTCATCGTCACAGCAGGAAGCACCGCAGGAAGTGACCGACGAGGAATGATCCAGGAGCTTCTCGCGCGATCAGCGATAACCAGCGGGGGAGGCGGTCGGAGGTAAGTATCAGACACAGCGATATCGCTAGCAATATCGCTGCAACGTCACAAAATCGGTGACTTTACAGCGATATCGCTATATCGCTGTGTGTAACGGGGGCTTTACTCGAGTTTTCCGAGCATCTTGGGCGTGATAGTAAATTGTCTGAGTACCCGCAGCTGCATGATTTGCGGCTGCTAGACAGCCTGAATATATGTAGGGATTGCCTGCTTGTTAGAGAAAACTTGAGTAATGAGCACACTTGCTCATCATTACTGTTCACCATAACAGTAATTTTGACCAGGGGTGCCCAAACTTTTGCCTGCCACTGTGAGTACACTATATACTAAAAGGACTGATCTATACATACGTGAGTACACTATACACTAAGGGACTGGTCTATACATAAGTGAGTACATGATGTACGAATTGACTGTGCTATACAGTACATAAGGGTACATTTCTGTATTCGTGTGCAGTGTCAGTGTGCTGCCCACTTTTACAGACGCATTGAGCATGTCCTATTCTGATTCTCAAAATATGATCAGAACAAAACATTCCCTGAACTTCATGGATCTGATTCTCAGATCCGTGATTTTCACAGATGTGTGAATGGACCTATAAAAGTACATCCAGCAGCACACAGACATTTCACACAAATGTGAGAATGTGGCCTAAGGGATTTTACAAATCACATTATCACTCCACTTCACACAGTGTAGATACAGAATAATATTTACATCCAGGCACTTACTGCTGACATCTCGTCAGATTAGAGCAGATTTCTCCTGTTTCTTCTCCTTCTGGTCAGATCTTCATGTCGACATCTCCCAGCCACGACTCGTCTTCTCAGTGATCACCACAGCCCTTAATATAAAAAGGTCACACTCACTGTATTCATACGTCTCACCCACACTGCGCCCCGAATACAGATATGTACCCCACCATTCTACATATTAGCCATGCAACAATCAAGTTAGTGAAAAGCAGCACTATACCCTCCAATCTCCACCACCCAATAAATTAATCAATCTCTGTGACTCTCCCCCAATTCATTTGAAGGCTATGTGTTTTTTTTTTTACAGCACAAGCAAAGTGAATTCATGCACATGTTGTTCAAATTCCTTTCCTTGCAGATTTGCAGTGATTAAAATCTGCATAAATGTCAATTCTTGCAGCGTATTTCACATATACTAATGAATGGAGGAAAATACGCAGCAAAAGTATGGATAAAAACTATTTTACGTAGTGTTCTTCCTGTCAACACATTAGGACAAACAGCAGAATTTTCTCTTGCAAATCCTGAACATGTGCACAATGTCTTAGGGTCTCGTTTCACATAGCGACACTCCAGCGATCCCGACAACGATACGACACGGTAAGGATCGCTGGTGCGTCGCTAGTAAGCTGCCAAACAGCAGGGCTGTGGAGTCGGAGTCGGAGTTAGTTTTGGTTGGAGTCGGAGTCGGTAGAAATGTACCGACTCCAGCTTTAAAAAAAATGTATTATTTCATAATTGAACTTTCATATGAATTTTATAAATGTTACTCAAATATATATGTTCTATCAAACTATGAACAACAGTGATAAGCAGTTCTGCTGGAGATAGAGACATTTCTTAAGGGGGTTTTACACTAAGCAATATCGCTAAAACGTCACTGGTTTTGTGACGTTATAGCGATATTGCTAGTGATATCGCTATGTGTGATACTTACCAGCGACCGGCTCCCCCGCTGCTCATCGCTGATCGCGCGAGAATGTCCGGCTCCATTTCTCGTCGGGCGCTTCCTGCTGTGACGTCCAGCGACGCGTGGAGGCGGGCGGGAGGATGCAGGATCGCTGTGTGTGAATGGTAAGTATCGTGCGCTGCGTCGCTGCTGCATCGCTGTGAGATCTTTCTGTATGAAAGCTCACTAGCGATCATTTAGCGATGCACCAGCGATCCTGACCGGGTCGGATCGCTGGTTGGATCGCTGGTGCATCGCTAAATGTAAAAGGGCCTTTACTTCTTGTGTGTCACTGTTCTCCACTGCCCTTATCTAATCTTATACTTGGTTAACCTCATGCTGCCCCAACCCCCCTACTTACAATGTATGAAACTGAAAGTGAAAATGTGTTGCAAATTCTTAGTAGTAAAGCTCCTCCTCTAGACTAGATCATACTAGGTGTGCGTCTTCCAAGCATCTCACAGCTGCCTGCTACTCAGAAGAGGAAGACTGTAAGAAGTATTATCCTTTCAACAAACTTTGCATCAGTTAACTGTGAGTACATGAGGAATAATAACAGTATTACTGACCACTATATCAGTTGTACGACCTGGCAATAATTTTGTACAATTGTTTTTAGGAAAAACAATTGTCATTTGGATTGTGAATGCAGAATTAAAAACCTGAGAATGTCAAAGAAGCATCACATTAAATCAGCTGTATTTGAACATTTCACCATCGCTCAAGATAGAAAACATTGTCTGTCAGTGTATGACAAATGATCCAGATGAAAACAAATGCTGTGAAGCCAAGATGAGTGCATATTCAGGCAAAGATAAAAATGCTCCTACCAGAGCTTCTAATCTAAAGAGACATTTACAGTGCTTTCATCCAGAAGTACTGAAAGCAGTGGATGAGAAAGACTGCATCCAAACCAATGAACCAGTGCCCAGCTCTTCCAGCCAAACAAAGGAGCAGAGAACTTTGCAGCCATCAGTTGCAAGATATTTTGTCAGTGACAAAGTTACTGTGACAATGACAGTAGATACATTTAAAAAACAGATCATAGAGCTTGTTGTAAAGGATAGTGTGCCTATTTCATTATTTTCATGACCAGCTTTTATGTGTCTGAATGGGGAAATGGCCCGCAAGCTTGGTGTTTCTCTGGAGAGAGAGAGTATTAGAAAATTAGTAATCGAAGAAGCTTTTAAACAAAAAGAACTTAAAAAAACTCTCAAGGGACGCTTTCTGTTTCTTAAAATGGATGCCTGCACACGTCACAGAGTGAACTATTTTGCCATCAATGTCCGATTTGTTTGTGACAAAAATGAAATAGTTACCAAGACATTGGCAGTAAAAGACACCAAAGCTCATCACACCAGTGAGTTTCTCCAGGTCTTGGTGGAAAAGGTTCTGTAAGACTATGAACTTAAAAAAGAGCAAGTTCTTTCTGTCGTAACTGACAATGCTTCAAATATGATAAGTACTATTAAGCTAATGAATGAGAGTAATGATGGTGACCAGCAGCTAGAAGAACATTCTGGGTCCACAGACACAGAAATGTTTGAAATAGAGGAACACAGTATTGTAACTGAGGAGCAAGCTGAAGTTGCTTCAGATGAACAGCAACATGATAGTTTAGATGATCTTGTTGAAACTGTGTCAATATGTTCTTTCATTCATCACATGCGCTGTGTTGTGCATACGCTACAGCTGGCTATAAGAGACAGTCTGCAAGAAGGACGTGCTGCTGCACTGATTGGCAAGGTAAGAAAATTGGCTACTGTTGCCAGAACCCCTAAAGTTGACTCAATTTTGAAGAGACGTGCTGGAAAAGGTGAAATTATTGATCAAGCCACACGATGGGGCAGTACTTACTTAATGATTCAGCGCTTGGTTGAACTGAAAACCTTTCTTGTAGACATGGCTAACCCTCAACTGACGCTAAATGAAAGTCAGTGGAATCAGGTGACTGAGCTGGAAAAATTGCTAGAGCACCCATTTACAGTGACTAAAAAATTACAAGCAGAGGACTTAACTCCAGGTATTTTCTTAAAGGAGTGGAAGAACCTGATGTTTCGCCTGTCCCAAAGAGGAGGGTTAATTGCAAGTGGCATTGCTACATCAATGAAACGGAGAGAGGAGCTACTATTACAAAATAACATTCTTTTGGCAGCTGTTTATGTAGACCCAATGCATCGGATTCTTCTAGATGATCAACAGCTAGGTAAAGGAAAAGAAGCTCTGTTTGAAATAGCAGTAAGGATGAAAGGGTTGCAGAACAGTCAGGAGGAACAAGAAGAATTTGGTCGTCCTGCCACACCTTCGCCCTTCATCATCAACTGATGAAGAATTTAATTTCGAAAAATATTTGGATCACAAGGACCGTGCAAAGCGTTCCCGCATAGAAGAGTCATCCCCATCAAGGAACACAGCCAGTACATGTCAGCAGAATTTTTCATGTGCACTAAAAGAAATTGAGAAATTTGACCGTTCATCAAAAATAACAGTGCAACAAGCGATTCCTCTGTATCCTGACATTGTCAGAGATGTTGTCCGAGTGGTTACTGCTTTGCCACCAACACAAGTTAGTGTAGAGAGGTTGTTCTCTGCTCTCAAAATAATTAGATCAGATTTGAGGGCATCCATGAAGGAGGATCTGACAGAGGCAATACTTTTTCTGAGGACAAATTTATAGATTTCTTAATATTAACTGCATAAAAGTGTTTATTGCATATTTACTTACAGTTTAGAAAAGTTTAGAAAAGTTATTTGCTATATTCTAATTGTATTCTAATAAATGTAGTTTTTGCTCTAAGTGGTCTGATTACTTATATGATGGTGAGAAACTGAATAAGCACGATGTTTAATATTTTACAACAGTAAATTTGTTGTTATGAATTGGCCATTTATGAAGGAGTCGGAGTCGGAGCCTGATAAAATCCAGGAGTCGGAGTCGCAACTGTGGCTTACCGACTCCACAGCCCTGCCAAACAGGCAGATCTGCTCAATGATGTAGCAACGATATGGCGATCGGTATAACGACCTCGGCGGTCGCTGGTACCTTGTCACACAGCAGCGATTCTGAACGATTCCAGCCTGCGTCCCCGAGTTCTGCGTCGCCAACGAGGTCACTCGTCGGCGTCAAACACAGCGATGCATGCTGGCCAGCGGGACGCTGACGATCAAAAAATGGCCCAGGAAATTCGAGCATGATCAGCGATATCCAGCGTGGGGGAGGGTCGCCGCTGTTTCACACATAGCGAGATTGCTGGCGAGGTCGCTGTTGCGTCACAAAATCTGTGACGTTTCAGCGATCTTGCTAACGATCTCGTTATGTGAGACGGGGCCTTTAGTCCCTGTCCTGTGTCCCCCACCACCCCATTCACAATAAGTCATTGATAGCATCTCCCACACCCAAATTCATTAACATGCTATCAGGTACTTAACATCCCCCGCCTTCTCCCAATTCATTACAAGTCCCTGATAGCGCCTCTATTCTGTTCCCGAGGCCTGTGGCTGCAAATATGGCTCTGTGAGATGCTGGATCTCTTCACCTTACTTACAATTGGCGACGGTCACAGATAGCTCAACTCAGCTGCCGGCACACATGTTATGAAGAATCCAGAAGAGACTTTGATTTCTTTAAGAATTCTTGTTGAATGCATACAAACAGCAGCAGGTAAAAAAGACTTTCTTCAGACAGGATGAAAGCAGATGTGCTTGTAATGATGCCAAGATGGAGAATGAGACACAGGGGGAAGATGAAGGAAGTGACATCACACCAGAAGAGGGAGACAGGAGAGACAAAGTTGATGGAGAGGGAAGATTTCAGCTTTGCAAAACACAGGAACACATAGCAACAGTAAACAATATGAGAGACTGCAATACAGCATGTAAAATGCACAGGACAGTCTGTAAAATGTCTCATTCATGGGACAAAACAGCCTCCATTCAATCCATTATAAAGTGTCCTATGCACCTTACCTCCTCCTCTCTCACTCCCCATCCAACATTCATTATAACACTATCAGAGGCTTAATAATAATAATCTTTATTTTTATATAGCGCTAACAAATTCCGCGCTTTACAGTTTGCACACATTAGCATCACTGTCCCCGAAGGGCTCACAATCTAAATTCCCTATCAGTGTCTTTGGAATGTGAGAGGAAACCGGAGTACCCGGAGGAAACCCACGCAAACACGGGGAGAACATACAAACTCCTTGCAGATGTTGTCCTTGATTTGAACCCAGGACCCCAGCGCTGCATGGCTGCAGCGCTAACCACTGCGCCACCGTGCCGAGGCTTAACATCCTCTTCCACCACCCAATTCATTTTACATCAATATCTAATGTCCTCCTCCCTCTCCCCTTGTTCATAAGTCCATTATAAGACTCTTTTACTCATCCTAATCCCCCACATCCCTCATTGTCCTCTCCCTCACTCTCATCAGGGTCCCTCTTTCCAATATATTGGGGGAAAAAAAAGCACTCACCTCTCCATGCGTTTCCCCACAGCATAGTTTCTTTCTTCTTCGCCGGCAACTTTCTGATTGACACAGGCGTCCACTGCATGCTGACGTCATTCATCAAGCCGTGCGTGCCTGTGTCACTGAGAAAGCGCTGAGCAGGAAGCTGAGGATGGGGATAATGCAGCTCCGCTGACATTTTCTACCATAGACAGTGGGGCTGCAGGATCACTTCATGCCTGGCATGTCTCTCATGATGAGGGCAATCAGGCCACGGGCCAACGGGGTATCGGACTCCGAGAAACAGGAGATTGCTGTCATTATTAGCCGTCCTGCAAGGGCCTTTTCTCGTCCAGGCCCCGCTGCAGCAGCAACGGCTATATTTCCGCCCCTGACTAGACTGGTAAAGCTAATGCAGTATGAGTAGGGGCTAAAAAACATTTACCCCTGGGAATATTCTTATACATATGTAAGATGATTTTAGAGGTAGGAAATAATATAGTAGACTTGAATGATGACCCTGTAGATATGGTGCAGGACACTAAAAGTTACAAAATAAGAACTGTGTACCATTGTTTGGGTGGGAAGGGGTGCATGTGGTTCATTTTAAGAGTCACCCTGTCAGAATTTTCAGTTGAAAGGTGGATGCGCCTATCAGTTACAGCGGGTACCGAAAGTATTCAGACCCCTTTACATTTTTCACTCTTTGCTTCATTACAGTCATTTGGTAAATTCAAAAAAGTTCATTTTTTTCTCATTAATGTACACTCTGCACCCAATCTTGACTGAAACCCCCCCCCCAGAAATGTAGACATTTTTGCAAATTTATTAAAAAAAGAAAAACTGAAATATCTTATGGTATTCAGACCCTTTGCTGAGTATTAAGTAGAAGCACCCCTTTGAGCTAGTACAGCCATGAGTCGTCTTGGGAATTATGCAACAAGTGTTTCACACCTGGATTTGGGGATCCACTGCCAGTCTTCCTTGCAGATCATCTCCAGTTCTGTCAGGTTGGATGGTGAATGTTCGTGGACAGCCATTTTCAGGTCTCCCCAGAGATGCTCAATTGGGTTTAGGTCAGGACTCTGGCGGGGCCAGTCAAGAATGGTTACAGAGTTGTTCTGAAGCTACTCCTTTGTTATTTTAGCTGTGTGTTTAGGGTCATTGTCTTGTTGGAAGGTGAATCTTCGGCCAAGTCTGAGGTCCAGAGCACTCTGTAAGAGGTTATCATCTGGGATCTCTCTATACTTGGCCACACTTATGTTTCTTTCAATTGCAACCATTCATCTTGTCCATGCAGCTGAAAAACACCCCCCATAGCATGATGCTGCCACCACGTTTCACTGTTGGGATTGTATTGGGCAGGTGATGAGCAGTGCCTGGTTTTCTCCACACATACCGCTTAGATTTATCAACAAAAAGTTCTATCATTGTCTCATCAGATCAGAGAGTCTTATTTCTCACAGACTGGGAGTCCTTCATGTGCTTTTTAACAAACCCTATGCAGGCTTTCATATGTCTTGCAGTGAGGAGCGGCTTCCATCGGGCCACTCTGCCATAAAGGTGAGACTGGAGGAGGGCTGCAGTGATAGTTGACTTTGTGGAACTTTCTCCCATCTCTCTACTGCATCTGTGAAGCTCAGCCACAGTGATCTTGGGGTTCTTCTTTACCTCTCTCACCAAGGCTCTTCTCCCACAATTGCTCAGTTTGGCTAGATGGTCAGGTCTAGGGAGACTTCTGGTGGTCCCAAACTTCTTCCATTTAAGGATTCTGGAGGCCACTGTGCTCTTAGGAACCTTGAGTACTGCAGAAATTCATTTATAACCTTGGCCAGATGTGTGCTGTTGTGAATTCTCTCTCTAGCTTCCCTCTGGTGATTACCGAAGGTAGTGAAGCTGGTCAGATTGAGAGGGGTTGCGAGTTCTTTTTCTGGACTCCCTCTGGTGGTTACTGGAGGTAATGGAGCTGATCTGAGTGACAGAGGCTTGCCACCCGATAATGAGGAAGACAATTGGAGATCTGGGGTTTCTGATTGGGATTTAAGACAGCTGACTCCCTCTATCCCTGTTCCTGCTGAGGTCTGATGTCTCCTGCTCTTTCCCTGCATGTTCAGCTAAGTGGTTTATTTGTTATTCTGTTTGCATTTCCCTATGGGAAAATTGTATGTCCCTCACCAGTGGAGGAAAAGAGTAATGTCTGAAATTCATTGCTCCGCGTTGGCTGGTCATCCAGGTATTTTTGGTACCAGAGATTTGGTGAGTCGGTCATTTTGGTGGCCTGCCTTATCTCGTGATGTCAGGAATTTTGTGCAGTCCTGTGGGACTTGTTCTCAGTCCAAGCCCTGTTCTCGTTCTAGTGGGTTGTTGATGCCCCTGACGATGCCCAGGAGGCCATGGACTCATATCTCAATGGATTTTATTTCTGATCTTCCTGTCTCTCAGAGAATGACTGTTATCTGGGTGATCTGTGATAGATTTTCTAAGATGGTCCATCTTGTACCACTCCCAAAGATGCCATCTTCTTCTGAGTTGGTGCCCTTGTTTTTAAAACAGGTGGTTCGGTTGCACGGGATACCTGAGAACATTGTGTCAGACAGAGGAGTCCATTTTGTTACCAGATTTTGGAGAGCTTTTTGTTCCAAACTGGGAATTCAGTTGTTTCTCCTCTGCATTTCATCCTCAGACCAATGGGCAGACTGAGAGAACAAACCAGACTTTGAGATGTTTCATATCTGCTGATCAGGATGACTGGGTCTCATTTTTGCCCTTGGCCGAATTTGCGCTAAACAATAGGGCTAGTTCTGCCACTTTGTCGCCCTTTTTCTGTAACTTTCGGTTTCATCTTCGATTTTCTTCAGGGCAGTTGGAATCTTCGGCCTGCCCGTGTGTGGATTCTGTGGTAGAGAGAATGCAGCAGATTTGGGACCAAGTGGTGGATAAGTTGTCCCACTCTCAGGAAAAAGCCCAACGGTTTTCCAACCAGCATAGGACCATTGGTACCCGGTTTAAGTGGGTGATATGGTTTGGTTGTCTTCAAAGAATATTCCTATGACGGTTGCGTCTCCAAAATTCAAGCCAAGATTCATTGCACCTTATAAGATTTTGGAAATCCTCAATCCAGTTTCTTTCCGTTTGGCTCTTCTTGTTAAGTTTAAGATTCATAACGTGTTCCATAAATCCTTGTTGAAGAGGTTTGTAGAGCCAGTAGTTCCCATGGTGGCGCCTCCTGATCCTGTATTGGTTAAAGGTAATTTGGAGTATGAGGTAGAGAAAATATTGGATTCTCGTTTGGCTAGACGGAGACTCCAGTACTTGGTCAATTGGAAGGTTTATGGCCAGGAGGATAATTCTTGGGTCTCTGCTTCTGACATTCATGCCGAAAGATTGGTTCGTGCTTTTCATCGGGCCCATCCTGACCGGCCTGGTGGCTTGGATGAGGGTTCAGTGACCCCTCCTCAAGGGGGGGTACTGTTGTGAATTCTCTCTCTGGCTTCCCTCTGGTGATTACTGAAGGTAGTGGAGCTGGTCAGATTGACAGAGGGGTTGCGAGTTCTTTTTCTGGACTCCCTCTGGTGGTTACTGGAGGTAGTGGAACTGATCTGATTAACAGAGGCTTGCCACCTGATAAAGAGGAAGACGATTGGAGATCTGGGGTTTTTGATTGCCACAATTCTGTCCCTGAGGTCCTTTGCCAGTTCCTTTGCCCTCCTGATTCTCATTTGGTCTGACATACCCTGTGAGCGGTGAGGTCTTATACAGACAGGACTTGATTTGTAAAGGCACATACCTATCAGTTTTATTAAGCACAGCTGGACTCCAGTGAATGAGTAGAACCATCTCAAGGAGGAACACAAGGAAATGGATAGCATGTGACTTAAATATCAGTGACTGAGAAAAGGGTCTGAATACTTATGACCATGTGATATTTCAGCTTTTCTTTTTAAATAAATTTGCAAAAATTTCTACATTTCTGTTTTTTTCAGTCAAGATGGGGTGCAGAGTGTACATTAATGAGGAAAAAAATGAACTTTTTTTGAATTTAACAAATGGCTGCAATGAAACAAAGAGTGAAAAAATTAAAGGGTCTGAAAACTTTCCGGACCCACTGTATTATGCCACTGCCGGTGGCACTAAAAACTCGCTGACAAAATGCTAGTGGCAGGGCAGGCCACTCATAGGTAAGCCGTGAGATACGGAAGTCAGGAGGTATGAAGGCAGATACCAGGAGGGTTCTTAGTACAGATACAGAAGGGTAAGTCAAAAGCGTGGTCAGGAAACAGTCTGGGATCAAATGCCAGAAGAGTATTTCAAAACCAGGGACTACAACAAACGGATAATCAAGAGGCCAAGTTCAGTGTCAGATACCTTAAGTCAGAGAGCATGCACAACAGAAGGGATAATCCAAGAGAATCGTCACAACAGATCCAAAGTAATAAACAAGAAGTCAGACCCAAGCAAGCACATACACCTAAAGCATAGCTACAACTGCCAATTAACTGCTCACAGCATGTCACCTAAATACCTAGCAAATCAAAAGGTACCATTAATTCCACTAAAATATTGCTTTGGCCCCAAGTTTTTAATTTTCAAAAGAGATAATAGCAGAAAATGAATTTGTTACGTGATTTCTCCTGAGTGCGCCAATACAAGAGTTGAGCGAATATCTTCGGTTCCTCGCTTATTCAGTAAACTATATCGCTTGCCGAATAAGCTACAGAGGAAACCCGGCTGATCGCTGCCGCAGCTGCATGTGTTGCGGCTGTGTGACAGTCACAGCACATGCATTAAGAGCCCAACACACAGGCTATCCATGCATGTGCTGCGAAAATGATACACTCATGACACATGCAGCTGCGGAGCCAATCAGCTGGCGCGATCCAGGAAGCCTATAGCTTGCTGAATAAGCGGGGAACCGAAGATATTCGCTCAACTCTAGCCAATACCCCATTGGTGGTCGAAACCTACTTTAGAGGCACAGTACAAAACTCAGAAGGGAAGATCTGCCATATTGGAGTTCAGATTTTGCTGGAATAAGCCCCTGTGACGAATAGTGGTGGGGCCCATGGGATTGTGCTGCCCTCCCCCAACTTCTGTCACTCTGTTCTGTGCAGCTTTCAGCTCCTGCTTCCCCTCTTCTTTCTGTCTCCTTAAGGGGTTATAAGGTTCTATTATGAGTTTGTTAGGTTTCTTCACAGGGTCATGTGGATGAAAACCGGCGAGCTCAGTGCCGGTATTTAACCCCCTGCTCTCTGGCTACCTGGGCAGTTTACCTCAGGATCAAGCAAGAAGAGGAGCATCCCCCCCCCCATTTTTACTAATATGTGTGTTTGTCGTGCTGTCCATCTGTGGGTCGTTGCCCAGCTAATGCTAGGGGGACAATTTGGTTTTTATAAGTTTTAATATGTTATTTATTGGTATTGAACGTTTATGAAGTACCGTAATTAATAATATTCTTTGGTAACCCCAAATAAACACTGTATTATGTTCTAGTCTTTAATAGGTTTGGTGGGTTGGCAGCTACGTTCCCATGGTTTGAGGGGGCCATGTCACATTGGCAGAATCCCTCCATAAGTGACCCCATTTTACAAACTACACAACTCACAGTCACGGTGACACCACATGTGCCTCCCAGAATTTTATACCATTGGGTGGTGAGCAATAATTACGTTTTTACCATAAAATAAAAAATTGTTTTAGCCTCAGAGTTTACATCTTCACACTGGGAAATTGGTAATAATGGAACCAAACGTAGTCACCCAATTTCTGCTGAACGTGGGAATACCCCATATGTGGCTGTACAGTACTGCTTGGCCACACGGCGAGACTCGGGAGGGACGGAGCGCTATTTGAGAACAAATTTTCGTAGCATATAGTTTGTGGACTCCATAGAGATAAGCGCAGAATCGCACCTCAAGTGACCTCATTTTGGAAATTACACCCCTCTGGGAATGTATCTACTGGTATAATGATGATTTTGACTCCATGGGTGTTTTTCAGAAACAAGAAGTAGTGGATGTTGCCGAGAGGAAATTGCAAATCTGCCATTGTGGTGCCCGTATGTTGGATTGTCCAGCTCGTGGTTCTGGGACCCGCACCCTGTAAATTCAGCGAGCTTCATAGCTACACAAATGCAAGGACCCGAAATATGGTTTAGGTGCACTGGGCCTCAGAAGGGAGAGGGGTGTAAGGATGAGTCTCACTCCCCCTCACCGGGTCCAGCGCTGTTCTCCACTGATTAGCTATCGATGTGACATCAGCGCCACAGACAAGAACAGACTCCAGGAACAGCAGTGGAGTCCCAGCACCGGACCAGGGAAGGGTGAATAAAACTCACTTTGTATTTTCAAAAACACTGCACCTGGGGATGAGAGGTTATCTTTATGCCCAGAACTCGTGAATTCGATGCAGCACATCCGCACCTACCGGCTATGTTTTCGGTGTGGCTTAAAGTGAATAAAGTGCAGGGTATAAAAGTAAAACAAAACAAGATCTGGAGCTAGTTTCTTGTTTTTCCGAAACCAGAAAACCCCATTTAACGCCCAGAACCCATGGAGCCGGCCTGGTGTCAACGGGATTTGCAGCCTCCAGTGTGAGACCAGTCATTTAACCCCTTAACAACACTGGCTCTTTAGTCACAGCATCAAAAAATTGGCTATTTGCCCACTTTGCTGCCTGTTTTTATGCCCAGAAACCCAGTGGCCTGGAGTGACCTGAATTTGATGTGAGATAAAGGAGATAAGTGGCCAAAGCAACTTATCCCCCTAAATCCACCAGTCTCTTATTCATAGCAAGCTGTGTACACTGAGGCTCCATGTGGGCCACCAGCAGTGCCCGGAGACTGGTGTGGGGCACGGTGGTGTGAGCGGAGTGGCCCCTTGGCTCACCCCTGCAGGGCCCACCTCCACGCCACTCGGAGCCGCTTCACCTGCCCGCGCCGCTGGGCTCCGCACTGCTTTGTATTACATTATTAAACTCGTACAAAGAACAAGAAACTGCAGAATAAGAACGAACTTCACCCTCCCGTGTGCACAGCGGCTAATCATGGGGGGTGAGCGGCGCCCCGTGTGCACGGGCTCCAGCCGGGCGGTGAGCGGCGCCCCGTGTGCACGGGCTCCAGCCGGGCGGTGAGCGGCGCCCCGTGTGCACGGGCTCCAGCCGGGCGGTGAGCGGCGCCCCGTGTGCACGGGCTCCAGCCGGGCGGTGAGCGGCGCCCCGTGTGCACGGGCTCCAGCCGGGCGGTGCGGCCCCGGGATGGGGCGGCTCTAGCTCTCTCCTCCTCCTCCTCCTCAGTCTCATTTCCTCGGTCACAGGAAGTGTGTCGGCACTGAGAGGCTGTGCTGCTTTGTGTGCACGGTGTGTGGATGCGGCATGTCGTCAGTGTACACACAGCGCTATCTGTGCAGACATTCCACCGGAGGAGGACGCCCGCGCTCAGGTGAGGCACTGCCCATTCTATGCCAGGCTCGTGCTACAGGGTCCTCACTCTGGGGGGCTACCTCCTGCACTTGTGTCAGTGGCTCAGTAGGTGTCAATAGGAAAGCCAATGGTCGTGATTGTGTCTCCAAAGTAGCTCTGATATGTCACAGATGAGGGTCGGGCTTCTGGGGTGAGGTCATCGTCCATCATTCCCTGCCTCATCTGTGGAGCGGCGACTCCGGGCTGGCACCATGGCTGCTGTCTCAGCCCTCACAGCCTGGAAGGAGGCTCTAGTTGTAGAAGGTGCCCCGGTCCAGGTCTGAGCTGCCCCCTGTGCAGGTCTGAGCTGCCCCCTGTGCAGGTCTGAGCTGCCCCCTGTGCAGGTCTGAGCTGCCCCCTGTGCAGGTCTGAGCTGCCCCCGGTCCAGGTCTGAGCTGCCCCCGGTCCAGGTCTGAGCTCCCAAGACACCCCCCCCTTCCAGAGCTGAGGCAACCCCCCCCCCCCCCGTCCAGAGCTGAGCCCCTCTCCCCCCCCCCCCCCGTCCAGAGCTGAGCCCCTCCCCCCGGTCCAGAGCTGAGCCCCTTCCCCCCCCCCGGTCCAGAGCTGAGCCCCCTGCCCCCCGGTCCAGAGCTGAGCCCCCTGCCCCCCGGTCCAGAGCTGAGCCCCCTGCCCCCCGGTCCAGAGCTGAGCCCCCTGCCCCCCGGTCCAGAGCTGAGCCCCCTGCCCCCCGGTCCAGGGCTGAGCCCCCTGCCCCCCGGTCCAGAGCTGAGCCCCCTGCCCCCCGGTCCAGGGCTGAGCCCCCTGCCCCCCGGTCCAGAGCTGAGCCCCCTGCCCCCCGGTCCAGAGCTGAGCCCCCTGCCCCCCGGTCCAGGGCTGAGCCCCCTGCCCCCCGGTCCAGAGCTGAGCCCCCCGGTCCAGGGCCGAGCCCCCTGCCCCCCGGTCCAGGGCCGAGCCCCCTGCCCCCCGGTCCAGGGCCGGGCCCCCTGCCCCCCGGTCCAGGGCCGAGCCCCCTGCCCCCCGGTCCAGGGCCGAGCCCCCTGCCCCCCGGTCCAGGGCCGAGCCCCCTGCCCCCCGGTCCAGGTCCGAGCCCCCCGGTCCAGGGCCGAGCCCCCCGGTCCAGGGCCGAGCCCCCTGCCCCCCGGTCCAGAGCCGAGCCCCCTGCCCCCCGGTCCAGAGCTAAGCCCCCTGCCCCCCGGTCCAGAGCCGAGCCCCCTGCCCCCCGGTCCAGGGCCGAGCCCCCTGCCCCCGGTCCAGGGCCGAGCCCCCTGCCCCCCGGTCCAGGGCTGCCATATGGACGTGAGCTGCAGTCCTGGGAGCTGATGAGTCTCTGGAGGACACTATAGGATCTCCTGTCATGTTTCAATTTTTGGTCAGAAACTCCCAAGTAAACCCTGTGCGGCAGATTTGTCAAAAACATTGACAAATGAATGTAGCGTTGGTGTATCCAAGGGGGTGATGCTGACAGGGTTTTGTGTGGGGGTCTTTAAGGCCCTTTTACATTTAGCAATGCACCAGCGATACGACCCGGTCAGGATCGCTGGTGCATCACTAAATGATCGCTAGTGAGCTTTCACACAGGCAGATCTCACAGCGATGCAGCAGCGATGCAGCGGACGATACTTACCATTCACACACAGCGATCCTGCGTCCTCCCGCCCGCCTCCACACGTCGCTCGTCGTCACAGCAGGAAGCCCAGCAGGAAGCTGACGACGAGAAATGGAGCCGGACATTCTCGCGCCATCAGCGATGGACAGCGGGGGAGCCGGTCGGAGGTAAGTATCACACATAGCGATATCGCTAGCAATATCGCTATAACGTCACAAAACCGGTGACGTTATAGCGATATTGCTAGCGATATTGCTTAGTGTAAAACCCCCTTTAGGCTGCTCTGCATTATTACCCTCTGACTTGTTGCTGGCCATAAAGATAACACTGATAAAAAGTCCAATATCTCTTGACCCCTATCGTGGGTAAAGAAAAAAGTGAATAATTGAGAGAAAACTGACACCATTATACCTGAAACCTGGTGCCCCTTTAAGGCTATGTACCCATCTATGTAGGCAGAAAATTCCTGACTAAAAACCGGTCTCTTTCCCAGGAAACGCGCGTTTTTGCGTGTTTTCCGTGTGTTTTTGTACGTTTTTATGCGTTTTTTTTCCGGAGCGTCCCCAGTCTCATAGAATATAGTTAGAAATGCGGATTTTTCCACGAAATTAATGAGCATGCTGCATTTTTTACCGCGATGCGTTTTTTTCGTGGAAGAAAACGCATCAATATGCACAAAAATGCAGAATTCAGTAAAATGAATGGGAGGCTTCTTGTAAGCGTTTTTGCTGGTAAAAACTGTTAAACGTGAAAAAAACGCTTACGTGGTACACAGCCTCAGACTCACTTGGAGCAATATTACAGGTGCTTCTCACAAGATTAGAATATCGTCAACAAGTTAATTTATTTCAGTTCTTCAATACAAAAAAGTGAATCTGACATATGATATAGAGTCATTACAAACAGAGCGATCTATTTCCAGTGTTTATTTCTGTTAATGTTGATGATTATGGCTTACAGCCAATGAAAACCCAAAAGTCATTATCTCATTAAGTTAGAATAATTAACAAAAAACACCTGCAAAGGCTTCCTAAGCATTTACAAATGTCCCTTAGCCTGTTTCAGTAGGCTCCACAATCATGGGGAAGACTGCTGAGTTGACAGATGTCCAGAAGGCAGTGATTGACACACTCCACAAGGAGGGTAAACCACAAAAGGTCATTGCTAAAGAAGCTGGTTGTTCAGAGTGCTGTATCCAAGCATATCAATTGAAAGTTGATTGGAAGGAAAATGGGTGGTAGAAAAAGGTGCACAAGCAACCGGGATAACCGCAGCCTTGAAAGGATTGTTAAGAAAAGGCCTTTCAAGAATTTGGGGGAGATTCACAAGGAGTGGACTGCTGCTGTAGACACTGCTTCAAGAGCCACCACACACAGACGTATCCCGACATGGGCTACAAGTGTCGCATTCCTTGTGTCAAGCCACTCATGACCACTAGACAACGCCAGAAGCATCTTACCTGGACCAAAGAGAAAAAGAACTGGACTGTGGCTCATTGGTCCAAGGTGTTGTTTTCAGATGAAAGTAAATTTTGCATTTCATTTGGAAATCAAGGTCCCAGAGTCTGGAGGAAGAGTGGAGAGGCCACAATCCAAGCTGCTTGAGGTCTAGTGTGAAGTTTCCGCAATCAGTGATGGTTTGGGGAGCCATGTCATCTGCTGGTGTAGGTCCACGGTGTCTTATCAAGACCAAAGTCAGCGTAGCCATCTACCAAGAAATTTTAGAGCACTTCATGCTTCCCTCTGCCGGCAAGTTTTTAGGAGATGGAAATTTCATTCTCCAGCAGGACTTTGCACCTGTCCACACTGCCAAAATTACCAATACCTGGTTTATAAACAACAGTATCACTGTGCTTGATTGGCCAGCAAACTCACCTGACCTTAACCCCATAGAGAATCTACGGAGTAATGTAGAGAGGAAGATGAGAGACACCAGACCCAACAATGCAGACGAGCTGAAGGCTGCTATCAAAGCAACCTGGGCTTCCATAACACCTCAGCAGTGCCACAGGCTGATCACCTCCATGCTACGCAGCATTGATGCAGTAATTGATGCAAAAGGAGCCCTGACCAAATATTGAGTGCATTTACTGAACATACATTTCAGATTTTAAAATCTTTTTTTTAAGCTGGTGTTATAAAGTATTCTAATTTACTGAGATAATGACTTTTAGGTTTTCATTGGCTGTCAGCCGTAATCATCAACAGTAACAGAAATAAACACATGAAATAGATAACACTGTAATGGCTCTATATAATATGAGTTTCACTTTTTGTATTGAAGAACTGAAATAAATTACTTTTTTGATGATATCATTTTGTGAAGAACCTGTAGTTTCTCACATTTTCTAACAACTGCAGTTGTCTTGCTTTCCTTTTTTCCTATTCACAATTGATCATCATGGTAAGTCGCCTTTTGATGTGTTTGATCCATGCTGTACTAGGGAAGAGACTGGCGCACCCATTGTTCAATGTGCTAATATTGATACGATATTGAAGTCGTTCAGCAATTGTTTCCCGGGCTCATTACATCGGCTGAGGAAGAATGATGGGCAGAGAACAATCACTAGTAGATCAATCTGTCCCCATACAGTATCATGTTATCAGCAGAACATCTGCAGTTTTCAGCTCGAGCGATGTGCTGCTGAGAACAATGAGTTCTGTTCCTGCATAAACAATCCAATCACTGGATGAATAGGCAGCATTTTGCTTGTTTAGTATAATGCATCCCATACTCCTCCATATAGTATAATGCGCACCCCACAGTCCCTCCATGTAGTATAATGCGCACCCCACAATCCCTCCATGTAGTATAATGCGCACCCCACAGTCCCTCCATGTAGTATAATGCGCACCCCACAGTCCCTCCATGTAGTATAATGCGCACCCCACAGTCCCTCCATGTAGTATAATGCGCACCCCACAGTCCCTCCATGTAGTATAATGCGCACCCCACAGTCCCTCCATGTAGTATAATGCGCACCCCACAGTCCCTCCGTGTAGTATAATGCGCACCCCACAGTCCCTCCGTGTAGTATAATGCGCACCCCACAGTCCCTCCGTGTAGTATAATGCGCACCCCACAGTCCCTCCGTGTAGTATAATGCGCACCCCACAGTCCCTCCGTGTAGTATAATGCGCACCCCACAGTTTCTCCGTGTAGTATAATGCGCACCCCACAGTCCCTCCGTGTAGTATAATGCGCACCCCACAGTCCCTCCGTGTAGTATATTGCGCACCCCACAGTCCCTCCGTGTAGTATAATGCGCACCCCACAGTCCCTCCGTGTAGTATATTGCGCACCCCACAGTCCCTCCGTGTAGTATATTGCGCACCCCACAGTCCCTCCGTGTAGTATATTGCGCACCCCACAGTCCCTCCGTGTAGTATATTGCGCACCCCACAGTCCCTCCGTGTAGTATATTGCGCACCCCACAGTCCCTCCGTGTAGTATATTGCGCACCCCACAGTCCCTCCGTGTAGTATATTGCGCACCCCACAGTCCCTCCGTGTAGTATATTGCGCACCCCACAGTCCCTCCGTGTAGTATAATGCGCACCCCACAGTCCCTCCATGTAGTATAACGCACTGAATCCCAAAAACCTGCTTTTTGTTAGCAGCCAAGAGAGCAGGTTTTGCCTGCAGAAAAAAAAATGCATCAAAAATGCAACGTATGAACATAGCCTATTGAGAGCAGCAGCCAATCCCGGGATATCAGGACACATATTAACCATTTGTATCCAGTTAGTGTGATAAACATGACTTGAACAATAGCAATGACTACTCGTAAGATGGTGGAGTACTTGGTAAAGATGCTATAGTGCAAATCTACTAGATGGCACCAAGCCCCTCACACCCCCACCTGCCATCCATGGAGTGGTTGCTTAGCATCATAAATGCACTGGTTTTAAGGAGCCATCCCCCATAGATGGTGGAGGTGTGGGTGATAGTTCGGCATTTTGCCACTGTGCCGTCTCCCTCTTTTATCACTGGGACCAGTCTGTATCCTGCAGTACATTGGGACCAGTCTGTATCCTGCAGTACATTGGGACCAGTCTGTGTCCTGCAGTACATTGGGACCAGTCTGTGTCCTGCAGTACATTGGGACCAGTCTGTGTCCTGCAGTACACTGGGACCAGTCTGTGTCCTGCAGTACATTGGGACCAGTCTGTGTCCTGCAGTACATTGGGACCAGTCTGTGTCCTGCAGTACATTGGGACCAGTCTGTGTCCTGCAGTACATTGGGACCAGTCTGTGTCCTGCAGTACATTGGGACCAGTCTGTGTCCTGCAGTACATTGGGACCAGTCTGTGTCCTGCAGTACATTGGGACCAGTCTGTGTCCTGCAGTACATTGGGACCAGTCTGTGTCCTGCAGTACATTGGGACCAGTCTGTGTCCTGCAGTACATTGGGACCAGTCTGTGTCCTGCAGTACATTGGGACCAGTCTGTGTCCAGCAGTACATTGGGACCAGTCTGTGTCCAGCAGTACATTGGGACCAGTCTGTGTCCAGCAGTACATTGGGACCAGTCTGTGTCCAGCAGTACATTGGGACCAGTCTGTGTCC
This sequence comes from Dendrobates tinctorius, assembly GCF_039654945.1. Classification (NCBI taxonomy): domain Eukaryota; kingdom Metazoa; phylum Chordata; class Amphibia; order Anura; family Dendrobatidae; genus Dendrobates; species Dendrobates tinctorius. The sequence continues at coordinate 2,471,289 of NW_027361708.1, forward strand.
AGCAGTACATTGGGACCAGTCTGTGTCCAGCAGTACATTGGGACCAGTCTGTGTCCAGCAGTACATTGGGACCAGTCTGTGTCCTGCAGTACATTGGTTTGTGACCTGGTATCGGCCCTCATGCTTTTTTCTGTGATGTGCATTTTGGGTAGGATGGCAGATTGCAGGTGCAGTTGCTTATGGGAGATGGGTGTATTGTTAGCACCAAACAAGGGGATGACTATTGGATAGCTGTGATCTAGACCCTCACTTTAAAAGCAAATGGTGACATTTTTTTTCAGCTTCCGAAAAAACGGAGTCAAAATCTGTGCATTGCTTTTATAAGTAATGGCAAATCCAATAGAAAAACAGAAAAGCCTCACTGGGCGAAAATGTGTGGTGTTATTCCCATTGTGAACGAGCGACAATCCATAACCGCTGACAGTAACCATATAGGGAAATAGCCAAAATGGCCTGTGGCTTCTGTGCGTCCCAGCAGCCCTCTGCTCTGTGTGATTAGTGGTGCACCCTTTAGGATATCCTTCAGTACCTAGCCTTACTCTATGACTAAGGCCTTTTTCACATTTCCGTTTTTTGACGTCAGTGCAAATCCGCCAGAATGTGAAAAAAAACGAATCCGTTTCCGTTGTGGCACAAACGGAGGCCACCGGATCTGTTTTTTTTGACGGATCCGCATCATGAAATAGTGGTGGAAATTTAACCCCTTCATGACCCAGCCTATTTTGACCTTAATGACCTGGCCATTTTTTGCAATTCTGACCAATGTCCCTTTATGAGGTAATAACTCAGGAACGCTTCAACGCATCCTAGCGATTCCGAGATTGTTTTTTCGTGACATATTGGGCTTCATGATAGTGGTATATTTAGGTCAATAATTTTTGCGTTTATTTGTGAAAAAAATGGAAATTTGGCAAAAATTTTGAAAATTTTGCAATTTTCAAATTTTGAATTTTTATTCTGTTAAACCAGAGAGTTATGTGACACAAAATAGTTAATAAATAACATTTCCCACATGTCTACTTTACATCAGCACAATTTTGGAAACAACATTTTTTTTCGTTAGGAAGTTATAAGGGTTAAAAGTTGACCAGCAATTTCTCGTTTTTACAACAAAATTTACAAAACCATTTTTTTTAGGGACCACCTCACATTTGAAGTCACTTTGAGGGGTCTATATGGCAGAAAATACCCAAAAGTGTCACCATTCTAAAAACTGCACCCCTCAAGCTACTCAAAACTATATTCAAGAAGATTATTAACCCTTCAGGTGCTTCACAGGAACTAAAGCAACATGGAATGAAAAAATGGACATTTTAATTTTTCCAACCAAAATTTTATTTTAGCATCAGTTTTTTCATTTTCACATGGGTAACAGGATAAAATGTATCCTAAAATTTGTTGGGCAATTTCTCCTGAGTACACTGATACCTCATATGTGGTCATAAACCACTGTTTGGGCGCACGGCAGGGCTCAGAAGGCAAGGAGCGCCATTTTACTTTTTGAATGTAAAATATGCTTGAATGTTTAGCGGTTGCCATGTCTTGTTTTAAGAGTACCTGTGTGCCTAAACATTGGAGCTCCCCCACAAGTGAGCCCATTTTGGAAACTAGACCCTCCAAAGAACTTATCTAGATGCATAGTATGCACTTTGAACCCCCAGGTGCTTCACAAATTGATCTGTAAAAAAAAAAAAAGTACTTTTTTTTTCACAAAAATTTTATTTGGCCTCAGTTTTTTCATTTTCACATGGGCAACAGGATAAAATGGATCCTAAAATTTGTTGGGCAATTTCTCCTGAGTACATCAATATCTCATATGTGGTCATAAACCACTGTTTGGGCGCACCGCAAGGCCCGGAAGGGAAGGAGCGCCATGTGACTTTTTGATTGGAAAATTAGCTCCAATCGTTAGCGGACACCATGCCGCATTTGGAGAGCCCCTGTGTGCCTAAACATTGGAGCTCCCCCACAAGTGACCCCATTTTGGAAACTAGACCCCCGAAGGAACTTATCTAGATGTGTGGTGAGCACTTTGAACCCCCAAGTGCTTCACAGAAGTTTATAACGCAGAGCAGTGAAAATAAAAAAATATTTTTTTTTCCTCAAAAATGATTTTTTAGCCCGCTATTTTTTATTTTCCCAAGGGTAACAGGATAAATTGGACCCCAAAAGTTGTTGTCCAGTTTGTCCTGAGTACACTGGTACCCCATATGTGGGGGAAAACCACTGTTTGAGCGCACGGCATGACTCAGAAGGGAAGGAGCGTCATTTGACTTTTTGAATGGAAAATTAGCTCCAATCGTTAGCGGACACCATGTTGTGTTTGCAGAGCCCCTGTGTGCGTAAACTTTGGAGCTCCCCCACAAATGACCCCATTTTGGAAACTAGACCCCCTAAGGAACTTATCTAGATGCATAGTGAGCACTTTGAACCCCCAGGTGCTACACAGAAGTTTATAACGCAGAGCCGTTAAAATAAAAATATTTTTTTCCCTCAAAAAATAAATTTTTAGCCTGCTATTTTTTATTTTCACAAAGGTAACAGGATAAATTGGACCCCAAAAGTTGTTGTCCAGCTTGTCCTGAGTATGCTGGTACCACATATGTGGGGGGGGACCACTGTTTGGGCACACGTTGGGGCTCAGAAGGGAAGTAGTGACGTTTTGAAATGCCGACTTGATGGAATGGTCTGTGGGCGTCATGTTATGTTTGCAGAGCCCCTGATGTACCTAAACAGTGGAAACCCCCCACAAATGACCCCATTTTGGAAACTAGATCACCCAAGAAACTAATATAGATGTGTGGTGAGCATGTTGAACCCCCAAGTGCTTCACAGAAGTTTATAACGCAGAGCCGTGAAAATAAAAAAATATTTTTTTTTCCTCAAAAAATTATTTTTAGTCCACTATTTTTTATTTTCACAAGGGTAACAGGATAAATTGGACCCCAAAAGTTGTTGTCCAGTGTGTCCTGAGTACGCTGGTACCCCATAAGTGGGGGGGGACCACTGTTTGGGCACACGTTGGGGCTCGGAAGGGAAGTAGTGACGCTTTGAAATGAAGACTTGATGGAATGGTCTGTGGGCGTCATGCTACATTTGCAGAGCCCCTGATGTACCTAAACAGTGGAAACCCCCCACAAGTGACCCCATTTTGGAAACTAGACCCCCCAAGGAACTTATCTAGATGTGTGGTGATAACGTTGAACCCCCAAGTGCTTCACAGAAGTTTATAACGCAGAGCTGTGAAAATAAAAAAATATTTTTTTTTTCCTCAAAAAGTGATTTTTAGCCCACTATTTTTTATTTTCCCAAGGGTAACAGGATAAATTGGACCCCAAAAGTTGTTGTCCAGTTTGTCCTGAGTACGCTGGTACCCCATATATGGGGGGGACCACTGTTCGGGGACACGTTGGGGCTCGGAATGGAAGTAGTGACGTTTTGAAATGCCGACTTGATGGAATGGTCTGTGGGCGTCATGTTACGTTTGCAGAGCCCCTGATGTACCTAAACAGTGGAAACCCCCCACAAGTGACCCCATTTTGGAAACTAGACCCCCCAAGGAACTTATCTAGATGTGTGGTGAGCACGTTGAACCCCCAAGTGCTTCACAGAAGTTTATAACGCAGAACCGTGAAAATAAAAAATCTTTTTTTTCCACAAAAATAATTATTTTAGCCCCCATTTTTTTATTTTCCCAAGGGTAACAGGAGAAATTAGACCCCTAAAGTTGTTGTGCAATTTTTCCTGAGTACCCTGATACCCCATAAGTGGGGGTACACCACTGTTTGGGCACACGTCGGGGCTCGAAATGGAGGGAGCACCGTTTGACTTTTTGAACGCAAAATTGGCTGGAATAAATGGTGGCTCCATGTCGCGTTTGGAGAGCCCCTGATGTGCCTAAACAGTGGAAACCCCTCAATTCTATCTCCAACCCTAACGCCAACACACCCCTAACCCTAATCTCAACCCTAATCATAACCCTAACCACAACCCTAATCCCAACACACCCCTACCGAAATCCCAACTCTAACCCTAACCACAAGCCTAACCGTAATCCCAACCCCAACCCTAATCCCAATTCCAACCCTAACCCTAAATTCAACCCTAACCCTAAATTCAACCCTAACCCTAAATTCAACCCTAACCCTAAATTCAACCCTAACCCCTAGTCCAACCCTAACCCCTAGTCCAACCCTAACCCCTAGTCCAACCCTAACCCCTAGTCCAACCCTAACCCCTAGTCCAACCCTAACCCCTAGTCCAACCCTAACCCCTAGTCCAACCCTAACCCCTAGTCCAACCCTAACCCCTAGTCCAACCCTAACCCCTAGTCCAACCCTAACCCCTAGTCCAACCCTAACCCCTAGTCCAACCCTAACCCCTAGTCCAACCCTAACCCCTAGTCCAACCCTAACCCCTAGTCCAACCCTAACCCCTAGTCCAACCCTAACCCCTAGTCCAACCCTAACCCCTAGTCCAACCCTAACCCCTAGTCCAACCCTAACCCCTAGTCCAACCCTAACCCCTAGTCCAACCCTAACCCCTAGTCCAACCCTAACCCCTAGTCCAACCCTAACCCCTAGTCCAACCCTAACCCCTAGTCCAACCCTAACCCCTAGTCCAACCCTAACCCCTAGTCCAACCCTAACCCCTAGTCCAACCCTAACCCCTAGTCCAACCCTAACCCCTAGTCCAACCCTAACCCCTAGTCCAACCCTAACCCCTAGTCCAACCCTAACCCCTAGTCCAACCCTAACCCCTAGTCCAACCCTAACCCCTAGTCCAACCCTAACCCCTAGTCCAACCCTAACCCCTAGTCCAACCCTAACCCCTAGTCCAACCCTAACCCCTAGTCCAACCCTAACCCCTAGTCCAACCCTAACCCCTAGTCCAACCCTAACCCCTAGTCCAACCCTAACCCCTAGTCCAACCCTAACCCCTAGTCCAACCCTAACCCCTAGTCCAACCCTAACCCCTAGTCCAACCCTAACCCCTAGTCCAACCCTAACCCCTAGTCCAACCCTAACCCCTAGTCCAACCCTAACCCCTAGTCCAACCCTAACCCCTAGTCCAACCCTAACCCCTAGTCCAACCCTAACCCCTAGTCCAACCCTAACCCCTAGTCCAACCCTAACCCCTAGTCCAACCCTAACCCCTAGTCCAACCCTAACCCCTAGTCCAACCCTAACCCCTAGTCCAACCCTAACCCCTAGTCCAACCCTAACCCCTAGTCCAACCCTAGCCCTAACCCTAGCCCTAACCCTAGCCCTGGACCTAACCCTAATGGAAAAAAAAAAAAAAAAAAATATTTTATTATTTGTCCCTACCTATGGGGGTGATAAAGGGGGCGGTGATTTACTTTTTATTTATTTTGATCACTATGAAAGTTTATCATAGTGATCAAAATAAATGAATCTGCAGCGTTGCAGATTCGATTCGGCGCACTGCGCATGCGCCCGCCATCTTGCAAGATGGCGGCGCCCATGACGCTGGACGGCAGGACACCGGGACGGATAGCGGGAGATCGGAGGCACAAAGGAGGGTGAGGGGGTGATCGGAGGGTGAGAGGGGATGATCGGAGGGCTGGGGGGGCGGAGAGAAGGCGGGGGGGGCAGATCATGACGGCGGCTGCCGATCGGTGCCGTCAGAAGGTGGCGGCAGCCGATCGGTGCCGTCAGTCGGTGTGGGGGGGGGTCGGGTCTCGGTGTCCAGCCATGTCCGATGCTATTTCAGCATCGGCCGTGGCTGGATTGTAATATTTCACCAATTTTCATTGGTGAAATATTACAATCGCTCTGATTGGCAGTTTCACTTTTAACAGCCAATCAGAGCGATCGTAGGCACGTGGGGGCTAAGCCACACCCCCAGGTGTTAACTCTGAAGGGTCCTTTGTGTGCGGGTCGGGTGACCTTTCAGTGACCCCGGTCACCCGACCCGCAGGGGGGCTATTTATAGCATGACGCCTACGTAGGCGTCATAGGTCGTTTGGGCACTGCTTTTCATGACGCCTACGTAGGCGTCATAGGTCGTGAAGGGGTTAAAGGAGAGAGAGATTTTTCTGCCGCCAGAACAGAATTTTGGGGTTAAATTTCTGGCAAGGAAATTCTTCCGGGCATGCTCAGCGTCAAAAAGCGGATCCGTTGCCGGATTCCGAAAAAAAATCGGTTGGCAACGGATCCGCCGCCCATAGGTGACCATTATAACGAATGGCGAATAGCGGCGGATCCGTTGCTATCCGCTATTTTGACGCTGGCAAAAAACGTTTCATTGTCCGTCCACTGACGTCAGTGGACGCCAAAATTTTGGCGGATCCGTCAAAAAATGGATCCAACGGATGACCATCCATCAAAGTCTGCCGCTAATGCAAGTCAATGGGGAAAAAAACGGTTCCGCCAAAAAAATGGCCGATCCGTTTTTTTGCAAATCGGCGGATTTTGACTGATGGCAACAAACGGAAATGTGAAACAGGCCTAAGCGCGCCAGGAACGCGTCAGAGCGGCAGCGTGTTTATACCCACCATGGGTTGTCTGTTTGTAACGTGATCTAATAAAGATTTTACTTACAGACGTGAAAGTCAGTTTTTACTATTTTCCCAGATATTATAAGTAATATTTCCCTGTTCAATGAAGTAAAAAAATAGAACCATAGAATCGTAGAGTTGGAAGGGACCTCCTGGGCCATCTGGTCCAACCCCCTGCTCAAAGCAGGATTCGCTAAATCATCCCAGTCAGATGTCTGTCCAGCCTCTGTTTGAAGACTTCCATTGAAGGAGAACTCACAACTTCTCGAGGCAGCCTGTTCCACTCATTGATCACTCTAACTGTCAAAAAGTTTTTTCTAATCTGTGTCTCCTCCCATTCAGTATCATCCCATTGCTTCTAGTCTTTCCTTGTGCAAATGAGAATAAAGTTGATCCTTCTACAATGTGACAGCCCTTTAGATATTTGTAGACAGCTATTAAGTCTCCTCTCAGTCTTCTCTTTTGCAAACTAAACATTCCCAAATCCTGCAACCTTTCCTCATAAGATAGGGTTTGCAGACCGGTCACCATTCTGGTCGCTCTTTTCTGAACTTGCTCCAGTTTGTTGATGTCTTTTTTAAAATGTGGTGCCCAAAACTGGACACAGTATTCCAGATGAGGTCTGACCAAAGAGGAGTAGAGGGAAATAATGACTTCACGTGATCTAGACTGTATGCTTCTGTTAATACATCCTAGAATTGCATTTGCCTTTTTTGCTGCTGCATCACACTGTTGACTCATAATATTCAGTCTGTGATCTATTAGTATACCCAAGTCTTTTTCACATGTGCTGTCACTTAGCCCTATTCCTCCCATTCTATATATGCTTTTTTCATTTTTATTGCCCAGATGTAGTACTTTGCATTTCTCCCTGTTAAAAACCATTCTGTTAGTTGCTGCCCACTTCTCCAGTTTATTTATATCTTTTTGAATCCTCTCTCTCTCTCTTCTCTAGTATTCTAGTACTCTCTCAGTAGTCGCTGAGCAGCTTCTTGCTGGCCATAGGTGACCAGGACACCCCTCACATGTCCCTGCAATGCTAATGCTCCCCCAGTGAGTGCCAGCACTTCGACCACAAGTGGTCGAGGCAGCAGCAATTACAGTATATATGACAGGATGGACCAGATGGTTTATCGGCTGCTGCACCTATCCGATGCACATCCGCGGAGGCACGCCATCAGAACAGCCAGGTTTGGTCATGCCTGGACTCTGCCCTTTCTCTGACAGATGGCTTGAGTCCTGACCCCACAGACTTCTGGGTCAGTTGATTGGACCAATGACAAGGACTGTCGGAATTGCCTCAGGTATACGGTCTTGTCCAGCATCCATTGTATGCCCTAGAAGGTAATTGGTGCAGAAAGTGGCTTTGTCACACGCAAGTTCACTGCATAGTGGAAATCCTTACATTTCTCTGGCATGGATCGTTCACTTACAGCTCGTGCCATTGATTACGGTAGATTGGCAGTAGCCTCTGTCTGCTCGCCGGTCCATCGTGTTCTATATGTTCTGCTGTTGGCAGTAATGAAGCCCCCACATAACTGGGCATCGCCTGCTGCTTCATCACGTGGTATCGGTACTGTGCTGCTGTCTGGCATCTTTCGATCTGTCCCACCATATTCTGTACTAACCGGTTGCTTACACAAGAGCCACATATGCTGCCTGGTCACTATGTTGTATAGCTAATCCGGACCTGTAATGAGGAAATATACCTGAAGTTGATTCCAAAAAAATGGATAATTTTTGCACCCAAAACAATTGCTGCTCCCCAAAAATGTTTTGATCAGGGTAATTAAAAAGCCATAACTACTATTTATTTTATTAAACAAACCTCTTCATATATGCATTCTTCTATTTATAAACCTCGGTATGGCAGGCATCTGCCCCCAAAAATATATATTTCTGGCTAATTTTAAAAAGCATAAGACTCTATCATTGCAATGTGTTATTAAACAGGCTGCTCCCACCGGCTATCACTGGCTCACCCCTGGCCATATAATATATGATAAGGTCCGACATTACCAAGGTTTGCATTAAAGAACTAACGCTTGTTTTACACTTGTTTCAAGAGCAATTGGAGACATTGCCGTACTTTCGATTCACTGCAAAAAGAATAAAAAAAAAAAAAAAAATAGGTGAAGCTGACGAGTTCAGATATTAAAAGATCGGCTCATACGTCTGAGACTCCTTTACAAATTCCGTCAGATTTGACAGGAGAAATAGTGCTGTGTACACGATGGAATGGTGGAAAAACTCAGAGAGGCCTATAAATGACCTTGCTCTTCCAGCAGCGTACGTGCGCCACTTTATCTGAGGACAGTGATCGACGCTGCTCTGTTTTGGACAAACCCTTTTACCTTTTAACTTAAAAGACAAACCCAGCACAACAAAAATGTTATGGAAACTCCGAATCCTTCTCTACAGACATTGCCTCATAATTAATGATGCTACAATTCAGTTACTCCCTTTAAATTTTATTGTTTCAGAAGTGTCACTTTTGGCTCTCTGATCCCATGCTATTTTGAGTGTTGCCACTGAGCTGTAAAAAGTCTTGTACAGTATGTGCTATGGAAATACAACTACTAGATTTTTTTTTTTCTATTATTTTTTATTAGTATTACCTGGACAACCTATTTAACCCACGGGAAAGGATTCATTGTCCTCTATAAACTAACAGTACGACCTGCACTGAACTAGTTGGATTTTTCACTCTATAAGTCACCACATTTTATAGCAGCATTTTGTTTTTATGTAGCTTATTTCCATATACTTGTATGAATTGTTAAGTAATGAAATTATTTGGGGCTTTAATATACTCTTCTCTTATGCCATCTTTTTAATAGTTACATGTTCGAATTCAGCAGTACTTAGCAGTGTAGCTGTAAATCCTGCTTAAGAAGATTAACCCAACACAGACCTTTTGCTTTCTAATATCTCTTCCTCTCCCCTCCTCTCCCACTCTGCTCCTTCATCGGTGCATCCCTTATGCTCCCTCAGTTACACCACTCTGCCTCTTCCCTTATCGTGATTGGAAGCACTCACTTTGGAGATCATTTCACCAGATGATGTAGTGTTTTTTCAAGTTCGAGTGATCGGCAGCCTGTTTACCCAGTGGTATAATCCCGAAACGAGCATTTTTAACAACACTCGTTCTCGATTATCTCGCAGTGTAAATGACCCTTTAGTGTCATTCTAGTATAGCAGTAAGGTTCTCCCTCCGAACCCCCTCCACATCTGTCCATGTGTTGTCTGGTATTTCTGTTTATTCCTATTCAAGTGGATGTAGCTGGTGTTTCCTCAACAAAAACACCACATTTTCCTCCCCAGTTCCTCTCCCCTTTTTTGTAGGTTAGGAAGCCCACTCTAAGGGCTGCAAACAATCAACGACTGCTCATCGGAAGAACGGTACCGGTGCAGGAGGTGTGTATTATATTTTTATTTTCGGCTTCTGAATCATGCTATTCATAAGGCGCTATTCAGTAATGGACAACCCCTTTAATAAAGAACGTCTTGTAACTCGGACACTGTGTGGTGGCACCCGGAGCCCTTTCAGATATTCTTTGTAATGTTCCTCAGTGCGCAGTGCTAGTAAAGGAGAATTTGCTCCTCATCACGGCATGCCTCGGATTAGGATCATTATTTATTTTCATTAATTTCTTTAAATGTCTTTATTTGTGCATGAGGTCTGATTGCTGTAAAATCTGCCAGACAGCATTGGTAAAGCTTGGAAGCTCTTGGATGCCCAAGTTATTGTGCTTCGTGTCTAATGTTTGCCTGTATGGAGCCTCGGAATGTCACAACTACTTGCGCTTGTGATGTTCTTCAGGAGGCCAAGTTCACGTTCGAATTTTGAAATACAAGAATTTAGTACATTTTCTTGAATATTACTTAGGTGTCATAAGGGGGTTTTACACATAGCGATATCGCTATAATGTCACCGATTTTGTGACGTTATAGCGATATCGCTAGCGATATCGCTATGTGTGATACTTACCTCCGACCGGCTCCCCTGCTGTCCATCGCTGATCGCGCGAGAATGTCCGGCTCCATTTCTCGTCGGGCGCTTCCTGCTGGCACCGATGAGCGACGCGTGGAGGCGGGCGGGAGGACGTCAGGATCGCTGTGTGTAAAAGGTGAGTATCGTGCGCTGCGTCGCTGCTGCATCGCTGTGAGATCTGCCTGTGTGACAGCTCACTAGCGATCATTTAGCGATGCACCAGCGATCCTGACCGGGTCGTATCGCTGGTGCATCGCTAAATGTAAAGGGGCCTATATTATTGTGGATGACAGTCCCCGGATTATCTAGAAGTGAGGTGACTCACAAGTGAGGTTAGGCGGCATGGACCCACATTACTGACATTTTCCTGTGGAGAAGTGAGTCATTTTTCTGCTTGGTTACAATTACTTGCTGCACATCTGGTATGTGTAGATAAACCTGTTTTAAAAACCGCCTGTCCCATCTACAGCTGAAAAGATTGTTGGGTAGGTTTGTGGGGAAAGATTGTGTCATCAGAAAGCGACCCATTGTTCAGGAATAATTTAGACTTCTGTGAAACACATCCACGATGTACGGACTGGCTCTGGTCTCCAAGTGAGAAAAGTCGGGAATCGGCACTGCCCCCATTCAATAACATTGGTGCGAGTGCTATCCGATAAAACATCAGACAGTGCTCCTGGTAGCATCAGAATCCACATTGAATATTATACATCTTGCAGTTATTACACTGGTCACTGGGGAATTTCTTTTAGAATTGGACTTCCTGCTGTTTCAGGAAGGGACACGTGTAAATACGGTAGCTAGAATGGGCAGCCCCCAATCCTACTTTTTGTGTGGAAGTGTCTAATGTGCGTGTGCAAAGGCCATGGTACAGGAGGGGGAGCAGGGTCAGGTGTGACAGAATACAGGATCTAAGCCAACAACTTAGTGAAAGACACAATCACTAAATAATACTAGAGCATATATGGATATTCATAATAAGCATAATTACCTTCTCAAAAGAATGAATAAGCCAAAAGAGTCCAGAGAAATAAAAACTCAAATAAATTTATTTACTTATACAAGGAAAGATGAACAGAACCAATGGACACAGTAAAATACCATAAATTACAAGGAGATAGATACATGATAGACATATTGGCCACAATAAAAGAGTAATCCTATGAACATAATAATACTGATAAAGTGCATCGTGTAAACAGGCTGAAAAACAGCCAATCATAAAGTGCATCAAAGATATAACTAGAACTTAGATACCCGTAATAAGTGGCTCAGTGCGTCTCAGGCTCCCTCCAAGCCTGAGACGCACTGAGCCACTTATTACGGGTATCTATGTTCTAGTTATATCTTTGATGCACTTTATGATTGGCTGTTTTTCAGCCTGTTTACACGATGCACTTTATCAGTATTATTATTATGTTCATAGGATTACTCTTTTATTGTGGCCAATATGTCTATCATGTATCTATCTCCTAGTAATTATATTTATGGTATTTTACTGTGTCCATTGGTTCTGTTCATCTTTTCTTGTATAAGTAAATAAATTTGAGTCTTTATTTCTCTGGACTCTTTTGGTTTATTCATTCTTTTGAGAAGGTTATTATAATACAGGATCTATCAAATCACAACAGGATATCTGTAATTTTAACCCCTTAGTGACCCAGCCGATTTTTACAATTCTGACCACTGTCACTTACTGAGGTTATAACTCTGGAACGCTTACATGGATCCCGATGATTCTGAGACTGTTTTTCTGTGACATATTGTACTAATGTTAGTGGTAAAATTTCTCTGATTTGACTTGAGTTTATTAGAAAAAATGGAAATTTGTAATTTTCAAAATTTAAATTTTTGTGCCCTTAAACCAGAGAGTTATGTCACGCAAAATAGTTAATAACATTTCCCACATGTCTGCTTTACATCACCACAATTTTGGAAACAAACTTTTTTTTTTTTTTGTTAGGATGTTATAAGGGTTAAAAGTTGACCACGATTTCTCATTTTTCCAAAAACATTTAGGAAATCATGTTTTTAGGGACCACCTCACATTTGGAGGGTCAATATGACAGAAAACACCCAAAAGTAACACCATTCTAAAAACTGCACCCCTCAAGGTGCTCAGAACCACATTCAAGAAGTTTATTAACCATTCAGGTGCTTCACGAGAACTAAAGCAATGTGGAAGGAAAAAAATTTACTTTTTTTCACAAAAAATTTAAATTGGGCCCAAACTTTTTTATTTTCACAAGGATATCAGGAGAAAATGGACCACAAAATTTGTTATGCAATTTCTCCTGAGTATGCCGATGCCCCATATGTGGGGGAAAGCCACTGTTTAAGCTTATGGCAGGGCCCAGAAGGAAGGGAGCACCGTTTGACTTTTTGAATGCAAAATTGGCTGGAATCAATGGCTGGCGCAATGTCGCGTTTGGAGACCCCCTGATGTACTTAAACAGTGGAAACCCCCAATTCTATCTCCAACCCTAACACAGCCCTAACCCCAACACCACAACCGTGGCCCCAACCAATGCAAAAAATACATTTTTTTTTTATTTTATTTTTGCCTAAGTGGGTGATAAAGGGGGGTTTGATGCACTACTTTTTTATCACAGTGACCGATGGTGGGGTAATTTATTTAGACCACGTTCATCAAGTCCAGATTCCCTGTATTAACATCGGCACTATAGGAGTGTGTTGTTCCACGCTTCTCTATCAGGTGGTCTGATAATGGGCCCAGCATTGGTAATGGCAGGAGATGTTATATGCCAAATTGCATATTTCCTTAGTTCCCATAGCGTCCAGCTCCTTCAGGGCTAGAAATATAATGAATCAGAATAGACGTCCGTGAATTCCTGGGTGTGTAACGTATAAGCGTACCAATGCTCTGCCCATTTATCCATATACTAAAGAATCGGTTTGATCTTCCAGCAATCCAGGGCCTCTGTCCTGTAGGACTCCTTGGGCTATGGTAAGATGGTCTGTAACCAAGGTGTAGGCTGAGCTCCATTTTTACTGAATGAATATTTGGCATTATAGACATATATCGGACACTTACTACAGTGATTTATCTTTGCAGATTTCTCTAATTGTTGTGTTCTGTCCAGAGGGACATGCTGGAAACAGGGAAATGGACCTACCAGTAATTCGATTTCCAGTAGTTCCTCAGGACCGCACCATTATTTCCCCTCCCTCTTGTTTGTCTTTAAGCTTGCACAAGATAGATCTTCCTGCAGATCGTTCATTCATCAAGTCATCTTGATGAGATCGAGCTGGGGCCAGTAAAGTGCATGAGTTTCTAGTGGCTCGTATAGACCATTTGCATCCATCCTTCGGTTGGCCTCTCTGATCCTGTCCCGTCATAGGTCCACAAAGGACTACCTCCTGGTGTCTTGAGGGATTACCTGGAAATTGAATTAATCGCTTTTTTTATGTGCTCGCACTTTTTTCCTTCCTTTTCTGCATTGTGGGCAGAGTTTAGTGATTCCAGTACACCAATTACAACTTCTTAAAAAATTGGAAGATTTGGTCCAACTTGACTCCAATGTCCGTCTCCCCCTTCCCGGTGTAGTTTTGAGTACGCCTGTATTTTGGTGTAATTATTGCACCATTTTGCAAAACTTGTAACTTTTGGAGCCAAAAAGTCACAAAAACAGTTCAGTACATATATTGCTCCAAATTAATGAAACTTGTGGGTTATTTTGAAGAATTTGGTGCCAAAAGCGGCAGCTGACACCGCAAGACAAAAAAAAAACAAAACATAAATGATTCAGGACCATAATGTTATCATAAGAATCATGCATAAGTGATAGGGAAATATAGCAGGGACAGTCAGGACATTCCACATAGGAAAACCATACCCAATAGCTTCTTAAAATTGTATTAAATGTACTGGCTTGCAAAAGAGGGTTTTGCATCAGATCATGTAAAGAACATGGCTACATCTGTGAACATGTGGTTTCCTTTCTATTGTGAAGCAAACAACAAATAGGACAAAATAACTGAAAACTTCAGTGTGCATAACTATTCACCGTCCTAAAGTCAGTACTTTATAGAGCCTCCTTTTGCAGCAATTACAGCTGCAAGTCACTTTGGCTAAGTCTCTATGAGCTTTACACTTCTTGCCACTTGGATTTTTTCCGATTCCTCACAGCAAAACTACTCCAGCTCCTTCAAATTAGATGGTTGCTGGTGAACAGCAATCTTCAATCTGAGCGCAGAGTCTCAATTGGATTAGGGTCTGGGCTTTGACTAGCTGACTCCAAAATGTTTACACGTTTCCCCTTAAATCACTGGAATGTTGCTTTAGCAGTATGCTTTGGGTCATTATCTTGTTGGAAGGTAAACCTCCGTTTCAGTCTCAAATCACTGACAGACTTAACAGGTTTTGCTCAGAAATATCCCTGTATTTTGTACTATCTATTTTCCCTGTCCCTGCTGCTGAAAAAATATCCGTTTGGCTGCGGATGGCTGCCTTCTTCCTCCCTGAAGCTCCGCTTATGTATGCGTCCAGCGTTTCCCTGTGTACCTATCTTTAACATTGGGTACACAGGGACATGTGTTGTGTGTAGATCTTTTACACTGATGACCTATCCTAAGGATAAGTCATCAGTGTCTCATCGGCCGGGGTCCAACACTGTCTTATCGGTTTTCTTAGCTGAGACCCTCGGCCGGAAGTACTTGCTTGCAGTCTTCTGATGGTGGCCACTTCAGGGTCCTGCACATCCTTCTCCTATTGATTTGAATAGGAGCCGGAAGTGCGGTAACCAGCACCGACCACTACCAGAAGACAGAGCAGCTCGGCCGGCGGTGGACCCCGACTGATCAGTCATTGATGATCTATCCCATGGATAGGTCATCAATGTAATAGTAATGGACAACCTCTTTAAGTACCGTAGTTCTTCTCAAACTGTCAGGTGGACTTGTGCCAATAGTTGTTGGAGAGGCATTCTTTATATATAAATGCAGCAACTTTGGGATTTGTTACCAGCTGACTCCTTTATCTGACATCATTTTCAGCTGTATCTGCCTATTTGAGGTATGCACTAAAACGCAGTACACCACGTCTTGAAGTTCGCTTCAGATAGGCTTATACGACCGAAAAGGAAGTCCGACCGAACACGCAGTGACTCCGTCTGCATCATTATAGTCAAAGGACCTGTCCACAACCTATTTTCCAGGACTTCAGACTTAGGCTTCTTTTACACTTGCTGTGTTTTTGGCCCGTTTTTGCGTCTCCAATAGATTTCTATGGGGCTGCAAAAACGGGCCGCAAAAATTAGTCGGAGCGCCGTACACCGTATGGCTTTGAGGGCCGTATTTATGGCCATGAAAAAATATCAAGCTTGCTGGTCCGCCCGGGAGCCGCTAAAATTCTCACGGATCCGTCAAATAATGGACCCAACAGACGACTATCAGTCAAAATCCGCCATTAATGCAAATCAATGGGGGAAAAAAACGGATCCGCCCCTTTTTTGGCGGATCAGTGTTTTTAATAAATTGGCGGATTTTGACTGATGACCAAAAACGGATGTGTGAAACAGGCCTAAGTATGATCAATCAGCGGGGGTTTCAGGACCTGACCCCACCATTCAACACCTCCGCTCAGGAAGTGATCCAGTACTGCTGACCAGTATGAAGTCATCTCTCACATCTCTATTCGCAAAGTCCATGTAGTAGGGCGTCAACACGCTCTTCGGTGGAATGTGTCAATAGTTGTGTATTCTTTCTGTTTTTGAGGTTTTGTGAAGTGGCAAATCCCGGTGAAATCTGCTGAGCAGCAATGCCCACATAACACCCATATGGTGTGTGTATTTCATACTGCTATGCTAACATGGCATCTGTCCGGTAGCTCTGTATATTATCATTCCCATCTGTCTGCTGGTAGCACGCTTTACAGGCGCTTCTAGGATGCACAAGTCAAAGCCAAGTGTCACATGTGGGGAGCAGCTGTCCAGGGCAGTGCTTGCAGAACAGTGGCGGTATTATTCATCATGCCACCATCTACTGTTTACATTGCAATCTCCCTATAGACCTGTTCACATTGCTTTCTATTTAAACTAAGTTATGCAAAACTTTGAGGATAAAACAATGGGGCAGATTAAAAACAAACACAGTGAGCCTGGGTGCTGCATTGTGCAGAGATCCTACTTTAGATAGGAGGTAGTGTGCTCACCTTGTTAGGAGTAGTAGTATTACCACAAGGAACAATCTTTTTAGGCTCAGTCCGCTGATGTGGTTTCCCCTGTTATGGATAGTCTCAGAAACCACCATAATAAGGATAAGCAGCAGGAGAATTATTAAAAAATAGAAGTTTTTAAAATTGCCCCTGCTTTAAAAAAAAATTGTAAGGGAATTAAATGCATCGAAAGAACAGACGTATTTGTAAATGCGTAAGGCTATAGGTTTCAGAGCAGAATCAGTACCACGTTCACACCACGAGAAAATCACGGGTTCACTGCTGCAATGTGTAGCCTTACGCATTAATAAATAACCTCTCTCATTGGATGGCTTTACCATTGTTAACATTTTAATAATTCAACTACAGTAGATCAAATGGTGGGATTTGATCCTAGCACGTCACCGATTTTGTGACGCAGCAGCGGTATTGCTAGCGATATCGCTATGTCTGATACTTACCTCCGTCTGGCTCCCCCGCTGGTTATCGCTGGTCGCGTGAAAACGTCCTGGACCATTTCTCGTCGTCTGCTTCCTGCTGGGCTTCCTGTGGCGCCGACGAGCGATGCGTGGACGCGGGCGGGAGGACGTCAGGATGGCCGCGTCTGACAGGTAAGTAGCGACCCCCGACCCCTGCGATGTCGCTGGTGAGATCTGCCTGTGTGGCAGCTCACTAGTGACCACTTAGCGATGCACCAGCGATCCATATCGTTGTCAGGATCGCTGGTGCATCGCTAAGTGTAACGGTACCCTTACCGGAGAGCACAGATCTAGATACCAGGTCTGTGGTGGTGACTTCATCCGGGGGGTGAATACACATTACTGAATGAAATCCCCACCACAGCGCTGGTGCCTGGATCTGTGTGCACATCCCATTACTGCAATCTGAGCACCGCAATCACAATGACATGACAGCTCTGCTCAGATCAGTCATTACAGGTGATAAAGGGAAATTGTAGCCAGCAAGAGCACTGGCCTACAATAAAATGGCGCTGGGATCCACCTACAGCTGTGAACTGGGAGTGCCATGGTGTGTCTGAGTGTCCATTTTTCACAGCCTGCTAGATAGAAGATGGAGAAACTTTTTTTTTCTAAACTGATGAAACTCCGATGACAATCAAAGCAAAATCCGTGCTGAAACTAGGACAATTTTACTCGTATGTCTGAATGAGGCCTAACTTTGTTGCTACTGTGCATTTTAAAGTGCACCTCTGATCATGTTTGTATTCATGACCACAAATAAGGCTTACACATTTCTGCCCATAATGACTGACTACTGAAGACATAGAAAGCTCTTTGGTGCTCTAAACATCCTTTACTTCAGACTGATGCTGACTAGGGACAGAGTGCCATGAATTCAATCACTCAGTCCACATAGATTGTACATGGACGGTGTGCTGCTAACAGCCATGAGCTTTAGACCTCATTCAGACCACCTTGAATCACAGTGCTGGCTGTGACCTCCCCGGCCCAGACTGACACTGGCTCTGTATTGGGGCAGGCTGTCTGAGAGGATCGGGGGCGCTATTACACCCGCCGATCTTTATACTCAACCGGCACCGCCCCCATGACCACTATCGTATGTGACACCATGTAATCATGAGGTTATATGTTCTACGCCGAGACAACTGACCACCAGGCCAAAAAGACCCTCTTTTATCAGTTGACATGCAGTATTTGCCTACTCCTGAAGATTTCTAATGTATTTTCTTCAGTAGCCAGTGATGTAGGCTGCTGTTCACATTCCACATATACTTCAGCGCGCCGGGAGCCGGTCGGAGGTATCACCCATAGCGATATCGCTAGCAATATCGCTGCTGTGTCACAAAATCGGTGACGCTTTAGCGATATTGCTAGCGATATCGCTATGTGTAAAGCCCCCTTTAATGTCACATATATTACATAAAGTGTTGTCTCACAAAGACTCATTTCCATATTCTCTATTGGGGCATGTAGATGTTCTACAGCGGAGAAGGGATGGTGGTCTGCCGTTTCACTATGAGGCAAATCGGAGACTTGGTAACAAAAGCAGATCTAGATGGGCCCCTGCTGGTGTTATCTTTTAGATATTTAACCCTTGTGTTGTTGGTGTATCCAGTGTCTGATCGCTTTAAGCTGGAGTCACACATAGCGACTTACCTGCGATCCCGACAACGATATCAACGTGTCAGGATCGCTGGTGAGTCGCTACATGATCGCTGGTGAGCTGTCAAACAGACAGCTTCACCAGCGATCAGCACAGCCACGCCGCGCACGTGGCATCATTGTGTTCGTTAGCGCTGATTAATAATAATAATTATAATAATAATAACATACACACCCACATTGAGCTTTATATATCAGAAGAATATATAGAAGCAAAATACACCAGATATCCAAGAAACAGTTTATAATACACGAGTAATCAGGATACCTGCATGCTATAAATACGGCGGCTATTCACAGCACCATGAAATTGCATGCTAGGCCTATATAAGGAAACAGAGCAACCTGGTGCTCATACTTTATACAGAATAAAACGAGATGTTTCGAAAATATCTCAATTTTTTTCAGAATTTCCTTGTCAGTAGCATAGATATCCATCCTATGATTTCCACAATTCAACAACTTTTCCTTCTTGGTGTTGCAACTTCAATGTTGTGGAGAGTATTTTGATTCCTCGTCTTTTAAACAGATTATTACTGCAGTTTGTGGCGGTAGACACATTTTATTTTCCAAACCTATATGGAGTATATGTGACCGTACATTTTTGCAATGAAAAAATGGGAAAGAAGTAGTCAGAACTCCAAAAATTCTTGTGAAAGTTTTTTTTTTTATTTTTGACGACCCTTATCAATGAATTTACATTTTTGCTTATTAAATCATTCTGAGCCTTTCTCAAGCAAGCACCATTGCATACATATATGGTACATAAAGGTGAATATGATCAGTATATTAGCTACAAATCCAGTGTTTATAGTATAAACTTTATACACTGGAAATGGATGTAACATATGATAGAAAATACCCAAAAGTGACACCATTCTAAGAACTGCACCCCTCAAGGTACTCAAAACCAGATTCAAGAAGTTTATATTAACCCTTCAGGTGCCTCCACAGGAATTTTTTGAATGTTTAAAAAAAAAAGAACATTTAACTTTTTTTTTTCACAAAAAAAAAATTACTTCAGGTTCAATTTTATTATTTTACCAAGGGTAACAGGAGAAATTAGACTGGAAAAGTTATTGTGCAATTTGGCCTGAGTATGCTGATACCTGATATGTGGGTGGGAACCACTGTTTGGGCGCATGGCAGAGCTCGGAAGGGAAGGAGCGCCGTTTGACTTTTTTACTGCAAAATTTGCTGGAATTCAGATTGGATGCCATGTCAAGTTTGAAGAGCTCCTGATGTGCCTAAAGAGTGGAAACCCCCCACAAGTGACCCCATTTTGGAAACTAGACCCCCCAAGGAACTTATCTAGATATGTGGTGAGCACTTTGACCACCCAAAGGCTTCACAGAAGTTTATAACGTACAGCCGTACAATTAAAAAATCATTTTTTCCACAAAAATGATCTTTTCACCCCCAATTTTTATTTTCCCAAGGGTAACAGGACCCCAAAAGTTTTTGTGCAATTTGTCCTGAGTGCGCTGATACCCCATATGTGGGGGTAAACCACTATTTGGGCGCATGGCAGAGCTCGGAAGGGAAGCAGCACCTTTTTACTTTTTTGGCTGGAATGGAGATCGTACACCATGTCCCGTTTGGAAAGCCCCTGATGTGCCAATACAACCCTAACCCCAACACACCACTCCAACCCTAACCCTAGCCCTAACCCTTTCCCTAATGGGAAAATGGAAATAAATACATTTTTTTTTATTTTATTATTTTTCCCTAACTAAGGGAGTAATAAAGGGGAGGTTGATTTACTATTTATGCCGGGTTTTTATGGCGGGTTTTTATATTTGGCAGCTGTCACACACTGAAAGATGCTTTTTATTGTAAAAATAGTTTATGCATCACCACATTTTGAGAGCTACAATTTTTCCATATTTTGACCCACCGAGTCAGGTGAGGTCTTATTTTTTGCGGGACGAGTTGACGTTTTTATTGGTACCGTTTTCGGGCACGTGACATTTTTTGATCGCTTTTTATTCCGATTTTTGGGACGCAGAATGAACAAAAACCAGCCTTTCATGAATTTCTTCTGGGGGAGTGTTTACACCGTTCTGCGTGTGGTAAAATTGATAAAGCGGTTTTATTCTTCGGGTCAGTACGATCACAGCGATACCTCATTTATGTTTTTTTATGTTTTGGCGCTTTTATGCAATGAAAACAATTTTATATAAAAAATTATTTTTGCATCGCTTTGTTTTGCGAGCTGTAACTTTTTTTTATTTTTTCACTGATGATGCTGTGTGGCGGCTCGTTTTTTGCGGGACAAGATGACGTTTTCAGTGGTACCATGGTTATTTATATCCGTCTTTTTGATCGCGCGTTATTGCACTTTTTGTTCAGCAGTATGATGATAAAGCATTATTTTTTGCTTTGTTTTTTATATTTATTTTTTAAGGGGTTCAATAAAGGGGTTAACTAGTGGGACAGTTTTATAGGATGGGTTGCGGCGATACCAAATATGCGTACTTTTATTGTTTTGTGTTTTTTATTTTCAAAAAATGAATTTATTAGTGAATTTTTTTTAAAAATTTATTTAGCGATTTTTATATATTTTTTTTTTATTTTTTATAAATTATTTTTACACTTTTTCTTAACTTTATTACACTGTCCCAGGGGGGACATCACTGTCATGTGACAGATCGCTGATCTGACACATCACATATCGCTGTGACAGATCAGCGATCTGACACAGGCGCTGCACAGGCTTCCTCATGCCTGCGCTCTGCAGGCAGTGAGGAAACCGGCTCCCTGCAGGCCCCCGAAGGTCCCCACCACCATATTGGATCTGGGGACCTGCAGGGAAGGAGGCCCCCAGAGCAGTGCAGCACATTGCGCTGCTCCAGAGGTCTCAGGGAAGCACGGAGGGAGCCCCCTCCCTGCGTGCTTCTCTCCTGTTCTGCCGATACACTGCGATCATGTTTGATCGCAATGTGTCGGGGGCGGTCCGTGACCGCCCCTGACACATAGGGCCGGGTGTCAGCTGTGATGATCAGCGGCGCTCCCCCCGTGAGTGCAGCTGATCGCGCTATACGTACTATTCCGTCCTTGGGACATAGGTCCCTGGTCACATTGACGGAATAGTAGGTCTAATGTAGGAAAGGGGTTAATAAAAGGTCATCTGTGCACATAACCATTGCTATTTGCAAAGTACAAGCTTACTAAGGGGTGGATAACTCTGAGGCCGCTGTAGGAAAGGGCGTGTTGTGTTGAATTCAGAGAAACCACTTGTTATATTAGGCTGGGTTCACATTTGCGGTTGTGTCCGCAGCGTTTCCGACGCATACATCCGCATGCGTCGTGTTTTACTATCTATAACGTTGTGGACGCAGGTACAGGCGTTTGTAGGCGTTCGACCGCGTTTGCTTACGCATGCGTCGTTTCAGGTTAGGCGGCGGGGCGCAGCTAATTTTGGAGGCGGACGCTTGCAGAAGGAATGCGTCTAAACAAAGCATTACAGTCTTTGGGAACGCAGCAAACACATGCGTACGCTTTGCGTTTGCGTATGCAAAAATTTACATAAGACACGCCCATTGGGCATGGCTTGTGTACATTCAAAAATTTGCCAGGAAAATAGCACTTACCAATCGTCCGCAACCACAGACGATACACTGCATACTCAACCGCAAATGTGAACCTTGCCTTAGTTGTGCTGAGCGATGTTGTTTGGTTTGTTGCAATCAGCAGAAAGTTTCATTTTACTAATAAACCAAGTTTGCGTTGGGCGTTGAATAATATTGTTTGCGCCTGTGTCCTGCACCATCCATAATCTTGACTTCCAGTAAGGACTAAACTTCCTCCAAAACTTTAGACTAACATCAGCCGATATTGAGGTGTTCGGCCGACAACCTAATGTGTGTGGGGGTCACGGACAGACGATGTCGGGGGATTGAGTTCGGATTGGCAACTTTTTCTTTCTGAGATAATATGCCGCCAGTAGTATCTAAAGGGCCTGTCACACTAAGCGATATTGCTAGCAATATCGCTATAACGTCACTGGTTTTTGTGACATAGCGATATTGCTATGTCTGATACTTACGTCCGACTGCTCCCCCACAGATTATCGCTGATCGCGCGAGAACATCCAGGACCGTTTCTTGTCAGCTTCCTGCTGGGGCTTCCTGCTGTGGAGACGCGTGGACGCGGGCGGGAGGACGCAGGATCGCCTCGTCTGACAGGTAAGTAGCTACCCCCGACCTCAGCGCTGGTCGGGATCGCTGGTGCATCGCTAAGTGTGACAGTACCTTAACACATTGACGGAATGTTTGGGTGACCAATATCTAAGGTGCATAGAGGCTTTACTTGGAGCCATTTCTGCAGCTCTATGGGAAAGCTATATATTTAGCTTTAAAAAAAAAAAAAGGGTCAGATGCTGTAAAGGTACTGTCACACTTAGCGATGTACCAGCGATCCCGACCAGCGATATGACGCGGTCAGGATCGCTGGTGCATCGCTAAGTGGTCGCTAGTGAGCTGCCACACAGGCAGATCTCACCAGCGACATAGCAGCGGGGGGGTCGTTACTTACCTGTCAGACGAGGCGATCCTGACGTCCTCCCGCCCGGCTCCACGCATCGCTCGTCGTCACAGCAGGAAGCCCAGCAGGAAGCTGATGACGAGAAACGGTCCTGGACGTTCTTGCGCGATCAGCGATAACCAGCGGGGGAGCGGGTCGTAGGTAAGTATCACACATAGCGATATCGCTAGCAATATCGCTATAATGTCACAAGTTATAGCGATATTGCTAGCGATATCGCTTAGTGTGACAGTACCTTAAGAGACGCAGATATACAATGTATACAGTGTCTGTATACTGCCTTGTTTGTCTATAGACTTTTTGTTAATTGTTAATGTCAGAGGCCTTTATGTTGGGAGCATGTGAGTGATACAATTGTTTATGGTAATTTACATTACAAAGGCCCCTGATAGCATTGCAAATACAAGGGTGATATCAGCTGGCCAGTGCGGCTCCGCACAGTGGGGTCTCAAGGCAATGTGCAAACAAAGGAGCTTCAGGATCTTGTATAAGGTGTGAACTACAGGACAAGACCTCAGGATTCTGTGGAAAGAACATAGGTTGATCGGAACAGTTCTTTTTCATAAGGGGAGACAGTGTCTCCATGTTGGAAGGGGGTCACACAGCTGGAGACCCAAGTGTATAAAAGACCCAAGCTGGATCACAAGGG
This sequence comes from Dendrobates tinctorius, assembly GCF_039654945.1. Classification (NCBI taxonomy): domain Eukaryota; kingdom Metazoa; phylum Chordata; class Amphibia; order Anura; family Dendrobatidae; genus Dendrobates; species Dendrobates tinctorius. Next base: position 2,495,316 of record NW_027361708.1, read on the forward strand.
AAGCTATTCCAGGGGATAATTCCAAGGAAGAGAGGAAGTCATCCCTGGGGAAAGGTCTCTAGACAAAATCCGGGAACTTGGATCAAGCCTGGTAAGAAGATCGATGGTTCTACATTATTGTATTGTCTCTTGGTTCCTAGGTGAGATGTGGCTCTGGTTTGCTGTGTTTTCTGTTAGTATTGTATGCCATCTTGTTTTATATTTGGGGTGGAGATTCTTCCTTACACTTATCGTTGTTACCTGGTGCTCTTTTAGATTTTCATATATATGATGTTGGTTTTTGGAGTAATATTTCACGGGTTATTGTGGAATGGATTATTGCAGAGACTACATTATGCATTCTCTTAGTATGTGCCAGTTAATTCTCTGTTGTATGTGTTATTCTTTAGTTACTTGTTTTATCAAGTTTAGGCAGTATTCAGACATGTCCGCAAATTGTGACTGTGACTCTACATGTTGTCATGATCCTTGTGGATGCCGGAGCAGCCTTTACATTGCATTACTCTGATCTGCCTCTTCCCCCACCTCCCACCATTGGTATGTGGCAGAGAGAAGGAACCAAAGCACACAAAATGGGTTAAATCTCTCCCCAGCCCTGGTCTCTGTGGTCATGGTCTGTGTGCTGGAAGAAATGCTTCAGACAGCACTTCTTACTTTACTGTAGAGGTAAATTACAGAAGCTGTGGTTGTGCGATGATCCCTGGGGAGGGGGGTTTGGGGGGTGTGATGGCCCCCTTGGACTGTGGGATCCCAGGGGGGGTGCTTTGGGGTCCCCATGATCCTGGGGGCTGTGTGATCCAGGGTTAACTTTTGCTCCCCAGGACAAATGGTCCACTCATGTACAGAGAAGAATTACATATGATGGACTTTATTAGATGTCCCATCATGTGAGATTCGACAGGGGCATGTGGTAAGTCTGCGATCTTCACAGCAAAGAATGCATACAGCAAGCCGAGGAGGGGTGGAGTGACGGAACAGAGGCAACTCCCATCGGACCGAACAGATTAACATACAGCGCGGGAAAAATAAGGCTTTTATGGGTGATGCATGGGGAGTCAGGGGGCTTCTGAACTAGCTGTGGAGCACATAGCTGACACACAATTAAATGATATTTTTACCTAGCAGGCCAAAAAAGTGGTGACAGGTTCCCTTTAATGAGCAGCAGCGTTACTTTGGAAATTCTGTGGTTGCTGTTGAGTCAGAGCTTCTGTTTTCATGGGTTAGAGAAGTCTGATGTGTAATAGTGTTGCAATCCACTTGGTTATCACTCGGTTAATCTTCACTCTGCTCTGGAAGCATTTTACTAAATGGGTATGTGTTTGGTGCAAAGGTTGTATTAGTTGTTTGCAATGTCCTTGTAGTTCCATTAGCCAGCTTATTTATTAGTCAGTGCCCGGTCCTCTCATCCCCATGATGACCGGTGGGTATGGCACAGAGTATCTGCGCAGCTCTGGCTCATGAGAGAAGGGCGAATCTATGGGGAATGACTCCATGGTGCAGATGTCGCGGAGCCCTGCTTTAGTTTCCTTGTTCAGTTTGTAAGAAATGTTACAATTTTTTTGTGAGTTTGGAAAGTCTTGTTATAAATGTATACACATATATATTTTTATCTTTTGAACTCCTCCAATTCGCGGCTGCCATTTCTCTTTGCTGGAGTGTAACGATAGGTTCACACGAGCATATATGAAAACAAATGGTTCAGCGTTTCATCAATAAAAGTGGGGCAATTTTTTTCTCACTTGTCATCCTTGTGTTGTCCACATATAATCCGTTTTTTCACAGCAGCTATTAATCTTTTACTGGACCATTTACAGTGTCCTATACTACATAATTGCATTGTATTCATAAAAATCGGATTTTATACTGGGTCTGGCATCCAGTTTTTTTATACGCTCCCATAAGCTCGACTGGCCGAGTCTCATCCGATTTACGGAAGATATTAGCGCATGCTGTCATTTCATTCACACAGATTCAGTCATTGGAAAAAAATGCTCATCTCTACTGCCCATTAAATAACATTGGTCCGAGTTCTGTTTGATTTTTCGGTCAGTACTTGGACCAAAAATACAGTCATGTGAACGAGCCATAGCCCGACATTGCTGTCCGTGGCCAACATTACCTCCTGTGCTGTGGACGCACCAGCTGTGAGCTGAGCATGCTCGCTGGATGACAGGGATTGTCACGTGATACAGTCCGCTGAGTGGTGTACCCATTCCGATCATGTGAGATACAGTCCGCGGTGTCGTGTGTCTAATCCCAGCGAGTGTGAAGCAGACCGGTTTCTGTGATCTGAGCGCCGCATTATGATGTGACTGCTCCCCTCCTAGTGTGCAGCCCAACGCCAGGTAACTGCACCATCCCTAATGCTGGTATCAGACTTCAGTCACTAACAACATAACTCCGCCTGAGAGCCTAAGGCTATGTGCACACGCTGCAGATCCGCAGAAGTTCCGCAGACAGTCTACAGTACCATGTAAATCTACTATGGGATTTACAATCCGCTGTGCACATGCTGCGGTTTTTTCACTGCGGTTTTAAATCCGCAGAAAGAATTGACATGTCAATTCTTTCTGCGGATTCCGCTGCGGTTTGCCACCTATTCCGTTGTCCGGTTGTCAAACCGCAGGCCAATCCGCAGGTAAATCCACAGGTCAATTTACCTGCGGATCCGCACTGAAAAATCTGCTGGTGAATCCGCAGCGTGTGTACATAGCCTAAACTAGATCCTCCCTCTTCTTTTGCAAAGCAGAGAAGTGACATCAGACACATTGGGCAGATCCCACCCACCCACGGCAGTCATAATCCGAGCTAGCCATACACTAGATTTTCATGATGAATGGCAACAACTGCTCCCTCTAGTTTAAAAAAAAAAAAATTAAAATCTGAAAACTTTTTACATAATTTCTCATATTTTATGCCACTAAAAATTTAAATATTTTTACATAAAAAAATGTTTGGATGACACATTCCCTTTACAGGAACCTGACAGATTCATGCTGCCTGAACTATGGTCCAGCTCTTTAATTTTAATTCAGGTATATTTTACTCTGAAACACTGGCTTTTCTAAAGCTCGCTGGGGCTACTCACCGCAGGTGACTGCTCCACAGTGTCTTTTCCCATCCTGTCCCCCCTCATTGACAATTCTCTGGCTCCATGTGTGTATAGGGAGAGACCTGTCACTCAGTGGGAGCAGGGTAGGGACAAGCCACAGGGGATAAGCCTCTTGGATTAGCCATCCCAGCAGCATACCCCAATGTTTCCTCTGCCACAAAATTCCCGAGTAAAACATATACTTGCCTGAAATCAAACATGTCGGCTCCTCTACTCCTCTTTAAAGGAACCTGTCAGCAGGATTGTGCACAGTATCCTACAGACACTGTCAGGTTGGCGCCGTTATACTGATTAATATGATACCTTGGTTGATGAAATCCTTCTTGTGGTTGATGTTTTATCTTTATGTTCGGGTTTTGAGTTAATGATCTGCTTGTGCTCCGGGGTGGTCTTCAAGTGGTGTTCTGATTAGGTATTCATAATGCAGACTGCTGACAGCTCACTGATCCCTCAATGACCTGCCCCCTAGTTTACATAATGAATAATATACAGTATATATAGCTTGGAAAAAAAAATGCTTTTGCAGAGTAGGGGGTGGCGCCTGCTCTGCAGCATGAACAAATGTGTAATGTCTATATTATTGAGTTTTATTATGAATATTATGATTGTCAAGCAAGCTAACTATATGCACATTGCATATGTGATCAAGCCACCACTGACTGCCTGCCTGCAAGAAGGTTTTTTTTCCAAGCTATAAAATATATATATATATATATAATACTATGCAAACTAGGAGGCAGGTCAGTGAGGGATCAGTGACCTGTCAGAAGCCATCAATATAAATACCTAATCAGACCACCACGTGAAGACCCCTCACAAGCCACCTCGGAGCACGAGCATATCATTACCGCAAAACTGCAAGTAAAGATTACACAACAACCACAAGACGGATTCCATCAGGTATCATTGTAATCAGTATAATAGTGCCGACCTGACACTGTCTGTAGGATATAGACCACAATCCTGCTGACAGGTTCCCTTTAAAGGGACTCAGTTTGAACAGTTATTCTGTGCTGACAAAGTCCCGCCGTTCTAAACTTAATTTCGGAGCCAATCATTTATATACACTTTCCCACCTATTTTTTCTTGCGCTATCCCCCTCCTTTGATCTCTCTTGCTTCATGGAGATGGAAACCGAGCAGGTGGGAAGGTATATACAAATGATTGGCCTGAAGCACCAAGCAATTGTACTTGGTTTGAACAGTCATTCTGTGCGGACAGTCCCTTTAAACTACCACCATGACATTATATAAGCCCATGCCTGTATTAGAATAAACTCCTGCCGGTTCCATAGAATTCTATGTAAATAGTACTGTAAATTCATAAGCCTCACCTGCGCTGTACAGGACATCACCATAGGATCCCGCCAATCCTGTACAGTTGCGCAATGTTTTCCCTTCCTGGGCATTGCACAGTGCGTGTATAAAGCCGAAGACCGTACACCGGGTTTCATTGCGCAATGCCGGGGAAGACCGAACATCACGTACATGTGGAAGACTTGCAAGAGATCTGATGGTAATGTCGCTGATATGCTGGATGTCACTCATGTCAGACTGGTCACCTTCCCACCGGTCTAGTCCTGAACAATATGCATAGTGCAGGTATGATTTATAACTTTATTTTTCCACACACAAATTCCCGTATGGCACATAGTTTGTTGTAGTTGTCTTCTACAAAGTGATGGTGGTGATGCAATGGAGGGGAGACCTCTACCATAGGTGGGATTAATAATACCAGTGCCTCTAGAGAATTCTTGCCACCTGTGTTTGTCTCCATGTAATATCCGAGGTCCAGTATACCCCAGGGCAGGCTTTAGAAGACTCTGTTCACACAATGATTATTTGGTACGTTTTTGATGCTGTGTATTTTTGCTGTGAAAAAGGATTCAGCTCACATTCCAGGGTGTTAAGTCTTTTCTTTCAACTTTATTTAGAAAAATTCTTTTAAAAATGATACATCATCAATTAGGACGTCTCAGACAACACTGCAATATGAAATGGGGTGACGTGGTATGTGAGCTGGACCATTTTCACATTGTTCAGGTTGCCAAGTGCTGTGCAGCAGCAGGATTCCTGTGTTACTGTCCTTGGGTGGAACTACGTCTCAGGGGTGAGCTGATTTTTTTTTTTTTTTTTTTTTTTTTCATTTTTATTTTTGCTGTGCAAGAAATGCGTTGTGATACAGTTCCAGCAAAGTGGATGGGATTTATAGAAATCTCATGGTCACTGTGCTTCTATCTTTTTACACTGTATAAAATGACCTGTGATGCATAAAATCTGCACAATGTCAATTTTCCATTGTGAGTACACTTTTTATGTGCGGATCTTCCCCATGGAATTCCATTAGATGTCATCCTGTCTCTGGGATTCTTCCCTCCGACTCCCACCCCTTCCCCTGTACTGGAAGGCCAGTAATGGAGAACAGATGGTGCGGCTCCTTGTCTTCCAGACCTCCCTGGCCACGTAGCTGTGCATCCTCTCCCAGTGGGTACGTATGAGTGCTGAGTCACAAGTGTCTTTACTGGTGGGAATCTCCGAGGGGCCATTTAATGTTCTTGCAGCTGTGGGCATGGAAAGTGTTACAGGCCTAAGGCATTCAGGGGCTCGGGCACAAAGGGTGTCTGGGTGGGATATGCCGTAATTCAGGGGGCTTTATGGCGTTAAATGTAAATGCAGTTTACATCTTTGGCCACAACTGTTGGAAACGTCTGATGTGGCTTTCCGTGCGTTACAAGTCGAGAGACTTCTTTCAGCACCTTCAATAATACGTCTTAGAAATTGACATGACATACTGACCAGGCTTTTATGGCGGCTGCTGTACTTGTAGTAGTATTGAAATGTCCCAGATGCAGAGATTTACTATTAAAAATGCACATACTGCACCAAATAACTGTTGTAGTTGTATCACATTTATTCCGGGTTTTTTACACCTTCTATGCATTCGATATGGGGTGTAACCTATTATGACATGCTATGCACATAAAAATGCGCCAGAGTGTCGGTGAAAATTTCTGGCACGTGTACGGTGGAAACCGACTAGGCCGTCTAAAGACTCACCTAATTTATCACAGAAAACATAAAGAAGGAGCAGCATCCGTTCCAGGTGAAGAAGAATATTTTGCTTTTATTCTGCCATCAATAGATACAATGTTTCGACCATAACATGGTCTTTATGAAGTACTTGATAAAGACCATGTTATGGTCGAAACGTTGTATCTATTGATGGCAGAATAAAAGCAAAAGATTCTTCTTCACCTGGAACGGATGCTGCTCCTTCTTTGTTTTCTGTGAGCTGTTGATCCTGTTGGGCCCTGGGATCTTTGGAGCGTGCATTCTATTTATTCATCTGTGTGCTGTTGGCTGCAACCACTTGTTCACCTAATTTATCAATCAGCCATGTTTCCTACTCCAGTCTGAATATGGCCCATTTTCTCTGACGTGCGCCTCCTTGCACCTCCCCAGAAATGTTACATCAGTTCAAAGGCTGGAGTAACATTTCTGATTGAAGAAATGCCGCCACTTTTATTGAATGTCACAGGCTGATGTAGCCTCTTTTCTTGATGTGCCCGTTTTGGCAGAGCTAGAACTGGTTTGAAATCACCAAAAATTGCAACATTTCTACTCAACTTTACGTAGCAGCATAAGTCAGCTAGCTTTCATAGTGCTCTATGCCAATTTCCTGCCATATACACTTTGATGAATTGGGTCTTTTTTTTTTTCATTTCCAAAAATGGTATCTTTTGTTTAAAAAATCTTCCTACAGTCATTGCAAGATATTCCCGCTCCCCTCACCTCATTCCCAGTGCCAGACGGTGCAGAGGCATAGCATATAGCTCCAATGTAAGGGGCAGTCAGCACAGGATGACTGTTACAACCAAGTACAGACACTCGTTGCACCATGATGGGGCCAGTCATTTACATACACCTCCCACCTACTTGTGTCCCTCTGTCTCCACCAGTCTCTATCTGTGTGAAACCAAAGCTGGCAAGTAAAGAAGAGGGAGGGTGGAGATGGAGGGACAACCAACAAGCAGGTGGTAGGGTGCACTTAAATAACTGGCCCCTCCATGATGCATCAAGTGCCTGTACTTTGTCAGCACAGAATGTTCAAACCGAGTCCCTTTAGGGTAGGTGCCCATGGTCACCACATGTCCGTTGCGTCCAAAGTGCTGCCGGTTATTAAACACAGGTGAAAACCGGGCACTGCTCATCACCAGCCCAATACAATCCCAACAGTGAAACATGGTGGTGGCAGCATCGTGCTGTGGGGGTGTTTTTCAGCTGCAGGGACAGGATGACTGGTTGCCATTGAAGGAAACACGAATGCAGTAAGTACAGAGTACAGAGATATCCTGGATGAAAACCTCTTCCAAAGTGCTCTGGACCTCAGACTTGGCCGAAGGGTCACCTTCCAACCAGACAATGACTCTAAGCACACAGCTAAAATAACAAAGGAGTGGCTTCAGAAAAACTCTTGACTATTCTTGACTGTCCCAGCCAGAGCCCTGACCTAAACCCAATTGAGCATATCTGGAGAGATCTGAAAATGGCTGTCCACCAACGTTCACCATCCAACCTGAAGAAACTGGAGAGGATCTGCAAGGAAGAATGGCAGAGGATCCCCAAATTCAGGTGTGAAAAACTTGTTGTATCATTCCCAAGAATGGCCAGGGCCAGGGCCGGCAGCCCAGGCAGCTGCCTAGGGCCCCCGCTCCCCCAAGGGGCCCCCAGCTAGCGGCACATCAAACGGCCGCTATGGGGCCCGTGAGGCAGGGGGACCCGCCTGCCCCCAGCGCCGACTCCCCCCGCCGCCGCATTGAACTGTCATAGATGCCGGTACAGTTCAAAGCAATGATGGAGGAGAGAGCGTCAGCTGACGATCATTCCCCGCTCTGACACTGCGGGTGTGCAATGACGTCTATCATCGGGCACGCACTGTGTGCCAGGCAGAGCAGGAGACCGGAACAGGGTGCAGCGCGGGCATGAGAAGGTGAGGAGTGTGATTTTTTTTTTTTTTTTTTTTTTAATGCAATCGTGAGTACTGTCTGGACTATGGGGCCATTCTGGGGGGGGGGGCTGTGCTGTATACCATATGGTGCTGTGCTATATACTATGTGAGTCTGTGCTGTATACCATATGGTGATATGGTGCAGTGCTATATACCATGTGGGGCTGTGCTGTATATAATGGTGCTGTGCTGTATACCATGTGGGGCTGTGCTGTGCTGTATACCATGTGGGGCTGTGCTGTATACCATGGTGCTGTGCTGTATACCATGTGGGGCTATGTTATATACTATGTGGCTGTGTTATATACCATGAGGGGGCACATTATACGTTATATTCTATGGGGGAGGCTGTGTTATATAATATGGGGGGGCTACATTATATTCTATGGGGAGGTGGGCTGTATTATATTCTATTCGGGGCTACATTATATTCTATGGGGGGCTGTATTATATTATATGGGGGGTGATTGCATCATACTCTATGAGGGGGCTACATTGTATTCTGTGGGGGGGCTGCATTACATTCTATGGGGGGCTAGATTATAATGTAAGGGGGCTTCATTATACTTTATGAGGGGGCTACATTATATTCTATTAGGGCTGCATTATACTAAATGAGGAGGGCTACATTGTATTCTATGGGGTGCTGCATTATACTCTGAGGGGGCTGCCATATATTCTATGGAGGGGCTGCATTATATTCTATGGGAGGGTTACATTATATTCTGTGGGGTGGCTGCATTATGCTCTAAGGGCCCCGTCACACATAGCGACTCACCAGCGATCCCGACAACGATACCAACGTGTCAGGATCGCTGGTGATTTGCTACATGATCGCTGGTGAGCTGTCAGACAGCTTCACCAGCGATCAGCACCAGCGACGCCGAGCGCGCGGCGTCGCTGTGTACTTTAGTTACCAATATAATGCAGCCCCTCCATAGAATATATGGCAGCCCCCTCAGAGTATAATGCAGCACCCCATAGAATACAATGTAGCCCTCCTAATTTAGTATAATGCAGCCCTAATAGAAGATATTGTAGCCCCCTCATAAAGTATAATGAAGCCCCCTTACATTATAATCTAGCCCCCCATAGAATGTAATGCAGCCCCCCCACAGAATACAATGTAGCCCCCTCATAGAGTATGATGCAATCACCCCCATATAATATAATACAGCCCCCCATAGAATATAATGTAGCCCCGAATAGAATATAATGCAGCCCACCTCCCCATAGAATATAATGTAGCCCCCCCATATTATATAACACAGCCTCCCCCATAGAATATAACGTATAATGTGCCCCCTCATGGTATATAACACAGCCACATAGTATATAACATAGCCCCACATGGTATACAGCACAGCACCATGGTATACATCACAGCCCCACATGGTATACAGCACAGCCCCACATGGTATACAGCACAGCCCCACATGGTATACAGCACAGCACCATTATATACAGCACAGCCCCACATGGTATATAGCACTGCACCATATCACCATATGGTATACAGCACAGACTCACATAGTATATAGCACAGCACCATATGGTATACAGCACAGCCCCCCCCCCAGAATGGCCCCATAGTCCAGACAGTACTCACGATTGCATTAAAAAAAAAAAAAAAATCACACTCCTCACCTTCTCATGCCCGCGCTGCACCCGGTTCCGGTCTCCTGCTCTGCCTGGCACACAGTGCGTGCCCGATGATAGACGTCATTGCACACCCGCAGTGTCAGAGCGGGGAATGATCGTCCGCTGACGCTCTCTCCTCCATCATTGCTTTGAACTGTACCGGCATCTATGACAGTTCAATGCGGCGGCGGGGGGAGTCGGCGCTGGGGGCAGGCGGGTCCCCCTGCCTCACGGGCCCCATAGCGGCCGTATGATGTGCCGCTAGCTGGGGGCCCCTTGGGGGAGCGGGGGCCCTAGGCAGCTGCCTGGGCTGCCGGCCCTGGCCATGAGTCTTCTTGGGAATGATGCAACAAGTTTTTCACACCTGAATTTGGGGATCCTCTGCCATTCTTCCTTGCAGATCCTCTCCAGTTTCTTCAGGTTGGATGGTGAACGTTGGTGGACAGCCATTTTCAGATCTCTCCAGATATGCTGTATTATATTCTATTCGGGGCTACATTATATTCTATGGGGGGATGTATTATATTATATGGGGGGTGATTGCATCATACTCTATGAGGGGGCTACATTGTATTCTGTGGGGGGGCTGCATTACATTCTATGGGGGGCTAGATTATAATGTAAGGGGGCTTCATTATACTTTATGAGGGGGCTACATTATATTCTATTAGGGCTGCATTATACTAAATGAGGAGGGCTACATTGTATTCTATGGGGTGCTGCATTATACTCTGAGGGGGCTGCCATATATTCTATGGAGGGGCTGCATTATATTCTATGGGAGGGTTACATTATATTCTGTGGGGTGGCTGCATTATGCTCTAAGGGCCCCGTCACACATAGCGACTCACCAGCGATCCCGACAACGATACCAACGTGTCAGGATCGCTGGTGATTCGCTACATGATCGCTGGTGAGCTGTCAGACAGCTTCACCAGCGATCAGCACCAGCGACGCCGAGCGCGCGGCGTCGCTGTGTACTTTAGTTACCAGCGCGCTGATGCAGGGAGCTGGTAACTAAGGTACACATCGGGTTTCTAAGGGGCGTGCGTCACTTAGAAACCCGATGTGTACCTTGGTTACCAGCTCCCTGCATCAGCCCGCTGGTAACTAAAGTACACATCGGGTTTCTAGGCGCTGCGCACCCCTTAGAAACCCTGCGTTTACCCTAGTTACCAGCTCCTGGTCGCTGGTCTCCCACCTGTCACACGCAGCGATGCGTGCTGGCCAGTGGGAGACCAACGACCCCAAAAATGTCCAGAGGTTTCCACAGCGATCAGCGATATTCGGCAGGGGGGCCGGTCGCTGTTAGCTGTCACACATAGCGATCTCGCTGGTGAGATCTCTGTTGCGTCACAAAACTTGTGACTCAGCAGCGATCTCGCTAGCGAGATCGCTATGTGTGACAAGGGCTTAAGGCAGGGGTCCCCAACCTGTAGCTCGGGAGCCACATGTGGCTCGTGGTCCCATGAATTGTGGCTCGCGACTGTCTGGCAGCTTGGTGCATTAGGTCCAGGTCTAGTAAACAGGTATGAGGAGCACATCTCAAAATGGTGAATTTTGTGAGTAGCTCTGCACAGAAGAGCAGCTCTAGACACACATGAACTGCCTTGGGGTTTAGAGATGATTTAGGTATGGTACGCTGGAGGATGGTACTACCTGTTAGAGGAGGTGCTCAAAGCTGAATGTGACAGTGTGTTGGGAGTGCTGGCTGGGAGAATACTGAATGGGGTTATTGGAATCCCTGGATCTCAGCGTACTGCTTTGGAGTAATTTCTGTGGAAAAACTTTGGTTATCATTATACCTGTAATGCGGGCTTTGGTTGACAATACTTTGAAGGGGGTGGGAGCTGAATGTGGCTCACAACCATCTCTCTAAGCTGAATATGGCTCTCAAGGTCAGAAATGTTGGAGACCACTGTTCTAAGGGGTGGCTGCATTATACTATAAGAGGGGGGCTGCATTATATTTTATGGGGGGTTACATTATATTGTATGGCGGGGCTGCATTTTTCTCTGTGGGGTGGCTGCGTTATGCTCTATGTGGTGGCTGCATTATACTGTATTGAGGACTATGGGGAATACGTTATACTATATGATGAACTATGGGGTGCATTATACTATGGGAAGTGAATTGTACTACTATATGGAGCACTATGAGGAGTGTATTCTACTATATGGGGGACTGAGCAGTGTATTTTAATATATGGAGAACTATGAGGAGTGTATTATATTATATGGAAGACTGAGGGGTGTATTATATTATATGGAGGACTATGGGGAGTGTATTGTCGATCACACTCATTTAGCGTCCTGAACTCAGCGCATGTAAATACAACAGAAATGCTTCTGTGTGATGTGTTATATGTTAGCATTTGGGGCCCAATTTAAACGTTGCCTAGGGCCTCACTTTGCCTAAAACCGGCCCTGCTCTTTGCTGTACTAGCTCAAAAGGGTGCTTCTACTCAATACGAAGCAAAGGGTCTGAAAACTTATGACCATGCGATATTTAATTTTTTTCTTTTTTAATAAATTTGCAAAAATTTCTACATTTCTGTTTTTTTTTTCCAGTCAAGATGGGGTGCAGAGTGTACATTAATGAGAAAAAAAAATGAACTTTTTTGAATTTACCAAACGGCTGCAATGAAACAGAGTGAAAAATTTGAAGGGATCTGAATACTTTCCGTACCCACTGTATTCATCTGCCATATCTTAGGCTCCCTATATCATGCACATGACACCCTTTAGTACCATGGATGAGATCTTGCCTTGTTTTCTGAGATCAGGAAAGCCGTCCCCAGACCATGTGCAATACAGTCCCGATTTTTGTCCTGAAATTTGAACATAAGGGTCCTGCAAGGAACAGGAATGCAACAAAGTGCATGGAGCCTTACTACTGTACAATGTGGTTGGGTATAGAGTTGACAGTAAGACCCCATGCAAACGTTCAGTATTTGGTCAGTATTTTACCTCGGTTATAGTAAGCCAAAACCAGGAGTGGGTGAAAAATCCAGAAGTGGTGACGGGTTTCTATTATACTTCTCCTCTGATTGTTCCCCTCCTGGTCTTGGATTACAAATATTGATGTAAAGTACTGACCGTGTGACCAGGACCTTATTGGATAGGAATATTTGTTTTCTCCAAAGTTGTTACAAAATGAGCCAAAACCCACATTACGTGGTTCCTGATGAAGCGGTTACTGCGCGTGCCCTGCTCTGACTCCTCCCGGCCGTGCGTCTGCAGTGAGCAGCTATCGTGTGATTAGGGAAAGTAGTAGGTCATTGAGCTCTGAAGAGCCGAGTTCTTTCTCTAGGAGAACTTCGTATTACTATGAACTAATAGCACAGTACATAAAGGGGTTGTCCAATATTTGCATAACCCCTTCCTAAATGAAATGCTAGCCCATGTAAAATAAGCACCCCATATACTCCCCTCCCGGACCTATGTGGTGTCGGTGCTTTATCTACAGGTGCTCCCATTGTTACATGAGCGCTGCAGTCAAATCGGTGGCTGCTGATGTACTTCAAAGTGCCTGAAGCTGGCGATCTGTCAGGCTGTCCTCACGCCCCCCCGGTGAGTAGAGCTCCCCAGTAGTTATTGCAGTGCCTTCTCCTCTAGTTGTGAATATCGGGCATCACTTCGTTTTTGGGGCCCAGAAAGTACTAAGGACTTATTCAGACATCAGTTTTTTTGACGTATGACAAAAACTGTCCAAGTTTCATCAGTGATTTTTCATCAGCGTCTATTTCACTGATGAGAAAAAAGTTTCTTCACCTTCTTCTATCAGTCATTGAACCCCTTCATGACCCAGCCTATTTTGACCTTAATGACCTGGCCATTTTTTGCATTTCTGACCAGTGTCCCTTTATGAGGTAATAACTTAGGAACACTTCAACGCATCCTAGCGATTCTGAGACTGTTTTTTCCATGACATATTGGGCTTCATGATGGTGGTAAATTTAGGTCAATAATTTTTGTGTTGTGAAAAAAAAAATGGAAATTTGGCGAAAATTTTGAAAATTTTGCCATTTTCAAATTTTGAATTTTTATTCTGTTAAACCAGAGAGTTAGGTGACACAAAATAGTTAATAAATAACATTTCCCACATGTCTACTTTACATCAGCACAATTTTGGAAACAAAATTTTTTTTTCTTTAGGACATTATAAGGGTTAAAAGTTGACCACGATTTCTCATTCTTACAACAAAATTTACAAAACCATTTTTTTTAGGGACCACCTCACATTTGAAGTCACTTTGAGGGGTCTATATGGCAGAAAATACCCAAAAGTGACACCATTCTAAAAACTGCACCCCTCAAGCTACTCAAAACTACATTCAAGAAGATTATTAACCCTTCAGGTGCTTCACAGGGACTAAAGCAACATGGAAGGAAAAAAAGGAGATTTTAATTTTTCCAACAAAAATTTTCTTTAAGCATCAATTTTTTTCATTTTCACATGGGTATCAGGATAAAATGGATCCTAAAATTTGTTGGGCAATTTCTCCTGAGTACACTGATACCTCATATGTGGTCATAAACCACTGTTTAGGCGCACGACAGAACTCAGAATGGAAGGAGCACTATTTGACTTTTTGAATGGAAAATATGCTGGAATATTTAGCGTTTGCCATGTCGCGTTTGGAGAGTCCCTGTGTGCCTAAACATTGGAGCTCCTCCACAAGTGACCCCATTTTGGAAACTAGACCCCCCAAGGAACTTATCTAGATGTGTGGTGAGCACTTTGAACCCCCCAAGTGCTTCACAGAAGATTATAACACAAAGCAGAGAAAATAAAAAATCATTTTTTTTCCTCAAAAATTATATTTTAGCAAGCTAATTTTTATTTTCCCAAGGGAAACAGGATAAATTGGACCACAAAAGTTGTCCAGTTTGTCCGGAGTACGCTGGTACCCCATATGTGGGGGGGACCACTGTTTGGGCGCACGGCAGGGCTCAGAAGGGAAGGAGCGCCATTTGACTTTTTGAATGGAAAATTAGCTCCAATCGTTAGCGGACATCATGTCGTGTTTGGAGAGCTCCTGTGTGCCTAAGCTTTGGAGCTCCCCCACAAATGACCCCATTCTGGAAACTAGACCCCCTAAGGAACTTATCTAGATGCATAGTGAGCACTTTGAACCTCCAGGTGCTTCATAGAAGTTTACAACGCAGAGCCGTGAAAATAAAAATATTTTTTTCCTCAAAAAATGATTTTTAGCCCACTATTTTTTATTTTCACAAGGGTAACAGGATAAACTGGACCCCAAAAGTTGTTGTCCAGTTTGTCCTGAGTACGCTGGTACCCCATATGTGGGGGGGAACCACTGATTGGGCACACGTCGGGGCTTGGAAGGGAAATAGTGACGTTTTGAAATGCCGACTTGATGGAATGGTCTGCGGGTGTCCTGTTACGTTTGCAAAGCCCTTGATGCGCCTCAACAGAGGAAACCCCCCACAAGTGACCCCATTTTGGAAACTAGACCACCCAAGGATCTAATCTAGATGTGTGGTGAGCACTTTGAACCCCCAAGTTCTTCACAGCAGTTTATAACGCCCAGGCGTGAAAATAAAAAATCATTTTTTTTTCACAAAAATAATTTGTTTAGCCCCCTATCTTTTATTTTCCTAAGGGTAACAGGAGAAATGAGTCCCCCAAAGTTGTTGTGCAATTTTTCCTAAGTACGCTGATACCCCATATGTGGGGGTAAACCACTGTTTGGGCACACGTCGGGGCTCGGAATTGAGGGGGCACGGTTTGACTTTTTGAATGCAAAATTGGCTGGAATAAGTGGTGGCTCCATGTCGCATTTGGAGACCCCCTGATGTGCCTAAACAGTGGAAACCCCTCAATTCTAGCTCCAATCCTAACCACAACACACCCCTAACCCTAATCCCAACCCTAATCTTAACCCTAACCCCAATACACCCCTAACCCCAAGCCTTTCCCTAATCCCAACCCACCCCTAAATCTATTCCTAACCCTAATTCCAACCCTAACCCTAATTCTAACCCTAATTCCAACCCTAACCCTAATTCTAACCCTAATTCCAACCCTAACCCTATTTCTAACCCTAATTCCAACCCTAACCCTAATTCTAGCCCTAACCCTAGCCCTAATTGAAAAATAAAAACATTTTCTTTATTTTATTACATGTGCCTGCCTATGGAGGTGATAAGTGGGGTGGTGATTAACTTTTTTTTTATTTTGATCACTGTGAGAGTTTATCACAGTGATCAAATAAAAAAAAAATGAATCTGCAGCCAGGAAATGCCGGCGGGCAGGTACCGGGGAGGGTGAGGGGGGGGATCGGACAGCGGGGGGGACAGGAGGGAAGGGGAGGGGGAGTATATCCTGATGACAACGTCCGATCGCCCCCGCCAGCCATGTGGGCGGGGGGTCATGTTAGTGTCTCCAGCCATGTCCGAAGCTAGTGCAGCATCGGCCATGGCTGGATTGTAATATTAAATCAATTTTCATTGATGAAATATTACTATCGCTCTGATTGGCTGTTTCACTTTTAACAGCCAATCAGAGTGATCCTAACCACGTGGGTGCAAAGCCACCCCCCCTGGGCTTAACTGCATGTTGTCCTGTATCTGCGGGTCGGGTGACATTTCAGTGACCCCGGTCACCCGACCCGCAGGAACGCTATTTATAGCATGACTCCTACGGGGGCGTCATGGGTCGCTTGGGCACGACTTTTCATAACGCCTACGTAGGTGTCATTGGTCGTGAAGGGGTTAAACCCGGACAGCACAAAAATGGCATCTGCTTGCTGTGTGAGTTTTTTCCATAGACTTTTATTACTCTTAGGCCTCTTTCACACTTCAGTTTTTTACAATCAGTCACAATCCGCCAGGTTTTGAAAAAAACGGATCCTCAATTTTCTTTTGAGGATCCGTTTTTTTTCCTCATTGACTTGCATTAATGGCGGATTGTGACGGATTGCTGTCCGTTGCATCCGTTTTTTTTGAGGATCCGCCAAAAGTTGCTGTCCGTCACCATCCTCAAAGATTTCAAAACGGAGCTTGCAACGTTTTTTTCTCTGGCGGATCCTCCAGGCACTGATTTAACCCGAATTTATTTCTGGGTGCAGGACAAAACAAGAAAAATCTCGCTCGCTCGCTCGCTCTCTCTCTCTGTCTGTCTCTCTCTCTCTCTCTCTCAAAACGGATCCTGTGCCATCCGTTCACATCAGTTGAGAACGGATCCGCTTCTCTGACTTTTTGGCGGATTTGAACTGATGCAAAAAACTGAAGTGTGAAAGAGGCCTTATCTAAAGCTAGTTGATCAACCCTAGAAGGAATCCTTTCCCAAGATGACGATAGGCCATTTGCACACCAGCCTTCATTCGTGCATCTGAATATCCCCAATATACTATGGGCGACTGTCTAGGTATTGATGACCACCTCCTAGCTGTTATTGAAGTGAATTGGCTCTGAGCTGCAGCACCCCAGCACTGCCACCACTGCTCCACCGTGGAACCTACAAAAAGCTGAGCTGATCCTAAGGGCCGCGTCAGTTTGAGTCCTGCACAATTCATTCAATGCATACTATTTTTGAAGTATTTGTGGGGATGGACAGTATACTTTTAAGCTGTTGCAGCAGTTTTAGGGCACACGTTGATGATGTTGTTTTGAGCCAAAACCAGTAGTTGATTCAAAAGAAATTGGGAATGTAAAGTAAGGACTTCTCATTGTTCTACTTCTGACATTGGCTCCAAAAGTGACATCTAAATATGCACATTTGTCTGCAACTTGACTCTTTAATCTTGCTAGTAATTTGTGTTTTAGTTTTTGGTGACAAAAAGATGGAAATGTAAAGAAAAAAACTTTCAAATAAACGTATAAAGAAACCCTTTCGCCATCTCTGTATCAATTCTTTTGATTGGTACTGTAGACTGCATTTGTACTTTGTGTTAGCTATGTTCTCATGTCCAGGAATCATCCATTGGAAATGGATCCAGCAGCAATCCCTTATGTTAACAGGATAATAAGTTGCGCACATACAACTTTTTTGCTTGGCTAAAAAAAACTGATTGCAACTGCATCCATTTTTATAGCACTGAAGTTATGGAAACCATATCCAGCCGTCTGTCTTTCTTCCATTTGAAAAGGCTCCATTTTTTTTTTTTTTTTACTGAATCAACTCTAGTGACTACTGGACGTCTACTTCAAACTGATCCAGTAAGCAAAAATGTTTCAAATGGAAGTAAAAAGGATGGCTGTATGACGGCCCAGTCTTTCACAGACTTCAGTGTTTGAAAAAAAAAAAAAAAAAATGGATCTGGATGAAATCATTTTTTTTTTTTTTTTTTTTTTTTTTTTTTAAGCCGAGCAAAAAAGTTGGCTATCCCGCTAAAGAGGTTGTCCACTACTAGGACAACCCCCTCTCATACCCCACTCTTGACCCCTATTAAAATAAATATGCTTATACTCCCCTCTCATGCATGCACCGTTCCTGTAGTGTTGGCACTCGCTCTCTTTGGGGGGTCTTGTGCGGCCGGCGCCCGATCATCTCTGGCGTCACTGTCTCCGCTTTCGGACAAATTGAACATGAAGAGGAAGTCAGGACTACAACTGATCCCCGGGTTCCTCTTCATGTTCAGTTCGACAGAACACGGAGACAGTGACGTCAGTGCTGATTGGGCACCGGGCCCACATGTCACAACAACAGCACGGGGGCATCGGGCCCACATGTCACAACAACAGCACGGGAGCCCCGGGGAGGTGTCACAACAGCAGCACGGGAGCCCCGGGAGGTGTCACAACAGCAGCACGGGAGCCCCGGGGAGGTGTCGCAACAGCCGCACGGGAGCCCCGGGGAGGTGTCGCAACAACAGCACGGGAGCCCCGGGGAGGTGTTGCAACAACAGCACGGGAGCCCCGGGGAGGTGTCACAACAACAGCACGGGAGCCCCGGGGAGGTGTCGCAACAACAGCACGGGAGCCCCGGGGAGGTGTCGCAACAACAGCACGGGAGCCCCGGGGAGGTGTCGCAACAACAGCACGGGAGCCCCGGGGAGGTGTCGCAACAACAACACGGGAGCCCCGGGGAGGTGTCGCAACAACAACACGGGAGCCCCGGGGAGGTGTCGCAACAACAGCACGGGAGCCCCGGGGAGGTGTCGCAACAACAGCACGGGAGCCCCGGGGAGGTGTCGCAACAACAGCACGGGAGCCCCGGGGAGGTGTCGCAACAACAGCACGGGAGCCCCGGGGAGGTGTCGCAACAACAGCACGGGAGCCCCGGGGAGAGCGAGTGCTGCCATCGTGGGAACGCTACTGGCACAGGAGGTGAGTATTAGCTTTGATTTTATCTGGGCCAAGCATGGAGTATGACAAAGTTATCCAAGTAGTGGACAACTTCTTTAAGGTTATGTCTAGTAATCATCAGTGACAACAGATCCAGTAACCCATTAACAAAAAAAAAACTTGTGCAGACACAACTTTTTTCTGTAGTTAAAAAAAAAAATGATTTCAATTGCATCTGTTTTTTTTTAATATTGAAGTATATGGAAAACTAATCAGTAGCCGTCCGTTTTGTTACAGTTGAAAGTGATCCAGTAAGCAAAAAAGGATCCTTATCAACTGAAAGAAAAACTGACATCTGTGCTGGATGCACATCGCCATTATCCCTATGGTCGGAGCATGCGCACTGCTATATTGACGTTGTAGTACATTACTTCAATAAAATAACAGCTCTCATTGATTGGTATGCCATCCTGGATGAGCTACACAGCCTGAGCAACTTCTGTGGGTTGTAGTCTCATGCTACTGTTCCTCTAGGGGTGAGAGCAATGATAAAATGCAAAAGTACCATAACTTAAATCCCCAAAAAGAATGAGAACAGAGAAATGGTCTGTGGTCAGAATCACTCCTTTATAGGGGTTTTCTTGCTAATTGCCGATCATCTCTACCTGTTCTCTGTTGCATTTGCACAACAGCAGGAGAAATAGAATAGATTCACAATTGGTGTTGCTTCATAAGTGGAGAGGTTGATTCACAGAAGTGTAATCGACTTGGAGTTACATTGTGTTGTTTAAGTGTTACCTATATAATGTTTTTTATGTATGTGTGTATGTATATTTGGTGTGGGTGATGGATGCTATACAATGGCCTACAGTATGTCACCCATAGGCTCCCATGTTAAAAAGAGAAAAAAGTGTTCTACATTTAACTGAAGTCTGCGGGATGGCGTAGCATACAGTAGTCTTTTTCATTCCTTTCTTGTGCTGAACTGAAGTACAGTCTTTACGACTACTGGAGCCAATAGGCATGTTTAGCTTTTGCCTTGGGAAAGTTATGGTCGTACATGCTCAAGGTAAGCTGAAAATGTGATGTGAACAGGCACTTAAGCTGCTTCACTTGAAGGTGTAGCATTGTATGCAATGGCCTTGTGTCTGAACAGGGCGGTAGAGTCTAATCATTTTCTCAGACGTTCGTTCAGGTTGCGCAGACTGCAGTATTAAGACACGTAATGTGTTATGAATGTTGTTTTGAGTCTTTTCTTGAATTCTGGTAAAGTGATTTAATCTCCATGTGACTTTCTGGGTTTCCGTACATTTGAGTATTGCTTGTCTGCCCATGATTTTGGGCGAATGCCATGTACTTGCCTGCCAGACTGTGGAGACCATGAATAAAACTGCATAAATGTGGCATTAGTCGCATTGTGTAACGAGATCATTGGTGCTCTGAAGTCTGTATGAGAATTTTAAGGTTTTTGAGGAGCGTGACGTTGCTAGTGAGATGAATAACAAGGACATGATTATGTTAACTACCAGATTTTTTTTTTCCAAAAACCTTTATATCCTGATCATTTACGGAAAATGTTATTTGGGAAGAAGACAAAGAATTAGCAAAGAATATCAATTGTTACTGGGAAGATTAAATCTTGCATTTCATGTATTGTATTATATCTATATGGTGCAAGTTTAAAAGTATTAACCCTTTTAGAACTGGTCAGTTTCTGTTGCTTGGGCTTTTTAGCTTTTGTGTTGGGGAAAAAATAATCAGTCTTCTATTTCATGACATGTTATGGCCGGTTCACACCAGACTTCTTTTCCTATTACCAAAATTCTCCATACCATCAATCCCCTCCTGTCTTAATAATCACACACTGGAGAAAAAATTTTTGATAAAATTGGACACAACGGCCATTTATTTGAACAAATTTATACAAAATTGTGAATTACTGGAAAAAGAGGGAGGTCCTTGGAGCTATCAGATCTGACACACCTTGACCATTTATTCAAATAAGAAATATCTTTACCCTCAGCCATGAAACCCAAGCTTGAGGGCACCACACCATGGTCAGTGGTAAAATAAATCCAACCACCTGCTCCTCCAGGGTCCACCCCCGTACGAAGCCCCACTAAGTGCCAGATAAGCAATGATTAATTCCACCCTGAAGGGAACCCTATATCTGATTTCACCCCAACCAATTTTTTACTCAAACTCCATTTACCCTATTTTAATAAGTACTACTTTTGTTTAAAGTAAATGCTCCCGAAATCCAGAATGCTTTAACATATCCCATTGATTTTGAGAATATTTTTTCGTTACACATCATATTTTGTTAATACTAAATTTAGGTTGATATATTTTGCATTGATTTATAAAGATATCAGAAATTTTTCAAAAATGTAAGAAAAAAATAGCAATTTTTATCTTCGAGTGATTATTCCTTTAATGCAAGTGTCATGCCAGTACAATCCAATTTACATCCGAATGCAGTGCGATTGCAATGGGATTTTAGCATTAGACCCGCCCACACTACATAGCCACACTCACTTCACACGCAAAGCCCCGTATAATAAATATTATATATTTTTATTTAAGAGGTACACCTTCTTGACCACAACAGGTTATACTGCCTGTGTTGCCCATAGCAACCAATCACTAAGTATCTTTTATTTCACCAGGTCTGTTTAAAAGATGAAAGCTGAGCTGTGATTGATTGCTATCAGCAACAGTTTTCATTGCAGACAGTTGTGGTAACTGAGGCCTATTATTCTTATAATTTCTATGGTGTTATTGTCCTTCTGTAAAGCTGGAAATAACACAATTTATTACCGTGCGACACAGACCACCCTCTGAGACAGACTTCAGGGGGAGCCCAGAATCAGGAACTTCTCTTTGTCTGGCATGAAGCATCCTCCTTAACTTAAAAGGTTAAAAAAAGAAACACAAGACTGATTTCTCCAACCCAGGTGTCATTTTAATCTGTTTAACAGCGCCAACCTGACAATGCCTGGTTCATGTTCAACTTATTTATACAGCTACAACTAATGGCACTCTAAATTTGTCCTGCTTTACAATTTCTAGCTAAATGTCATTACACTCGGGGTGGAGCCACCGCACTGAAATGCTCTGTGCTGCGGGGACACTGCGCCTCTACTGTATACAGACTGGAGGGAACCTGGAGATGACATAAAGGTATATACTATATACAGGGGGAGATGACATGCAGGTATGTACTATATACAGGAGGAGATGATACACAGATATACAGTTGTGGCCAAAAGTATTGGCACACCTGCAATTTTGTCAGATAATACTCATTTTCTTCCTGAAAATGATTGCAATCACAAATTCTTTGGTATTATTATCTTCATTTAATTTGTCGTAAATGAAAAAACACAAAAGAGAATGAAGCAAAACATTGATCATTTCACACAAAACTCCAAAAATTGGCCAGACAAAAGTATTGACACTCTCAACCTAATACTTGGTTGCACAACCTTTAGCCAAAATAACTGCGACCAACCGCTCCCGGTAACCATCAATGAGTTTCTTACAATGCTCTGCTGGAATTTTAGACCATTCTTCTTTGGCAAACTGCTCCACGTCCCTGATATTAGAAGGGTGCCTTCTCCAAACTGCCATTTTTAGATCTCTCCACAGGTGTTCTATGGGATTCAGGTCTGGACTCATTGCTGGCCACCTTAGAAGTCTCCAGTGCTTTCTCTCAAACCATTTTCTAGTGCTTTTTGAAGTGTGTTTTGGGTCATTGTCCTGCTGGAAGACCCATGACCTCTGAGGGAGACCCAGCTTTCTCACACACACGGTCAAGCAGTCCAGTGCCAGAGGCAGCAAAGCAACCCCAAAACATCAGGGAACCTCCGCCATGTTTGACTGTAGGGACCATGTTTTTTTCTTTGAATGCCTCTTTTTTTTTTCTCCTGTAAACTATGTTGATGCCTTTGCCCAAAAAGCTTTACTTTTGTCTCATCTGACCAGAGAACATTCTTCCAAAACGTTTTAGGCTTTTTCAGGTAAGTTTTGGCAAACTTCAGCCTGGCTTTTTTATGTCTCGGGGTAAGAAGTGGGGTCTTCCTGGGTCTCCTACCATACAGTCCCTTTTCATTCAGACGCCGACGGATAGTACGGGTTGACACTGTTGTACCCTCGGACTGCAGGGCAGCTTGAACTCGTTTGGATGTTAGTCGAGATTCTTTATCCAACATCCGCACAATCTTGCGTTGAAATCTTTTGTCAATTTTTCTTTTCCATCCACATCTAGGGAGGATAGCCACAGTGCCATGGGCTTTAAACTTCTCGATGACACTGCGCACGGTAGACACAGGAACATTCAGGTCTTTGGAGATGGACTTGTAGCCTTGAGATTGCTCATGCTTCCTCACAATTTGGTTTCTCAAGTCCTCAGACAGTTCTTTGGTCTTCTTTCTTTTCTCCATGCTCAATGTGGTACACAACGACACAGGACAGAGGTTGAGTCAACTTTAATCCATGTCAACTGGCTGCAAGTGTGATTTAGTTATTGCCAACATCTGTTAGGTGCCACAGGTAAGTTACAGGTGCTGTTAATTACACAAATTAGAGAAGCATCACATGATTTTTCTAACAGTGCCAATACTTTTGCCCATCCTCTTTATTTTGTTTGGTGTGGAATTATATCAAATTTGGCTTTAAGACAATTCTTTTTGTGTTTTTTCATTTAAGACAAATTAAATGAAGATAATAATAAAGAATTTGTGTTTGCAATCATTTTCAGGAAGAAACTGAGTATTATCTGACCAAATTGCAGGGGTGTCAATACTTTTTGGCCACAACTGTATACTATATACTGGAGGCGATGACATTCAGGTATATACTATATACAGGAGAAGATGACATACAGCGACAATTTATGTGCAATATAATAATCATAATTTGTTATAATTCATTTGCCGCGTACAGTAAAATCACTGACGGGTTGGAATAGAATAGATATATATATATATATACCAGCTGAAGAGCCCGGCACTGCTCGGGCGCATAGTAACTAACCACGGTTAGTTATAACAAATTATAATGATATTATATATATATATATATATATATATATATATATATATATATATATATATATATATATATATAGCTGAGTGTAGAGCCCCACCCAATCCGCATAGCCACATTCACTATAATTTCCCACATCATCTCGTCAGCCAGAGCTACCGGACTACTACCCTAATATCCCACATCGTCCCGTCAGCCAGAGCCACCGGACTACTACCCCTAATATCCCACATCGTCCCGTCAGTCAAAGCCGCCAGACTACTACCCCTAATATCCCACATCGTCCCGTCAGCCAGAGCCACCGGACAATTACCACTAATATCCCACATCATCCCGTCAGCCGGAGCCACCAGACTACTACCCCTAATACATCGTCCCGTCAGCCAGAGCCACCGGACAATTACCACTAATATCCCACATCATCCCGTCAGTCAAAGCCGCCAGACTACTACCCCTAATATCCCACATCGTCCCGTCAGCCAGAGCCACCGGACAATTACCACTAATATCCCACATCATCCCGTCAGCCGGAGCCACCGGACTACTACTCCTAATATCCCACATCATCCCGTCAGCCAAAGCCACCGGTCTACTACCCCTAACATCCCACATCATGCCGCCAGTCTGGGGTCAGAACCAGAGCGCTAGTGGAACGGTCCTAACTTCCATACCGGGGATCCCTTTAAGAGAGGCCTGGGGTCAGTACCAAAGCGCAGAGTGGATTTGCCCTCACTTCCATACCGGGGATCCCTGTGAGGGGCCTTGGGTCAAAACCAGAGCGCTGAGTGGATTTGCCCCAACTTCCATACCGGGGATCCCTTTAAGAGAGCCTGGGATCAGAACCAGAGCGCTGAGTGGATTTGCCCTTACTTGCATACCAATGATCCCTTTAATAGAACTCTGGGGTCAGAATCAGAGTGCTGAGGGATTTGCCCTATCTTCTATACAGGAGATCCCTTTAAGAGAGTCTGGGGTCAGCACCAGAGCATTTGAAAGCAATTACCATGACTTCCATACTGGGGATCCCTTTAAGAAAGGCCTGGGTTCAGTACCAAAGCGCAGTGTGGATTTGCCTTAACTTCCATACCAATGATCCCTTTAAGAGACCCTGGGGTCTCTCTCTCTCTACCCTTTTCCAGAGTTCTGTTCCTTTAAATTTCATACACTGGCTGCTGCGACGAATCCGGTGCATCAGTTTTTTGCAAATCTGCAATGGATCCGTTTTTTCACACTTTGGAGGTTTGGTATGGAGGATGTGTGATGGGTATATAGGCACGGGAGGGGGGATTCATTTGTCATGTGCTCGCTGCTACTTTCTGGGGTCAGACAATGGCTGGGAGCTTATGTTCCCAGGGATGCTAGATTTCTCCCACCATGTCAGTGTCTGCTGAGGTGTTGTCAAGTGGGAAAACTTGCTCATAGTAACCAATCACAGCTCAGCTTCTTCTAACCAGTTCTGGTGAAATGAGAGATGCTTAGTGATTTGTTGCAAGGAAAACTGTTGCTCATAGCAACCTATCACAGCTCGGCTTCTTTTGAACAGCTCTGGTGAAATGAAAGATGCTTCGTGATTGGTTGGTGATACACACATACATACAGTCAGTTTTATATACAGTGGGGAAAAAAAGTATTTAGTCAGTCAGCAATAGTGCAAGTTCCACCACTTAAAAAGATGAGAGGCGTCTGTAATTTACATCATAGGTAGACCTCAACTATGGGAGACAAACTGAGAAAAAAAAATCCAGAAAATCACATTGTCTGTTTTTTTTTTCATTTTATTTGCATATTATGGTGGAAAATAAGTATTTGGTCAGAAACAACACTCAAGATAGAAAACATTATGTCTGTCAGTGTATGACAAATGATCCAGACGAAAACAAATGCTGTGAAGCCAAGATGAGTGCATATTCAGGCAAAGATAAAAATGCTCCTACCAGAGCTTCTAATCTAAAGAGACATTTACAGCGCTTTCATCCAGAAGTACTGAAAGCAGTGGATGAGAAAGAATGCATCCAAACCAATGAACCAGTGCCCAGCTCTTCCAGCCAAACAAAGGAGCAGAGAACTTTGCAGCCATCAGTTGCAAGATATTTTGTCAGTGACAAAGTTACTGTGACAATGACAGTAGATACATTTAAAAAACAGGTCATAGAGCTTGTTGTAAAGGATAGTGTGCCTATTTCATTATTTTCACGACCAGCTTTTATGTGTCTGAATGGGGAAATGGCCCGCAAGCTTGGTGTTTCTCTGGAGAGAGAGAGTATTAGAAAATTAGTAATCGAAGAAGCTTTTAAACAAAAGGAAGAACTTAAAAAAACTCTCAAGGGACGCTTTCTGTTTCTTAAAATGGATGCCTGCACACGTCACAGAGTGAACTATTTTGCCATCAATGTCCGATTTGTTTGTGACAAAAATGAAATAGTTACCAAGACATTGGCAGTAAAAGACACCAAAGCTCATCACACCAGTGAGTTTCTCCAGGTCTTGGTGGAAAAGGTTCTGCAAGACTATGAACTTAAAAAAGAGCAAGTTCTTTCTGTCGTAACTGACAATGCTTCAAATATGATAAGTACTATTAAGCTAATGAATGAGAGTAATGATGGTGACCCGCAGCTAGAAGAACATTCTGGGTCCCCAGACACAGAAATGTTTGAAATAGAGGAACACAGTATAGTAACTGAGGAGCAAACTGAAGTTGCTTCAGATGAACAGCAACATGATAGTTTAGATGATCTTGTTGAAACTGTGTCAATATGTTCTTTCATTCATCACATGCGCTGTGCTGTGCATACGCTACAGCTGGCTATAAGAGACAGTCTGCAAGAAGGACATGCTGCTGCACTGATTGGCATGGTGAGAAAATTGGCTACTGTTGCCAGAACCCCTAATGTTGACTCAATTTTGAAGAGACGTGCTGGAAAAGGGGCAATTATTGATCAAGCCATACGATGGGGCAGTACTTACTTAATGATTCAGCGCTTGGTTGAACTGAAAACCTTTCTTGTAGACATGGCTAACCCTCAACTGACCTAAATGAAAGTCAGTGGAATCAGGTGACTGAGCTGGAAAAATTGCTAGAGCACCCATTTACAGTGACTAAAAAATTTCAAGCAAAGGACTTAACTCCAGGTATTTTCTTAAAGGAGTGGAAGAACCTGATGTTTCGCCTGTCCCAAAGAGGAGGGTTAATTGCAAGTGGCATTGCTACATCAATGAAACGGAGAGAGGAGCTACTATTACAAAATAACATTCTTTTGGCAGCTGTTTATGTAGACCCAATGCATCAGATTCTTCTAGATGATCAACAGCTAGGTAAAGGAAAAGAAGCTCTGTTTGAAATAGCAGTAAGGATGAAAGGGTTGCAGAACAGTCAGGAGGAACAAGAAGAATTTGGTCATCCTGCCACATCTTCACCCTCATCATCAACTGATGAAGAATTTAATTTTGAAAAATATTTGGATCACAAGGACCGTGCAAAGCGTTCTCGCATAGAAGAGTCATCCCCATCAAGGAACACAGCCAGTACATTTCAGCAGAATTTTTCATGTGCACTAAAAGAAATTGAGAAATTTGACCGTTCATCAAAAATAACAGTGCAACAAGCGATTCCTCTGTATCCTGACATTGTCAGAGATGTTGCCCGAGTGGTTACTGCTTTGCCACCAACACAAGTTAGTGTAGAGAGGTTGTTCTCTGCTCTCAAAATAATTAGATCAGATTTGAGGGCATCCATGAAGGAGGATCTGACAGAGGAAATACTTTTTCTGAGGACAAATGTATAGATTTCTTCTTATTAACTGCATAAAAGTGTTTATTGCATATTTACTTACAGTTTAGAAAAGTTTATAAAAGTTATTTGCTATATTCTAATTGTATTCTAATAAATGTAGTTTTTGCTCTAAGTGGTCTGATTACTTATATGATGGTGAGAAACTGAATAAGCACGATGTTTAATATTTTACAACAGTAAATTTGTTGTTATGAATTGGCCATTTATGAAGGAGTCGGAGCTGGAGCCGGAGTCGGAGCATGATAAAATCCAGGAGTCGGAGTCGCAACTGTGGCTTACCGACTCCACAGCCCTGGTTATTTATTAACTATTTTGTGTCAGATAACTCTCTGGTTTAACAGAATAAAAATTCAAAATTTGAAAATTGCGAAATTTTCAAAATTATCGCAAAATTTCCGTTTTTTCACAAACTCCATAATTATCGACCTAAATTAACCACTAACATGAAACCCAATATGTCACGAAAAAACAATCTCGGAATCGCTAGGATGCGTTGAAGCGTTCCTGAGTTATTACCTCATAAAGGGACACTGGTCAGAATTGCAAAAAATGGCCAGGTCATTAAGGTCAAAATAGGCTGGGTCATGAAGGGGTTAATATCAGCTTGCAACTGTATACAGCCTTTACTCGCTATTAAAATGGAGAACCCCCCAAAAAATGTTGCACGGTCCCCCTATAATTTATAGCCAGCAAAGGCTATGCAGACAGCTGCGGGCTGATATTAATAGCCTAGGAAGGAGCCATGGATACTGCCCTACCTCCCCCCACCCCCGGCTAAAAACCGCATCTCTCATCCACCCCTGAAAAGTTGCATCTCTAAGATGTGCCAATTTTGGAACTTTGCCTTGCTCTTTCCACTTGCCCTGTAGCGGTGATGTATGGGGTGATAGGTGGAGTGGGGAAGGGGGCTGATGTCACCTTTGTATTGTCAGGTGACATCAAGCCCCGAGGTTAGTAATGGAGATGCGTCAAGAAAACACCCCGATTGCTAACCCCATAGTCATATTGTATGAACACACACAAAAAAGTCCTTGAATTGAAAGAATGACACAGACTCCTTTAATAATTCTTAATTAAACCATACTTACAACATCGCCCATTCCACCGATACCATTGTCTTCTGCAAAAAGAGTTAAATTAAAAAAACAACAATATTCCTCATCTTTCCACAGAGAATTTGTCCCACGATGGGTCTAGCTTTGCTACATCTAGGTGGCAGGCTGCATGGTTGCATGATGCGACCATACAGCCTGTCATCCAACAGAGGCACTGAGCAGGGTGCGCTACCACTGCTCAGTGTCTTCCTGTGAACTCCTGTTACCTGTCTGATGACCCCGCAAGCGTTAGAAAGTTTTTCTGCTCGTGGTGCTGACAGAAAGGTCCTGGGTGTTCAAAGCCAATTAACTCACAGTGGCATACTTGGCTGTTCTTAGATTGCTTGGGTATTTGTAATCTTTTATTGTCCTTTAGGTGAAGATTTTACTCCAATATAAAGGCTCAGGTTGTGTTTTTTTATTCTAGATGTCCTCTGGGTTGTCCTTGCTTTTACTACTTGCTTTACTGCAGAAATAGAGTGAACAGAAAAAAAGATGCTGAATTCGTTACTACATTCCTCGTGTACCCTGCAGGCGCGAACAATGTTTTTACACTATAAGGGTCCCTATACATAGTGTGATGCTCAACGTCAAACGACAGCCAAGCGGCAATATGTTTGCTAGTTCGCAGTCTATTACTTGCTTGTTTAGACAGGATGACATGCTACAGATGTGTAACAAATGATCTGTGAGGGATCGTTCAGCGTGCATTAGCTGCCGTCGTTCTCTGTGGCGCAGGATGATACACTGCCGAGAACATTTATCTTTTTATGCAATACAAGAGATCATTTCACATGAACGAATATCTTGCTGGTTGCATTGGCTGATTGACAGCCTGTTTCAGACTACATGTTTATCATAAACCGTTTTTCTAGAAACACTCATTCACGATAATTGGGCAGTGTAAATGGACCTTCACTACCTACTCTTTAAAGAATTACTCCTCATATCAAAGTTTTTATCCTCTTAATATATTGCAGTCATTATATAACATAGCATTGTGTACTTACAATTGCTATTTTTTTCCTTTCTACTCAGCTAATTCTGTTTTCTGTGCAGAAGCAGGAATAATCTCTTTTTCCTTCATAAATCATTCGCCTCTTAAACTCCTGACCCAACTGCTGCCTCCTCACCCGGTCAGGGACATTTGCAGTGTCTTATGACTCATACAGGGAAAATTGACCTCCTGTTTCTATATAGGGTTTAGATTCATCTAGTCTTGTTTTTTTAGCTGGGTAGAAAGACAAAATGAGCAATTGTAAGTCCAGTACACAGCTATATAATATGAGGTGTGCAATATAGTAAGAGGATAAACTCTTTGATGGGAGTGTCTCCTTAAGTTGGCACCCTTGTCCTGTTCTCATTATGTAGCTATCACCCCAACTCCACACTCCTGTTTGTCTCCTTAAAAGGTTATTCTCCGCTTAGAAAATTGAAAAGTGTTTGTAAAAATAAGCAACTTTGCAATTTTCTCATTAACATTCCTCTCCATTTCACTGTGCCGGCAAAATAAATGCGCTTTCTGAAATCTGATGCACATGTTGGTCATTTTATCCTTGCAGACTTCAAATCTGCGACATGTGAATTCCTTTAGGTGTTACTGGAGTGTTTTTCTCCTATTCCAATGCAAGTGAAAAAAATGAATCAAAAAATCGCGCTCAAGTGTGGCAAAAATGTGCTGTATTTACGAGACACATTTTTGACCCAGAAATGTCTGCAGAAAACACTTAACGTGTGCCCTAAGGCTGTGTTCACGCTTAGCTTTTTTTTTTCTGTAGCCAAAATCTGTTCTCTTGGAAGTGAAAGTGCTGCATTCAAGATAATTCCCGCTTTACTGCATTTTTTTTCCGCATTTTTCATTTTTTTGGGTTGTGTTTTAAATGTGTGATTTATGTATAGCACATGTTTAATAAAGATACGGTAGTTTAATTTTCCAAAAGCGCTGCAAAACTGTTTTTTTGCAGCTCTTTTTAATATTCTCACTGGTGAAAAATTGTTGCATAACACTGTAGATCTAAAAAAACGCTGCAGTATTCAGTCCGGGAAAAAAAACCAAGAGCATGCATGAGATTAATGTAAAAAGCAGGTTTTAGTTCGCGTTAAAAAAACTGCAACAACTCTGCATGTGAACATACACTTAACACTACTGTAATCTACCCCCAGCTTTGATACCTCCCTCTTCTGTCTACCTTTTTGCCCTCCACTTTGTAAATCTGTTCTCTTGCGCAGTTCAAAATTTTAACTCTTAAGCCTCTTTCACACTTCAGTCTTTTGCAATCAGTCACAATCCGTCAAAGTGTGCAAGAGACTGATCCTGAGCATATTGCAAAAAAAGCTGATGCACTGGATCCATTTTTTTGACGGATCCGTTGTAGCAGCCTTGCTGTAGGAATTAAAGGAACAGAATTCTGGAGAGAGAGAGAGATATTCTGCCAGAATGGAAAAAGCAGCCGTAGGGTTTAAAATAAAGGAAGAAAAATTATTCCGGCCATGCTCCGTTTTAAAAGACGGAATCTGTAGCTGGATTCCGTCTTTTGACGGACACCGACAGATCCTGCGCCCCTAGGCTTCCATTATAGCCAACGATGGATGGCACACGATCCGTCGCTGTCCGACCTTTAGACGTACACAAAAAACGTTCCTCTGTCCGTTGTCTCCGCCCGACGGACAGAGATTTTCTGACGGATCCGTTGGATGACGGATGAAATGTGTGCCATCCGTCACTAGTACAAGTCTATGAGAAAAAAACGGATCCAGCATGAAAAACCGCTGGATCCGTTTTTTTCAAAAGACAACGGATTGTGACTGATGGCAAAAAACTCAAGTGTGAAAGAGACCTTATTTACAATGCAATAAAAAGACTACGGTACTTTCTTTACTCTCTTCGTAACCTGAATGTTATGGATCCGGTTTTCTTTTCAATGTTCCTATTTCATACAGTAAAATGATATAGTATTTTGTTTACTTTTTAACCTTCATTGCCATTCTATTTCAGGTTGACACAAATGTACCGTGGATCATCACAGTGAAATGTACAGTTTAGGAGCTACTCTTCAGCAAGCAGAAAGTTCTATCCAACAATGTTTGAATAGAAAAGTGCATGGATATGTGTGGTCCTGTCTTGATGGAAGCATACTGTTTTGGAACAGAAAGCACAAACTCCACAGACTGATTCTCTAAATTGTCTTCATGCACAAGAAATATACTGATTTCCAAGAGAATGCCCAGGAGAGGGTTGTATCTCCAAGGCAAAACCCGATGGTTATTTGTAGGACTTGCCCTGGTTTTCAGCCTAATGCTTCTCACATATCTTTTAGAATGTGCCCCTATGCCTGAAGGAAATGGCTCTCTTCCTGGTATTGCAGGAGAGATGTACAGCAAAGAATACTACCAAGCTCTTCTTCAGGAGCAAGAGGAGCACTACAAAAGCCGAGCAACAAGCCTCAAAAGACAAATAGCCCAACTCAAGGAGGAACTTCAAGAAATGAGTGAGAAGCTGAGGTTGGCACATGAGAAGAAACAATCAGCCGGCAATGGTGCAGGGCACCAAGGTACCAAAGAGCAGCCCTCTAATGACCTACTTGAGTTTCTACATTCACAGATTGACAAGGCGGAAGTTGTGGTGGGTGCTAAACTTCCCAGTGAATATGCAGTTGTGCCCTTTGAAAGTTTTAATTCCATGAAGGTTTACCAGCTAGAGATGGGGTTAACACGCCATCCAGAGGAAAAGCCAATTAGGAAGGACAGGAGAGATGAATTGGTTGAAGCTATAGAAGCTGGCCTTGAGGTTATAAATAATCCTGATGAAGATGATGAAGAACAAGAGAACAAAGGGTTGGAAAAACTGCTGTTCAGTGAATCGGACTTTGTGGAAGGTACAGTATGTTCTGTATAATATCCTCATTCACACATTGCTATACTCATCAGTAGATGTAAGAATGACTTCAAGAGCAAAATATTCACAAATGATAAGCCAATGTGTAGATTGGATTAGTGACTTTACCTGTTTAGCGTCCATTCTCCATGATCCCTCTTCCAAGTTCTGGAACAGTGGGTGAGAAGGTGCTCAATGGTGAGGTCACCTACAGGTTTTTCCACCCACTCATTTAACGAAGACTGTGCTGACATCTATTGCAGGCATCAGTACAGTCTCTATAGATCATGGTTGCTGCCAAGATCGCCACTGAGTTTACAGCAACTAGCGCTTTCATAGTGGACCAAGGATGTCAGGTCTGAATACAGTTCTTCAGCTCTTACACCATATCTAAAGTAACTCTCACACTGGACAGCTGGTATTCTCCTGAAGTCTCTGAGGCTGGGGCTATAGAGCGACTTTGGCCAAGACACATGTTGCGCAGCTGAAAATTGGAAATGTTATGTCCCACCATAATGAAAGACGTTCTACAACCATGACATTTAAAGGGAATCTGTCACCCCATTTTTGGACCATCAGTTGCCGGCACCACCATCAGGGGCTTATCTACAGCATTCTGTAATGCTGTAGATAAGCCCCCGATGTAACCTGAAAGATAAGAAAAACAAGTTATGTTTTACTCACCCAGGGGCGGTCCAGGTCCGGTCTTGGTCCGATGGGTGTTATGGTTCGGTTCGGAGCCTCCCATCTTCTAGCGATGACGTCCTCTTCTTTGCTTCCTGGTGCAGCTCCGGCGCAGACCTGGTCCGACGCCTGTGCACTGCAGTACTCTGCCTTACAGAATGCTGTAGATAAGCGCCTGATGGCGGTGCCGGCAGCTGATAGTCCAAAAATGGGGTGACAGATTCCCTTTAAGCTACAAGACATCCCAATCTGATGAGCTTTCTCGTGTGCCATGGTATTGGCAACTTGCTAGTCACAATAAAAAGACATTCACTTTCATAATAGTGCAGTTTTTAGTCCCAGCCTGGAAGGGGTTATCTGGGACTTAATATTAATGACTTCTACTTTACAGACATATGTGGTGAGTTGCGGAACTGCACAGCATAGCTCGATCAATGGGATAGTGGCCGCGGCCAGCTACTGTACATTTGTCCTCTAGTCCAATCAATAGGGACAGATGTGCAGTACCTGGTCACAGCCAGTATACCGTGGATGGCGCTGTGCTGTGCAGCTCCACATCTCTGCACATCTGGCCGGCACTAGGAACAGCTGATGAATGGGGATGCTTGGTGTCGCAACTCTCTACAATCAGATATTGCTGATTGGTCC
This sequence comes from Dendrobates tinctorius, assembly GCF_039654945.1. Classification (NCBI taxonomy): domain Eukaryota; kingdom Metazoa; phylum Chordata; class Amphibia; order Anura; family Dendrobatidae; genus Dendrobates; species Dendrobates tinctorius. The sequence continues at coordinate 2,529,469 of NW_027361708.1, forward strand.
AATCAGTTTAAATGTTCTGGACAACCTCTTTATGTGAGGTTTATATATTTTCTATGACCCATTGACCATCCAAAATATTCCAGTATCCAGCACAAATAGATACCTGTGATACTGGTTTAAAGTCATTTGAATAATTTAAAAAATATATGTTTTGCTGATGTTTTTAAGTTAAATTTCAGACTCATTGTATTTTTTTTTGCCCCTATCATTATTAGGTTATTATCGAACTGAAAGGGATAAAGGCTCCCATTATGAGATGTTCTACAAGAAAACTGAATCTGAGAGTTATCACCATATCACTTTATTCAGACCCTTTGGACCACTCATGAAAGTCAAAGTGGAAACACAGGACATCTCGAAAACCATAATCAACATCATTGTCCCATTATCCGGCAGAACTGAAGCCTTTGCACAGTTTATTGAGAATTACAAGTAAGAACCTAAGATGCATGTAAAGTTTGTTTCTTTAGCTGCTTAGAATGCAGGACATTTTGTCAGTAATGCAGATGCACAAAACTGGAACAGTGCCACTGTGGGAGGTGGATATAGAGGTTTTTTTTTTTTGCATGGGGCACTATAGCAATTAAAATAGTTTTTCTGTTGGTACATTTCTTACAGGTCTGGTAATACTGAGGGGGATGCAATATGTTTCACCACCAATCTTTGTGTAATCGCCAGCTTCTGATCACCGAATGTGACTTTTATACAAATATGATTTCTAGACACTTCAGACATTGCACTGAAAGATTTCCATTATTGAGTATTATGGGCTAACAGTTCCTTAGTGATAAGCGAACGTGCTCAGATGAGGTGCTAGCCAAGAATCCTCGTGTGCTAAGCGGCGTGCTCAAAAACTGTGTTCAAGTCCCCGCGGCTGCATGTCTCACAGCTGTTCGGCAGCCACCACACGTGGAGCGATAGCCTGTTTGTTAGTCAATCCCAGCATGTGTTGCGGCTGTCAAACAGCCCCGAGACATGCAGTCGTGGGGACTCAAACTTATTTTTTGAGCATGCCATCGTCATTCTGCTGGCACACGAGCTCAGATAACACCTTATCCAAACATGTTCGTTCCTCACTAGTCCTTAGTCTTGTGCAACCATAGTCTATGCAATCAAATCGGCACTACTTTCTCCCCCATTCAACTCACATGGATGAAGAGTGGATGGAATTAGATGAAAATCATCTGAATTTTTGTGATGAAACTCGGGCGATATTTCATACGCTCGTCTGCATGATAGCAAAATTTAGGGCTTATACTAGTTTTGGGTATTGGTCTTCCACATCAGGGGTTGACCTAGTTCATGTAATAAATCCAGCTGGTCTGCCATATCTGTGCCACCCTGCTTCCATGGATAATTAAATTACTAACAACTTAAAGGGCATGAACAACTTTGCACTAATTGTTTTGTTTGTTTTTTTTACATTGTTCAATTTTAAATTTGACATTCTTCAAATGTAAAAAAAAACAAAACTCTAAACAGTCTACAATAAAAGACAGGCAGTATAGAATTATAATATAGTACATAATATACATAAAATCACCTCCTCAAAATTGATAGCGCCCCCACCCCCTGCTAAAGTGGACTTTTAATATGTGCATATCACCTCGTATTATTTATTACAACATAGAGAGGTTAATAATCGCTTCCGGCTGCACATAGTATGATAATGTGGTAGTTATGGAAGCTGAACCAGTGCGGTGTGTAATTTCCTTTTGTGTTGTCCCTCTTAATGTCTATGAAAACAGATGGGGTAGATTTCCTGAAACATTTTTGAAACCCTGACATCTTCTAATGGTGGTAATGCATAATAAAAGGGCATGCAGGAATACATAGGATCAAAATGACGTACCTACCATAAAGTACTACAAACAAAATATATATATATATATATATATATATATATATATATATATATATATATAATATATATATTTACCTAAAATTGTCCACCATCCACTTCCGTCTGGATATCCTCGAATCCCATAATTCATCGCGCCTATTGGAAGTACGCTGACCGCCATATTGGAACACCAATGTCATGGATGTTATAGTATGGCACCCGCTGGTTGTACCAGCCCCTTGCTCAGTACCACCAGCGGGTCACCGCCGGACCCCCGCCACTGAGACTCCCTTGCCGCAAAGACCCCTCCCCACCGCTGCTATAGCCACCACCAGGGAGCGGCAGGAGAGAGGGCAGCTGTGACAGCATACTCACCCACTCCTGGCGCAGTGGCTGCAATGACCCTGCATCTGTCTCTGATTTCCCAGCTTCCAGCAGCACTTGCTGTATTGTGACCCCCTCGCGGTTTCCTCCCACTCTACGGTCCTGGGTGAAGCAGGATACAGTGAACCTTAAGGAGTCTGTGTGGTCTGCTCCACCTGCGGTTCTGCGACCCCCGAGGACAGATACAATGCAGGTGGAAGACTGGACATTGCTGAACTCCTGCTCTTGGCACCGGAATCTCCACATCTGGCACCCAGAGTGGGCACGATGGCCATTCAGGCACAGTTACAAGGGGCAATGTTTCTTTGTTTTCAGTTCCGGCTCTGCATGGTGAGCGGACAGGGATTGAGATCCAGTGGAGTGAGCGTGGAAGCTGTCCGCACTTTAACCCCTGCAGCTTTATGGGGAACTCTGGTCTTCTGTAGCCAGTGTCACTAATCTTCACAAATTAGGCTAGGTTCACATTTCGTTAGAGCAGTCCGTTCAACACATGCGTTAAACGGACTGTGCTAACGCTACTCTTTTTTTTTTTTTTTTTTTTCTCTATCGCGTTATGCAATCTCGCTAGCCGTGACAGACCCTCGAACCCTGCAGACCGCGTCCGAGGGTCCGTCACAGAATGACGGCACATCACTAACGCATGCCAATTATGACATGCGTTAGCGATGCGCTACATTATGGCAGTCTATGGGTGCATTAACGGATGCATTACATCTCGTTAATGCCGCGTTGTAATGCAATCCGTTAAACGGACTGCCATAACGCAGTGTGAACCACCCCTACATTAAGCAGTGTAAAGCATGTAGTTTTTAAGTGAAATCTTAATATTGTCGAATAAAGGGAACATGTTACCAGATTAATGCTCCCCACACCACTGCAGACATGAATTTAGGACTTGGCTGCGTTATTGTACCCAGGTAAATTTCTCTAAAATGCTGCAGTGTACCAGAGAAAACTGCTAGAAAAGTCAGCCCGGGACTATACAGATAGATCGGACTGGTCCGGAGCTGCCCCAGCCAGCTTCTCCCCCACTCGTTGTCTGACATTCCTCCCCCTTATGTACCCAGAGACCTGTTAATCAGCTGGAGTTGTGTGGGGATAACTTGTCTGGTGACCACATTGGACTATTCAGGACTCTCTCAGCTGTTAAATGTTTTCTCTGAAACGTCACAGTGTTTCAGAGTAAAATCTGCCTGGCTCCAATCACCCATCAAGCTGTGATCATGCTCCCCTTGGGTCAGGCAACAAATCTAGTGACTGATTCCCTCTAAGGGTCAATCCATTTCTGAAGGTCTGACCTCTGGGACCACCTGCAATCCAGAGTTTGTACTGTGGAACCCGTGAATGGACGTCTGCAGTCCTGTTTTGAATGGACATAAGTGTGCATAGTGTGATCTCTACTCCATTCAGTCTGTATGGGACTGTCAGAAATCGCCAATCATGCGCACCTCCGCTCCGTTCTGGACCAGGCTGCAGAGACCCATTCTCAAGGTTACAGTGCTCCCATCTCTGGATCACTGGGTGTCCCAGCAGTTGCACCAGCAACGATAAGCAAGTTCTACCCTGTTCTGTGGGTAGTATCTGAGGATCACAAGGTAACAATACAGCCACGTCAAGAACAACTACATTAACTTTCCTCATTGGATTCCTTTGGATATTGGACATTCTGCTAGCTGTGAACTGCTAGAGCTCTCATCCCACAAGTACATAGAATGAGCTTCTGCAGACATTGATCTTGATGACCCTCCTGCTAGAAGGAGACATGCCACCAAGCTATAGTTGCAAAGAAACAAACAGGCACTCCTTGTGTGAATCTGCCCAGACTGGCTTACTCGAGTCCAATACTGAAAAGGCTCACCTGGAATTGTGCAAACTCGGGCACAACTCTGATGTTAGCAGACTGCAGCCCCCATCATCAGCCCAAGCTGAGGGTGAAGATACAAATCCAAATGACAGGTTAAAATAGGAATCATGATACAATGGCATGGTCCCTCCAGTTAATTAATAAAAAAACAATGTTTTTATTAAAACAACTCTTTTCTAGAGTGATTTTTTTTTATGCATGAAATGCTTAGTAATTGTGATAAAATGTGACATCTTATTCTGGAATGCGGAGTGATAGGTCACGTAATCGCCGTGTGACAGCGCTGCGGAGGAGAGTCAGTACGCTCCCCTGGTTGCGAGCCTTTATGACTAGTTTTTGACATCTCTTAAGTGCATAGAAGGGTGGTTCCCATAGTTATTTTGGCTATGCAGTGAATGTTTTGACGTATATCTAATATTCACATACTTTTTCTGTTTTAGAGAAATATGCATACAACAAGATAAAAGGACTTACCTGACTGTCGTTTACTTTGGCGAGAGAGGATTTTCAGAGGTGGAAGATATCCTTAAGAATGTAGATATGTAAGTCCACAGCTAGGGTGAGAGCTGTATGCTTAATCCACATTAAACTCTCAATCTTCATTCTAGCATCCGCCATCACCTACGCCCATAGATACTGACTGACAGCCATAACTACAGCCGCCTGGAGGCAGTCAACAGGGCAGGAGAACTGCCACGGTCTAGACCAGATTGCTGTGTTTCTTTAGGAGTAACCGTTGTTTTATTATTTTTTTTTAATTTATTTTCCTAAATCAATAATACACATTAAGATAAATTGCAAAGTTTCTTATTTTATCAGACAAATACCCTTCTTTGTCCCCGTGGATTGATCTTTCATTCTCAAAATACTCAATGCACAGGTAAAATGTGTTTTCAGTGAGCACAGACTTTCCCATTACTGAGATAGGAGATGACAGTTGGTGCTCCTAAAGTTCCATGGGGAACTGTAACTGTTGTATCTGGACAACTGGCAGCAGGATGTCTGTATCCCCCTCCAGCTCCTCCTTACCCCCCCCCACCCCCTTTTCGACAGTATTTTAAAAGCACCAGTTATCTCCTATCTCACTGATGGGAAAATCTATCTTAACTGGTTTTCTGTGAATTGAGAGAGAACGATCAGTCGAGGAGGCAAAAGAATAAAATGAATATGGTAAAATGTGGCGCTAGAGTTCTAGTCCTCTTCCTCTCTGAAGAGACAATTTGCATAATTAGCATATTTCCCAGAGGAGCATTGCGGCTTTAAGTCTCCTCACCTCGACATGCTTAGCATGTCATTCTCCGCAAGGAGAAATGATACATCTTGGATATCGGTCAGACGCCTCTCTCACAGCCAAACCAGATCTCCCACTTGGCACTGATGAAGGGCAGTACCCCGAAACACAGTGTCTGCAAATGGAGATTCTGTCTTGGCTTTTATCCTAAGTCATGTAACTAGGCTCGTTAAAGGGTCAACGTTGACTTTTAGGATTGTTACCTCCAATAGGTGGCACTAGAGTTCTAGTCCTCTTCCTCTCTGAAGAGACAATTTGCATAAGTAAAATATATTAAAACGTTGCTTATTTTCATGTGTGCTATTGATTTATGAAAAAAAGAGACTATGTCACCAGGTTTGACGGATGTGAGATACGGCCATCACTTTTCACGGCTGATGTACAGCATTCTATAATGCACTATATAAGCCCCCAACCTGACCTGAGAGACAAGAAAAGCAGCTTTCATTATGCTCACCTGCGGGGCGGTCAGGTGCGAAGCGTGGGCCGGCGCCTCCCTTCTTGCGTTGCTGTTCTCCTTCCTGCTTCATGTAGATGACGCATCCCTACATCATCCACAGTGTTCCCGATATTGCGGTCCTGTGCAGGCGTATTTCTGTGCCCTGTTGAAGAGAGTGCAGGCACTGGGAAGGGTCACAGAGCCCCCGGCACGTGCACTTCAGTACTTTACTCTGCCCTAGTCAAGGCAGAGAAATACGCCTGCGCAGGAGAGCGATGCTGCAAAAGACTGGATGACGTAGAGACGCGTTATCCTCACAAAGAAAGGAGGACGGCATTGCAAGGAAAAAGGGGGGCACCATACCAAGACCAGTGTCACCCCTCAGAGCGGACCACCACGTAGGTGAGTATAATAATGGCTTTATTTCTTGTCTCTCAGGTCGGGTTGGGGGCAGATATACAGCATTATAGAATGTTGTATATCAGGCCTGAAAGGAGGTGGCCGTATCTCATAATGGTCAAACCTGGTGACAGGTTCCCTTTAAAATGAGGGCTACACTTTAATGGTATTGTACAGAATAAAAAAGCAAGGTCTGTTTTTTTCCATGATGAGCACTACCCTTTTCTTGGGCTGTAACTGCTTTTCAGCTTGACCCTTTTCTTGGAATGGTGGTGACCTGCAATATTAGACATGGCCCATGAACAAGAGTGGTGCTGTTTCACACTTGTTTGAACAGAGTGGCAGTAATACATAATGCACTTAACAATTTTATTCAGTGGTCAGTGGGTGTCCAGTGTTGGGGACCCCCTGAGATCAGACATTATCACGAGATGAGCGAATCCGAACTGTGAAGTTTGGGGTTTGTACTGGTCACCTAGGGTCCGATGTTGAACTTTAAACACGGACTTCTCTTAGAAGTTGTTTTCTACTTTGGAAAGAGAGAGACTCCTTTTACAGCACCAAAAGTCTGGTGTCCATTCACTTCTATGGGGTTCGGGTAGAGTTCTGGTAACCGAACTTTAGTCCAAAGTTCGGTTGAATCCGAACATCCATAGGTCCGCTCATCCCTAATTATCACCTATCCAGGGGTGAATGTTTATGGAGGGAGCTGCACTTGAGATGCTCTGATCTCTTAGGGTTTATGATGCAATTTTATAATGTTGTAGATGGGTAATGCTGGGTTGTCTTCTGTCTCCACAGTGAAACAAACTTCCATAATTACACCTTAATCCCACTGAAGGAGGAGTTCAGCAGGGGACGTGGATTAGAAGTAGGAGCTGGAGCCTGGGATAAGGGAAATGTTCTGCTTTTCTTCTGTGATGTTGATATCTACTTCACACCTGGGTTTCTGGACACGTGTCGACTAAATGCAGAAGCGGGTGAGTGTGCAACTATTTCTAAGACATTTGCGGATGCTCTCAAGAATAAAAGAAAAAAATAAGCCAGAAGTATGGTTAGTCTCTGCCTCTCCAGCGCTTGTACTCTGCGGCTCTTGCCAGGATTTGTTTGCTCACCTACTAGCCCACCCCACTACATGCTATGGAGTCTTAACAGTGAGCAATGGCTAGATTATCAGTATTTTTTTTTTGTCTTCCGAGTAACTTGGGAATGTTTCATAACTATATCTACCACCCACCATAGTCCTCATTTCTTCACCACCCCAAGGAATGCCCTACACTAACTGATGTAATCAGTTTTAGAGATGAGCAAATCAATGCACAGGACTCCAGCGTCCAGGTCAGTGGTACCTGACAGTTAATAGCAGGCATGCAAATCCCTAGCATGGTTTCTGACAAGACAACATCTGAGCATCATGCAACACAGTTGACGTCGCACCAGACCTGACAGATGAAATGCGAGGCCGGAAGGTAAGAGATTCATGGGCTTCAGTCTAGCCGCCAGGTATAACTGACCTGGACGCTGGACCGGGGTCCCGCGAATTGATATGCTCACTTATAATTGGTTGATATGATCCCACTGCTACGTATTAGTTAAATGTAACAAACAGAAGGTACAATCCTGCTATCTGAGGAGGTGAATGACCTTTTTTATTTTATTTTTTTACTGTAGAAGAGACCCAGGGATACTGAAATGTTAATCTAAATCATGGGAAAAATTATTAAGTCTTTTGTATACCTTTTTAAAAAGAAAAATGTAAACTGATGTGATGCTCATTTTTAAATGTTTGTATTGAAATCTGATGTGATGCTCAGTGAAGCTCTATTGGTTTTATTATTGTAGGTAAGAAGGTGTTTTACCCGGTTGTGTTTAGCCTTTACAATCCTGCTATTGTGTATGCCAATCTCGAGGTGCCACCTCCTGTGGAGCAACAGCTGGTAAGTATACCTGTATTGTGGCTACATGAAAAATATTGGGGGCCAACACCTTTTAAGCCCCCAATCCTTACAGAAGCATTGCAAGTAAAATATGGACTACCATTATGGAATAGAAGAATGATTTTTATTGTGCTGAATAGTCAATTTGGATACAAATATTACCCTTCTTCAATATGGCAATTTTTGGGTCCTCTTACCTCCAACCAGAATTGGCCAACTGGACAATAAGTAACCCCACCTATAGCCCGGAAGCGGTAAGGTGTTACATGTGTACAGAGAACATATAAACCAGTTCTCTGATACAATACAGCAAATTATATGTTGATCTAGTAAGCAGAGAAAAGCTGAAAAATTAGTTCCAGAATTAAGCAGGAGATAAGCTCATCCAGACTATTGGTCAGTGTGTAGGATTTATGCTGAAACGTATAGGAGGCCCTCTCCTGCTAATGTTCTTAAATGTCAGCCAGTAAAATGGAAAGAATAGGGCTTAACCAATGGGGTGTCGCGTAACAAGTTTGTGCAGACAGAGCAAAGAGGGAGACTTGTGCTGCAGCTGGTTGTTTCACAGCCAACCCAGGCCCGGATTGCTAATCTGCCAAGCTGGGCAGATTCCCAGTGGGCCGGCGGCTTTGAACTACAAAATGGGCCGCCGGCCCTTTGAGGCTATGTGCACACGGTGCGGATTCTGTGCATGCATTTTCTGTGCAGAATTCACGAAATCCGCAGGTCAAATGACCTGCATTTTTCCTGCGGATTTCTTCCTGTTTTTTTGCAGTTTTTGTGCAGTTTTCCACCTGCGGATTCCTATAGTGGAGTAGGTGGAAAACTGCAGGAAAATCACACAAAAGAAGTCACATGCTACTTTTTTTTTCTGCACGAAAACCATGCGGAAAAATCCGCAGCATGTGCACAGCGATTTTATTTTTTTCCATAGTGTTTAATGGTACTGTACATCACCTGCAGTTCTGCTGCAGATCCGCAGTGGCAAAACCGCTGCGGATCCGCGACAGAATCCGCACCGTGTGCACAGGGCCTAAAACTTCTGACTAGGCCCTGTGTGCACTCGTGCTCTGTTGATGCACGTGCTGATAAGGGCCACATTGGCCCGCATCAGTGTGAGCACGGCTGTGGCCCTCATCAGTGCGGGCAAGCAGGAGAGTGCACACCCACAGGGCCTAGTCAGTAATTTGAAAAGGCCGCCTCGGCGCGCACAGGACGCCTCTCTGCTCTGTCTTACGCTAGAGTGCTCTCCTCCAGGGGCGTTGCTAATGTGAAAGCTCCGGGGCTCTTACCCTGAATGTTTTGCCCAGAGCCCCGGCTGTCGCTGATTGGTCAGTGCTCCTGTCCTCCTGTGCAGCTAGACTCTGAAGGAGAGAGCCAGCAGCAATCAAGATGAAAGGTCAGCATACCTGCCTGTGTGTGTGTGGAGTGCTCCCAGGGAAAGATAAGCTCCTGTCAGCACGGTGACAGCTTCATCTGCTATCCCGGTAGAGAGTAGAGACCGGGGGATGTGCCGGAGAGTGCTGCTGTGAGCAGGAGAAGCTGAATGTGGACAGCAGCCTCCCCTGCACCACAGAGGAGAGTGTGTGTGTGTGAGCTCTGTGATGTGTTTGTGAGGCTGTGTGAGCTGATACATGCGTGTGTGATATGTGAGCTGTGTGATACGTGTGAGCTGTGTGTGAGCTTGAGCTGTATGTGTGATCCGTGTGTGAGGCTGTGTGTGTGTGGCTGTGTGATATGTGTTTGAGCTGTGTGTGTGAGGTTTGTAAGCTGTGATACCTGTGTGATGTGTGAGCTGTGTGATACATGAGTGTGATACGTGTGTTACGTGTGAGCTGTGTGTGAGCTACTTGTGTGTTACGTGTGAGCTGTGTGTGAGCTACTTGTGTGTTACGTGTGAGCTGTGTGTGAGCTACTTGTGTGTTACGTGTGAGCTGTGTGTGAGCTACTTGTGTGTTACGTGTGAGCTGCGTGATACATGTGTGTTAGCTTTGTGTGTGAGCTGTGTGATAAATGCGTGTGATACGTGTGAGCTGTGTGTGTGTATCAGCTAAAGCAAAAGTTGGCACAACTGTTCCACTGTGCCAGTGTTCTACAGTTTGGGTGAGGACACTCATTGTATGCGGGCTGGTGAGTTTTTTTTTTTTTTTGTGCCAGGGCTGCTTTTTGGTCTCAGTCCGGCCCTGTCACAGCCAGACACCAGATTTTGGAGAGGAGGGAAATGGTTGAGCTCCTAGAATACAGAAGACATTTTTTATTTATTTGCGTTTGAGACAAAGAAAGGAAGAGATTAATGATGAATTAGTGAGATTTATTTTTTATATATTCCTGATTTTCTGCATTCAGTGTTTGAGTAGCTGGATTTGGTAATGTGTAGTTGAACTCCACCAGGGAAGATGTCCACACAGGTGGTTTTACTCATCTTGTATGCGTCCGCTTCTCTAATCTTCGCTGACATGAGAATTTTCCAGGTTTCTAAGAATTCTAGAACAAGGTACCCCACTTGTGGCAGTATGTGGCACTAGGGCTGCAGAAGTGTCACCATATTATTGGAACTTGGTGCTAGGGTCAGACTCCTTTCTCAATGCAAGCTGCATATGTTAATAAAAAATATGAGGCCTTATGAAGCTGGTGTACTTACTTTCAGAATCCATGTGAAAACTGCTGTGTAATTCTGATTTGAAAATGAGAATTTAACGAATGTGACATGGTGATCATGAATCAAGTGTATTCAGTCTCCACGCACACAGTCTGACTTACAGCTGCAGCTTGTAGCAACAGCAGCAATTGGTGTGGGTGCATATAGATTGAGTTTAAAATGTAAAGTTATGCATTCTGAACTGGATTGACATAGTAGGTGCATCACATCTTTTTAGTAATGTATGCAGTTTATATTGTGAAATCTGGTTGCGGATTTAATACCGTAACGATCTCGGCCCACTCTGTATACGGTAGATGTGTGCTGAGTACACAGCCAGCATCTGTCTCCAACCGCAGCATCCGGAGGTAGACATGCTGTTAATCACTTGGATGTCACTGTTGCTGATAGACTTGGTATAATCAGCTGGGCCGTGAAATTTTATTATATACTGCAATACTATAGTACCGTATATTGTATAAGTAATTGAACGATTGCAGGTTCCAGACCCTTAAAGAAATTTAAAAAAAATAGATCTAAAAATAGAATGTTCTAAATATAAAAAAGCTATACAAATTTAAATCATTCCTCTTTTCTCCATTCAAAGGTGAAGAAATTAAAATGAGAAAAGCAAATCATTTGGTATCATAGTGTCCAAAAAGTCCAATCTAAAAAGATAAGAACTTATTTTATCCATGCATTATGCACTGCAAAAAAAATTGAAACCCCTGAATTGTTGTTTTTTTTCGGTTGCTGTACTTACCCTAAAAATACAATAGCAAGTGATTAGATTCTTATATGTACCCCAAAAAGGTTTCCATAAAGATGTCAGCTCTGTGCGCAAAAAAGCAAGCCCTCACCCAGCTTCATGAACTGAAAAATAAATACGTTATGGCAACACAAGACATTTTTATTTTTTTTTAACAAGGTTCTGAATTATTTTTAACCATAAAATTCAAAAAGAAAGAAATTCAAATCTGTGTATGGTTGGTATTGTTGTAATTGTACTGACTTGAAGAGTACTATTTTCATGTCATGATTATCATTCAATCAACAACCTAAAAACAAAAACTATGGCGGAACGGTGGGGCTTTTTTCACCATTTTACCCTCCTGGTATTTTTTCCCCATTCTTTCCAGTACATTATATGGTAAAATTAACAAATCTTCATACAGCTTTGTCAACAGAAGAATATGGAAGTTTTGGCTCTTTGAGTAAGAGGAGAAAAAAACGAAAGTGCAAAAACGAAAAATGTCCGGGTCCTAAAGGGGCTGATGGCTGTTACCACTAGCATCACACTTGGTCACATCTTTTTCTTAAGTTATTAAACTTGGGAAAACAAAAAAAGAGCTAATGTACAAAGTGATTACAGTATGTTTTTGGGTGGAAACAGGTTGCAAACACTTCTGTTCCATACACCTGAACTAAAAGTGCAGAAAAGTGATTAATAATGAAACCACTGCATTCAGATGAATGGAACTGATTCTTAGTTCCACAAATTGCAGACACAAAATCTACAGCGTGTTATTCCACCAACCCTTTCTCCAATTGTTAGTTTACTTTGTACTCTGCTCAATAGTGAGTACTAATCCAGCTGCTATATCTCCCATATGACACCCACTTCTCTATTTTGCTTTAGCAGACCCTCAGTAGCAGCAGTATGGAGAGCATTATACAGAAGTAATGAGCAGTGTAGCTGTGAACCTAGCAGTGGGGTGATCAACTGTTGAAATTTTTTTGTAATTATATATTGGGTTTCTTTATAATTACATGTTCTATTAATTTAAGGGAAAATATTGAAACAGTGGTTACATTTCATTATATTTAAAGGGGTTGCCACTACTCTGACAACCCCTTCTCAAGCACAATATTTCCCCACATAGAATAAAAACTGCTTTTACTCTCCTGTGCTGGAGCCATTCCAGTGATGTCAGCAGCATGTCTCCCGGGGCTCTCGTGACGTTATGTCACATGAGCCCAACAACCAATTAGCGCCTGGTAATGGGTTAGTTCGCTCTCGCTTCCTTCAAATGACACTGACAATGACACTTCCCCAAATCTCAGTGGCAATGAAGCGAGCTCTTGATTGGCTGCAGGGCTCATGTGACATGATGTTGCGCGAGCCCCACAAGAGTGGTCGGTGGAACAGTGCTGATGCTGTAGGCGAGCATAAGAGGTTTTTATTCTCCATGGGGGAATATTGTAATTGAGAAGGGGTTGTCCGAGTAGTGGAAATACGAAACTGGAACTTCAATTTCCAAATTCTAAGCCGAGTACCTTAGCTGCTATATTCCTACCTTGGACAGAATAACCATTTAAGATCTCACAAACTCCTTTTCATATGTTTTATCCTCTAAGGTTCATAAGAAAGACTCTGGGTTCTGGAGAGACTTTGGGTTTGGAATGACTTGTCAGTACAAATCGGATTTCCAGGCAATTGGTGAGTAGCAGAAGTGAAAGGCAGTCATTTGTTCTGTAGATTGCATTGTTACTACCTGCTTTCCCTGCAAAGTAGAATTGTTCAGGAGAATCTAAATTTCAGCATAATGATCTGTAATAACAATAAGTGGTTCTTCTGACTTTTTGTGGCTTAAGTTATGGCTTGCATATGACTGGACACTTTGGGTAGTGCCTATTCCGTTCATCTGACAGTGAGCGATCTGCTCTCTTATCAAGTCCGTGGTGGAGATTGGTTTTTATACTCTTACTAGCTGAAGAGTGCGGCGCTGCCCGGGCATAGTAACTAACGGTGGTTAGTTATAGCAAATTATAATTATCCTCCATCCCATAGTCCCATACCCATATACCCATCATACATATCCACCATCCCATAGTCCCGTGCCCATATACCCATCATACATATCCTCCATCCCATAGTCCCATGCCCATATACCCATCACACATCCTCCATCCCATAGTCCCATGCCTATATACCCATCATACATATTCTCCATCCCATAGTCCCATGCCCATATACCCATCATACATATTCGCCATCCCATAGTCGAGTGCCCATACACCCAGAACTGCCATAAAGTTTGTGTTACCAACAAAACCTTCACCCCCAGTAAAATTTGCTATAAATGATCTTAATGTTGGTGTAACTGACCACGAGGACCCTCCAGGAGAAATATTTGGGGTTGCCTGGTTCATGTGGGATAAATGTATGTGGAGGTGAAACCTCTGTTAATACCATATTTTACGGTATCTCTTTAAGCAGTAAAGGTGGAGTCTGCTAATAGGAAAGTCTGTCACCAGTGGAGGAATATGAAGCGCCTCTGTAGCCATGTTCCTACCTGTTAATTACTACTAAAGCCCAGGAGGGCATTTCCAATAAGATGATTTCATTTGAGGGACTATTTGAAGCCGCAAAATTATGATGGACAAGTGAACAAAACCGGCTGACGTTAAGAGCGCACACATAAAGCAAAGTGAAATATAGTGAGCTTGATAAAATCGGTGCGGTCTTAAATCCAATATGTAAATGCTTAATATCTGTAAATAGAAAGAAATGTAAATGAAGAGAACAAAAATCACCGGGATTTTCAATAATTCCTTTTCATGTGATTTTTTTTTTCTGCCATTTCCTAAAGAATTGCAAATTGTAAAAGCAATTTTCCGTTGTCTGTATGACAACTCCTTGAGCTGGCGAAGAACAATCATACAATTTCACACTATTCTTGACTGGTCAATACTGTTTGTCTTTTTGCAGGTGGATTTGATTTGGAGGTGAAAGGGTGGGGCGGAGAGGATGTTCACCTGTACAGAAAATATCTGCACGGGGAATTGATTGTCATCCGTACTCCGGTGCCGAGCCTGTTCCATTTGTGGCACGAGAAGCATTGTGTGGATGAACTGACCCCAGAGCAATATCGTATGTGCATACAGTCCAAGGCTATGAATGAGGCATCCCACCCTCATCTCGGCATGCTGGTTTTCCGGGAGGAAATTGAGGCCCATTTGCGCAAGCAAGCCTTCAGGACAAATAATGAGTCGGAGGCATGAGCCATTACATTTGACATGAAAGATGAACATTGATCGTAGATTGTAGACTGCTAATAGGCGTAGACAATTTGTTTCTGGTTATGGGACCTGTGCAGGGCCAACCAGCTTCACCACTCACAATCAGGCAATGCCCTCCGAGTCTGATACGATCCATTACTTTGTTGACTAGGCAGTATTGGAAACCTTGTAGAGCACAATAGTTCCTGCACATTCGGTCTTTTCTGCCTGACCAGCAGTAATATGGTTAATATTTAACAGTGTTGAACTAAAGACATATCATCTCTCTTTATTACCAGTAAGTATATCAGAAATCTGGGCATAAAAAGGGAACTAAATGGTACTATGAGGCCTGGTAGCATAAAGCCTTAATACTGGACGGAGCTCAGAAAATGTCTGTACTCCATGTAGTACAATGTTAGGAAGTACTGTAAATGTGTGTGCATGTATGTAGGTGTGTATATGCGCACAACTGATCACACATGCACCGTTTTTTTATATTTGATTTATAATGCTGTGTATACATTTGGCAGAAGGTACCAAGGACACAATCCCTCAGCCATCGTTATTACTGTGTGTGGCAGTGAGCACAGTAATGAAGCCCTAGATGTCGGTACATTGCGTAGTATTTATCCCGTCAGTGCAGTAATAGTCATTCAAACAAGTGAAGGATTTTGCCAGAAACCATTTTAATTTTTCCCTGCACACTCATGAATAAAGGTAGTGTGAGGCCCGGATTATTGGCTTGTGTTATTTTCCAGCGTTTCACGGCATAAAGTAACACACATTGATCGGCACGGTTGTAAATCCTTCTCATTACTGATTTAGAATCTTCTCGAGATTCTCATTGGTTATAATGGCAACAAAAACAGTGAAGTCTTTCCAGAGTGGTGAAATGTTCATTCTTAATTATTTTTTCAGATTGTGAAATATTTTAGGTAGAAGCACATTTTTTTTTTTTTTAAACAAAATCCTTTTACCTTTTTCTATAATTTACAATTTGAAAGGGTAAAAAAATCCATTTTAGGGTAATAATCCCTACTCTACTAAATAGGAGTGAACAGAGATGGGACTGCTCAAGCTGGTGGGATAAAATAATGGCAAACTCCAGATGATTGCCTGAAGCTTCCAATAACAAAATCTGACCCAAGTTACACAGTCCGCTCTGCCACACCGGTATCTTCTTTCTAGTTTGGGTAGCAAAACCTTTGTTACTCAAAATTCCCTGTTTTTCCAAAGCTGACCAATTGGGGCGATCAGCTACCCAGTACCATGCACTAGCGGCACACTTTGCATTAGACGCACCCTCTTGGGTTACCGACCGTAGATGGATGAGGTTACAATCTTTTATTTGAGGACTGGCACAATCCTCCTATAAAGGATAATGTTCTGGTCTCACGGCTCCAGTGTCTTTCTCACTGTTCTCTCTTAATTCTTGAAACCAGTACTACGTTAAAGGTAAGAAATGAAGACTGGAATCATGTGAAGTATTGTTTTATGTATTATGTTATTGTATTTTTAATTGCCATTTTTACTTGTCTTGGCCTAATTATGCTCAGCACAGTTTCTGCAATTCTAAAGCCACACGACAGATCAACATTTACCAAAGAGCTTCTGCTTTTTAGTAGATGACCAGAAGTAGAAACTCTGCAGACAAGACTAGACTTTTTTTTTTGTGTGTTGCTACAAGCGCAATAAGAAATAAATAAAATTATTTTTTTCTATGGACTGTATGTCGTTGCTATGTTATTATGTGATCTGCTATCGGTCGTAATGGACAGCTGCTAGAAGGATATTCACTCTTTTCTCTCATCATAAAGGTATTAAATGGTCGCCAAAGTAGGATGACTATGTGATACAGTATCCTCCGTGTTGATGCAGACTATTCCTCGGCATGCAAACCACTACATTAAACTGCACAACATGTATAGAGGGAGATGACTTATCTGCCGTAATGTCATCACTGTGCATAATCTAGCATATCGCCTCATGAAACATCGTGTGACATGTGGGGGTTAAAAATAGGGAAAGTATGGGACTAAAGATATGGTTCTACACCACACAAATGAGAATGATATAGGGGAGAGGTGTCAATGACCAAAGTACATGAAAAATGCAATAAAAAGTAAATTTTTATTAATTATTAAAAGCAGTGAAATACCACAGGTTAGCCATAAGATGGCGCCACCAATGGTTTGCAGGTAAGTATAAAGATAATAAAGGTAAAACAAACACATCAACAAGGCAAGATATGGCTGACCACAGGTGAGATGCGACAGAAAGAAATGGCAAGTTTCAGACAATGCTATAGGGTAAAAGTGAAGTAGATTATAAGCCATATAATGTGTCACGAAGCAGAAGTGGGCATAGTAGAAGAATAGATTGTAGTAATGGTTTACCAGAAATGCAGTGTAGCGCCTGGAGCCCCTATGTACGTTTCGGCGTACAAGCCTTCCGGGGGAGTGTCTATCGTATTTGTACGATGCCCTGTCACTTTAAGATATGCACTTTAGCTACCATCTGTTTTATTTTTTACTTTTTAGGCCTCTTGTTTTACTTCGTTGTTGATGCTATGCTCTGCTATTCTACAGTTGTGCTCAAAAGTTTACATACCCCGGCAGAATTTTTGCTTTCTTGGCTTTTTTTTTTTTCAGAGAAAATGAATAACACCACAACTTCTTGTCCACTTGTGGTTACGTGAAGCCATTTATTGTGAAACTACTGTGTTTTCTCGTTTAATTCATAATTACAACCCAAAACGTCCAAATGACCCTGATCAAAAGTTTACATACCCTGGTGATTTTGGCCTGATAACATGCACAGAAGTTGACACAAATGGGTTTGAATGGCTACTAAAGGTAACATCCTCACCTGTGACCTGTTTGCTTGTAATCAGTGTGTGTGCATAAAAGTTGAGTGAGTTTCTGGGATGCAAAAAAAAAAAAGGGGGGGGGGGGGGAGACAAAAAGCGCAATAGGGTCTTATCCACATTACAAAGATTAGAGTATAGGTACTGTCACACTTAGCGATGCACCAGCGATCCCGACCAGCGATAAGTGGTCGCTTCCCACACAGGTAGATCTCAGCAGTGACATCGCAGGGGACAGGGGTCGCTACTTACCTGTCAGACGAGGCTATCCTGACGTCCTCCCGCCCGCGTCCACTCGTCGCTCGTCTCCACAGCAGGAAGCTGACGACGAGAAACTGTCCAGGACGTTCTCGCGCGATCACCGATAACCAGCGGGGGAGCGGTCGGAGGTAAGTATCAGACATAGCGATATTGCTAGCGCTATCGCTTAGTGTGACAGGCCCTTTAATCATGAAATTTGCTCACCTGGTTAGGATGAAATAAGAGCATGTAAGTAGCGGCTGCTGCAGATCCACAGGTCCTTAGTGACCAGAAGTAATGATACATCCAAAGGGAATTCGTAGTTATATTCCGCGCTGCCGCTGAGACAAATTCCAGGAGAATGCTGTACGATTGCAGTGGTTTTATTCAACGCGTTTCAGGGGTCTCATGCCCCCTTCATCCGGGTGTGGTATTTCCTGATGAAGGGGGAATGAGACCCCTGAAACGAGTTGAATAAAACCACTGCAATCGTCCAGCATTCTCCTGGAATTTGTCTCAGCGGCAGCGTGGTATATAACTACGAATTCCCTTTGGATATATCATTTCTGGGATGCAGACAGACTCTTGCATCTTTCATCCAGCCACTGACATCTCTGGATTGTGAGTCATGGGGAAAGCAAAATAATTGTCAACAGATCTATGGGGAAAAGGTAATTGAAATGTATAAAACAGGAAAGGGATGCAAAAAGATATCCAAGGAATTGATAATGCCAGTCAGCAGCGTTCAAACTGTGATTAACAAATGGAAAATCAGGGGCTCCGTAAAAACAAAAGCACAGTCAGGTAGACCAATAAAGTTTTGTCCACAACTGCCAGGAAAATTGTTCAGGATGCAAATAAAAACCCACAAATAACATCAGCTGAAATACTGGACTCTCTGAAAACTAGCGGTGTGGCTGTATCAAGATGCACAATAAGGAGGCACTTGAAGAAAGGCTACATGATAAAGTTGCAAAAGAAAGCCATTACTGCACAAATGCCTCAAAGTATCTCACCTACAATATGCAAAACAGCACAGAGACAAGCCTCAAAACTTCTGGAACAAAGTAATTTGGAGTGATGAGGTCAAAATTGAACTTTCCGGTCACAACCATAAATTTTACATTTGGAGAGCTGTCAACAAAGGCCTATGATGAAAGGAACACCATTTCTACTGCAAAACATGGAGGTGGATCCCTGATGTTTTGGGGGTATGTGAGCTAAAAAGGCACAGGAAACTTGAAGGAAAGATGAATGCAGCACATTATCAGCAAATACTGAAGGCAAATTTGCAGTCATCAGCCCAGAAGCTGCGCATGGGACGTACTTGAATGTTCCAACATGACAACGATCCAAAACACAAGGATAAGTCGACCTGTCATTGGCTACAGCAGAACAAAGTGAAGGTTCTGGAGTGGCCATCAGTCTCCTGACCTCAATATCAAGTCATTGATGTTAGAGGGGGCAATGCACGGTATTAAGAAATGGAGTGTGTAAACTTTTGATCAGGGTCATTTGGATGTTTTGGGTTGTCATTATGATTTAAAAAGAGAAAACACAGTAGATTGACAATAAATGGGTTGGGTGAACCCATTTATTGGGTTCTCCAATTGGGAGAAAAAGGTTTGGTGGTGTTCATATTCTCTGAAAAAAGGCCAAGAAAGCAAAAATTCTGCCGGGGTGTATAAAGTTTTGAGGACAACTGTATCATTGTGTAAATTTGTATTGTTTCATTACAATGGGTACTTTTATCCACGCGCTGTCACTTTACCAAGCTTTGCGCTTTTTTGTGCTCACTTGATGTCTTTTTATCATGTCCATACCACGCACTGTTACTTATCTGTGTTGTAGTCCAGCGGGGTTGGTGCAGTGTGAAAGACAGGTAGTGACCCAGGATAGTTCAAAGCAAATGTAGTTTTAATGGCCAAAAACTCAAAATATAAACCGCAAACGGTATCCATCAGATCACAGCCGGGAAACAAGATAGTCTGAACCAGGACTGGTTGCCGTGGTCGATTGCACCACCGTGTACGATGAGGGGTGCCAGGCCTTTTGGCTTCGCTTGGCGGTTACCTCACACTGACTGAGCTCTGCAAAGCCTGCTCTTCAAGCTTGCAAAACCAAATTGACACACTCAACCCTATGCTGCAAGGGTTGTTACAAGGAACCTGTGGCCGTAGGCCACATGGAAAACCCGTCCGGGAAAGAAACGGACTGCACCACTCCACCACCATTCTGTAGTCCTTTTCAAAAATAAAAGCCCATGGCAGGCTTTCCTAAGTCTCCCTTGGACAAGTAGCTTGCCCAAGACCAACACTTACTTTTATTTTTTTCATTGCAATCACAGCTATGCCTGTGGCTGTAATGCACTCCCGCGGCCTCAATACTCTTCTGTGCGCATCCTGGGGGACACATAGTGACCCTCGCATGTCACCGGTCACTGCCTCACAGTCTCAATTTCTTTGCTCATTCATTCCTGATCCAATAGTCTATCGTTTCTTTACACAATCATGTTTTTTATGCGTTCCATCAATTTCCTCTGTACATTGCTTCTTTGCAACAGTATCAACCTTTTACACAACAGTGGTGTGCATGCTGGCCCACCTCCCAGTCACTCCTTTCCCGACACGTCTCTTCGGCTGCGTCCCAGTCTCTTGGTCCAGTGTCCACTCGCGTGTTCAACGTGGGCGGGGCTCCGGATCACGTGATCGGGATGCCTCCGTGACGCGCTGGTGTATGAGATCGATGGGCGGGCAGTGGGCGTCCCCATGATTCATTTGGGATTACTGATATTAATGATAGGATTGATTTGGCTTTACTGGCCCCATCATGAATGTAATAATGGCACTGTATAAAAATCCCTCAGCTAAATTAACAAATAACAATTCAGAAATCTTTAACATGACCAATGGAACGAGACAAGGATTCCCTTTCTCCCCCATATTATTTGCAATAGTAATGGAACCATTTGCAGAAAAAAATTAGAAAAAAATCTATTAATTAAAGGTATTCCAACAAAAGTCAGAAACTATAAAATAAGTCTATTTGCAGACGATGTAATTCTCACCATAACTAATCCTTAGAGAGATAACCAAAACAATTGATGAATTTTCCAAGGCCTCGTTTTATAAAATCAACCCGAACAAATCACAAATTTTGGACTTATGCTTGAATGAGGAACAAAATGAGAGTATTAAGAAAATTCAAGTATGTATAGGAAAAAGACACTATACCATAGTTGGGAATTCAAATAACTAGGAAAACAAAAGACTTAATAGATACAAATCTGGCCTCAATTCAGAACAACATAAAGACTGATATCATGCAAACAAGACATATCTTAGTTGGGAAAAATATTGACATACAGTTTGTCCAAATATATATGGACCTGAGACAACATTTTTCTAATTTTGGTTCTAGACATTACCACAATTAATTTTAAACAAAACAATTCAGATGCAGTTGAAGTTCAGACTTTCAGCTTTCATTTGAGGGTATCCACATTAAAATTGGATGAAGGGTTAAGGAGTTTCAGCTCCTTAACATGTGCCACCCTGTTTTTAAAAGGACCAAAAGTAATTGGACAGATTAAATAATTGTAAATAAAATGTTCATTTCTAGTACTTGGTTGAAAACCCTTTGTTGGCAATGACTGCCTGAAGTCTTGAACTCATGGACATCACCAGACATTGTGTTTCCTCCTTTTTGATGCTCTGCCAGGCCTTCACTGCGGTGGTTTTCAGTTGCTGTTTGTTTGTGGGCCTTTCTGTCTGAAGTTTAGTCTTTAACAAGTGAAATGCATGCTCAATTGGGTTGAGATCAGGTGACTGACTTGGCCATTCAAGAATATCCCACTTCTTTGCTTTAATAAACTCCTGGGTTGCTTTGGCTTTATGTTTTGGGTCATTGTCCATCTGTAGTATGAAACGACGACCAATCAGTTTGGCTGCATTTGGCTGGATCTGAGCACTCAGTATGGCTCTGAATACCTCAGAATTCATTCGGCTGCTTCTGTCCTGTATCACATCATCAATAAACACTAGTGACCCAGTGCCACTGGCAGCCATGCATGCCCAAGCCATCACACTGCCTCCGCCGTGTTTTACAGATGATGTGGTATGCTTTCGATCATGAGCTGTTCCACGCCTTCGCCATACTTTTCTCTTTCCATCATTCTGGTAGAGGTTGATCTTGGTTTCATCTGTCCAAAGGATGTTCTTCCAGAGCTGTGCTGGCTTTTTTAGATGTTTTTCAGCAAAGTCCAGTCTAGCCTTTTGATTCTTGATGCTTATGAGTGGCTTGCACCGTGCAGTGAACCCTCTGTACTTACTTTTATGCAGTCTTCTCTTTATGGTAGATTTGGATATTGATACGCCTACCTCCTGGAGAGTGTTGTTCACTTGGTTGGCTGTTGTGAAGGGGTTTCTCTTCACCATGGAGACTATTCTGCAATCATCCACCACTGTTGTCTTCCGTGGGCGCCCAGGTCTTTTTGCATTGATGAGTTCACCAGTGCTTTCTTTCTTTCTCAGGATGTACCAAACTGTAGATTTTCCCACTCCTAATGTTGTAGCAATTTCTCGGATGGGTTTTTTCTGTTTTTTGCAGCTTAAGGATGGCTTGTATCACCTGCATGGAGAGCTCCTTTGACCGCATGTTTCCTTCACATCAAATCCTTCCAAATGCAAGCACCACACCTCAAATCAACTCCAGGCCTTTTATCTGCTTAATTGAGAATTACATAATGAAGGGATTGCCCACACCTGTCCATGAAATAGCCTTGGAGTCAATTGTCCAATTACTTTTGGTCCCTTTAAAAACAGGGTGGCACATGTTAAGAAGCTGAAACTCCTAAACCCTTCATCCAATTTTAATGTGGATACCCTGAAACGAAAGCTGAAAGTCTGAACTTCAACTGCATCTGAATTGTTTTGTTTAAAATTAATTGTGGTAATGTCTAGAACCAAAATTATAAAAATGTTGTCTCTGTCCAAATATATATGGACCTAACTGTATAATAAGTTTTGTCTTCCTAAAATACTGTATGTATTTAGAACAATCTCCCTTGCGGTTTCTCAAAACTGGCTACTGAAATTACAAACCCAAGTTTCGGGATTTTTTTGGCGCGGTAAAAGACCAAGGGTTGCTCACGCCCCACTGCAAAAAACAAAATAAAAATGGAGGCTTAAGTGTACCAAATATCATGAACTACTACATAACCAACTTAATCAAGCAAAGTCAAAAATGGATCAACAGTAATGAGAACAGAGGATGGATATTACTAAATTTAAACAACACCAAATCATTAAAATCTCTTAATTTTAGCTAATGGCTTCATCTCTTCAGCTGCCACAATTTACAACCTTACAAGCTGCAATTAAATCATGGAAACTACTAAACATAAAACTAATAGACCATCCCATCCAGGATAAAATAAAAAATATTCCAATAAGGATTCTGGAATCAACATTATCATATGTAACATTAGAGGAATGGGGGAAAAAGGTGTCAATCACATAGGTGACATACTTATATCAAGAAGGAACTAAAGGAATATTACCTTTCTATATACTACAAGAAAAATATAAATTAGATCTTATATAGTTCGTAAAATACTTGGACATTAAAGATAAAATAAAACCCCCTTTTAACCACTTAGATGTGGGATTTCCGCACATTACATGTTACACTTAATCCTCGGTGAAGCGAGAAAGTGACAACAGTGGTTGTTGAGGATTGGTGCTTACACATATTACATGTGCTTCTGCCCCTTACATGCTACCCTAAAGCCACACATTCACACATAGGAAAACAAATTCATATATAAAACACACTCATATATATATATATATATATATATATATATATACACACAAACACACATCATTGTGTAGTCATATGCACACAATGATACACACACACATCAGTGTATACACTTATATACATATACACAATGCTATACACCCGCTCTGCTCTCTTGTGACTCCTGCCCTCCCCCTATAGGCTGCTCTGATTACTGAGACAGGAGGATGCAATGTCCGCACGTGTCCCCCTCTCTGCAGCCGGGCACCTCTCCCCACAAGGGAAGTTAACAGGCAGTGATCAAGGCAATGGGGTGGCATCGGTCTGTGCACAGGCAGAGTAGTTTTCACCTGATTCATCATGCACTGTAGCATGATATGATCTATATTATCCATATTTTCATTTGATTTTGTCATATGTTTCTTGAGGAAAAAAAAGTTTATTTAAAATGTCGCCGGCGGCTGTGCATCATTTGGAACACGATAGATTCTACTGCGCAGGTGCTGCTGCTGGCTACATTTTGCTAGAAACAAAAAAAAATTGCCATGAAGACTGTGCCAGCAGCGACTGCGCAGCAGCATCACTCGGATCACCGACAGATGCTGCTGCGCAGACGCCGCTGCGATTTTGATGGAGTCCATTTTTTTTCCCTCTAGCAAAATGGTGGTGGTGCCTGCGCAGTAGCATCTATTACGTTTCAAATTATGCATGGCTGCTGGCGATATTTTGATTATTTTTTTTTTCCTCAAAAAAGTCTGACAAAATCAAATGAAAATATGGATAATATAGATCCTACTATGCTACAGTGCAGGTGCCACCGGCTTGATGGATGTAATTTTTTTTTTTCAAACAAAAATATAATCATTATGTAAACTAGGGGGCCGGTCAGTGAGGGATCAGTGACCTGTCATAATCCATGCTGATGAATACCTGAGCAGAGAACCACATGAAGACCCCTCACAGGCTCCCCCGGAGCACGAGCAGATCATTAACTGAAAATAAAGATTAAACAACAACCACAAGACAGATTTCATCAACCAAGGTATCATTAATCAGTATGACAGCACTGACATGACACTGTCTGTAGGTTACTGAGCACAATCCTGCTGGCAGGTTCGCTTTGAAGACCTTGTGAGGGAAAATGCTTGTAAAAGAAATATGAAGCAACCACATGTAGAAACTGTACTGGGTTATTCATAGTTTTTCTGATCTGTGTGCTGTCCATTTTAATAACAAACCCATTAAGTTTACATATCATTATTTTTTCATTGACCCATGCATCTGATCTAAGTAAACTGTCTGCCCCAATTCATCCTTCTTTTGTACGTTTCTTAGAGTAAGGCCACGTTCACACGTTCAGTATTTTACCTCAGTATCTATAACCCAAAACCAGGAGGGGAACAGTCAGAGGAAAAGTAGAATAGAAACATGTTTCTATTCTGTATTTATCACCCACTCCTGGTTTTGGCTTACAATTACTGAAATACAATACTGACCAAATACTGAACTTGTGAACGTGGCCTAAAAGTTTGGATTTTAGGCATTTTTTATTTTTGTGCTAAGTTGATTATGGTCTTTGTGCCATTTTTTGCTTGTTCTTTGTCCTTTTCTGTTTGCAGATTTTCTGTGCAATATTTGGCACCATGTTGACCAACCATTAAGGGTCCGGACCCTTCACATAGCATTGACCCTTCCACAGAACCAATAAGGTGCCATCAGAAAAGATCACTGTGTAACTGTGGATTTGGACACTTCTTTTGATGCATGGAATTTTAGACACTGTTTATACATGGTTTATTTTACAGTCATGGCCAAAAGTATTGACACCCCTGCAATTCTGTCAGATAATACTCAGTTTCTTCCTGAAAATGATTGCAAACACAAATTCTTTGGTATTATTATTTTCATTTAATTTGTCTTAAATGAAAAAACACAAAAAGAATTGTCCTAAAGCCAAATTGGATATAATTCCACACCAAACATAACAAAGAGGGTGGACAAAAGTATTGGCACTGTTCGAAAAATCATGTGATGCTTCTCTAATTTGTGTAATTAACAGCACCTGTAACTTACCTGTGGCACCTAACAGGTGTTGGCAATAACTAAATCACACTTGCAGCCAGTTGACATGGATTAAAGTTGACTCAACCTCTGTCCTGTGTCCTTGTGTGTACCACATTGAGCATGGAGAAAAGAAAGAAGACCAAAGAACTGTCTTGAGGACTTGAGAAACCAAATTGTGAGGAAGCATGAGCAATCTCAAGGCTACAAGTCCATCTCCAAAGACCTGAATGTTCCTGTGTCTACCGTGCGCAGTGCATCAAGAAGTTTAAAGCCCATGGCACTGTGGCTAACCTCCCTAGATGTGGCCGGAAAAGAAAAATTGACAAGAGATTTCAACGCAAGATTGTGCGGATGTTGGATAAAGAACCTCCTCTAACATCCAAACAAGTTCAAGCTGCCCTGCAGTCCGAGGGTGCAACGGTGTCAACCCGTACTATCCGTCGGCATCTGAATGAAAAGGGACTGTATGGTAGGAGACCCAGGAAGACTCCACTTCTTACCCCGAGACATAAAAAAGCCAGGCTGGAGTTTGCCAAAACTTACCTGAAAAAGCCTAAAACATTTTGGAAGAATGTTCTTTGGTCAGATGAGACAAAAGTAGAGCTTTTAGGGCAAAAGCATCAACATAGAATTTACAGGAGAAAAAAGAGGCATTCAAAGAAAAGTACATGGTCCCTACAGTCAAACATGGCGGAGGTTCCCTGATGTTTTGGGGTTGCTTTGCTGCCTCTGGCACTGGACTGCTTGACCGTGTGCATGGCATTATGAAGTCAGAAGACTACCAACAAATTTTGCAGCATAATTTAGGGCCCAGTGTGAGAAAGCTGGGTCTACCTCAGAGGTCATGGGTCTTCCAGCAGGACAATAACCCCAAACACACTTCAAAAAGCACTAGAAAATGGTTTGAGAGAAAGCACTGGAGACTTCTAAGGTGGCCAGCAATGAGTCCAGACCTGAATCCCATAGAACACCTGTGGAGAGATCTAAAAATGGCAGTTTAGAGAAGGCACCCTTCAAATATCAGGGACCTGGAGTAGTTTGCCAAAGAAGAATGGTCTAAAATTCCAGCAGAGCATTGTAAGAAACTCATTGATGGTTACCGGAAGTGGTTGGTTGCAGTTATTTTGGCTAAAGGTTGTGCAACCAAGTATTAGGCTGAGGGTGCCAATACTTTTGTCCGGCCCATTTTTGGAGTTTTGTGTGAAATGATCAATGCTTTGCTTTTTGCTTCATTCTCTTTTGCGTTTTTTCATTTAAGACAAATTAAATGAAGATAATAATACCAAAGAATTTGTGTTTGCAATCATTTTCAGGAAGAAACTGAATATTATCTGACAGAATTGCAGGGGTGTCAATACTTTTGGCCATGACTGTATGTATTAAGGAATGTCTATTGGTTATTACCAGTAATCCAGGTGGGAAGAAATGAAATTCCAAGACTCCAGGTTCACTTTGAAGCAATTCTGTATTTATTTAGCACATTAGGTCAAACACCGAATACCCTGCTTCATGGTACAGATTTGATTGAACAAGCTGGTGGGAATGGAACAAAATAACCAACTAATACAGATATGGACTAGGAATAAAAGCGTCATTACTGAGAAAAATAAGCTCAGGGATAACTACAAGGCTGAGTATCCCGCTATGACAAGACTCAGAAACCATCAATCCTGCCTTAGAGAAGCCTCCTACTGATGGACACAGTCTAACCAACATAAAACCTTTGCATGAAATGGCCTTTAAGTATGTGCAGTTTCAAAGCCTTTCCGTAGTCCAGTGAGTGATTGCATGCGGTCAGTTAGTGTAGTATGGGTTACATTGTATGGTCAGATATGGTATGTACTAGCTCTAGAAAAGCAGCTAAAGGCAGATACTAATACTTCAATCACAATGATGGCAAATGTGTCATGGACTAGAAGTCTCGGCATCAACACAGAGCACTGAAACTAGGTGAGTTTTGCCGGATTGTTGACTGGGGTATCGAAGGGACACTTAAAAAATGAACTCAAGATAACATAAGGTCGAAAAAACAGTATGACTTGTAAACCAATGCAATGTTGATCTCCAGAAAATACGTGTGTATAAAATTGTAAATATTCCTGAACTGAAAATAATAATTTGGACAATTTTAATGGCTTAAAGTAGTTCTGTGGCAAAATCAAATTATCTATTCACAGGATTGCTGATAACATTGATTGGTGGGACCTTCTATTCCCATTAGAACGGAGCAGCAGTGCACATGGTCAACCACTGCTCCATACATTCTCTATGGGGTTCCAGAAGAAGCCAAGTGCCGCTCTCAGAAGCTCCTCAGGAAATAGATGGAGCAATGGTTGAGTGGGCACACTGCTGATCCATTCATAAGGAGATACAAATTCTGCCAACTGGGAGCAAGTTCCATTAGTTGGACCACCACCAATCCAGAACATCTCACCTATTCTGTGGATAGTTGCTAACTTGTTTTCACAGGAGGACCCTTTTAATACAGCATTTTAGTCACAAAACTTTAGATTACTTTAGCAAAGTTTAGGCAGTAGTGTGAAAGGAGGAGGAGAATTACTAGGCATAAGAAAATTCTTCACCTGGAAATATGGCTGTGACTGGTTAATACTATACTCCACTATACTAATGTCACATTCTTTATACGTCCAGAATAATGAGCTATAGGGCTTTGTTGGGCATCATGTGATGGCCACTGTTAAATTCCACAAAATTGGGGAAAGATTGACTTTCTTTAATCCTTGATTACCACTGTTTTGGTAGTCGTAAAAGTCATGGTAGTCATCAGCTGTCCATTGTGAGGGTCATGACACATAACCTATATCTCAGTTTTCTGGACTCATGAGTGTGACAATGAGGGATATGCTAACTATATATTTTAAATGCATATATTAGACCTAGTTTTTCTAGGCAGAGAAAACTTGTAGAACATATTTTAGCAAGCAGCACTTCAAAGGCACCTTCATTGCTTATAACGTTAGCTTAGTATATGTGGGTTCTCAACGTGTCTATATGTGGTTGATGTTGTCTTTATCAATTGGCACCCATGACTTCTTCCATAACAATTTATTGGCCCTTAAACCAGAGAGTCAGACAACAGTCAATATTTTAGAAAATCTGTAGCGCTAGAGTATGGCATGAATCATCACTATCTCATTTTAGCGAGATGTCGTTGGTGGGGTGCTGAGAAATGGAGTATATAATGGCACCCAGTGCCCATTAAAAACCCACAGATTTATAAACACCCATTAATTTGAGAAGACAGGGCCCTGCCCTTTTTATATTAATGATAGTAGCATATAATGGGGTTAACCCTTGTGTCAAAAAGGCTTATATAGTGCGTGTATAAATTCTGTGTTTTGGTGGCCATTCCAGCAGCATAGGGTTCTTTATTCTTTTTTTATAATAAATAAAAATAAGAAAACATGTATCCCTTTCTAATTTATATTTTTCATAAGTGCTTAAAGCATGAAATATATATATTTATATAATTATATTTATATACCAGTAATTTTTAGTCTTGTAAAAGATTATATACAAAAAAAATCAGCAGACCCCCAACCAGCGAGGACTGTCTTCCTGACCATAACATTCTGCACAATACAAGAAATAACAAACATAAAAAAGCAAAATTCCTGTGTGCTTCAGGTGACCAAAGAATCTCTTTTCAGGCTCTGTTCAAAAGCGTTGACCTGTTTGGGGATAAAAAAAAAAAGAAACTTTAGACTCAACTGTAACGAGTATCACCCAAGTGACCTAATGGAGCAACATCACATTGTAGAAATGTTATTTTTGGTTTCATTATTGTAGCTACAGTATATTTCTAATATGCCAACGTATCTAATAAAAGCAATGCAACAAGTAACTAAAGAGTAATGTGAAACTACTAACATCAGCAGCAATAGAGATGTTGTTTGCTGATAGCTCACATTCTTTTTATAATTTACTCTCTATATATGGTGGGAAGGTGGATGATAAAGGTTAAAGGGGTACTCTGAGGAAATATAACATTTATGTACTGTCCCTGTCCTCATACACTATAAAAATGAGATGCCCAGTGAAGTTCTATTATCTTTAGTGTCATAGAAAACATTCAAATCCATAAAACCACTCCAAGGAGGGGGCATTCACCACTGTCCTCCTCTATCTCTCTTAGGGTCTGTGCACACGTTGCTGATTTTTCCCTGCGGATCCGCAGCAGTTTTCCATGCGGTGTACAGTACCATGCAAACCTATGGAAAAACAAAAACCACTGTGCACATGCTGCGGAAAATTCCAGCGGTTTATTTTCTGCAGTATGTCAATTCTTTGTGCGGAATCCGCAGCATTTTTACACCTTTTCCATTACAGGAATCCGCAGGTGTAAAAATGCAGGCAAAATCCGCAGGTAAAACACAGGTCATTTTACCTGCGGATTCTGCAGAATCTGTGTGGAAAACTCCACAAAGGAATCCGCAACGTGTGTACATAGCCTTAAGGAACTTCCAGTAGGAAAAAAAAGCTTACATTCTAAACCTCCTTAAAGTAGAATTGCACAATGGACATATGGGAAGTGAGGAAATTACATACAACTGAGAAGTGACAAATCTACCGTAATTAAAATCTCTTTTGAAGCCCAGACTCCCTGGTGTTAAACAATTAAGGTAGGATATCTATTGTAAGATTGGATATTAAAGCCTGGTATTTGATTGGAGGATTGGCTCTTCTCCAGGATGAGCTGCTATGATGAGAGAACTTCCCCAGGCTTTGTGTCTCCAATGGAAAGTTATGAATATTTGGGTTTGTAAAGAACTGATATTGATTAATTATGAAGTTGAAAATATATGTCCCATCAGGGAAGAACTTGCATATTTTCTCATAACTTTGACATCGGCATATAAGCCCCAAATCAATAGTTGTCTTTTCACTGACAACAGCCATGCCATGTTTCCTATCTATAAAAAGGTAAAATCCCAATAAAATTTGATGGCGATATCCAACGTCTGTAATCGGTAGAGGCAAAAATATCTCAAAAGTTGGGAATTTCATAAAATCCTGAAGGGCTGGGAACATCCCACAACCCAAATCATATGAGGCCATCAAGGGGGGTGGGTGTAACTTAGGTGCTGATAAAAGGTAAAACCAATTTATAATCTGTGTTCTTGCAGAGAGATACATATCAGTGAATGCACAATCCCGTACACTGGACGCTTCCAATCGAAGTGCTTTCCTTCGCTAAACTGAGCTGTTTCTGTGATCAGTGTAGTAAGTTTCTTTTGTTAATCCTGTTTATTTTATGTAATTGTATATGCTGGATTGTTTTGTCCCTTTTGTAAAGTCTTTTGCTTATTTTGTTTATAAACACTGCTTATCGTTCTGATTTAAATACAAAATTTTATAGTTCTGTTTCTTTTGTTCTGTAAACTGCACCCTTGAAGCCATACACTACCTAAACCGGCGTCTAATTGGACAGAAAACTGTTAGTTCTCCAACAACCGGCCTCTTAGTGGCAACAGCCGCAGCCTCATAAGTTAATCGTCAGCCAGTATTGTAATTCTTCTGACCATAGGGGGTAGCAGAGGGCTGTTTGTGACAAAAAGATAACAGTGGGTTGGTTCTGCGCGACCTCCCGGGCTGAGAATTGTGACATTTAGAACACTTGTTCACCTCTCCCATCTGGGCCATTACATCACACAACAGTGTTCAGCTTCCCTCTGTGAGTAACAGCCAGTCCGAGAAGAGGGAGCGTGGCCACGTCCCCTGTTCTCTACAGAAAAACAGCGATTATCAAGTGGCCATTCTGATAGTAACAGCATGGAGCTGCGCATTTCTGTAATGTCCCAGATGTGAGGGGTGAGCATTGAGGAGCAGGTCCTGCAAGCCCAACCCTCGATAATTTCTCCTTGACTGCAGTCTGAGGCGAGAGAGCGTGGCCTGCCCCTTAGCTTAAGTAGCAGTCAGTCCCCCTATAATGTCTTCTCCACTGCAGGGCTACTAGCAGGGAGCAGGCCATGCCTCCTCACCATGGACTACAGACAGGAAGACATTATCAGGGGGATGGCCTGACAGGAGCTGCTCCTCACTGCTCACTCCTCTGTCTGAGATGTTACAGCAGTGTTTATTATCAACCAGTCTCCTGATAATAGTTGTTTCTCTGCATAAAACAGGGTGTGGCCACATCCCCTCTTCTCAGGACTGGCTGTTACAGCAGGGAGTTTCTCACTGCTGAGTGATGTAATGTCTTAGAATGAAGGGGGGGGGGGGAATAGTGAGGAGCAGCTGCTGTCACATGGAATTACAAGTGTTCTAAAAGATAATATAACTGCACTGGGCAACTCATCTTTATAGTGTATGACGGCAGGAACAGTACAAAATTTTTTAACCCTGGAGTAACGATGATATAGTTCAGTTGAGAGTTCCCTCATTATCAATGCAGTTTGTAGGCCTTCGTCCTTTTATATAAGACTAATATAATATTGGGAAACTATGGCATGCTAAATGATTTTATTATTATTGGCAGAAAATGATGACTGTACCTGAGAGTCTTCCAGCTGTCCTTTTCCATGTGATTATCTGGACCCTCATTTTCAAAGGAGGCTACAAACAGAGCTGCAATTATATGAATCACCTGTATTATTATACTGTAAATATAGAGTATTTTTTCATTTGCATAAAGACATAGATAAAATTTGACACTTCTGTCTACATACATAGATGGGACAGGCACAATAACAAGGTCAGTTTTTAAATATTCTCCTGCGTTCATTTTTATTAATCTCTACATATAAAAATGCAACAAAAATATCTAATCTACTTGTATGCATGCTTATTCCTAACATAACCTGTATGTACATTTATACCTAACATATCCCGTATGCACAAATATCTAAAACTAGATGAAGGCCTGATGCTATCTCATCGGGAGAGCAGTAATGTCACAATGGGGGCAGGCTTTGCAGCGTTGATAATCTCTCCCCCCCCCCCATGTGCTCACCCACCTATCCACTCTCTCTTTCCCAATGTGCTGACTTCTCCTGTCTGTGCTCTCTTCTTTGACTTGTCTACCCCATATGCTATCCCCCTTGTCTGCTGTCTCTCTCCTTCCTGTACTGTGTTCTCCCCTCATGTGCTCTCCCGTTTGAGCTGTCTCCCCCCTGTGCTCTGTCTCTCTCACCCCTGTGTCTGACCGTGTACAGAACATACCCCAGCTCCTGGGCAGGGGAGGAAGCAAAAGACAATACTGACATTACAGCAGGAGATTGCAGAGGATACATTTTGTAAGGTAAAATATTGTTTAAAAACAGTCAGTGAAATATTTTACCTCACAAAATCAATCCTCTGTGATCTCCTGCTGTAATGTCAGTATTGTCTTTTGCTTCCTCACCTACCCAGGAGATGTGGTATGCTCCATACACGGTCAGACACAGACAATTTTTAAAATGAACTTTCGTTCGTGGGAAAACCCCTATAATGTGACCGGCTTCCTCTGTCTGTAGACACGTTGTGCATCTGCCGCCGGGATCAGCCGAATGATTCACTGCACCTGCGCGGAATTCGCACAGGCGCAGTGCGACGGTGTTCTGCTGGTGGTACCATGCAAGAGGGTGTGTGAGAGTATGAGTGTGTGTGTCTATGAGTGTGTGGTGCGACGGTGTTCTGCTGGTGGCAACGCACAAGAGGCTGTGTGTGTGTGTGTGAGAGAGTGTGTGTGTGGGTGGTGCGATGGTGTTCCGCTGATGGTAGCATGCAAGATGCAGTGTGTGTGTGTGTGTGGTGCGACGGTGTTCCGCTGGTGGTACTGTGCAAGAGGCTGCGTGAGTGTGTGTGTGCGTGTGGTGCGACGGTGTTCTGCTGGTGGTACTGCGCAATAGGTTGGTAGCAGCAGCAGTTTTCATATTGAGACACCCATCACTTGGGTGTCCCAATATGGAGGCCGGTGAACTTTCGCCGCTTGGAATTCGGTGACATTTGGACAGAACAGGAAATGAAAACATTACAAGGCAATTATATAAATAGATGTCCGGTATGCACGCTTATACCTAATATGTCCTGAATGCAAACATATCTAATATGCCCCGTATACACACATCTAATATGTTCTGTATGCATTCTTACCTTCTTCTGTGTAAATTGGAGATGTTAGAAGGTAGGTTTGAATCTTCTTATCCTTTTCAAATGGACATTCTACCTGTTTCCAGGTCAGGAAATCGTGAATTTGTCTGGAAATTTCTGAAAACTTCTGTATAAACAAAAATGCATAAAAACTGTAAGAAGAACAGAAATATACAGCAGCACTCACCGAGTTAACAATCCCCTGAAAACAGACCTTGATGTTATGTGCCAGAAGCACTGCTCTTTGAAAGTTTTGATTTTTTTAAATTTATTAAGAGCTGAAATAGTCTAGCTCCTCTACTTATATTGAAAACCTAAGTGTTTTTCCCCAGAGCTCCAGCTCCGGCAGCTATTTATACAAGGGGTTGCATTTTACTAATCCACCTGCAGAGGGAGTAAGAGTCCTAGTAAGATCCCATAGCCCAGAAACAGTCATTACGCGGCAGCATAGTCAGTTACCAGAGTCGTGGATGATCCGTGTTTCATATAATACATTGTACCTGGTATCAAATGTAAGTGCTTCTTTATAGTGTCTGATGCTTGTTACAGA
The DNA here is from genome assembly GCF_039654945.1 of Dendrobates tinctorius. NCBI lineage: Eukaryota > Metazoa > Chordata > Amphibia > Anura > Dendrobatidae > Dendrobates > Dendrobates tinctorius. The sequence continues at coordinate 2,563,882 of NW_027361708.1, forward strand.
ATTACGCTATTGCAAAAAAAATGCAGAACTTGATAAATGTCCAATTCTGTAGTTCTCAGACTCCTGACTATATGGTCCAATAACAATGTTACGTTTTTACGATAACTACTATGTAACATCTAGTAGCGTGAGCCCGTGCCAATTGCACTATAGCGGCGCTAGAAATCCTGGAGCAAAGCTTCTGCTCCCCGTTGGCGTATGTCTGGCCAGTAGCCCCTGGGCTTACCTTAAAGTTAATGTGTCCATTTGGTAAACGGTTGGAGTGGATCTTGTGGAGGAAGAAGATGTCTTTGATAAACAGGTTGAACACTGGGATGACGATCTTCTCCCGGCTGCTATTGGCGCTCTGGGACCTTTGTGTTGCTCCTTGAAGTGCAGTGCGGTAATTGCAGAAATTGCTGGATGGATCCATATGATGCTGCAAGTTACATGCAAAAACACGTTAGTAAAGCTAAATTTTAGAAAAATAAATGACATTCCTAAAGTCTCATTCACATGGTACATTTGTTTTCCTTGCATTTCTAAGTTGTTCTCTTTTTTTTTTTAATCACAGAATGCGAGTTCTTTCTGCATTTTTACCCCTTCAATTGAAAAACACATAAGGTACTGTCACACTAAGCGATATCGCTAGCAATATCGCTATAACTTGTGACGTAGCAGCGATATTGCTAGCGACATCGCTGTGTCTGATACTTACCTCCGACCGCTCCCCCGCTGGTTATCGCTGATCGCGCGAGAACGGCCTGGACCACTTCTCGTCGTCAGCTTCCTGCGGCGCTTCCTGTGAAGAGACGAGCGTGGACGCGGGCGGGAGGACGTCAGGATCGCCTAGTGTGACAGGTAAGTAGCGACCCCCGTTCCCAGCGATGTCGCTGGTGAGATCTGCCTGTGTGGCAGCTCACTAGCGACCACTTAGCGATGTACCAGCGATCCTGACCGCGTCATATCGCTGGTCGGGATCGCTGGCACATCGCTAAGTGTGACAGTACCTTTACAAAAGCACGCAGTGTATACATCATTATTCCTACCAATCATTTTTCATTTGGAAGAAAAAGATGGGAAAAAAACCACTGTGTGAACATTCCCCTATGTTTTTCCAGCACCAGTCAGTGAATTTCTGTGCTGACTGTAGAGGGCAGTATTAACTCAGTTTTAAAAATCAGTCCACAGCCATCAAGAATAAGTGAAAGCTAATCATCTTCATCATCACGGTCTCTTAGGGCCGATGATGATGATGAAGAACGGTCAGAGGTCACATTTTTACAGCTGTACACAATGGAGGAGGAAAGAATATCTCGCTTGAATATACTCTCACACTTCATTCACCTTACTCTGTGGATACATGTCTGATCCTGGCTCAGAATTATAAATGAATGGGAATAACAATCCTAGAGAGCTTTGTGCCGACAACAGGTCTGTTACAATTCCATGTATTAGGCTATGTGCGCACGTTGCATATTTGCAAGGTTTCTGCATCTCTTAGCAGAAAAACATAGCAGAAAATATGTGCTTTTTTATGCATTTTTGCATGCGTTTCAGTAAATCCATAGAGCTAAATAAAGATATATTATTAAAAAAAAGGAAAAAAAGAATTGATGTCATTTCCTTGTTCAACCTCTTCTTTTTCATTCTCCATTTTGGAATTGAAGACAATAATGTTTACACACACACAAATATATGTGAATATATATATATATATATATATATATATATATATATATAAAATCAGGTGTCAACCAAACGCCCTCATAAATAAGATGGTACATAAAGAGTTAAATAAAGGACGGACACACACACTCACCAGCCTATGTAGGAGCATTAACAAATTTTTTGAAAATGTTGCATGGGCTCCTGCATAATTTTCATAACCAGCAGAGGGAAAGCCGACGGCTGATGATAATATTCTGGGAAGGAGCCAATAGCAATAAAGGTTCTCAAGCTATTAGTATCAGCTCACAGCTGTTTGCTTAGATTTTACTGGCTAGTTTACAGGGGAACACCAGAAAAAAATTGACATAGGGTCCCACAATAAAATCAAAGCAGCAAAGGCTAGGCAGACAGCTGCGGACTGATATTAAGAGCCTGGGAAGGGGCCATGGATATTGGCACCCCTCCAGGCTAAAAACATCAGCTCTCAGCCGCCCTAGAAATGGCGCATCTTATAGATGAGCCAATTCTGGCACTTAACCTCGCTCTTCCCACTTTCCCTTTAGTGGTGGGGTTCATATTTGTGGGTTTCATGTCACCTTTGTATTGTCAGGTGACATCAAGTCCACAGTTTAGTAATGGAGACGGGTCTATAAGACACTTATCCATTACTATTTCCATAGTAATATTGTATAAAAACACAGATACCCATAATAAAGTCCTTTATTTGGAATAATCACACACACACTCCTTCATTGAATCTAAATTTACCATACTTATTGAAGGCATAATCCCCAACGTCCTCGTCTCCTGCAAACAAGCAAAAAATAATAAACCAACATATAATACTTTCCTGTTTTAACGTAATCCACTTAATACAGAGTGTCCCACGGAGATTTCACATGTAAAATAGTCACATAGGCAGATATGACTACTCTACCCGGCCTCCGACGATGCACTGACAGGAGGTAATCGCTCCTGTAGTGTATCACTGAGTTGCCATGAGAGTTCATTGGAGTTTATCAGCTCCAGTGCTCTCACTTCTACCTCTGTGTGAGATCTTTCTCACAAAGCGGTGCCGTAAGTGAGAGCACCACAGCTGATCAGCTGATGAACTCTGGTGATCTCTCACGGTAGTTCAGTGATACACTGCGAAAGCGATTACCTCCTGTCAGTGTATCGCTGGAGGCTGGGTGAGATTGACATGGGACACTCGGCATTAAATGGACTATGGCGGAAAGGTGAGTAGATGTTGATTTATAATTTTTGTTTGTTTGCAGGAGACTCGGGGATTAGGCGTTTGGCGAGTACGTATTTTGTATGTGAATATGTATGTAATTAGGTAAATGTTTTGATTTTTTTCTTACAATTGAACACAGGCGCCGGATGATGAGACTATTCTCCCACCATCGGCTCATGCTGTCTCTGTTATAGGTGACAAAACACGCAGCCGGATGGTAGAAGTAGTCCCATCAGACGACTCCTAAATACAATCACTAGGGGCTGTTTGTCGCATGGGTACACAGACAGACGCACATATTCTCCGCTCACACACTCTTCCTCCTTCTGACATCATTTCCTTTGACAATTTGCAGCGTTTTAGGCAGCAAATCTGCAGCAAATACGCAAAGCTTTTTACACCTGCGCCTTTTGCTGCAGATTTGACTGACTCAATTGAAGTCCATGAGTCAAAAACGCTGCAGAAACGCAAAAAGAATTGACATGCTACAGAAAATAAAATGCAGCAAATACGGATGGAAATTTGCTGATCATGTGCACATCACTTCAGGATTCTCATTGAATCACCTTGCATAAGTATTCCATTGCGTTTTTGCACTATTTACGAGCGTAAAAAAACGCTGCGAAAATGCATCAAAAACGCATTGTGTGCACATAGCCTTACTATTTTTTTTAAATGCACTTATGTCTGCAAAAGCCAGTTATACTAATTACTATTGAACCCTAAAGTGAGAAGCAGCTAGCTACTTCCTTCTGCCCTTACATTCGTTTCTAAAACAATTTTCTGCAATTGGATGGACCAACTATAGTCTGTATGTATCACTGGCATGGGCGACAGAATGAGCAACTGAGAATCTGTAAGGGAGCTTAGAGCACTTTTATTTAGTTTTTTTTCTTTTTAGCGGTTTTTTTTTCTTTTTAGCCAACAATGCAAAAAAGTCCCCAGAAGCAGTCCAGATTCTTTAAACTGATGGTGGAACAGGTTTACAGGGAAACAATATCATTTCTGATTGGCTGTAAACTTTGAGGATACATTGTAACCAGGTCCCCATTGCCAAGTAATCTACCAGATGAACTAAACATTTGCTTCCTGGATTAAAACTGTAATATAATATACTTAATATAAAATAATTCTTTTACTAACCTCCAACACATCAAACTTGGCTGTTTTGACTTTTGACCATGTTTTCTTGAGCCTTGCCACAGGACTGAGGTTCATCCCGGCTGCAAAACATCACACAATTCATTTACATTATTAAAACATAATACAATCAGAAATGCAATTACCTGTGAATAAACAATTAAAGAGGAGGTCTGAAGTCCAGATAAATTTCATTGTAACTCCCTATCTATATAGAGCCGTAATCTAAGCTACTTTCTAATATACTCGTATTATCAATCCCTATCCTTCTCTACCTACACCACCTAACCGCTATGCTATTTTTTTTCCTATGTGATGACGCTTCGTTGAGTATACCAGTGCGTGCTGGGATAATCAAACAAAGCGTCATGAGAGCAGGGGGCAGAGGCTGCCGTCACTATCACAGCCCGCTGCCTGAAACAAAACGTCATGAGAGCAGGGGGCAGAGGCTGCCGTCACTATCACAGCACGCTGCCTGAAACAAAGCGTCATGAGAGCAGGGGGCAGAGGCTGCCGTCACTATCACAGCACGCTGCCTGAAACAAAGCGTCATGAGAGCAGGGGGCAGAGGCTGCCGTCACTATCACAGCACGCTGCCTGAAACGAAGCGTCATGAGAGCAGGGGGCATAGGATGCCGTCACTGTCACAGCCCCTACCCACTCCCTGAAACAAAGTGTCATGAGAGCAGGGGCAGAGGATGCCGTCACTATCACAGCCCCTGCTCGCTCCCTGAAATGAAGCGTCATGAGAGCAGGGGCAAAGGATACCGTCACTGTCACAGCCCACTGCCCGCTCCCTGAAACGAAGAGTCATCAGAGCAGGGGGCAAAGGATACCGTCACTGTCACAGCCCACTGCCCGCTCCCTGAAGCGAAGAGTCATCAGTAGCGCCCATTTCAAGGGCTGTGCTCGTCCCTGCTGTGTCCCTCCCTGCGAGCTGGGCACTATGTGATCTGCACAGTGACAGAGTCCTCTCCGTTGTCGGCTAAGACCAGTAATAATCAGTCAGCCACAGAGTAATGTCCACTTTGGACAATAGAGTATCTAATGAACTAAATACGTAGGCACCGAATGATCAAAGCTTTTAAGCTACAATACTGGAGGAAAAAGCTTTGAAAAGTTGCAAAACTTTTTGCACAAACATTTAGTGACTTTTGGCATTTTCACCCTAGGGTTTTGATGTAAAACCTTTGATCAATCAGGCTAAGTTTTGCCTGGCTCTGCCAAAATGAAGGCGAAATGGGTGGAGGTGGAGCTGGATGGGTGCGCGAGGTGTCTGTGATTCCACAGATTGTCATAATCCATTCTTATGCCAGAAACCTTACTCCAGTCCTTGACACACACAGAAGGGCACACCTGTTAATGAATCAGGAGTGTCTGACTCCAACACGCCTTTCATCACGACCAGTGTGAACATCTGTGGTCTTAATGAATTGAGGCCTTAGACTTGTAATCCAGTTATTATAAATGGTATAGGAAGACCTGGCACTTTGTCTTATTTGTTCCACTTGTAAGAAAGAAACATAGAGTGACTATCATGACACTGTATTCTAGCAGTAAGTGGCTATGCAATATGAGAATTGGGCCTGTGTCTGGATGAGCCCCTACAGTAACTGTATGGGCATTGCCAATCTTAAAAACATCTTATAATACAAACTTACAAATTATGGCCATCATAGAGTTGAAATTGCCGATATTGAAACACTCCCGGGCAACGTCTATGAAGAACTCCATCACTCTTGTTCTCTGCTTCTTTTTTACAACCTGTGAGAGATACAATATATCAATGATTTTTAGTGAAAATATGAATATGCTAAATATATACTATTTTTAAATAAAGTTGTATAATCTATATTGGGTTATAAATCTATTAATAACCTAACTACAATTCAACCTTCTGTGCCTTCAGATGCATGTAACAGAGTATGGAGTCAGGTTTGATGACGGAGGTGAGGGGAGTAACTTGAAGTTATAGGGCCCCTATGCAAAATCTGACGCCAGATCCCCTGCCTATCTGGTGCTGTCACTGGTATAGTGGTGTCAGAGGCAGTTTCGGAACAATCTAGACCGCATAGCTTCACACCTGCGCAAACAGCAGGAAACGTGGCTTTCAACTTAGTCACCAAAATGAATACTGTATGGAAGGCTTAACAATAAAAATAGTCATCTCAAAATTTAGAAATTACGATCCTATTATTTCACACTTTCAGTCATCAGTACTATAAAGAAAAGTAATCCTGGGAGTTGGGTGGAAAACAAGAAGAACGTGACTTCATCCTTACCCAAATGACTTACTAACAATAAATCTGGAGGTATCAAGTAGAAATAATATGGTCCTGACCAATCGCTCATTGGAGAGAGAGGTCAAAGTCACAAGTAAGATGCTAAAAGAAAGAATGAAGAGACAGTGTTCGAGGCACAAACAGAACATCTAGGAGCCGGATGATCATTTACAGGATCTGCTCCCAATGTGTCATTGCTACTCATTTTGTGTTACATCAGTTGTATCCTTCTATTAACCCATATATGTGGTTTTTATGGTAGCATGCAAGATTCACAATAGGCTTTGGCTGATATGTACAGAACATAAGCAACATACAGAAGCACAAAACATTGGTTAAGTTTAAAAAAAAAAAAAAAAAAACTTGTGTCTGGCTCCTAGTTTTTCTAAGAAAATGGCATGTATAATTGAAAAGGAAGTTAAAGTGCGCAGGTCTTTGTCACACCACAAGACCTGAGGACCTGTAGTAACAGCATGAAACAGGAAACTTGTAGCTTGAGCTAAAGGTCAAAATAGCAGAATCTTTTTTCGTGCAGTAATATAAATGTAGAAGTGGTGAAATATTCCTTGTAGGACTCCACTTATGTGAAAATTTGTTGCCCTATGTAAAAGTAAGTCATCATATTATTCTCGAGCCCACTTTTGGAACATGACACCCTTGGTGGATTTAATTGCCATTCACTCTCACATGGTGGGGACACTCAATTGCCTTCCTGAATAGCGAGCATCGGTGTTGAGTGCGGCTTCCTGACATTTTCTAATGTTCTTGCAATGTGTAATGTACTCTATATCTTCTCTTAAAAGGGGGTCGGTGCAAAGCCTCTAAACTTAGGAAAAGGACTTCCTGCTTAGGAAAAGGACTTACAGCAGAGCCCGAGCAAGCTTGCCCCATTGCAAGGACAGAGGATTCCCCGGTTGGGGGAATAAAAGCTGCCCTAGCTGGACGGGCAGCGTGGACGTACACTGGCTCAGCGGGATCGACCCCAGGAGAAATACAGGGTTCGGGACCAGGACAGGAGCTGATGTTGTGCAGCCATCTGAAGTCGTAGGGACAGAGCAGGAAAAATTGTCTTGTTTGCACCGTGTTCAGTAACGTTTTGCTGTTGGAACAGAACTTTGGCTTGTGGTGTTTCCTGAGACATCATCCCCTGCAACCAAAGTGACTGTGTGCTGAAGGTAACTGACTGTACCGCAGGACTGGGACTTCACCTGCCTTTCTATGTACAAGGTGCCAGGGTGCTCACTGACTGTGGCATAGTAGACTCACCCACGACTACCACCCTGTGCCACCTTGTTACAACATCACACATCTCAATGCCTCAATATCATGAGTTTGGTGCCATTTGTCCATATGCTCTCAATGGGGAGAGAAAAATAAGCTGTTACTGGACACCTCTGGCAATGACTTATGCCCCTGAGAACAAGATTTTGGAGGGCCACCTTTAGGCCAGGGTCACACTAACCGACACAAAATACGGTCCGTATTTTACATGCGTAATACGGATGAATGACCCCTAAATAGTGCTCCGTATGTCATCCGTAAGCAAGGTGTGGTCGCGTATTTTGCGCATGTCAGCATCCGTATGTAACCCGTATGGCATCCGTATGGTGAGATTTTCTCGCAGGCTTGCAAAATGGACATTTAACGGTTTTGAGGCCTGCAAACTATTTAAATCATTAGCCTGCACCCTATTTATTGGCTCAGGAACAGGTGGCTGCCTCCATTCTGTTCATTTGTGACCTTGCCTTGACTAGGTCTGTTGGTGTTGTATGTGCAACATGGCAAACAGTCTGACTTTCAACACAACTGAGCAGGTTCTCTTCAACTGGCTTTTGTCACGCCGCTTTGGTCAACCATACCCAGTGATAGTGGATCCGCGGAGGAGGAGACGCATGTGGGTCCATCCACTTTTGAGGCAACGACTCACAAGAAGTCATTTTCACCACCTCTATTCTTCTCTGCGGGAGCATCCGGAAAAATTTTACAAATACTGTCGCATGAGCCTTGCAACATTTGATCTACTCTTGGAGACAGTGCGCCCTGGGATAATCTTTCAGGACACAAGGATGCGCAAAGCTATATCTGCAGAGGAGCGACTTCTACTCACATTACGGTATGTACTACACAACCACATTCTCTATGTTCAAGATGTGTTGCCCAAAGTATGTATTTTTTGCTTTTTGTACTAAGTTTAATGCCCTCATCTTATTCCATATATGTTTAAACTTACAGACCAGAATGTTATGTGTAATATGTACTGAATATCACTTAGTCATTGTGCGACCAAATATGTGTGTGTTAGTAGATCTGAATCACTAACAAGTTTGGTATGTATGTACCTGGTCTTTTGTTAATTTGTGCATTCTAAAATGTTCCATTTCTGTTGTTCTTCAGCTTCCTGTCCACTGGCCTGTCTTATGCCGCCCTCCACCATGAGTTTCTCATTGGAAGATCTACCACTTCTGGCATAGTCAGGTCGACATTTAGTGAAATATGGTCAAGACTACATCAACTCGTCATGCCCGAGCCGAGGATGGAAGACTGGTTGAGGATATCAAGGGACTTTGAGGAGGAATGTCAGTTTCCTAATTGTATTGGGGCCCTTGATGGCAAACATATCCGGGTGCGTAAGCCGCCGAACTCTGGCTCCCAATTCTTCAATTATAAACAGTACTTTTCTGTTGTATTGTTGGCTCTGGCCGACCCTCAATACAAGTTTATAATTGTTGACATTGGGGCCTATGGAAGGACGGGAGACTCTAGAGTCTTCAATACTTCCATTATGGGTCGGCGGCTACGCACCAACCTGTTGGATCTACCACCACCACGCCAGCTACCAGGCTCCACTCAAGAATCAGTCCCTTATGTCCTTGTGGCAGACAAGGTGTTTCAATTAACGCGCAATGTCATGAGGCCATATCCCCGGCGCAACCTGGACAACCGGCGCAGAATTTTTAACTTGCGCCTATCACATGCTCAGCGACTGGTGGAGTGTTCCTTTGGCATTCTTTGTGCCAAATGGCGGGTCCTACAGTCTGCCATTCAGCTGAGTGAACAAAATGTTAATGAAGTTGTTAAAGCCTGTGTGGTTCTTCATAACTTCACCAGGATACATGATTGTTCCTCCTCTGCTGGTGTTGTGCGTGGGTCGGACAATATGCGTAGGGCGAGACCACCTATCAACCCTCAACGTAGACCGCTTTCTGGGCTCAAAGTGCATGATATTTTCACAAATTACTTTATGTCACCTGAGGGTGAAACTTCTTGGCAAGAGCATGCTGTGTCTATGTTATAATTTTTTGGTTTATGTGTGTCTAAATATATATATATTTAAACCCCTTATGATTCTATGACTGTTTAATTGCATTGGTAAGCGTATGTTAGTATGATGACACCTTTTTTTTTTAGAATTGAGACAGAGATGTAAAATGTAGTAGACAAATGTTTACTTTTGCCTTGTTTTTTTTAGAAAAACATATTATTGCCATATGATCAATGTGGCCATGGGCCAAATTGGCCTTTGTGCAGAAGTGAAAATTGTGAACAAATAACATTTTATGACAAACAAAACAACCACAAAAACATTAGCCAATACCAAAATGACAACATTATAAATTTTGGTAGGTGGGGGAGGAGAAGGCGGAGGACCAGCCTGTGTTTGCTGCTGGCTACTTTGTGCAACTTGGCCATCGCCCTGTGTGGGGGCATACTGTTGCCCATGATGTGGGTAGTGTACTGCCTCCTGGGATTGTGGTTGGTACTGGCCAGAGTGATACTGGAGAGGGGCCTCTTGTTGGAGCTGGTAGGCCCGTGTCTCATACCCACCAAAATAGCCATGTCGTCCCCAACCAGGTTGGGACCAACCACCAACACTGGGTGGAAACAAGTGGCCATATTGGTGAGGTTGGCTAGAGCCAGACATTTGTGGCTGATGTAGCAAAGGTTGGGTAGGGGGAGGAAGGGGGTGAGGTGTAGGCCCACGTATTTGAGGATCCTCCGAGCCTGCTTGAGCAAGCGTGTGTGGGGTATCTAAGGCGCATCAGATTCCTGAGGGAAAGCTGCCACCTCTCCAGATATTCAAATAACTCATATGGGGTATTGGGGTGTATGCTTGCATCAAGCAGGATCTAAAAAACATCCTCGAATACGTAGCCTCACCTCACGGGAAAGGACACGAAGATAAAGGGCCAGGTTGCATGAGTATGCCTTCTCGCCATCATCATTATTGACTCTAGCCAGATAGTTCAGTACCCCGTGTCAACATTGGTACGGGTATCTTGGGCAGGGATCTGGCGCCTTCTTCTTCCTTGCCGGGATGGTCCAGCAGGCTGTGGGGAGCTCCGGATCTGGGCATTTGGGCTGCTGCTGATGTTGCCCTGCTCCTCCTGTATGGCTGATGGTGCAGCAGCAGACGGTCCTGCTTGTGGATGTGGTCCTGGTAGTGGGGTATATGGTGCAGGCACTGGGTTTTCCTGAGAGAAATCTTCACCCCATGCTTCTTGGAGGGGGAGAAGATGGGCCAGCCACCTCTTCCCCTACAGACCCAGGATCTATGATGGGCTCGGTCTCTGAGCCAGTTTCTCTCTCCGTAAGGTTGGACTGAGTTCTGTTATGAAATAGAACAGAGCCAAAAATAAATATTTTTTTTGGCCCTGTAAAGTATCTGTGTAATGTGGTGTGAGGTATTTACTTACGGTCTCAGATCCAGAATTGGAGCGAGGAAGGAGAGGCGGTAATAATAGATATATTTCCTCTTTATGTGGCGCGCATCACCACTCCTGGACCGCTGCTGACGTTCCCACCTGTATTG